>NC_138894.1:91735808-92363308 GCF_965194825.1 Balaenoptera physalus
TTCTTGACGCCTTGAGGACAGCCCGTCAGTGCCAGCACAGTGGGGGCCTCGCAGCAGGGCGGCCGCTGACCTCAGCCCTGCCCGGCAGGAAGCTGAGCTCCAGGAGCATCAGAGAACACCTGCAACCCTCTGCCCTCAGGTTCCCCTTTGTAAACGGAGAACAAGTCTTTACAACGACTTGCTGTAAAGATGAGCATAAGGTACAGAAAGCCCAAGGTACGCAGGAAGTGTTCAAAAACATGAAACAATCACTATTCCCCTTGTCCACCTCCCACTTTATCCAGGAAAAGAGCTTTTCCCGGGGGTGACTGCCTTTTCGGATACTGCAACACCCGTTTCAGCAAATCTCAGTGCTGTATTAAGCGGAGGGAGTTTTATACTCTTGTCTTTGATATTTACTTTTAAATAGAAAAAAAATTCATAAAAATTTCCTATACATTTACTTCCAGTTAGGTGTTAGTCACTGAAAACTGACTCTATTTCCTTCCTTCATAAAATCAGTGGTTGTCAGGTAATCAGTTAATATCTATGTACTGGCAAGCTAAGCATGGTGGCGGTTTTTGTTTTTGTTTTGTCACTTGTTTTTAAAAAACTGTAGAGGATAAACAACAAGGTCCTACTGTATAGCACAGGGAACTGTGTTCAATATCCTGTGATAAACCATAATGGAAAAGAATATGAAAAAGAATGTATATATATGTATAACTGAATCACTTCGCTGTACAGCAGAATTTAACACAACATTGTAAATCAACTACACTTCAATAAAATAAAAATTTAAAAAAACTGCAGAGGACTTTGAAGAACATCTAGATGGGGGTTTCTCAACCTTGGCATTACTGACATTTGGGGCCAGATAATTCTTTGTTGGGGGCTGTCCTGTTCATCACAAGACCTTCAGCAGCATCCCTGGCCTCTAGCGCGTGCACACACACACACACATATACACACACACATACATACATACATATACACACCCACATACACACACACATACACACACACACTCTTCAGCTGTTAATAAGCACACTGGGACAAATCACCCTGGCTGAGAACCACTGATCCCCATTCTAACCTAAATGACTGTTTTTCAGACAAGGAAACCAGGGCTAAAAGACGTTAAGTAGGAAATACGTTAATATAAATGTTTCAGACATTACATGAAATTTCTAAAAATCTTATATGTTCTGGTATAATGTTATAAGTCATAATTCTAGTTATTACTTTAAAATGTATATCTCAGAAATAACTAAATTTCCTTGTCAATTGCATTATTATGAACTTTTATCAAATCTTTAACCGTGGTCATTTTTAAGTCTTTTGTCATTTACAGACAGTTCTGGGTGTACTCTGATGCTTTTGCAAAAATGTTCCTATAAAAGGGTTTCATCTTCAAGGAATTCATGGAAAAGACTCTGACAAGTACAGGTTTCTGGTAACTGACTATACTGCTGAACTGAATGAATAAGCATTTTCAGAACTATAATGGAAAACCGATGAATTCACAAAAGTGCTAACAAAAGATCAAGATGAAAAAAAAATTAATTACATGGGAGTGAACTGATGAGGATGATTATAATTTTTGTGACTTTCTGTTTGAATAATAATAATAAAAAAAAATCCCACAAGGACCCAGAGGCAAAAAATATACAAATCAATTTTCACTGCAAAGTAAAGGAGCTGTTACAGTGGAGGATTACTGGACTGAATGTCAATATTATGACATAGTATGAGTGTGTTTCGTGCTTGGTAATTGCAATCATTGTTGCTTTTGTTGTGGTCATCCATTTACAATGCTTGGTGTCAGTCTATTTATCTCTCGTAAAAATAAAATACAGTGTGTGTGTGTGAAAAAAAAAAGAATAGTTTTGGAGATTTTTGAAATCTATATGTATTTCTATATCTATATCTGTATCTATTCAAACACACAGTGTGTATCCTTTTGCTCAATATTTTATCTGTGACATTCACCTATGTGGTTGCATATACTTATAGTTAATTCATTTTCATTCTATACAGTATTCCACTGCACAAGTATGACATTTTTTAATCCATTAAAAAAAAAAAAAAGCGCTAAGTAACTTCTTCCAGGGTATGACAGCCAGCACCACAAACTCCAGGTCCAGAAAGCTTTCACACATAGTCGGGAACTAGCCCAGTCAAGAACAAATTAAGTCCCTTCTCTTCTTTGCCTTCCCAAACTTATTTCACATTCACATGGTACTTGTCATAAACAAATTAATACCTGTCTAATCATATTAACATCAATGTAATTGCCATATATAAAATATGCAAAATAAAGGGAAGAAAAATATCTATAAAGTCAAAACTCTGAAACAATCATTTTTTAGCATATTTTCCCCAAATATTTTTTCCTACAGATATGCTTTTCTCCCCATCTTGGGTAAATCTTTAATTTTCTCTTTATACCTGATGTCAAGACAGTAGGACATGTCTTGAGATATGCACACATACCCACCCATACATATACACACACATGTGCACACACACACATAAATAAAATTTGTTTTGCTTAGAATTCAGTGGACTCTCTAAATTTGAGATCTGAAATCTTTCTTTAGTTCCAGGGATTTTTTTTCAGCTATCATTAAAAAAAAAAAAATTCCCCCCTTTCCACTCTTTTCCCTCTTCTGGAACTCCTTTTAGGTGGATGCTAATATTGACCCCTCCGAATCTATTCTCATTGGCTCTTAATTTTTATTTTACTGTCCATCCATTTAACTCCTTGAGTTCAGGCAACATTGGGCCTCACTAATTCCTTCTTCCTATGTGTGTAGCCTGCCACTTAGCAAATTTTAGTTTTTAGTCTTGCTCTGATTGCCTTATTAAATCTGTTTCCTCAAGTATGAGTTCTTCAGTTTCTTGATTTGGGGGTTCTTCAAATGTTAGGCTATTCTTGATACTATCTCTGAGTGAGTGAGATTTTCATTTTGATGAGGTCTATCCATTTTTTCCTTCTATGTTTATTGTTTTCTTTGTCCTACCCAAGAAACCTTTGCCTACCCCAGGCTGCAAAGATATTCTCCTAATTGTTCTTCAAGAAGTTTCATAGGTTTAGCTTTTACATTTAAATCTGTGATCCATTTCAAATTAATTTTTGTATAAGGGATGAGAGAGGGTCGTGGCTCATTTGTTCTCACGTAGATATTCAGCTGTTCCAGCAGCATTCGTTAAATTTTAGAATCAGCTTGTCAGCACCCCTGCTGACATTTTGATTAGGATTGTGGTGAATCTTGACATCAATCTGGGGAGAAATGACTTCTTATCAATACTGTCTTCTAACCCACATATACCATATACCTCTCCGTTTATTTAGGTCTTCTTTAGTTTCTGTCAGCAGTAGTTTTGTATGTTTTCAATGTTGGGTTCTTGCATATCTTTTGCCAAATCTGTTCCTAGATATACTTGGCAATTCTTGATTGTAATATCATCTTTGTAGCTGAAATCTCCTACTAGACCCTTCATTATCTTGCTTTGCACAGCCCTCCCTGGAGGAGAGGCAAAGCAGCTACTGGAGTTGTGCTCACACTACAGGTGACTCTTGAACAAGGCGGGGATTAATCAGGGTATAACTCATAGTCAGCCCTCTATGTCCGCGGTTCCTCCACATCCGCGGGTTCAACCAACCATGGACCCTGTTAGTATTTGCTTTTGAAAAATATCCACGTATAGGTGGACTCGTGCAGTTCAAACCAGCCTTGTTCAAGGGTGAATTGCGTTTTAGTTGGGGACAGGGGTGTCGGGTGGGACATGTACCTCCAGAAGGTCGCACGTCCCTCCTGACATCACAGCCACCTGGGGCGTTCCCAGTCTTTCCGCTCCGATTACTACTCTCACTGAAGGGAGACACCACGAGGGTGAAGGGGACAACGTAGAGCTATCCAGCGCCTGGGCCCCTCCTCCTCCCAGGCCGCCCTCCACAGGCAGCCCCCGGTGTACCTGCCACCCTCAGCAGTGGCGTGTCTCCCACCAGGCAGCCTTCTATCTGCAAGCCCTGCTCCAATCTCTCCAAGACTCCTCACCACCACTAGTCCCCTAAGGCTGCCACTTCCTCATTTCTGAGTGAAACTTTATAGTCACTTAATGACTTTTAAAAAGTACTTTCTATCATTAGTAATGTTTTGTGCAGGGAGCAGACCTGCCACACATGTGCAGCCCATCATCTTTGGGTCAGAAGTTGCAGTGTTTTTTGTTTTTAACCTATTTATATAAGTCTAGATCAAATATTACTTTGAGTAGTTGATCATGTTTTTATACTTATTAATTTTCTTCCCAGACAAGAAAGGCAAGAATTGGATAAGAGAGAAATGGAAAGGGCATCTGGCATAATTAACAGCACAAACCAAAGAACAGAGGCAGAAATGAGTCCACCGTTCTTAGCCAGCCTGACAAAGCTGGTCCACGCAGGGCCATCACGCGAGCCTCAGCTGCACTTCAGAGAACCGGAAGCACCCGTGCTCCTAAAAATTACACGTCCCAACTCACCTCTCTAGTTTGTATGCCCAGGAAAAGGAGTTTGGTCGATTATTCATTAATGGTTGATTAACATTATGATATCAGGACTGCAAATTAAAAATTTTCCACAAAGAAGCCCCCAGGAAAGGATGCATACTCACCCAGCCCAGAGATGTTTATTGCTTTCACGGATTTCTTCATTTTGTAAAGAACCATCCGGTCCACGTCCAAAGCCTAAAAAACAGAGAATGTATTCATTAAAACATGCTTGAGCTTAGACCACAGCTTCAGAGAGCAGCCACAGGAGCGCCATGTGGAGGCCCCTCTGGGGTTGCCTCCGTGGGACTGGTGCTCAGTGTGGTGGGAATGAAGATGGAGCACGTGGTCCCTAAAAGCCACCACACCTTGTCACGTGCCCCATCCACCTGAAGCCCCCGAGCCGCCTCTGCCCTCACTGCCTGCTGGACACCAGCCTTCTGCGGTGAAGCAAGTTAACCTGGACCAACCCTCAGTTCTCCCTGTGAACCATCGAGCCCTGCGGGTGTGCCGGCCTGCCGGGGCCCGTCCCCCACGTAATCAAACAGACACACTTCCTAACGTTCTCCTCTAAAGGCACACACCTGTTCACCACTGTATCCTCAGCACCCAGCAGAGAGCCTGGCAGAGAACAGGACTCAAAACGCAGCTCAGAAAATGACCATGAGACTAGCAAGACCGGCAGGACCCCAATCGAGACAACGGTTGTCCCTGCTGAGCCCAGAAACAAGGGGCAGCCACTGAAAGCTTCTTACTCTTCGCAGGGGGGAGGTGAGGGTCATGCAGGCCCCAGTGAGAACAACGGGGCAGGCAGGAAGTGGATTCAGGGAAAGGCTACCCAGAGGTGAGGGCCCGGCCGGGACCCACAGACGGAAGCTCGACGCAGGGCAGCAGACATGCTGGAAAAGTCAGGGAGTGGCCTCCGAGATCTACTCTGCCACTCTCAACCAGGTTTTAGTACTCCAGCTGCCGGCCTTCCCACAGATGACAGAGTAATCTTCTGTCCACAGGGGTCTGGCTCAGCTGTGCTGAGAGAAATGGGAACTGGGGGTAGTCAGATGCCTCAGTGTGGAAGGCCGAGGCAGAGGAAATGCCCTTTATCACACAGCTGAACTCTGACAAATTCCCTCCCAGGTTACACTGTGGGGCACACCCCTCCCTGATCATTCACTGCAGGAAGCCTTGTAAAAATGCCACCAGATGGAAACTGTACCCTTGTCATTAAAGGCACGCACTGTTTCCTGAACTCAGGAAGAGGAGATGAACACTAACTGTTGCTTTTCTAGTCTATCATGACCTGAGAAGTACAGGTGAGGTGGGCAGCAGAGGTGATTTTTAATTAAAATTAAAAGAGGGAAAAGCAATTACCTTGCCACTCAAAAACAGTGCATTACAGTGCATATTTACAGATAATTAAGGTTGAACTTGGTCAGGAGAAGTTAAAATGATTAAGACTGAACACTGGAAAAAGTCTCCATCAATTATATATAAAAACAGCATGGAAATTTTAGAACAAAAATAATAAAACTTGAGAGTCTCAAGGAACCAAAAGTTTCTACCAATCAGGCTGAGACTTCCAACCAGAACATGCACTCACCCACACCCCTGCCCTCTCCAAAATCTACCTAAACTTAGGAGAAGGAAAAAAAGCTGCAACTATAACCAGAAAGCTTAGGAGAAGGAAAAAAAAGCTGCAACTACAACCAGAATTTGTGTGTAACAACTGTAAACAAGCAAAAATCTAATAGACAATACGGCCCTAAGTAGGAACTGCGCAAAAGCCTAAGTCTGGCCAAAACCCTCATTAATTCTGAGGAGCTAGACCACAGCTGACCTTTAGTTTACAAAGCAAATTTCAGAGAGTAAATTCATCACATAAACAAGGCTGTAGGGATGTGCCACAGATATTTCAGAGGAAAATAAACAACTGTCTTCAACCACTTTAAAAGCATCTCTTTTGATCCCCTAAACTGTTATATTAATAGCCACGGTTCTTATTTATTCATGGAAGCAGCTCTCCTCCAAGTCCACGGCTGGTCTGGGATCCTGTGCAGCGTGGGAAAGGACGGCCTGCCTGGGGGGACACTCACACTTCTCCTTTTCAGACCCGTGCTGTCCAGGATGGTAGCCACTGGCCACAGAGGAATATTTAGAGTAAAATTTAGAGTAAAATTAAAATGTAATGAAATTTATTAGCCAGCTCCTCAGCCTGGCTACCTTTCTCAAGCGCTCCAGCCACATCCCATGTACTGTTTCTAAGCACACCCCGCTTTATGCTTCTCCTCTGTACCTGCATCCCTCTGTGTGCCATCCCCCAGGGCTACCCCGTAAAGCACTGGTAGCACCTAGGGGGTCCGTTCCCTCTTTCCCCCGTGCGACACGCCTGTCTCCCTTTGGAGGGCTGCCTTAGTCTTTGCTCCCAGGGCCCTACAGGGACCTCCATCTGGCACAGAGGCACCTACGTCCTGATGCTGGCCCACGGGGCCAAAACTGCAGTCTGTCTGAGATGAATCTTGAGCATCTAGGGTCCACACGCCACTTCTGTCCCTCGGCCTGTTTTCATGCAGCCATGCACTAAGGATCTGTACAGATGAATATTTCCAATCCATGTGATGATGGGGTGATGAAGAATACTAACTCTGAACAACCAATTAAGAGAAAGGTTCGTACATCGACTATACTTCAAATAAACACATAAATAATGAAAAGAGAGAGAGAAATGTTATCCCCCCAGAAAGAATTCCACTCTTCTATGGACCTAGAGTCTGTCACATAGAGTGAAGTAAGTCAGAAAGAGAAAAACAAATACCGTATACTAACACATATATATGGAATCTGAAAAAAGAAAAAAATGGTTCTGAAGAACCTAGGGGCAGGACAGGAATAAAGACGCAGACGTAGAGAATGGACTTGAGGACACGGGGAGGGGGAAGGGTAAGCTGGGACGAAGTGAGAGAGTAACATTGACATCTATACACTACCAAATGTAAAATAGATAGCTAGTGGGAAGCAGCCGCATAGCACAGGGAGATCAGCTCGGTGCTTTGTGACCACCTAGAGGAGTGGGATAGGGAGAGTGGGAGGGAGGCTCAAGAGGGAGGAGATACGGGGATATATGTATATGTATAGCTGATTCACTTTGTTATACAGCAGAAACTAACACAATATTGTAAAGCAATTATATGCCAATAAAGGTATTAAAAAAAAAATTCCACTCTTCTTAGTAGACCTGCATTACCAAAAAAATTACACTCCATTACTGTCATTATTATTATATTTTAATTTTCATTAAAAAAAAATTTGGGGGAAATTTCTTTTCTCTCTTATTATGTAAGGATGTACATAATTTTGCCTCAATTTTGCCTCTAGGCCTGAAAATCCTAAATATCTTAGGCCCACAAAGCCTAAAATATTTACTATCTGGCCCTTTGCAGACAAAGTCAGCTGACCCCTGACCTGAGGATCCACACGAACGTTTCTCCTGCACCGTCAGCCGGCCCTGCTGCTGCTGCCCTGAACTAGAGGCGACAACACAGGGCCAGCTTGGTCCCCAGCACCCTAAGGTCACAATTTGAGCCAGCAAGGGTGGGAAGGGCCTGGCTTATTCTTGGAACCCAGAGATTCTGCCCTGGAGGGGACAAGAGGACAGCAGACCACAGGCCTCCCCATTTGGGCCATGACCCATGCCTGTCCCATCTCCTCTCCCCTCGTTCCTTTCATGAAAGGCCAACTGGAGAAGAAATGACATATCTGAAGGACGGAAAACCAAATAACAAAACAAAACAATGCCCAGACCTGTGCCCCAAGGACAGCTTTACCAAGAAAGAGTCATACAGATATTTAGATGGTGGCTTTGCCTCAGCGCACATTTGACTTAACTTTTGAAGTAACAGAGAATGTTAACGACAGTGTCAAATATTTCCAGACCACTTTTGGGAAGCACAGAAATGCACTGTGGCCTGCAGGCTCGGTTTAAAGTGAGAGCAATAATGGATCGACCTCCTCCTGGGAATAAAGCAGAGGCCCGGAGAACAGCAGGTGTCATGAAGAATTAAGATCAAATAAATAGCCAAGCTAGATCACAGCTGTGCGAAACGTGTGCCTAAGGACAAACACGGACACACTTTGGTATTACCTAATAATATTGAAGTTACTCATAGTATGTGAATGTTTGCACCAGAAGATACATACAAGGATGTTCATGACACGCTTCCAAGTAGCTGAAAACTGGACAAACCCAAATGCCTGTCAATGGGAAAATAGATGAACTGTTGTGTATTCACATAACAGAATGCTACATAGCAATGGAGATGAACAATCTTTACCCACCCAGAACACAAATGAAACTTCACAAAAATATTAAAGAAGCAAGTTGCAAAGGTAAACGTGCACTATAATACCATAAAGTTTTTTTAAAAAAATAGACAAAATTATGGGACTTCCCTGGTGGCGCAGTGGTTAAGAATCTGCCTGCCAAAGCAGGGGATAAGGGTTCCATCCCTGGTCCGGGAAGACCCCACATACCGCAGAGCAACTAAGCCCGCGAGTCACAACTACTGAAGCCCACGCACCTAGAGCCTGTGCTCGGCAACAGGAGAAGCCACCGCAATGAGAAGCCCGCGCACCTCAACAAAGAGTAGCCCCCGCTCGCCGCAACTAGAGAAAGCCCGTGCGCAGCAACGGAGACCCAACGCAGCCAGAAATAAATAAATTAATTAATTTTTAAAAATAAAAATAGACAAAATTAGATTATGTTTAGGGATGTAGATTATGTTTATGTTTAAAGATGTAGATGTTGCTGAGAAAAAATGGGAAAGAGCCCCAAATGCCTAACCTAGGAGAATAGCCACACAAACTATAGTGCACTCCTACGATTCAAGTCTAGACAGTTGTTAGTATCATTGACGCCCACTGGGTCACACTACGTGAAAACGTGGAGCGCAGAGAGAACACAGACTATGTACAAATGCCCATGTTAACAAAGGAGAGCCCTGAGGTCAGTAAAGCTGAAGAACCAAGTACCCACAGGCACCCCACGGACCCTCTCCCTGGAGAGGTCAGCCCCCAACACACTAGATCACTAATGTAGAGAAACGGAAACAGATGATGTGAATGCCAGCTCTATAAAAATGCTTCACGTCCTGATTTTTACTGGGGGGGGGAAAGCTACTGGGAGATCTGGGGGAGCTGAAAAGGGAAAGGCAAATTTTGGCAAAACGGCTACAACCCACCAGAAGCAAAGAAAGGCACCCCCAGTCTCCCCGGCCCTGGTGCCCTGTTCCCGGGGAGACGAGGGGCAGGGGGAGGGCCTGGCCTGGGTCCCCCGACCCTCCCATAGTGCTCTGCTCCCTGGGGCTGACAAGAGAGCTCGGATGCAAGCAGGAAACGGGAGATCTCAGGAGACTAATCACAAACAGAATGGACCTTATCCCAGAAGGTGCTAACACACCCCTGGCAGGAAGTGGGAGGGAGGCGGTGTGGGCGCTGCACCAGATCCGGCACCGCAGGCCTGGTGATGCAGAAGAGGCTGGGAAGGCGACCTTCAGCTGAGAGCGAGGCCAGCCTTCCACATCTGTCCCAGTCCCAGAGGACAACGTAATCACAAGCCAGGCTGATTTCCCCAGGAAACGAGGATCAAGCCACATGAACTCCACTTTGGTAACATAAACCGGGGAGAGAAGACTGGAGATGGCCGTTTTCTTTCCAAGCCCCACACGCAGACAAGGAGAGCAAAGTGAGACTTCCGTCAACCACATCCACTCTGTGGGCAATGTCCCTACCCTCACCCCATCTAGCACACTGAGCCCCACCATTCCCACTGGGCCCTCGACGGGGGCCTTTCTGCAGTCAACTGGCTGCCACATTTGTGTCTTATATATTCTTTCAAAAAATGCATCTCGTAACTGTGACCAGAGACTTTAAGCAACGCATGCAATGAAAATGGGAAAACCCATCGTTCCATTCAATCGCCTAATCCCCTCCTAACACCCACATCTCTAAGTCCACGATGTCACCTACAGGAAGACACCAGAAAGAAAAGAACCCAATAGAATGGGATCTTAGTTCTGGCCCCTCAGTGCTGTCCTGTTGGAGAATAGTGCAGAAGTTAGAAATCACTGGCTTTAGAATTGGACAGATGTGGTTCTCAGCCAGGCTCCACTTACTAGCAGCACAGTCTCAGAAAATTACTTCACCTCCCTGACTCAGTTTCTTCATCTATAAATTGGGAATAATAATATCTGCCTCCTAGGATAAGGTCATCAACATATACAGGATCTGGCATATTGTAGGCACTCAATAATCAGTAACCGTTGTCAGTGTCTTCCGGTTCTCAGAGGGTCTAAAGCTACACCACACTTATGACCAAGTAAGGTAGCTGCTCAGAAACATCGTCACCCCAGTACTGTCCCAATCAGTAGGATAAATATTTTCAGGTCTGATAATGGTTATGATAACAAGCGGAAATAACTCAGAAAAAAACACTTTCGTAGCTCTTGCCAGCCTTTCACTTCCACGTGCAGCCGTTTTTTTCCATCACTTTAAATTCTCCAAAACTTGTCCTGGTGTGTTTCTGACTCTCTAAATGGGTATCACGACAAAGGCAGGGCCACACGGCTAGTGGTAGCACAGGGTGCCCTGGGCCACATCAGCTTTAACACTTAGGGAGAGGAGTGTGGAATCCCAGGTCTGAAGTGCAAGGGGGTGGTGGGCACCTGGTATCAGTCTGTCCCCGCCCCGCACAGACCCCCAGGCATCAGGAAGCCCACTCACAAAGCAAGGCCTCTAGGCGGGCTTGCTGCTCTCACACCTGCAGGGGCCACACCAAGCTCTGCCCACCCTCTGCTCACAAAGGGCCGCACTGTGAAGGTGACCGTAGGGTTGGACGACGCCTGAAGCTCTACAGGTGTATCCAGGGAATGAACAGCCACAGTGTTACTCAGATAAGGTCATCAGCATTTGAGAGAAACACCTTTTAGTTCCAAAGACAGCAGGAGATGGGAGTCTAAAAAGGCATCTGCAGTCCCAAGTATCATACATCCATTTAAATTCCACAAAGCACTTTAACATCCCTTATCTTGGGCAATATTTACAACACCCTGTGAAATCATCAGTTCCCCTAATTTAAAGTAGAAGAAACTGACTCAGACTTTAAGTGACTTGCCCAAGGTCATTTATTTGGCTTTGAACTAAAGAAAGGCTAGGAGAGCTCCCCCAAGCTAAGGGGCAAGCTTCCCGAACTGTGCCCCCCACCCCGTTTGCTAACAGCCTGGCTTCCAGAGGCCGGAGGGGCACCGGGGAGCTCAGTGGGCTTCTGCAGCCGCCTTCCCTAATGTTCAGGAAAATCATTCCCCTTACACCCGACTCCCTGTGCTTCCTTTAAGCCCCTTTCCACTAAGCTCCTCCAGGCGCACGGGCACACCTGCCCAGACTACCTGTGTAACCAGTCTGGGGTTTCAGAATCTTCCCAAGGGCCGAGGGGGTGGGTAGTGCATGAAGGCAGGTGGCGGATTTGCCACCATCTGCATTCGCCCGGGTTACACAATCTACTCCTGGGCTTCTCAAGAGGAAGATTAGATAAGACGACGCTAGCCTGCCGTGTGTTGATCTTCCACTTCTTGGTTCCTGCTTCCCATCCCAAAACCTGGCACCCTGCCCTGTGATGGAGTGGAAAGTAGGGAGGAGGGAAACCCAGAATGAGGAAGGGAGACCAGAGGAAAGAAGGAACCAGCAGGCTTGTTGAGGCCCCAAAGCTGCCTGCCACACACAAAGCCACCCTCTAAACACAGCAGAGGGAGGTTTCTGAAAGAAGGAGGTGAAAATGCAAACAAGGCCAACGTGCTACCTGGATCCCTCGGTGCCCCTCCTGCTTTACCCCCAGAGTCTCGGTGCCTGTCCTCCATCCACGCGCCCCGCCGATCCCCAAGGCTGCACGTCTAGGAACTGATCATTTATTTTTCTGCAATTCAAGTACTGCAGTAATGGGGGGAGAGAAAGATAAACTGGGGAGGCCAGGCGCGCGTGGGAACCACCCAGGCATCTTCCTGCCCCAGACCACGCACTCTGCACCCCACTTCATCCTCGTGACCCCGGCTTATTGTGAGAGCGCCGCTGGAGTAGAGACCATGGCTGAGCACACAGAGCTGGGCTTTAATTCCCGCATCTCCACACACGACTGACTCCATCCCTGGGCCTCAGCTTCCACATCCCTAGAATGGGGCGATCACATCTACTCGATACGGCGACTGTGAAGATCACACCACACGGGTGAGCACTGCCCAGCAGCTGGAGAGCATCCGCGTCGACCTGAAGACCCTTCCCCTCCCGCCGCCCCGGCAGCCCGCGCAGCACAGCACAGCACAGCAGGCAGTAGCGTGGCCGGTCACGGACTGGCACAGACCCAGGGCTGCCGCTGGACCTGGCGGCTACCCTGGAGCGTCCTGCTCCAGCTCTCCCGCGGCCACGCCCTGTCCACACACGGTGAGAACAACGGGGGCCAAGGGGGTGCACCTACCGGGAGCCCACGCCAACCCCCAGACCGCACTGCGGATACCCAGCCCCCCAGGACCCTGCATCCACAGCCTTGGTCTGAGTGGGCTTCTTCCCCAGGGTGGCCATCTGCGGGGAGAGATGGACAGAGCCTGGACGTACACTAGACACACATGCTGGGAGCGAAGCTGGAGGCGCCCAGAGGTGCGAAAGCATCAAGCCTGCCCCGAGCCCTGGCGTTGTACATGGGGCCCCCGGCATCAGGGAGCCTAGAGGTGGTCTAAACCAGGTGCCCACCGCTCCCGTGCCCTGCAGAACCGGGCTCCACACTCCTGCTCCGTTTAACCCAGGCCGCACAGAATGCTTCAGGGGTGCGAGAGCCGAGAAGATGGCATGGGGAAGTTCAGCATCAGCACCCGCAGCCTGGAACATGGCAGGGCCACTTCACACGCCGGGGATCAGAAGAGTTCATTCAAAGAAAAGAAACCTCCGCTAAACACGCGCACAGAAGACTGCTTCCACGGCATCGGCGTCGGAAGGCCGGGCATCCACAAACCGCACCCAGCTGGGAGCAAAGCGGGGATGAGAGAGGAGGAGCCGCCGGGGCACAGACGGCCTCACTCTTTCTTCTTCCCTCCGAATGACCCCACCCCCAAACAGCTCCCTCTTATCGAGGAAGCAGGGGAGAAGGTGCGGATCTGAGGCCAGGGCATGGACAGAGATGAGGGGCTGGCCGGTCAGGGAAGCGAGACAGGGTGACATTCCAGGGGAGCGAGCGGCGTGGCAGGAAGAGCAGGCCACAGGGCCAGGCAAGGCGGCAGGAGGAGGCTGGACGTGGGGGCGGGGAGGGGGCGTGCAGGGCAGGTCCCTGTCGCTGAGGGGCAGCGGCGGAGGGTGGGACGGGCAGCCAAGGCGAGAGCAGCTCTCAGCTGGCTGACGCGGCTTCTGAGGGTCATTAAAGGCTGTCTATTTTCAGCATCTGGGGGTGTGAGTGTTTCTCCCCAAGGAAGGGCTCTTGACCATTCGTTTTATTCTCTTTGTTCTCCACCCAAAGAAAAGAAAACTCTAAACCCCAGTAACAGAACAAGAGGGAGAGCAGGGGACTGGTTCCCTCCGCCTAGGGGAGAGGCCCCCTCCGGCCCGCACCGGGGACCACATGGCAGACCCCGCCCCTGACAGGACACGTGCCCGCTGCGTGCTGCAATCCCCGGGGAACCCCGAATGCTGAGTCCTAAAAACAGACACTGCATGTAGTGCTGCAGTCTCACACCAGACATGGTTTCTACGTTTCTCAGACCAGAATGCTATCTGCTTTAAAGCTAATATGCAAAGTATTTACTATCTTTCAAAAAAAGCAGAGATACAAATTTACTGTTTCTTAAGAAACCTGAGGAAGCTGCAAGAGTACACAGATGTTCTGCTGGTCCAAGCCACGCAGCCCAGGCATCTGGGAAGGTCTACATTTATCACAGTGACTGGAATGATGGATTGTGCAAAACAAGGGGTGAGCATGGTGGCCGGCAAAAGGCACCATCCAAGCTCTGTCACCTACTCATACTGTAGCCCTAGACGAGTCACTTCTCCTCCGAGGTCCCAGACGTAAAATTCTGTGAAACTACTGTCTTTAAGACAGTTTGCATTTCAGCTATCTTTCCAAGGAGGGACTACAATTGTATTCAAATACATGTGATGTAATGGATTAATTTTCCAGGGTAACTAAGAATCCTGCCCAAGACTCTCAACAGAATCAATTAATGACTAGCTATTAACACTGTGAATAATCAGTCCTATTCCAAACGTAAAAACAAATGTTTGGTAATGGCAAAAGGTAATTTTTAACTAAAAATTTCGTATTTCCCTGGCTTGGACTTCTCACAATAGGAAGAAATGTAAAGTGTGTGTCAGTACAACTTACCAGAAGGTCAAAATACCAACGTGGAGATACCAGCAGTCGTGTTGCCGGTGGGAGTGATAATAAACGTCTCACGTCCGTACAGCACTTTCAACACGAAGTGCTTTTACATATACTATGGCTGGTGATCCTCAAACACAGGTAATATTATCGTAACAAAGCAGAGACTAAGTGAAGTTGTTTTTCCAAGGCCACAGAGGTAATGATAAAACCAAGATGCCACCTTTGTAATTTTTTTTTAATTAAAAAAAAATACTTTCACGGGGGCTTCCCTGGTGGCGCAGTGGTTGAGAATCTGCCTGCCAATGCAGGGGACACGGGTTCAAGCCCTGGTCTGGGAAGATCCCACATGCCGCGGAGCAACTAGGCCCATGAGCCACAACTACTGAGCCTGCGCGTCTGGAGCCTGTGCTCCGCAACAAGAGAGGCCGCGATAGTGAGAGGCCCGCGCATCGCAATGAAGAGTGGCCCCCGCTTGCCAACTAGAGAAAACCCTCGCACAGAAACGAAGACCCAACACAGCCAAAAATAAATAAATAAATAATAAATAAATTAAAAAAAAAAAAAACCGGGCTTCCCTGGTGGCGCAGTGGTTGAGAATCTGCCTGCCAATGCAGGGGACACGGGTTCGAGCCCTGGTCTGGGAAGATCCCACATACCGCAGAGCAACTGGGCCCGTGAGCCACAACTGCTGAGCCTGCGCGTCTGGAGCCTGTGCTCCGCAACAAGAGAGGCCGCGATAATGAGAGGCCCACGCACCGTGATGAAGAGTGGCCCCTGCTTGCCGCAACTAGAGAAAGCCCTCGCACAGAAACGAAGACCAACACAGACATAAATAAATAAATAATTAATAAATTAAAAAAAAAAAAAAAAACCAAAATGTGTTTTAAAAAAAATACTTTCACGGTATCTTAGCCTGTTGTTCTTTCTGACATCATGTGCTGTTTCCTTAGCCTGTTCAAGGTAAACAACTGTTAAAAAGTCAAGAAACAACAAACCAAGAAAATAAAGCTATTTTCATTTGGGGGGAAAGTTTTTTTTAAAACTTGCAGTCATTCCATAATGCTTATTAAGCAGCTATTCTGTTCACATCATTGTGTGAGATTGGTTCATACCACTGTGTATGAAACAGTCCCTGCTTTCAAAGCCTTAAAATTTCCTGAGGCAACTGAGAGCTCTCAGAAACGAAGCCCCAGGGAATAAAGCCAGGCCTAGCAGCTCCTCCAGGACAGGACCCCTGACTTCTCATCTCTGAATCTCCACAGCCAGCACAGTGCCTGACACCTGAAAACGCTCCATGAACATGGAATGAAACCACACTCATTTTGTTTACACCAAACAACAGGGAGCCTGGCTAACAGGGAAAGGTTTCCTGCGGAAGGTAAACACGGTCACACCCTGGAGACAGTGGCAGTTGTGAGAAGGTGGAGGAGGCCCGGCAGGCGGATGACACAGTCAAACAAGCAGGGCTGGGCAGGGCAGGACAATCGCCAAGGGACAGTCACGATGTGTCCCACTCACCAGGTCCATGGCTTTTTAAACAGAGGAGATTTAAAAGGTATCTTACTAGAATACAAATTGTTCAAATATATACCATCACACCCTATAAACGGGATCAACAAAACCATGAGGCTGTTCTCATTCATTTGAAATCGGCCATGTGGATGCCCGTGGCCTGTACTTGCACTTCAGTATTCTTTCAGTTACAAGATGGAGAAAACTCTGAATTGCACATATAAATAGAAACAGATGGCCAGAAACATTTTTTAAAAACAGCCCAAGATATTCTTTATTTAAACTAATTCAAAAGCTCTGAAATAGTACGAAATTTGTTTCAACTCTCTATCACTGACAGCATCTAGTATCTTCTTGCCCTCCTTATCTCAAATATGTTAGACAACAAGCACCTGAAACTTACAGTAACACTAAACCCATGTCAATATTATCATGGCATCAAGGGTGGAACACTAATTTCTTCTTGCACAACTGCCTGCTGCTTTGCCTGACATTCAACTAAAGGTGGCCCAGGCACACGCACACAAACACACACACACACACACACACACACACACACACACACACCCCTCAAACACCAACTTTTAACATCCTGGTGCCTGTGCTGCTGTGCTATTTTTTTCTACCTTGATCACCCCAGAGCCATGCTTAGCACATAGCTAGCACTCGATAAATACTGACTAAATGAATTAATTGTGCTGCCAGGACAATCGCTCCTCCAGGGACCCTAAAACAGCTCTTCTCCTCCTGCCTTCTCTGCGAACCTGTCTGACCTGTAAACATGTCGTTGATTAGGAAGGCCGCCTGCAATGGTCATTCCATGAATCCGGGTCCACACGAGTTCCTTCATCTAAACGGCACTAAAACCAGTATCACTGTAGAGCTACGTCACTGGAGCAACGCCAGTTTATGAGAGTCTTCCTCAACACCTGCCGAGCTCCCTACCGACAGGCACACAAATAAATGAATGAATTTGTACCCCCTCAGTCCATTCTCATCAAGAGTTCAAAATGTTCCAGGTATATCACCACACTGCTAGGAGATGCAAACATTATAGTGTAAATCTTGGCTTTTGAAAGCTTTTTAACAATTGTAAACATTAAAGATAACCAACTCACATGGTGTTAAGTACCCACATATAGATCAAAGAAGTTATACAATGGCCAATAAGGACATGAGAAGATGCTGAACATCATTATCAGAGAAACATAAATCAAAACCTCAGGGAGAGGGACTTCCCTGGTGGTCCAGTGGTAAAGAATCCGCCTTCCAGTGCAGGGGATGCGGGTTCAGTCCCTGGTCAGAGAACTAAGATCCCACATGCCGTGGGACAACTAAGCCCCCGTCACAATCACTGAGCTGGCACGCCTCAATGAGAGAGCCCACGTGCCACCAACTACAGAGCCCATGCGCCCTGGAGCCCGTGCGCCACAACTAGAGAGCCTGCGTGCTGCAACGAAGATCCCACAACTAAGACCCAATGCAGCCAAAAATAAAATAAATAAATAAATATGTGTATATACACACACACACACACACACATATATATATATAAAGCCAGACACAAAAGGCTACACGCCATATGATTCCGTTTTGTTTTCAAAATTATATGAAAGTCTACCAACGACAAAACTATAGTGACATAAAGCACATCAGTGACTGTGCAGGGCCAGGAGAGGGGGAACTGGAGGGTTGACCTCAGAGGAGCACGAGGTGACGGGACTCCTATTATTATGATTGTAGTGGCGGTTATATGACTGATATGTGTGACAAAACTCATTGAACTGCACGCTTAAAACTGGTGAATTTTACTGTATGTGGATTATACCTCAGTTAAGCTGATTTTTAAAACTAAAACAATAACACAAAAACTTGACTATGTTTCTTTCCTAACTTTCCATCCCATTTATTTCTTTCAAATGGCTGTTCTCATTCCCTTAACTTGAAAAAAAATGTTCAAGTCCCTAGATGTCTGGCCTCTGGATTCCCTCGTGACTGTTCCTTCACTCTCAGGACACTATTAAACACCACGGTTTACCTGAGGACAGACTGAGGCCGAGCGGAGCACAGGATCCTTTTGAGGGCTGGAGTGAACTACGGAAGCTCGGGGTAGCTGGTGCAGGACTGCACGATGCCTCAATTCATCAAGTACCTTCCAAAGGCCGTTAAGATAGATTTCTCTGGGTTCACCGGTTCCTCAATCACTTAAACTCGAATGCAGGTCCAGCATCATGGCCTCGGGCGTCTGTCTGCCGCACCCGCCCCAATGCCCGCTCGCAACAACAGCGCTGGTCAGCGTCTACGCAGGGAGCGTTACTGGCTGTCTGACACCGAGGACGGCTCTGCTTCCAGCCCTTCCCTGAGGGACGTGTTCTGCAGGCTACACTCAAACGTCTCCCTGTCAGTATGTCCCAAGCACGTGGTCTGGCTCGTTACAAAAAACTGATGAAAGAAACTCGATGAACCACACGCTAATTTTTGGAAAAAAAATTTTTTTAAGGAAAGGAAAAAATGAGAGATGCTGCCTCTCGCACCTCCCGTTCCTAAAGTCCCTCAGCTCAGCCCAGGCCCGCCCGCGGTCCTCTCAGGTGCACGCTTCCTCCCCGCCAGTTCCCTCGCTGGACAGGCAGCGGCTACTCTCCCAGCCACCCTACTCTCCGTCACAAAGCTGAAGGTCCCCGGAAAGACGTCCGTCCCTACGAGTTCAACAAGGTTGGCGCCCCTCCCCCCCCCCCCGTTCCCTTCACCTCCTCCCACGGCTCACCGAGTCCCAGCACTCACCAGCTGGGACGGAGGAAAAGGGAAAATCAGGTGAGGTGTCAAGTACAAAATGCACATGTCACCTCTAATCATTAAACAGACGAAGCCCACGCGGCGGACACTGAGGATGAGTGGTCCTTCTGAGAACTTCTCAGCCTCTGCCCAGGGCCCTGCAGCACCGTGCTTTCAGCACCCACCGGGAGGACAGCGTCCCCTGCCTGCCCCCTGCAGATCGCCCCAGCGCAGAAGGTGGGAGTCAGGTCCCCGCTCACCCTCAGCCTAGTTCTCAGGACCTCGGCTCCTTTCTCTTCAAAGTAAGTGACTTGGTGAAAAGCCACAGGGCTCGCATCCCTTCACAGAATAAAACTCCGTGATGACGACAGAGCTGCTCCCCACGATCTGACCACCTTCCTCTTTCGCCTCTGTATCCACAACCCCTTTACCAGCCCTCCGCACCCTGTTCCTATCGGACAACTCATTCCCGAAGAGCGGTGGGTGCGCCTGCCTTCCCCACTCCCACCCCGTCCTCTTATTAAAATCCTTCAGAGCCCTCAGGATCCACCAAGATGCCACCCTCCCGGAGAAGCCTTCCCACCACCCCCCCCGTTCTCCCCAAATCCCTGATCCTACCTCTTGGAGAAAACCTACTTTCACCCTGCCTTGTTTTATTGCTCATTGGTGAAAAATTGCCTTCCCCACTAGACGCCAGGTTTCTTGAGGGTAAGGCATGTGTCTTACCTACTTCTGACCCCTACAATGCCGGGCTCGGTGCTTTGCTCATGGATGGCCCAAGATGGCTGCATTTGATTTCATCTCTACGGCCCCTTTCACCTCCAGCAGTTACTGTTTGATCCTATGAGCCAGATAAACAGGAAGAGGTGCAACATTGCAGAGGCGGAGAGGCGGCCCCTCCATCCTGGCTCTGATTTATAGCTCCTGAGCGCCACAGCCCACCCCTGTTCCTCTCTTGGGCGCTGACTGCTTTCAACTGTGTCTGACGGCTCTCTGTGGACTCAGTTTAAACAAAAACCCACCACACTGTATTCTCCTTGGGGGCCAGGCAATGTGTCCCCCATCCTTTTATACCAACTGTGGAATGGGAAACCACTTCACGCATTCCAAAGCTTGTTACGTGATTAAGACCGAGGCCTTGATCGCTGCACGGGGCCCCGGGTCTGACATACCCACAGTTGTGCATGGCTCTGGGCGTTGCCAGAACTCCGAGGTTCTAGACATGACGGCGCAATGAGCCTGCTTTGGATTTCTTGTCCCTTCCCCCTGCCCCTAAAGTCTGTGGTCAAACTCCACCAGCTGAATTATTAGTAACAACTACCATGTGTGTAGCATACCTTACAGATTACAGAATGCTACTCAACAAACCTTAAATGCCCACTGTGTCAGGCAGCATGCTAAATGCTAAAAATGATGAGGAAGGAGTTTCAGCCCCAAGAAGGCCATGTGTACCATTTCAACTTCGATAACAATCCTAGAAGGCAGTTAGCATAGGTGTCATTTCCCTCATTTTACAGATGGTGAAACTGAGGCTCAGGAGATGAAGTAAAATTTCTAAGTAAGAAAAACAGTACAGACGGGAAGAGATGTAAACTCGGATGTGACCCCCGACTCCTGCCTTCCCCCCACCACGGCACGCAGCCTGACGTGCCTGCGCTCTCTTCACAGACCACGAGCAGAACCAGCCCAAACAAGAACCCAGAAGGTTGGCAGAGTGGTTTCCAGGGCACCCCTCTGTGACCAGGGCCCTCGGGCATCCCCTGCAGAGAAGCGGCACAGCCAACTCGACTCAGCCCACGCGGGCTCCAGCCTCACCCAGCGCCCACCTTCTGGGCTCCACGGCACCACTCGTGCTGCTCCAGCCCGCGAAGGCCCGAGGTCCAGTCCACGTGACACCTGGCATTTCCTTCCCAGGAATTCTCCACATGATCTCAGCAAGGTCCTCCCAGAGGACACTCCTGGCAGGGCCCTAGCGTAGTGTGTGTGGCAGACACGGCCTTATGACATCCCCTCATATCACTCCCCATCTGAGTACAAGGAGGGTCTAAATGTGTGGTTCCAGTTAATAAGTATAAAACCCTTTAGACACCATCATCATCACAGAAATGAAAATTGCTACATGAGGAAAGCTCTGCCACCCACTTTGGAGACACGAGGGCAGACGGGGCGACAGAGAGAGGGTTCAGGGACAGGGTTAAGCCACAGACCCCGGTGTACAGACCAAGTTCACTCCACATTTAAGGTCCTCTCAGGGCAGGATTTTGGGACCAAAGCCTCACAGCAAAAGAACAAGGCATTAGGCCCCATCGGCTGTAAAGAGGGAAGAAACCTGGGTCAGGCAGACACCCAAGGGCCAGCCTGGCTCCACCACTAACTGCCTGTGTGGCCCTGGCCGAGTGACAGCTTCTGAGCCCCTGCCTGGGTGGGCTGACCCACCACAGAACTCGCCACTGTCCACAGGAATGCTACCGCGAAATTTCTCCTAGACCTCAATTCTAGGAGTCTAAGTGTCTGTGCACATGGGGGTGGGGCGATTACCAAAGTCCAAGGACAGCGTTATTTCACACAAACTGCATCCTCTGGATGCAGGGACAGATGAACGCAAGAGCCAGTCTCACGCGACACCAATGCCGAGCCCTGGCGGAGTGGACCACAGCAGCCGTGGCCACTCTGGTAAGGAGACACTATCAATAAAATCCGAGGTCGAAAACAGGGCGCCTGACCGTAAACAGCTCATAATCTAATTGAAGTACACAACCTACATATCAAACGGTCTAGGAAAACTCACCAAGTAACTGACCAGTAGACACAAGGGGACATTATCGCTAGAAACAGAGTGAACAGCAGGGAAACAGCAAACTCCCACACCCACCGAGCGCCCGCATCTGACGTCTTCCGGTCAGTGTCTCACGAATTCTCCTGGTGACCCTCTGAGCCAGGGGGTATTACCCTTATTTTACAGAGGAAGAAACTGAGGCTCAAATAGTTAACTCTCATGGGGTCACCTAGCAAGTAGGTGTTCACACCCTGCACTGACCCCATAGCTCACCGTCTAACATTTTCATCAAACTTGAAACATTGAGAGTTCTACACATAAATTGATTATCTGGGGGGGGAAAATGACACCAAAATATCAAAGTTTTTTTTTTTTTTAAACTATCTTGGTTGGAAATCCCAGAGAAACAAATTTTATATTGTCCTGTTTTCTTAAATAGAGAAGGGAGTGCAATTCTGCCTGAATTGTCAAGATCACTGGGAGCACCACAGGCTGTAACGCCCCGGACGGGCAGCGTGGGAAGCAGGCCCGCTGGCCACCACACCTCGCGGCCCCGCCCTGGCGCTGTATTCTCCTCCTCCCCGTCAGCCGCCGTCCTTGGCACCTACCTTCTGGCCTGGACCCTAGGGCAGCTGAGAGAGGCCTCCTCCGTTGACTTCTGGTTCCTGGATATGTTCCAGATGCTAAGTGTCTGACCTCTAGATAAGTGCGGCATAATTATGCCTAAGAGCTGGGGGACGCGCCATAAAAAGGTTATCAGAGTGTGCGTGTGCGGAGGGGAGTGGGGAATGGAGCCAGAGAGGGACAGTTTCCTGGACCAGAGAGACCACGTAAGGAGGGGCACTGTTTGCGTGTGCACAAAATAACAGTGATGGTGCCCACTCACCGAACACCCACTCTGTGCCTGGCACTGACCCATGCGCTCTAGGAACACGGTTTCATTTAACAGGTGACTTAGTGTCATTCCCAAATTTCAGAATGAGGAAGTTGAGGACCAGACTGAGCTTTTAGAACCAAAAACACATGTGCCAGTAAGCAGCGGAGGTGAGATTTGAACCCTGCAACACAAACACCAACGCCCACCCACATTCCTTCCACTGTCTCATGCTCCCTTAAAAACCCTTCTGACAGAAGCAGCCAGCAAATCCACAGAAGCACTCGAATCAAAAAGCTCAAGTAGCACATGAGGTAATAAGGTCGATGAGGCCAATATCCCATCCGGCAGGCAAACTGCTAAACCACCACCTGGCGCGGGTGAGGACAGTGGACCGTCTGAGGCTCCCGGGTCTGAGGCATCTGGTGATCTGGAACCCTGCCGAGGTGGCGTCTCTCCGGCAAAGGGCAGGGAGTCTCCCTAACTGAGGGCAGAGAGTTCAGCCTCATCAAGACTCCCAGCGGCTGCCGCCTCAGCACCAGACCCGTGCAGCTCGTGAACAGACAAACCGCTGTCCGACAGAAGAGACTTCTCAATTAAAAACACTACCAGCCGGTGGTCCTGCGCACACGCACGCAGGCTTGTGCGGAAACCATGAACCTCCCGGGACGAGCCTTTCCCACACAGAGGGGCCACTGCGGCTAAATGATGGGATGTAAAGAAGGCAAGGATTGGGAGCGCGGAGGATGGAGAAGCGAGGAAGGCGTATCGTACTAAGAAGTACTGAGTTGAAGGCATTTTAAGTTTTTTAAAAAATTCTGGACTCAGGATGAAACCTTATATACAGTTGAAGGATTAAAAGTTTCACACAGTTCACCTGCCCAGTAGCATCTGGGTTACTGAAAAGATACATGCACATCAAAAGGTGGTTGAGTCTGCCTATTTTAAACGGGTAGGGAGTATGGGTCTGAAGAGACTTGCAGAGAATCTCATCCAAGTTTTTACTCACAAATGTAAAGAGTTGCCCAAAGTCAAGTAGTTTATCAGGAGCAGATCCAAGGCCCCCAAACCAGGTCTCCGGGCGCCCAAACCAGAGCCCCTTCCTGGCCCGGGACATGACCCTCCTGTCCCTCACTGAACTTAAATAACTTCCTCCTCTATACACTAGCTTTGAGTTGCGACTCCCAGTAATCAAAGGTGGGCTCGCTCTTCCTGCATCTGGGTCTCAACAACCGCGACAAAATATTCCTTAAGAGCCAGTCACGTCCCGGGCTCTGCTTAGGGCACCGGGGAGCTGGTGACAGACAAAACAAAGTCTCTGACCCCACAGAGTGTCCAGTGTCGTTCCAGTGGAGACAGAAAATAAAGCGGCTCGCGCAGGGCACAGCACGCCAGACGGTGACGACCGCAAAGCAAGAGCACCAGGGCGCTCCCCAAGCCAGGGGCTTCTGTATCCTCCGCTCACTGCTGTACCACCAGCTTCCCCCAGGTGCTCCACAAATATTTTCTGACTGAAGGAACACAGAGACAGTGAAGAGTGGTGCTAGTTCAGACAGGGAAGTCAGGAAGATGTCACATTCGAGCAACATGTGCAAAAAAGACGTTAACAACTGCGTTATAGGTGGTGACGGCCATTACTTCAAGAAGCGACCAAAAATAAATGAACGGCTAATCTCTCGGGGCCTGTTTTTACAGAACGCTCCACACTCAGCACGGTGAGCGTCCGAGCCGGCACTGAATAAAGTGCCGGGCCCTGCAGGCCGGCTGCGCTTCAGCGGCCCCCGCCCCCCGAGGTGTCGAGCAGGAGCCCAAGCGGCAGCACCGCGGCGTCCACCGCCGTCAGCAAAGGGTCTCGAAGAAAACGTCCTCCCGGCAAAGGCCGTACTAGTCCTTCTCAGACCCCAAGCTCCTGTCTGGGAGGATTCCTGCTCTTTGTACGAAAATCAAGCATGGTGCCCACAACCTCTATTAATAACGATAATATTATCACCACCACCTAGTACTGAACCCTGACCCTGGCTGCACACTGTAGGAGGCCTTTAACTGCATCATCACATTCGAAACTCCCAACTATCTGCAGAGTGCGAAACAAAGTGAACTTGCCCCAGGCCACACTACCAATAAGAGCTAAAAGTTGACACCCGTTCCCCGGTCTGTATGACTTATGCCTTGACCTTCTATATCACAGTTAGGTGCTCACTTAATGCTGGCGAAACGCAAACAAACTCAAGCACCATCAAAACCAGCAGTTTATTTCTGCAGAAAGCCTAAATACCCAAGTCTAAGCCATGCTGTTCGTGATGTTTTACAAAGGACCCAGTGAACGTGTTTTTCCTTCATGTCACACATTCCAATTAAATGGTAAATAAGAACACGTTAAATCCATCCCCTGCTTTGTATAAACACTAATGGGTGCCTGGTAAAGATTCAGGACACGGTCATAAAGCATCATCTACACTGTGGCACCACCTGAGAGCCCGTTAGTGGTTCTGTCCTCCAACCAAGCAAAGATCAGAGCCACTGAGGCAAACAGCTTAACAGGAAATGTGCCTCAGTTCAGCGTGCTGTCAAGTCCTTCCCATGAGTGTTAACCACATAATCCCGGCTGGGAGCTAGAAATGCGTTCTCGTAAAGGGTTCCCTGTTCTAGCCCCATCATAAAACCCTAGAACTTTATTTCAGGATCTTACAGAACCCCCTCTGCCTATGTAGATCAACAGGCCCTTGATATTCCAAAAGCAAGCATTTTGACTTAATCTTAATGGCTTGTTGAAGACTCAATAGCTTCAAATTCTTTAATGATGAGTTTATGTAAAAGCAATTTTCCCACTAATTCCCAAAAGGAAACTTCATATACATATTACATAAAAACTAACACACATGCACCACCACTTATTTTGGGGAACAAATTTTGCTGGCTATTTCTACCACATTATTTCCTAATTACATCTATTTGTCCCTTACAACTAGACTGTGAGCCTTGGAAGGTCCATATTTATACAATTCTCAGCAACTAGCACAGTATACAATCAAACTGCCTGATGAGTAAGTGAACAAGTGAATGAATGAATACACACCAGAGTGACCTAGATATCCATTCATTCTGCCTCAAATTAGTCCAGGTACAAACAAAACAAGCTTTAGCTCCTCTAAGTGGACGCTATCTCCCTGAAAAATATACTATATCTTTGATTTTCCACCTAACTAGATCTTGAAAGTATTTTAATTAAAATTCATCTGTATGACACAGTAAGCAGATGCTTTTTAAAAAAATATCATTTTAACAGTTCCTTCTCTGATTCAGTCACATTTTCCATCTGATTTCCTATACCAACTATGATTATAATTTATGAACAAAAATGTGCATTATAAAATTTTTTCAAGGCTCACTGGGGCAAATCATTCCTGTTGTTGGAAGCCGAAGTACAAACCTTTGTTAATCCATATGCCTTCTCTCCATAATGCCTGAAATCGTTATTCACGGTAAGCCAAAATAAAGAAAATACACAAGGTTGCTTGTGTATCTTTTATGAGCAAACATTTGTTTTTTATGTTACTGTGCCCCGGTCATATCCAAGCAGCCAATGCTCACCAAGGTCTCATACCTAATGGTCTGAACACATGTAACAGTCTCACCTGACAATCCTTACACAATCGAAAGCTGCTTCCCCCATAACATGCTGCCCCAGAGAGGGCAATTTTCCTCCATAAAGGAGGGAGGAAAAGAAAAAGTTGAAACAGAAAAAAATGATAAAAAAAAGATAAAATGGTGACCAACTGTGGATTTTCTCCTTGAATCGATCCTGGAACTACAAGGAGGCACAGGCCTTTGGATCCCCTCCTTCTAATAGTGATCTAGCCACCAGCTATTCTCCAACAAAGGCTTCAGAAAGAAGGCTCAGAAAACAGAAGCAGGGGCTTCCCTGGTGGCGCAGTGGTTGAGAATCTGCCTGCTAATGCAGGGGACACGGGTTCGAGCCCTGGTCTGGGAGGATCCCACATGCCACGGAGCAACTAGGCCCGTGAGCCGCAACTACTGAGCCTGCGCGTCTGGAGCCTGTGCTCCGCAACAAGAGAGGCCGCGACAGTGAGAGGCCTGCGCACCGCGATGAAGACTGGCCCCCGCTTGCCACAACTAGACAAAGCCCTCGCACAGAAACGAAGACCCAACACAGCCTAAATAAATAAATAAATAAATAAATAAATAAATAAAATGAGGAATCAATTAAAAAAAAAAAAAAAGAAAACAGAAGTCACACTCTGTTCCAACACAAGATGTTCATTCCAGGCCAGGCTGAAAGCACATCAAGCACCCATCGCCACCAGGCTGAACACAGCTGCTACAGTGCTGGGACTAGGCACCGTTTGCAGCATCCAATCTCCCAAGGGCTGATCCTCCCGGAAGAAAAGCCTAAGAAAAGCAGATCTCCAGAGGTTACTGTAAAACCTTAGTGCACTGATTCAACAAACATTTACCTTGCACGACCCATGTGCTGGAAGAACAACTGACAGTCTCAGCAAGGGACTGAGCCTGCGCTTCCCGTGGTCCAGGCCGGATTAGATTTTATCTGTAAACCACCAAAATATGCTCCCATGAGATCACAGTCCAAACACAACGCCTATCACTACTGTCTGGCCAAAAAAATAAAGTTTCATTCCAGCACAGGACACAGACCTCTGGCTTCACTTCCAAGACAAGAAACACACACACACACACTGAACACCTGTGAAATATACCTTGTACCTTCATCTCCATTTTTTTATATGAGGAAACAAGAGCTAAAAAAGATTAACCACCTTGCCCAGAAGTACAAAGCTACCAAACAGCAGAATCGGGTCTGAAATTCACACGTGCCTGTCCAATAACAAAGCTCTTAATCTGTCTAATATGCTACTCTAAACATTAAACTTACTTGGATCCTAACACATGCAACCAGGGAATCCTCTGTCCGCCGGCCCTTAGTCCTTTTCTTGCCTGCTGAATTCATCCTTTAAGGCCTAGATGTAATTTCTTTCTCTCTTCTCCCTTTCCTTGGTTTAGCATAGTGTCTGGCATGACGTAGGTGCTTAATACATGTTGGCCGTGTCCACAATAGGAAAATTATGGGACACATTTTTGCTGAGGCATGAGCATTTACTTAAACCAACTCCAGCTATGCGTAAGGAACTCATAATCACACGGTGGCTTAGCATACACAGTGGCAATAGGTGATGGCTTACCAGAAAACATCTCACTGAAAACTATTAGGCAAATAAAGAGTTAATGTTTTACACGCATAACAGTTCAACCCAAATTCTACAATATCAGCATCATTCCTTAATACTGATAAAATATCTTCCTGGACATATGCTGAATTAAGAAAGAAGATTGTTTTTCATTAAATAAATATGTGAGCTAATAATATTTAGTTTTGGAATGTATTCTTATATTCATCCTGATATTCAGACAGGTTTGTGAAGACAAACTATGAAAATCTTGGCTACATTGCTCTGGAAAATAGTCTAGTTTCACACTGACTTAATTCCTTTCCATAAACCACCCCCAGAGTAGTAATACTACAGGGAAAAGAACTCAACTTGGAAATGAAAGACCTGGATTCAAATCTAGCCCTGCTTCTCATCAGCTATGTGACCTTGGGAAAGTTACTTCAACCTCTCCATCAGTATCCTCTGTAAAAAATGAGGATGCCGCCTATGTAAAAGCTTTGTACCAGTTACATGGGTCCAAATGGTTGGCATATAAATAAATGTTGCTCAGTTAAGGTCAGGTGAAATGGAATTACTTCTCTTACCTTCCAAGAAGCAGGACCTCAATTTCATTTGTAAAATGAAGGAAATGGTATCTACGCCTTTGGATTGTCATGGCAATTAAGAGGTCATATTAGACTAGTATCTGGCATAGAATAAAGGTTATGGAAAGATTTGTTGTTATTCTTTCCCACACACACGGCTTCATGTGACTCAAAATACAATGAAACAGTAAAAAGGTTAACTGAGTTATACTTAAACAGATCTGACCCCACAGGCGAGACTATTTATGTAGAGCCACTGCTGTCAAGAGCTCTGAATGTACTATAATACAATTACGAAGTGCGGCTAGGAGGAGGTGTGGAGAAAAGAGAACCCTCCTACAATGTTGGTGGGAATATAAACTGGTGCAACCACTATGGCAAACAGTCTGGAGGTTCCTGAAAATAATAAAAACAGAGTTGCCATATGACCCAGCAATCCCACTCCTGGGCATACATCTGGAGAAAACTCTAATTCAAAAAGACACACGCACCCCAATGTTCACAGCAGCACTATTTACACTAGCCAAGACATGGAAGCCATCTAAATGTCCAGTGACAGATGAATGGGTAAAGAAGATGTGGTGTACACACACACACACACACACACACACACACACACACACAAATGGAATACTACTCAGCTATAAAAAAGAATGAAATAATGCCATTTGCGGCATCATGGATGGACCGAGAAATTATCATACTAAGTTTAAGTCAGATTGAGAAAAACAAATATCATATGATATCACTTATATGTGGAATCTGAAATATGATACAAATGAACTTAGAAAACAGAAACAGACTCACAGACATAGAAAACAAACATGTTTACCAAAGGGGAAGGAGTGTGGGGAGGGATAAAGTAGGAGTTTGGGATTAGCAGATACAAACTACTATATACATAAAATAGATAAACAACAAGGTCCTACTGTATAGCACAGGGAAATATATTCAATATCTTGTAATAAACCATAATGGAAAAGAAAAAAAAATGAAGTACAGCTAATCCTCAAATCCCAATGTGATGATACAAAATCTGTGCTTACCCTACAGATAAGGTTTCCGTACCAAAGGGTAGTCACGGCATTAAAAATGTAACTCACCACATTAACAAGCTAAAAAAGGAAAACCATATGGTCATTTCAATAGATGCAGAAAAAGCATCTGACAAAATTAAACACCCATTCATGTCGGAAAATTCTCAGCAAACTAGAAACAGAAGAGAACCTGATAAAGGGCTTACAGAAAATACCTACAGCTATGTCATACTTTATAATGAAAGACTGAATGCTTCCCCTTAAGATCAGGAACCAAGCAAGGATGTTCGCTCCCCCCCCCCCACCCCGTGACTGCTTGACATTGTACTGGAGCCCCCAGGAGTGCAATAAAGCAGGAAAAATAAGGCAAACAGGAAAGGAAGGAGGTAACACTTGTTATTCACAGATGACATGATCATCTGCGTAGAAGATGCCAAGAAATTTACAAAAAAAGCTACAAGAACCACCAATAAGTCAGTTTAAAGCAGGAGGAAACTTTTGGGGGTGATAGTAGTGTTTTAGTGTTTGACAGTAGTGGTGATGATTAAATGACTGTTTGTCAGAGTTCATTGAATTAGTACATTTAAAATCAGTGCATTTTATTACATGTAAATTACGCCACAATGAAGCAGACCACAGCAGGAAACACGGGGCCTCTCCTCACTCGCAGGCTGCAGACCTGCACCCTCCTCCCCACACGGACACAACCCTGTGCTCGCAAGACCTGAGATGCTTCAAGCGTTGTGGTTTCCCCGCCTTGAGGGGGAATTTCTGACTTGTAAATCAGAGAAGGCTCTTGAGAAAGACATTTTAAGTAATACAGGGATGAAACAACTTCCACACGAGGTCAAAGTGATCAAGATTCCACACAGCCTGATGAGACACAGCCTTGTAAGGTGAACGTGGCTGCAGCCAATGACGCTGTGCATGGAGTACGTGTGTTTACAAAGACCTGGAATGTTAGAACCCAAACTGTCCCATCTCAAGGGGCCCCAGTCTAGCTCTCTGGTGTTACAGATAAGGAAACTGAGGCTCCAAAAAGAAGGAGTGACTAGCCCAAGAGAACACAGAAGTTTCTACCGAAGACCAGGAGATGAATTTTTTTTTAAAATTGGGACAAAGACAAAGCAGCACTATGTAACCTGAACCTGTAGTTTACGTGCACAGTTAATAAACAGTACACATGAAAGGTCACTAAGTAGCCTGCTGGGGAGCAATACCAGGGGTGCTGGAAACTGGATTCAAACCCCGTATCAGAGGCATGAGCCACCCACTCACCACCTCACTGAACCACCTCCCAGTTGCGGAAGAGGGAAAACCGCAGAAAGCACACACAAGACACCCACGCAAGACATCGCCTGAGCTACACACCTGACCACACAACCGCACACGTGGGACCATAAGGTAGACACAGAATGCTGCTCACCTTGAACTTGTCTGCCGTACTGCTCGCTTTTAGTTTGGAATAGGTGTAAGACTACTGTCTGACCGTCCACTGGTTTTTCTCAGGACAACCACTCCCCAAATCAAAGGCAGAATACTGAGAGCCTCCTGCGTGCTACGTGCTTTTTACCAGAGGGGCAAGACTGGTTCCCATCCTTCCTGGTGGCTCAGAACCCAGCCTTTCAATCACACAGTTGACAGACCAAACAGATACTTCCTAAATGCTTGCAGAAGGAAGGAGAATCATCCTACTCTTCCCAAAGATATCAAGTGTGTTTTTATCAAAAATTCACAGTGTAAGTGAGAAAGGTCTCAATCCAGCCTCAAGACTTGAGGCATTGTTAAAACTTCTCCATTTTCACTTACTTTTGAAAAGCAAAAGCCAGAAAGCAACATTAACAAACAAAGCATGTACAAAACAGGGATTCTTCCCCCTTTTTTTTTTTTAAGGCTTCTACCCACGCAAGCCAGAAACTTGGGTGTTTTCCTGACTTCCCACCCCTTCCTCAGCGCCCCCGGCCAAGAGGTCACCGAGACTTGTCCGTCCCTCCTGCCTATTTCCTCCCTGTCCCCTGGCTCCTGCCTCGTCCTCTCGTATCGGAACTAGCCTCCCCTGGTCTGGCTGCCTGTCTCCCCGCTTCCAGCCTCAGAGGGATCTTTCTGACTCAGACCTTGCCCCGCCCCTGCCCTTTCACTCAAAAGCCTGCCACACCTCCCCACCAAGAACAGGATAAAGTCTAAGCTCTTCAGTTTATGGCAGAACTTTAATTAAGAGATAAACCAGAAGTCAACACATTCTCAGAAGCAAATGAACACCTTTTATCCGACCCAGGAAAGGAGAAAGAAAAGCAAGAGAAAAATGGATTTTAATTCTGCTGGAAATAAATTATAGTTCCAAATTTTAAAGGCAGGGCATTTCAAATAAAAAAACAAGTAAAATGTATCACGTATCTCTCATACATATTGGGTTGGCCAAGAAGTTCGTTCAGGTTTTTTGTAAGATGGAAACACCCGTAACATCTTAGAGCAAAACCCGAACGAACATTTTGGCCAACCAATACATACGCATACATAATAATGGAGTAATAGGTTGCTTTTTTATTTTTTTTAATTCTATCAACCTTTATATTTTCCTTCACCTTTCCAGTGAAAAGTCTTCCTATTTTTATAGATACTGAATTAAGATTTTTAAGTGCAGATAATTATAAAAGTAAATTACATTCAAGCTCTTTACATCAGTACTAAGGCAGTTTTAATTTTATTAATCTTCATATCATAAAAGTAAGCTATCAAACTATACCCCAACCCTTTGGCATTCTGCACAGCACAAGGTTAAAGGGCAGAAAAAATAATACAGGCAGAGATGAGAACATGTCAGGAGTTTAAGAGGATCGGCATTTTAATGCCACTCTTTGAAGGTCTCAACTGACTTAATACACCTGAGTGCCCTGAAATCGCGATCTTCACTTCACAGCACTTGATTAAGCGTCAGCTTATGAAAATCTCTAAATCATCTTCATCCTGTCCAACTTAAAAAGAAACTCAGGCCCACCAAGACCCTCCCCCTCCTTTCCCGAGGGAACCAGAGCCAAGAGCAGCTGGGGTGCAGAGGACTGTCTCCCCTTCGCCCTCCAAGCCTCCCAGTACTTGACAACCTTCCAGCCCAAGGGCTCCCCGCGCCGCACTTGTGACACCCGGGGCCTCCCTGTGCACGGGAGGGTGTTCGGCAGCACCCCTGGCCCCCGCCCACTGAGGAAACAATCAAGCACATCTCTGGACCTTGCCAGAAGTCCCCTAGGAGGCAAAACTGCCCAGGCCGAGCAGCTCTGTGCTAGCCTCCTCCGACTGCCTTCGCCATTCGAGGGAGGGCACCATCAGCCTCATGCTCCAACGAAGTTCTCCGGGTACCACCACCGCGGCCACCCTCAGGGTCAGGCTCTGACCAAACGGCCTGACTTGCTTCTTAAACGTTCCCATCCTTCTGCCACTGGGCCCAACCCCACGTCTCAGCGGCCGGCCCCTCCCGCACCAGCGCCCACTCCCCCGGGGAAGCCTCACCGCAGCCTCACCTGCCCTCTCCACGGCTCAAGTTCAGCTTCTCCTATTTTTCTATTATTTCACTGCCTGATGTATCGAGCTTTCCAATCGGCCTGCCAAAAGGCCTCGGGCCATACAAAAGAGAGCCACTGCGTGATGATTTAAAACATCCGGCCTCTGTTAGAACGAGGAAGGCCTATAATAAAAACTGAAACAACAGCAGTTCATGGTAATATCAGACCATCCAAGGAAAGGGCCAGCTGATTCCACCCTGTGTGTGCTCTGTCTGTGCTCAGAGCCTTTGCTGCTCCTCTACTTCTCATAACAACGCTCTGAAAGCAACTCTGTCCAGGGCACCTGGCACATAATCCTTCATGGCCACCCTGGCGCATATGAAGTCAGGCCGTCCGTTTGGTTCAAAAGGTCATCTAACTCAGTCAGGTTCAAAACTCCAGGCCCCATCTCTAATCTGATTAATTCCATCATCAGTCACTCTGTAGCCACACACAGATCCCTGCTTACAACACAAGAGGGAAACTTCCAGTTGGCACACATCAGGTCAAGGCACTGAAACACCGCATCTGGAGAAATCCAGCTCATCGGGAGAGACGGGTACGAGGCAGGGTGAGGGCTGTGGGTTTTGTGGGGGAAGCAGGAAAGCAGAGTCACCTCCCGCCTGCACCACCCATCACTAGAAGCACACTTCACACCATCCTCCAACTCCTCCTCAACACTTCCCCAAACAGGATGTGTCCCAGTAGTGAGTCACGAAAAATAGGGTATTTCTAGAAATCCACAGGAAAGAAGGTGTGGGAGAAAATTTCTAAAGAGAGGGAACAAAAAGACAATATGCAAAGCTAATTAAGCATTCACAAGGCCGGAAGTGGGCTCTGCTGGGCCAGCGGTGACCTGGCCACACCGTGCTGGCCAGCCCTTAATCTCATTCCTCCCTCTGCTCAACTCCAGGGTCCAACCCACTGGACCCCACAACAAACCCACCTTCCCGCACCTTGTCACGTCTCCCATCTAGTCAAACCCTGGGCTTTGTAACCAATTAGAGCCCCAGCCTCTGGATCTATCAAATGGGATGTTGACTGCTTCACAGATGGTGAGTCAGTGCCCGGGTGTGTCATGCCTGTCCTCCCCGCCCCCTTCACGAAGGCTTCCTAGGCCTCACAGGAAGCAATTTCTGTTATCAGTGCTCTGTAAGACACCTAGCACACGTTACTCTGTATTAGTATAACTTGTGTACCATCTTATCTCCCTCCGCCAGGCTGGAGTAGCAGCTCCAGTGGCCATGAGCCCTCACCATGTGACAGGCACTGGGCTAAATGTTCTACCTGGGTTTTCCCACTTAATTCTCACACCAATCCTGTACCTAGGCAGTATTATGATCAAGTTCTCCCATTTTATGGATTTAGGAAGCTCAAGCTTTGAAAGCTGGGAGGCAGCATAGATAGTGTCATGACGAAAAGCACGAACGAACTCAAGAGCCACAGTATCTGGGGTTGAAATTCTGGCTTTATGACTGCCTAGCTCAGTGATCCTGGGAAAGTTACTTAATCTCTCTGTGTCCCAGTTTCCTCTTCTTTAAACGCAGGGATGACAATAGTACCTACCCACAGGGTTGTCCTAAGGACTAAACACATTTAACATTTGTTAAGCACTTAGTGCCTGGCACGAAGTAAGTGTTACTGTGTTTGCTAAATACACATAAGTCAATGAGCCCATCTGCCTGTGGTCATACAGGCATTAACTGGTGAAATCAGTAGTTGAGTCCAGGTCCAAGCGGCTTCAAAGCAGAGGCTCTGATCACTGCACGGGCTCAGGAGTAGCATAAGCTCTTCACGGGAATGAACCATTTCATCTCTGTATTCCTACAAAGCTACTGGTCCCAGGCCACCATGCAAGTTTTCGAAGTGTCGTGTTACTAAAGGAGGGAAATCTGAAGAATTCATGAAAAGGTGTCTCTGAAAAGAGATGATCAATACTAAAGAACTACCAGGCCTGCAAAAGAAAAAAGTACAAAAAGCATAGAAGCCTCTCATCATGGTAACCCTATAATTTGGATAACCATTCCGAGTATGTTTATTTTGGAGGCCTTAACAAATAAATAAATTTCCACAAGGCAATAGTACAAACCAGAAAACAGGGTGACAGGGCAGGTGGTAACCATTGCTTCTCAATTCCTTCACCACCTGACAAGACTCTTCAAAGTCCCAACATAATACCAGCTTTCGTCACAGTTGTCACAAAGACATCGGATCCCTATAGCCAAAGCAACCCTGGGGGTTAACCCTCCAGCCGTCTTGGACGATAATTAATTGACTCACACAGCCTTAAAGCCACGTCTGTGAACTGCCGTAACTCCAAACTGCTTTGGTCCCTGTAGGTGAAAGAAATAAGGCGCAGCATTCTCCACTCCTACGAAGCGGCAGTTTGGAAACATACAAGGAATCCTCTGAGCCTGGTGAGATGGATACAGAACAAGGTTGGGCACACGTCTAACCCCGGAACCCCCGCATCCACAGGCAAGAGGCAGCCTCAACCCCTGCTACACAAGTTCCTACGGGACCGAGCCACTCCAACATGCTCTTACTTTTTTAGGATCTACATTCACTCACTCAACTTTTCAGACACTACCCTACCCTCTAAGAATCAAGTCTTCTCTACAGCCAGAGAAACAAGAGTTCTGTGAACCGACAGCACCAGCACTCCTGGACATGTGTTTCGCTCTCTGCAGTCTAAGCTGTATCTGCTGGCCAGTTTTACTCACTCAGCAAACATGCATTATTCATGTACTATGTGCCAGGCACAATTCTGGGCCCTGGGGATGCTTCATTAAGTAAGAGAGTCAAGAATCCCTGCCCCATGAAGCTTAGGATCTAATGGAGGGAAGAGAGAATTAGAAAATAAAACTATAACAAGTAAGTAAACTCTGGACTAGGTTAGGAGGTGGTAAGAGCTGTGGGGAAAAGAGAGGTCAGGGAGCTGGTTTAAGTAAGTGGTGGTCAGTGTAGGACTCACAAGGTGATACACAAGAGGGACCAGGGAGGGAGCCGTGTGGATGAACAGCAAGGAGAGAAGACGGTCTGGACAGAATGAACGGCGGGGAAAGGCTCTAAAGTAGAAACCCCTGCGCCTGCCAAGCAGCCAGGAGGGAATGTGGCCGGAGCAGAGCAAGGCGGCAGAGTCGGGTCACGCCAAGACAACGCAGGGTCCCACGCGGGGACTTTCACTCTGAGAAAAAGGAGGGAGATGCTGACAGAGCGCCAGCAACATCAACTCCCCACCAAGTAACACCTGGCGACTGGCACGCACGCAGCAGGTGGCAGGTCTGCTGTGTGACTCAAACCCATGTCTATATAAAGCCCAGGCCGTGACCACCACACCAGACGCCCCTTAAATGCGGGCTCAAATTAGACGTGACATCACACCTATCCCAGGAGCAAGAGTCAGTGAGGGAGAGGAGACGGCAGAACAAGACGCAGAGCCTGAAAGCCCAGTCAGGAGTCAAAGGGAGACTGTCACCTGCCTCCCAGAGGTGACAAGCCCTGGCTGGAGGGATGGGAAGGGCGGAATCACACCAGAAAACCCTTCCAGCACACAGAAATGCCGCCCACCTATCCTGCTGGTGGAAGAGGGATTCCTCTCTCCAGACTGGTATGAGAAGAAAAAGGAAGTCAATGGCTCAGGGAAAGTGACACACAACCACAGACCAACCCGAGCCTGGGCAGTGATCTCCCCTCCGGAAACGGGCAGGTCTTTGTACCGTCGGGAGGCAAGAAGCCGACCTGTCACCTGCCACTCGGAACTAGGCCTCCCTCACGCACGGCGCCCTGGTCCCACAAAACCCCGTGGCCCCGTGTCTGCAGCACAGCCGGCCAGGCTCTGCACAGAGATCGCTGCTGCCTTCTCCACCGTTCTCGTCAAAACCCTCACAGATCCTGTCTCATCTGATTGAAGGGGCTTTTCCGGGGATTATGAAATACAGATGTTTTCCTGACAATCTTCCCTCAAATATCAGGGAAAAACCTACTCTCCTTTTCCCAGACCTGCCCTTGCTCCCAGCCCAGATGGAAAACATAGAAGCATCCTCTTCACCCAGCAGCTCAGGAGATGTGGGGACTATATTTATAAGCATCTCGGTTCCTGGCAGATCCCAGGTCCATGTGCAGAAGCTGCTCTCCATCCCTGCCACCCCTCCCCTTCATAAGGCTGCATCTACCCAGAGAAAGCTTCTCACAATCTGGCTGTAGAACCGCCCTCTGGGGAATCAGTCCCAGCCTGGATTTTTCTTGCTAGTTCCAGAGACGTCACAGGCCCGCGGCTGCTGTAAGACTGGTGCGTGGTAAAGCCACTCGCTGGGGCTGGAGCTGACCCAGGCACACAGTGGCAGGCTCATTCCTACCGCGTCACCATCACTTGTCTGCTGGGTCCCATTCAAGACCCTGAGCAAGCAAGCCTGTTGGCTCTGGCAGGATGCTATGAGTGACTTGGCATTGCCATAGCAACTGCCTCTGTATCTCACGGCATTTATCAAACCATAGTGTAATTGTTTGTTTACGCATCTGTTTACACCGTGAAAGCCGAGAAATCCGGATGCTCTTTACTCACGTTAGTAAACGCCCGATGCCTGAACAGGACAGGCAGACCTTCAATGAATGATGTGGAAAAGGCAAACACAATAATCTCCCCTTGCAGAACTCATAAAGCTGCTCTCAACCACTGCCTTCCTGTCCTCTAACAGCAAGGCCAGGACCCCTCTTCACTCCACACACAGTCACTTCTATCCCAGCCCACAGAACACAGAGCCCAACACTGCCCCGCGTCCCAATCCAGAGAGAAACCCAGTGGGCACAGCCCTCCAGAACCCTGCATTTTCTTAGCTTTCTCCGTGCAACCCATCTCCCCACCCTTGGGCTCAGGTACTTTGTCCTCATCCTAGAAGGCTCTCATCTCCTTCTGCTATCATTTATTCTGTCATTTACTCAACAAATACCCCAGAAGAGTCTTTTGTGCATCAGGCCTTGTTCCAGGCTACCTAACGCCTGATTACCGTTCCAGATCCAGCAAAGGCTCAGGCTCCTGCGGGAAACACACCAACCACCGGCCCTTTCCACCAGGCTTGCAGCACAGCCAGGAGAGCAGTCACATCTACCTGCTGTGGAGGTGTCCCCAGTGCCCAGCTTAGCAAGGGCGGGACACACAGTCCTCAGGCTGGTTAATCACCAGATGGGGAGACACCGTTGTCAAGGCTCAAGGGAGTGCAGAGGTGAAGACAGCAGGAGTGCGGCTAATACTCCCCTCCGTCATGGCCGCTGAGTGAAGTACGGCCCAGTGACAACGTCCCCAGAGCAAGAGCAAGAGCAAAGCAAGCGTGGGAACACGCACCACCAAGGCTGAGCGGTTCCCTCCAGCACAGGCAGGCTGCCCTCCCCACCAACTCTGCTGATGGAACCCTTCTATCTTGGAACCTGCTTGGATTCTCTGTCCCTGAATTTGAGAAGTAATGATCTGGGGGGGAAAGAAGGACTCAATTTTGAAAAGGAAGAGATAACTTTCTTTCCAAAGTGCTCCCCTGTCTCAACCCCCCCAAAATCTGTACTGAAACTCCTCCTCTCTGCTGAGTCATCGCACTATCCTGACTGTCCACTTTCCACCCTGCCCTCAATCAGGGCATTTCTACATGGGGAGAAGACAGTCAAGGCCTTCAGCAGACAGTCAGGCAAGCACTCGCTCCAGAAGACGCCAAATCTTCCAACTCTGGTGCCGTAGCCCCATAACAGGCTTTGGAGCTGCTGGAAATGTCACAGAAATTCAGCAGGAATTGTACTTCACCACTGTGACGATAAAATGAAAATTCCAGTTATATAACACTATTGAGAAAGAGTATCATTCATAATGCCTTTGTCAACCAAGCAGCATAAATTTACATACATTAGGTTATCAACAGAAATAATTTGCATTTGGGTGTGCCAGCTCATATACACATTCTGTTGTCCCTTGGGAGTCTGAGAAATTCAACGTTCAAATGGCACCATCCTTTTCGCCTGTGTGACAGCCAGATGGAAAGAGACCATTCATTTGTCGATCACAGATCAACTCTACTCAGGAGGAAAGGGCACAGTTTACTTTGTCAAGCATAACAAAAATATGTCATCTACCAGCCCCTAAATGGGCTCAATTCTGCTGCAGCCACCCAATCGACCTTCCCAAAGAAAGAGATCTGAAATCAAGTATCAAAACAGCAACCAAAAGGATTGAGAAAATTGTAAAAATGTGGAATATGGTTATAGATCCAGAGACTGGGTACCACTTAGCTACCACCTAAAATCCCTCTCTTCTCAAGGATAACCAAGTGAGTGGGCAGGATATAAAAAAAGAAATATGCAATGTCACTAGAATACTCACTATGACACATGATAGAAACATATTTTTAACACTGAAGGAAGATATGCTTCTCTCAAAAGATACTTCATTCCAAAGATAAATAATTCAAGATTGATGACTTCTCCAAGGTTACAGGGCCAAAAAGCACCTCCTATTACAGACAAGACAGGACTTATGCCTTACACTACAACCCAGCTCTTAAAACCTTATATTTAAAGATCCCCCCCCAAGCCATGGCATTTAAATTATAATTACACCTACACTCACTGTTATCTGGGCTTTCCTCTCCAATCTTGCTGCTATTATCTGGTTATTATGAATAGATAGTACCTTTTCCCAGAACAGCTAATACCACTAGTATTAATAGTAACAGGTACTATTAACTCTCTTCTGACGTAAGGTGCAAATATTTCTAAATTATCTGTCCTCTCTAGTCATTTCTAAAGACAGTAACTCATAGCAAACAATGCATGTACAACATTTTGAATCTCTTTTAAAGTAGAGAGACTAAACAAAGAAGCTTCTAAGCATAAAGAATCTGTGCATAAATACTATACCCACACATTTTTTTAACTCGATAAAATGATTATTGAGCAGCTCCCACGTACTCTGATGCTCTGGGAAACAGAAAGATCCCTCACTGACAAGAGCTGTAAGATCCTGGTTCAAGTCTTCAGGGCTACCTCTGACTACCTATCTTCTTCTTTTTTAAATTTTTTTTTTTTTAGTGGTTTGAAAGAAGGCAATTTTATTTATTTATTTAGTTAGTTGCTGCGCACAGGCTTTCTCTAGTTGCAGCGAGCGGGGGCTACTCTTCGTTGCGGTGCGTGGGCTTCTCATTGCGGTGGCTTCTCTTGTTGCGGAGCACGGGTTCTAGGCGCGCCGGCTTCAGTAGTTGTGTCACGTGGGCTCAGTAGTTGAGGCTCACGGGCTCTAGAGCACAGGCTCAGTAGCTGTGGCGCACGGGCTTAGTTGCTCCGCGGCATTTGGGATCTTCCCGGACCAGGGCTCGAACCTGTGTCCCCTGCATTGGCAGGCGGATTCTTAATCACTGCGCCACTAGGGAAGTCCACTGCCTATCTTCTTTTGCGAAGCCATGAAACGTCTGGGAGGCTGTTTCCTCAGCTCAGTGTATAAAACCTGTTCGGCCCAGTGTTTTGAAAACAGTCAAGTTTAAATAAAAATACGAGCATATTATTTTAAAAAGAGCTCCTGCTCTCGGGAGTGTGGAGTTTGGTTTCAGGAAACGAGAACACAAAGGCAGGAAGCAGGTCCACGGTGGGAATGTGCACTTGCTCCAGGACAGTCATCTCTGACCGCTCCTGCGGGAGGGCCTGGGGGTCGGGTACCGCTGGACACAGGCTGCAGAACACCAGGCCCCCTTCTGAGTGCCCCCCATAACGAAGGGCTGAAGGCTGCAGCACAGGCCAGGTGCCCTAAAATTGCAGGAGGTGCAGCTAATGGAGGCTACTAGCGGTAAGTGGAAACTCCTCAGGCACAGGAGGGCTGGAGAAGAACCCAGAAGCTACATGGGTGGGATCACAGGTCCGCAGGGGGAGGAAGGCCTCTGCCATCTGGAGCCCCCAGCACCTGACTCTCTCACCAGGGAGCAGAAGTGAGCGCCCTGCCTCGGCTTGCACGCCACCTCTCCCCACCGTCCCCTACCGCCCACGCTGGGCTCCGCCGACAGTCGCCCTGTCCCAGCCCGCCCTGCAGGCCTCCGAGGTGTGTATCGATCCCTCCCCTGGGCCAGGCAGGAGAAGGGGCCGGCTCCCTGACCAAGAGGGCCCGCCTGCAATCTGTCTCCAGACCACCAGGCAATTTTCGCCCCTGGGGTGAGAGCTGAGCGAGGCGGCCTCCGGAAAGGCCAGGCCGGTGATGTCAGACAAGGGAAGAGCAGGTTTCTAGGCGGCTGACATTGCAGTGGGCTGGGCAGCAGGTTTCTTTGTTTTTCTCCAGGCTCCCTGAGTCCTCCCTCCGACGCAGATTCGTCCCTGGGGCCAAGAGGCCAGTCTGAAGAGGGAAAGGAGAAGGGGAGAGTGATCCTCCTGTGGCGGCCAAGGAAGATCTTCTGGCAGAGGCCAGAGTTCAGAGCAGGACAACGTGAGCGCTGCTTACCCTGCCACCTGCCCTCTACGCAGAAGCCACGCAGCGGGCAGGCTAGAAGGTGCCTTCGAAGTCATAAACGGACATTCTCAGATCAAGAAAGAAGGCGAAAGGCATTTAGAGGAAAAAAGCTCAAGCGTGGTGGCAGGCAGACGTGTGCTGAGTCCTGCATGGCCTAAGAGAGATGACCCTGCCCACTTCATACACATCTGAGTGATTACTATGCATGTGCGCACGCAGGTATATAATATGCTTCCTATAAAATAAATACTGAATGAATTAATTAGTGGCTGGTCTTTTATTTTTAAATGGTAGGTTCCTTAAGGGTAGAGACAAGATTATATTTTTAATACTTTAGTATAATGCTCACAGCATTATCATTCTCTGCATGTGTGGCCAGCTGCCAAAGATCAAACACTCACCCTCTGAGGCCCTACTACCCGCCAGGCACTGGGGTTGAGGCACCCTCTCAAGCAAGCACACAGCAAACAACCCTGCCGTCAAGGAGCTCCTCTGCTGCTCGTCCCCGATGCTCTCCCCCACCCCCTCCCTGGTGGAGTCACTGTTTCTCCTTCCCTCCCACTCAGGAGCACCTCTGAGGCAGGAGCTCTGAAGTCCAGGGCCTGGTACAGAGCCAAGTGCTCTACATGTTTAACGAAGGAAGGAATTAAAGCCTGAACCAACCGACCACAAACCAACCAACCGTAGGAGGTGGCCAAAACCAGAAGAGGGCTGACAAATGAGTAGCCCCCACTTGACTACCTTGCGATGTGCCTTCCTTTGTATTCCCAAAGCCCTAATCCCGGCCACAGGGACTGCTTCCCTGGGCAGTGGCGACGCTTCGCTACTGGGCTCCCTGCTCTGGGTCCTTCTCCCCTCCGACCCTCTCACCTCTGTCCCCCCTCCCCGCCATGCCAGGTCAGGCTGCCTTAAACCCAGCTTCAGCTCATTTCACTCCCCTACTCAAAAGCCTTAGGTATTTCCCTACAACCTTGGGCAGAAAAGGCTACAGGTAGCAAGGTACCTGGTCCTCACAGCAAGCAGGGATGTTTAAGGCAGGGGCTTGTGTGATCTGTGGACCACTATTCTAAGCAACTTGAAGGCTCTACACCCCCAAACATTCTGTCCATTCAGCCCAGACAGACTCTCTATAGTCACACCCTATCTTCTCCCCTAGGGGTAGGAACACTTTTTCTATAAAGGGCCCGACAGTAAATATTTTAGGCTTTGCAGGCCATATACACACAGTCTCTGTTGTATATTCTTCAGATTTGGGGGTTTTTTTCTTCATAACTCTTTTTAAACCGCAAATACCACCTTTATTTTAGTTTACCTTGTTTTTTGTTTTTGTTTTTTGGCATACAAAAACAGGGTGGACTGTAGTTTGCCAACCTCTGCCCTGACCAAACAGGGACAACTCGGAGGGCCCTGAACCCAACTTGCACTGTTTCAACTTACCCACCTCAGTCAAGCTACACCCTCCTTTGTCCTGCTCCCTGACGAGACCCCTGCTCTACAGAAGCAAGCAGGCACTGGGGAGGGAGCCAGGGCCACCCCCGGCACCAGGGAGGACCTGGAGCTGTTGCAGACCACCGCACTGCACAGCTGCGGCACGCTTTATTCCAAGCACCAGACAGCCCAGGTCTGTCCCAGTGATGGGTGGGTGGGTGGGTGGATGGACGGACGGACGGATGGATGGACAGATGGATGCATCGATCCACGGAGGGATCAACCAATCCACGGATCAATGGATGGACAGATGGACCAAAAACTGCTTTAGAGTAACTGCTTTAAGAATTCAGAGAAGAAAGTGGTTCTGATGGACTGGGGAATGCCAGGGAAGCCTTTACAGAATAAAAAAGACATAATGTATTTTTCAATGAAGAAACTAGATATTAGGGCGCTTTACAGAGTGGAGATTTTGGTAATTCTTAAAGAGATTTTCTTGTTTCAAAGGATAACATGACAACCTTGATTTTTCAAATCAAAACGAATTTACTTCTAAACATACAGCAAGCGTTTTAAGATATAAAATCACAGAAACAGAAAGATTACCTGGGCCTTCGACATTCAACAGACATTTTCTGAGAACTGGGCGCTGGGAACCATGTCGGGCTCTGAGGAGTCAAAGAGAAGCAACACGTAATCTGAGGCACGCTCAGTCTGGCGTGCGGGTCCAACAGCAAAGCGAACTGCACGCAGGCGTAACTGTGGAGTTTGAGGCCCCCTCACCCCAAAAGGGAAATGCCACGATACCCTGAAGCCAGCCACTAAGCCTCGCGCTCCTTAACAGCAGACATCCAAAAGCCAAGGGTTGTCCTCACCTAAGTCTGCGTGTCCCTGAAAGAGATTTCCACATCATTCTGCCAGAGCCCAAACCCCATCCAGAAAGACGCCCTAAATGCCTCATTTGGGTCAACACCAAAGGAAAGAGTTGTTCCACGTAATTTAATTTTCTCAGTGAACTAACAGTAATCAAAATTACACGGCGAAACTCAAAACCTGTTTTCATGCAAACTCTCCTCAGCGGGTTACGTGCTTCCCCGCCCGGCACAGCAGAGTACTGATTCGAACTCTTCTTAAACCTGCTGCTGCCTGAAGACCCTCGGCGGTGCCTAGAGCAGGGGCAGCTCCACACTTCTGAGTCCAATTTTCTCTTTTCCTCCCTTTCACTGGCCTCAGCTTTTGAGCGCTGGTCCCTGCTATTTCTGTTTCACTACATGGTCTTTTCCAGAACCCCGAGGATGACCATGACCTACGGAGAAACAAGATGGGCTTTAGAGCAGCTACTTACACAGGGTTTTTTTTCTGTTTACCACCAAGTTCTAACACATGCCTACCACCATGCCTACCCAGCGGCTTTAACCACCCAACCTAACAGTACATTTTTCTTTGGAAAAACAGTAACAAATTTCTGAAACACACATCAGCTGACACTGCTACTCCCTAATTCAAACCAAAATCTAACCAACTGTCAGAACCCTATACCAGCTCACGGTTTATCAGGGGCAGGAATAAAGCCCTGAATCTGATACATCAGGCCTCACTGGCTTTGTGCACAGACGCTTAGGGATCCAAGGAGGTTCATAAATTAAAAGAGCAAATAAAACCGAAGCCCTAAAGAGATTTCACATTAGCTATGACTAAAGCAATTTTGTCATAAGATCAATCAAACCTCCTTTACTTTGCTCTGACCATAAAGAAGAAAGCTTTGCACTTCAAAAATTAAGCTCCTTCCACACTGTTACAGAAGACAATAAATCATTTTTAAAAGAACAATAAACCCAGTTCTGGAAAACTGAGGGGAGGCAGTGTGGTAGGAAAGGAGGCCAACTTTAAATGTCATCACCAAAGCAGCAGCTTACCGGGAAGGAAGGCCTCAGCCCGAAATCCCAAAGTAAAGCTTCCCTCCTGAGTCCCCTCTGCCTGGAATCTCCTCTTTGAAAAGAAAGTACAGGGCCCCGAGGGTCTGAAAATACACCAAGGGAGTGAAGGTAAGAGAATGCAGGGGAAAAAAGAGGGGAGATGAGAATTTTAAGCTTTGGACACTGCCTAGACAGCAACCCCGTCCCCAAGGAAAAGAAACAGGAGCGTGGAGGAGGGAAGGGAAGGGAGATGAAAAAGGTGCAGAGCCGCCTGCCTACCTCACGATTTCCACTGTGCTCCACCCCTGCTGGTACCTCTTCCGAATGAGAAGCTGCGGCTGGCAAGCTACAACCAAGGCAAACAAAAGCTACAGGTTCTGACAGCCCAACAGCCCGAGTAGTAAACACACCTCATTTCTATTTGCCACAAAAGAAAAACCAACAAGAGAATTTACAAGGTGAGAAGAAAACCAGGAATTTCAACAATTACCTTTTGTCAAGAAGCCAGCGGTCTCCACAGTGAACAAATCAAGGTGATGCTTACAGAAAGAGGCAACCAAAAAGCTGCTAACCGGAAAAAACAATGTGTTGTTCTGAGTTTGCTGTTGCAGAGACAGACAAGGCCTGGCCCTGGACTGGAAACCTCCCAGGTGCCAGGTGTACCTACCGTACACCTTGGCCGGATGAGGCAAATGTCTGCAACCCAGTTACCAATGCAGGTGACATTTCCACTAATGGACTTTGCAACCAGAGACCAAGCCCCCAAGTGCTCCAATTTTCTCAGTATATTCAGAGCCCAAATGAGAACAAACAAAACAAATTAAATTTATTGCACCCCAAGTCTGTGCAACCCATTGGCATTTAAAGATGATCAAGAACTGATCCAGCAATGAGGCAATGAAAAGAAATAAGAAGTATCCAGACTGTTAAGGAAGAAGTAAAACTACCTCTATTTGAAGATGACATGATCTTGTATACAGAAAATCCTAATACATACATACACACACACCCCATTAGAGCTAATAAACAAGTTCACCAGGATTGCGGGATATAAGATCAATATACAAAAATTAATTGTATTTCTGTACCGTAGCAATGAATAATCCAGAAATGAAATTAAGAAAACAGTTCCATTTACAACAGCATCAAGAAGAATAAAATACTTGGGATTGGCAGATGCAAGCTATTATATATAGAATGGATAAACAATAAGGTCCTACTGTATAGCACAGGGAAAACTATAGTCAATATCCTGTAAGAAACCATAATGGAAAAGAAAAAAAAGAAGAAAATACTAAGGAATAAATTTAACAAAACTTGTACACTGAAAACTACAAAATATCATTAAAAGAAACTAAAGACTTAGTAAGCAGAAAAACATCCTGCCGTCATAGAGTGGATGATATTAAGATGTCCACAGTCCCCAAGTTAATCTACAGATTCAAAGCAATCCCCATCAAAATCCCAGCTCGCTTTTTTTTTTTTTTTGCAGTAATTGACAAGTTGATCCTGAAATTCACATGGTAACAGGGACCCTGAATGGCCAAAACAATTTTGGAAAAGAAAACAAAGTTGGAGGACTCGCACTTCCTGATTTGAAAACTTACCATAAGCCTAGCATAAGGATAAAATCAGTGGACTAGAATTGAGAGTGCAGAAATAAACCCATACAACAAACTTCAACTGATTTTCGAAAAGGGAGTCAAAAGTATTCAATGGGGAAGGAATATTCTTTTCAACAAATGGTGTTGGGACAATTAGATATTCACATGCAAAAGAATAAAGTTGGAATCCTACCTCATATCATATCCCTACCTACCTCACAAAACAAACTCAAAATGGATCAAGAACTTCAATGTAAGGGCTAAAACTTTAAAACTCTGAGAAGAATATGTAGGTGTGTATCTTTGTGACCTTATATTAGGTAACAGTTTCTTAGGTATGACAACAAAAGCACAAGCAACCAAAGGAAAAACAGATATTCCGGACTTCATCAAATTAAAAACTTCTGTGCTTCAAAGACACCATCAAGTGGGTGAAAATGGGAGAAAATATCTGCAAATCACGTATTTGTTAAGAGTCTAGTTTCTAGAATATATAAAGAGCTCTTACAATTTAACAGTAAAAAAAACAAATAATCCAATTCTAAAATGGGCAAAAGATTTAAATAGGTATTTCTCCAAAGAAGATATACAAATGGCCACAGGCACATGAAACAATGCTCAACACCACTAGTCATCAATCAGGAAAATGCAAGTCAATCCAGGAGAGATCACTGCACATCCACTAGGATGGCTACAATCAAAAAGACAGTAACAAGTGCTGAAAAGGATGTGAAGAAAATGGCACCCTATACACTGCTGCTGCTGCTGGGAATGTAAAGTGGTGCAGCTTCTTTAGACGACATTCTGACAGTTCCTCAAGAAGTTAAACACAGAGTTACCATATGCCCCAGCAATCCCACGCCTAGATATATACCCAAGAGAACTGAAAACATATGTCCACCCAAAAAATTGTACAAGAATAATCACAGCAGCATTACTCATAATAGACAAAAACAACCCAGACATAATAGACATAAACATAATAGACAAAAACATCTGGAAACAACCCAGATGTCTATCAGCTGATGAATGTATAAACAAAATGTCATATATACATACAATGGAATATTATTCAGCCAGAAAAAAAGGGAGTGAAGTACAGAATCATACCACAGCTTGGATGAGCCTTGAAAACATGATGCTAAGTGAAAGAAGCCAGACACACAAGGCCACAAATTGTATGATTCCATTACATGAATTCCATTACACGAAATGTCCAGAATAGGCAAATCTATAGAGGAGGAAAGTCGATTAGTGGTTATCAGGGATTGAGGGAGAGGGAAATGGGGAGTGACTGCTAATGGGTATGGGATTTTCTTTTAGGGTGATGAAAATGTTCTGGAATTGGGGACTTCCCTGGTGGCGCAGTGGTTAAGAATCCGCCTGCCAATGCACGGGACATGGGTTCGAGCCCTGGTCCGGGAAGATCCCACATGCCGCGGAGCAACTAAGCCCGTGCGTCACAACTACTGAGACTGCGCTCTAGAGCCGGTGAGCCACCACTACTGAGCCTGCGTGCCACAACTAGTGAAGCCGGCGCGCCTAGAGCCCGTGCTCCGCAACAAGAGAAGCCACTGCAATGAGAAGCCCGCGCACCGCAACGAAGAGTAGCCCCCGCTTGCCGCAACTAGAGAAAGCCCGCGTGTAGCAACGAAGACCCAACGCAGCCAAAAAATAAATTAATTAATTTTAAAAAATGTTCTGGAAAAAAAAAAAAAGTTCTGAAATTGGATACAGGTGATGGCTGAAAAATTCTGTGAATATACTAAAAAAAATCACGAATTAGACACTTTAAAATGGTAGAGTTTATGGTATGTGAATTGTATCTCAATTTTTTAAAAAAGCAACAACAAAAATAAGCGCCTGAGGAAGCCACAGAGAGTTTTTTTTTTTTTTATCAACTTAATTCATAACCTATACTTTTTTTCAGGACTAAAAACTAGCCATTCATTGCTGATTTTTATTCCCACCATTTATTCTAGCGTCTTTTCAAACTGAATATATGTGATACAAAGAACCATGAGATTTTCAGGCTGGAGAGAGTAGTCTGAGATCAACTAGTCCAAACACCTCATTTAAGAGACCATACATCCAGGGCAGGGACTTGCTCAAGGTCACATAGCAAGGTGGAGACACATCAGAACTGGAATCGACTCTTCTAACCCCTTGGCTAGTGCTCTTCCCATGCCACCATATTAACACAACCAACACAGGGCTTCATAACAGCACGTCTTCCAGTGATGAAATACTGGCTCCCCCTAAGCCTAGGGAAAAGCTCTTGGAACCCTGATGTCAGAAAATCAGTATTTACTTAAAATTCAACAGTCCAGATTATTTAATGATGGCAAAACCCTGTGATCATTAACACAATCTTCTTTTCACCAGAGAAGCAAAGCACAACAGAACTGTAATCAAGAGACCAAGGCGGGCTTCCCTGGTGGCGCAGTGGTTGAGAATCTGCCTGCCAATGCAGGGGACACGGGTTCGAGCCCTGGTCTGGGAAGGTCCCACATGCCGCGGAGCAGCTGGGCCTGTGAGCCACAATTACTGAGCCTGTGCATCTGGAGCCTGTACTCCGCAACAAGAGAGGCCACGATAGTGAGAGGCCCGCGCACCGCGATGAAGAGTGGCCCCCACTTGCCGCGACTAGAGAAAGCCCTCGCACAGAAACGAAGACCCAACACAGCCATAAATAAATAAATCAAAAAAAAAAAAAAAAGAGACCAAGGCATGCACCTGGAAAGACAGTTCAAGGTGAGACGGGTAGCACACTACAAAGCCCCATTTGTCCCAAACTTAAACTAGCAATGCACCCAATGAAATTCCAGCTCATGGGCCAACCACCATATCGACTCCAGTGGTATTTTGGCGGAAGGAATCTTTAATGGGGGAGTAGAGAGGGAAAGGGTTATTTTCACCTCTAGTCTCTTGAAAACTATGAATACGAATGGCCAACAGAAAGTGGAGGAGGTGGTCAGAAAAAGTAAAGAGTGGCACGAGGCAGGTGAACTGTGTTGCAGACACAGAATGTTAGGAAATGTCTCATCTACCCTCCACTTTACAAGTGAGGCCACTGAGCCTGGGCCAGTGAAATCAGCTGCCCAAGCCCCAGCACCTGGTTAGCTAACAGGTCAGGGCTATCAGAGGAATAAATACAGTACAAAGACTTAACATGTCCCTTCCTCTCAGAATCTCCCCAAAGTTCCCTAACTGGCAGCAGGGTGCCAACACCTCACCGAGACTGCCTAGACAAGCCACATCTGTGATTCCCCCTTCAGTGGTCGCCTCTCCAAACACAGATCTGCTGACACGGAGGGAACAGTGCATGGACCTGATCCCTGGCTACGTGGCTCTGGAGTCCTTTACAAGCAGCTGTGACGGTGTCCTCAGTCCCTCAGCTCTGAGGGGGAGGGAGGGGAGGCAGATGTACCTTTCTAACTCACTCCAAAGCAGTTAAGGCCACTTAATAAACACCTCTGATGCTAAGTACCTCCCCAGGGGTTAGAGTCTGATGACCTAGGTGGACAACTATCAACCTGCACTAAAGAAGCCCAGAGAAACACCTAAAGAGGGAACTTCAGCAGCAATAGAGATCCCAGCAGGAGACCGTCAGGTGAGGCATTAAAGGGCCAGCAGGAGGAACACCGCTAAGCACACAGGCTCATCTCGGCTTGGCTGGGACTCCTGGTTCTACCAACCGCTAATCGTGGGGCGGGCTGGCTACCTGCAGTCATGGAACTCACCTGAGCCTCGGTTTCTTCAACTATAAAAGAGAGGTAACAGGATCTACAGCAGATAGGATAGGGGAAAGGATTCAGCAATCCAAACAAGCAGTTTGAAACACAGCACAGCCCTTAACCCAGAACTAGGGCTCAAAGAAATGTCAGCCATTGGTGTTAAAAATAAAAACAAAACCTCTATTAAGATTTCTTCTGGGAAACTAGGGAAAGAGGCCCCCAAACCCGGATCACCTGGCTAGAATCCTAGACGCCAAGGGGATTCACAATTAGAGGGAACCGTCTTCACCAGCCAGCCGACTTTACTGTGAGCATCTGTGTATAAAATCACACTGACAAAGCCATCTTCAGCACCGAGTGGAGAGATGATGTCATTAATAATCCCGTTAGTAGGGCAGGCCTCCTGCCAGGGTGTGAGCAATGCCCGGGGCCACTCGGCTCTGCAGGGCTGGGCATGTCAGCAGAGCAGTGACGAGAGTAACGAGGAACCATTTCTGCAGCAACATGGATAGAGGAGGCAGAGAGGAAACAGCGGCAGCAAGGGTTCTCCAGAAGCATCCACTCAGGAAATGCAGTAGATGCATCATAGTGCCAGACAGCAAGAGAGAGGTCGTGCTGGTCACAGAGCCGTCAATATGGAGGGCCTTTTCCGGTCCAGGCTCTACAGAGGCAGTTGGCGGCTACAGGAGCAGACTCTCGTGCCAAAACACTTGAGTTTGAATCCTGGCTCTGCCACTTCCTAGCTCTGTGATCCTGGTAAAGTGGCTCAGGTTCTCTGGGCCTTACAGGGTTTTTGTAATCATCAAGCAAGTTAAGAGTTAATATGTGTAAAGAACTTAAAGCATGCCTGGCACACAGTAAGCGCCCAGTAAGTGCTAAAAGAAAAGGCAAGAGACAAACAACAACAGGGACTGAGAGTAACACTTCAGTCGTGCTGCAGACACCCCAAACACACTCATGCAACAACAGCATCGTTTCAAACACGTGATCTCACCGAAAACACGGCAGAACTCAAAGTCTGCCTTAGAACTCTGGGCGGAAGGTACCTGTAAATCTATCACTTCACACCCAAGCTTGCCCTACAGAGTCAAGGACAGCATATGACAAACCAGAAAAACAAGAGAAGTAAAAATAGGAGAATTGGCGGCCCAGCTCAGGGTCCTAACTACAGGACTCAGCAGATGCAATTCACAGTTTTGCTGAATGCCAAGGCATGCATAAAGGTATGAACTAAACCAGGACCACAAGAGAAACTGCCAAGCCCTGACCTTGAAAAAATGCAGAGAGCACCATGGTTGTCAAACCACAACTGACAGCTCTACCCTCCACCCCTAGTTCCTCTAAGCACCTTTACTACTGGATAACTATAACATTGGCTTGGGGTGTCACCCCTCTCTGCTCAACTCTAAGAACCAATTCATGACAATGACGGTATAATTACGAAGCCTGTTTAAGGAGCATTGTTGCAGAGTCACTCACTCACTCACTCCAAAATACAATTAACTAAAGTAATCTTACCAACAAGCCTGGAATTCTTAGCCTGAATTCAGGGGGGTCCATAAACTTGGATCGGAAAAAAAGAATTACATCTGGATTTCATGAGCCCCCAAATGAAATTTAGCGTTTCCCTCAATTATGAATGTAAGCAACACACCGTGGTAGTATTAGCAGTACCTGCGACTCCAACAAAAGATATACTTATATAGCTTTAGAGTTGTTGGAAACAGCTCCCAATATTGCTTACATTCATCAGTACCTCAAAATTAAAATATTTATTAGACCCAAAACCAAATCTTGATATTCAATGCTTTAGTAAAGAAACATATATTAGTATGACACAGATTTTTCAAATATTTTTCTAACTGTATTTCAATATACTTGGTTCCCTTCGAGATCCTATGTATTTTATTCAATGCATTAAAACATCTTTCTGAAAAGAGGTCCACCATCTTCACCAGAGTACCAGAGGGGTCCATGGCACAAAAAAAAAGGGCTAAAAGGATAAACACTAACTGCACACAAAAGATGAGAAAATAAGTGCTTTATGGGGAAGGAGCTAGTCCCGCTCACTTTTCCATCACTGGCCCCCGGCGGTAACAAAATACTGGTAGATGCCCATACACATTTATGAATCAAGAAACCCAACACAACCAAATACAAATAAAAATACAGCCCAAGGGCTTCCCTGGTGGTGCAGTGGTTGAGAATCTGCCTGCCAATGCAGGGGACACGGGTTCGAGCCCTGGTCTGGGAAGATCCCACATGCCACGGAGCAACTAGGCCCGTGAGCCACAACTACTGAGCCTGCGCGTCTGGAGCCTGTGCTCCGCAACAAGAGAGGCCGTGACAGTGAGAGGCCCGCGCACCGCGATGAAGAGTGGCCCCCGCTCGCCACAACTAGAGAAAGCCCTCGCTCAGAAACAAAGACCCAACACAGCCAAAAATAAATAAATAAATAAGTTTATTTATTAAAAAAAAAAAAAAAAAAAATACAGCCCAAGCATTCCAGCTCTGGTTGACAGTCCATTTATTCCACATCATCCACATGATAAAACGATAATGGTACAAAAGTATCTGGAAGGGCCCTGGCAACCACTTGAAGGCCACATGACACAGAAAGTATAGGCAAAGAAGGCAGTTTCCTATTGTGGTAGGACTAGGTGAATTCACCACCTCTTTGTAGTGGGAAAGAGGAGTGTTTAGGGAGCTGAATGGGGACAGTATCTCAGGCATCCGACACAGCTAAGAAAGTGTCACCTGCTATCATCTGCCTACAAACAGCAGAGGAGAGAAGCAGACATACCCCACCGGCCCTGTCTACACAACTCTGCTTAATCTCTCCCTTCGCTTATCAGTGTCTGCAGAAAACAAAATGAATATCCAGCAGTGGCCCCAACACAAGTTCTACAGCCAGTCATGCTGAGCAGCACACAGCCGGCCTTGATACCAACACTAAGTAGCTCCAGAGTGTCAGCTTTGCTGCAGGGACACCAGGAGGCCCATTCTTCAAGTGCCTGAGTGAACCGAGCCTGGCCTCTGCCTTCGCTGGGATGGGAGCCCTGCTCTGTCCCCCTCGCCCCCCAGCACAGACAACACAGAGGGTCTCCATCGGACCTCTCGTCACCCCCACTGCTACCACCTAGGCCACGACGTTCTTGCCTGGATAACCACCAGCCCCAACTGGTCCCCCTCTTTTCTCTCATGCGCTGCCCATCTATTCTCTCTGGAGCAACCACCGGGAAAGGTTTAAAATGTAAATCAGATCAAGCCCTCCAATGGCTTCCCACCATGTTAGAACAAAATCCAATTCCCTCCCAAGACCCACAAGGCCTCCTGTGATCTGGCCCTGCCTGTCCCTCACCCTCTCCCACGCCCACTTCTCTCCTCCAACAGGGCCTGAGCCATGCACATCTTAGGGCCTTTTCACGTGCTGCTCTCCCCTGGCTACTTCCTCATTGCCTTCTGGGCTCTGCTCTAATGCCACCTCTTCCGAGAGGCCTTTCCTGATTTCAGTTTCCTGCTCTCCAGAGTCACATTCTATTCCTGTATTCTGTGTAACTTTTCTTCAGAGCACTTATCACTCCCTGACATTACATTACTTTACCAAAGTGATTATCAACCCCATTTAGGGAGCGGCTTTAAAAAATGCCAATGTTTCAGGCCCCACCCAAACTAATTAAGTCCGAATTTCATGGAGTGGGCCAGGCATCTCTATTCTACAAGCCCCCCAGCAAGTGATTCTAATGTGCCGCCAGGGTTAGAACAGTGCTTCTCAAACGTTAATGTGCATATAATGCACCTGGAGATGTTATTAAACCGTAGATTCTGATTCCACGGGTCTAAGGTGGGATTTGACAGTCTGCGTTTCTAACAAGCTTCCAGGTGATGCCAATGCAGCTGGTCAGTGGACCCTTCTCTGAGTTGCAAGCGGCTAAAAAGTACTGTCCAACAGAACTTTCTGCAATGAGGAAAATGTTCTAAACCTACACTGTCCAATGCACATGTGCTTTATTAGCACTTGAAATGTGGCTAGGGCAGCTGAGAAACTGAATGGTTAATTTTAGGCTACCATATTGGACAGTGCAACTCTAGAATGTATGTGCTCCACAAAGAAAGGCATCAGGGCCTGGACATGTGGAGGGTAAGAATCAAGGATTATTCCAAATTCGTGGCTTGAGCAGCCCTCAGTGGATTGGCTATGAAAATCCAACCAGAGGCCTAGATGGCCACCAACTCAGGAGTGGATCAATATTTACCTAAGGCTGGGAGGCAGATACAAGAGACTATATTGAGACACCTTAGTAATTAAAGCATGTGGTAAGCCACAGATGAATATACCTTGACTTCAAGACTCAATTGCACATCATCATGCAAGGCCCTCCTAACCATGGCCCCAGGCACACCTGACCACTCCCATCCCCAGGCATCCATGATTCTGGACAGTCTTGTGGTTACGGCCTCACCACGTTTTATGTTTTATGCATTGATTTGTTTATAGGATATCTGTCTCTCCCACTAAGCTGCAGGTTGCTTCAAAGACGGAATGCATGCCTCTTGGGAATTCTATTCCCATCACCTAGCACACAGCAGCACTTAATAAATACTGAATGAATGACAGGGCCTGGAACCCACCACGAACAGCATTAGTACTTTTACTGTTAATCACAAGAAAGAGAGAAATTGAATGGGGGGTGGGGGAGAATGGGGATCACATAAGAAGAGATCATTCCCTCCTTAAATGACTCGAAAATTTCCAGACACCTATATCCAGATTACAGAACACAGCATAACAAGGTGGCCCTGTCTGATCCACAGAGGCTCATTTCCGAAAATAAGAAGAGACTGGGCAAGCAGATGATGTCCTTCTGACAATAAATCTAAAATCTGTTAGTCTGGGATGTGGAAGAGTTGTTTTTCAAACAAGTCACAAAGGGCTAAGATTCAGAATCACACTCTTGCCTAAAAAGTACGTAGGCCGTAGGCTGGGTTCCCACTAATAACTGCTGGGAGGGGCTTCTGGCCCCAAGGACAGCAAGGCCCCTGGGAGTCTGTGCAGCCCAGATGCTCATTCTACCCCTGCAGTTAGAACCCTGTGCTTGTGACAGCAATGAGATTTCCAAGGCAACCAAGGACAACAGAGTGGAGAATTATGGCCCGGAAGGAAGTAGATTAAATTTTAATACTCACGAGTCAACATCAAATTTATTTTTAAAACTACATATCTGACAAAGCCAAATAAGCAAGACAGAATGGATGACGCTCTAAAGGAGGGTCTAACTATGAATATCCCACATATTTATACAACTTTTCCCTATTTTGAGAATATTTCAAAGAGCTCAGAGACTCAAAGAAACTGAGACAGCAATAAAAACCCCCAAAAGGGGGGAGAGGAGGGTTTTCAGATTCAGCCACAACTACTTATTTTTTTCCATTATTTCCAAAAACACAGGGCAGATTCCAGTGGAAGCACCAGACTTTGCTAAAATTGTGCAAAACAATTACTTCACCAAGAGAAAGTGATCATCAAGTGAAAATTTTAAAACGCAGCTATATGCTGACCTGCTGCCAAGACAACAAACTAGTTAAATAAGCAACAGTGAACAGACACATAGTAGTTTTCCATTCACTTACTCATTCAACCATTCCTTTCCCTTACTCTCCCCCAGGCCACACCAACCCACCCTTGTAAGTCCCACCTTGGGGCCAAACACCCTGATCAGGTTCTATGGATGTTATAACTATCAAGTAATCTATTAAAGCAGTTAGCATTTAGTAAACGGGTTGTCTACCAGGTATTGTGCTGTGTATTATCTCATTAAACCCTCACAACCCTCTGAAGTAGACAGGTATTGTGATCCAGACTTTAAAGCCAAGGAAAATGAGAAAACATTAGGTATCTCATCCAAGTTCACACAAGTGGCCAGTGGTGGAGTCTGAACTTGAACCCAGGTCCATCTGACAAAGGAGTAATTTAGAGAAGTCAGCATTATTAAAAGTAACAGAAAGCAGCATCATTTTGAAAACAGAAAGAAACCAAGTTCAAACTCCAGCTCTTCAACTTACTAGCTCTATAGCCTTGAGCAAATTAACCTCTCTAAGCCTCCATTTCCTATGTGTAAAGCAGGGATGAGGAATAAATACAACAGATGTGAGGTTCGTAGTACAGGGTAGGGATCCATTAGCTACCCATAGCCCAGCTACAGGGGTACATATCAAAAAAACTTACACTTCAGTTGTAGGATGACTTTTAGCAGACATAACTTATCTTGGAAATAATAGGTTCACAAACATTAACCAGTTTAAAATTAGTTTACTAATTCCATGACACGTTTGTTTAAACACAGGACCGAGGACTTGCACATTTTAAATTTATTTATATTTAAATTTATTTGTCACAATACCAACTCTCATGTCTCATTTCAGTATGAAGAGCAGATGCTTGTTTAAAATCAAAACATGAGGGCATCACTGGTTAAGTAACTGTTTCAAATTTAGTTCTCTCATAAATGTAAGCTCACATGTACCATTACCTTAGTATGTATACTGAATTTGCTTAAAGTGAGACAGACCTGTAATGATTTGTTTTTTTTTCATTTTTGAGACTTTAACCAATTCTTGTTCTTAGATGGCAACATGGAGCAAGCCTGCAGTTTAGTAACATGGCCAAATCCAGTCTCTCTTTAATCTGCTCAGTAACTGAGCTCTAGGGTAATCTCCTGCACAGCATACAAAAAGAGCTTTGGAATTACACACTGCAAACTAAAACTAATCAGGAAAGGATATGCCAATTTTAATAGCAACTCCTATTTGCCTAGCTTTCCAGCATCTGCCAGTGTTAATAATATTTAACTGACAAACTTCAGTAGGGAAAAGAAACAGAACTTTAAACACAATTAAGCTCTTTTTAAGGCACTGTGTACAAAGCTTCCTTCCCTTAAAAGATATTCAGCTACCTCCTGGGCTGCAATCATTCCATAAACATTGTTAATGGTGTATTTTCAAAACACCGTGAAAATATTCTTCTTGCTTTTCAACCAGCACTTCTGAAAAAACTTACTATGTTCATCCCCATCTGCCTCATTTGAAGGCATCATCTTGAAGCCTTGCTAATACAGGTAGAATTAAGTGATGTGGGATCACAGAGCTCACTACAAAAGGTTTACATTCAGCTCTCCTCTACACACAAAAAAGGGGGGGGGGGTGGGAGGAAGGAAGGAGGGGAGAAAGCCCTCTACTATACTTAAAACACTCAGAATGTTGAATCTGCTACTTTTGATTTAGCCTATTATTGACTGTTTATGTCTACAAAGAAAAAAATTTCCATTAAGGGAAAACATTCTGGATTTTTTTTTCCCCCGAGCAATTCCTAACACAGCAGCTGCTTTGTTCAAGTGGGCAAAAACCTGAATGCCATCGCTTAATTTAAAGCTCTCTGGTGACCTCCCCTCACTCACTCTAGCCCAGTCAGCTCCTTCTAAAATACCTACCATACCCCATTTTAAGAACGTAACTTGACTTTCTGGCCAAGAGGAATTTAATCATCTATTCGACACTGGCACACGTGTGGCTAGTAAACCAGTTCCCTATTATGAGCCAAGAACTTGACACAGTGTCTCTGACCCTCATAACCACCTGGAAAGGATGCATTGCTAGTCTCGTTCGATAGGTAAGGAAAATGAGGGCAGAGAGGTGAGTAGCTGCCCCAAACCCCAGGCGGCGGTGGCCCTGGACTCACGAACTCTGCCCTTCGGTCCCAGGAGGCTCTGACTGTCACCTAAGCTTGCCGGTCCTAAGCGCTCTCTCCGCAGGATGTGCAGGGCTTACTAGTTAGCACTAGACGATGACTTTGCACCTTGACTAAAAGCAGGCCTTTTCCAGGCTGATGGGGAAGGGAGGCGTCCAGGGCTGCGAGCAGGTAAGACACACGTCCCCGGGGGTCAGCAAAGGCCTTTGGATCGGAAGCCCGGCTCGCCCACTCCTCCCCGGGCGCCGCGCGGCGCGGCGCGGGTCAGGCCTTCCTGGCTAAGGTGTGCACACCTTTCCTGGACAGCCGGGGTCCCCCGGACCGACCCAAGAGTCGTGCAGAGCGGGTCCCGGGCACACGGGCACCGCGCCGGGCAGGCTGGGGACAGGGGCACTCCACGCGCTGAGAGGGGGACTCTGGGGGGCCGCGGGCCAAAGTTGGCGGCGCGGGGAGGTGGGGAACGGCGGGGGGGGGAGCGGGTACCGCCCGGCCCGGGGCCCCGCGAGGGGATGAGGGGCGGGGGTGGGGTCTTAAAAAGGCCCAAGGTAGGCAGCCGGCAGCCGTCTCCTCCGAGCCACCTCCACGGAACAAAGGGCTTGTTTCGGGCAGGGTTCGCCCAGCCGCGTCCGGATCCCGAGGAAAAGAAACTTTTCCCGGGATGCGGGAGCCGGGCCCGGGGCGGGGGCGGGCTAGCGGGGCGCGGCGCTACCTGCGGCCGGAGCCGCCCGCCCGGCGAGGCCCGCCGGCGCCGCTCACCTCCTCGATGGCCGCCACCGTGTTCCGGCACTGCGCCGTGCGCGTGGTGAAGCTCGAGGCCGTGGGCGCCTTGTAGTCCTCATGGGTCTCGGCCACGAATTCCGACACGGAGATCTGGTCCGGCATCGCCTCAGAGCGCGGGCGGCCGGCCGCGGGGGAGCCGCCGCCTCAGCCGCCGCGAGGGCTCCGACCGGCCGCTCGGACGCCGACGCCGCCTCCCTCGCCGCGCCCGCAGCTCGCCCGGCCGGCGGACAAAGGGAATCGCCGCGGCGCGGGCCGCCGCCGCGGGAGCCGCACGAGCCGCCGCACGAGCCGCCGCAGGGCGCGGGTCTGCCGCCCGCGGGGCCCGGCGGCGGGAGCAGGGGCCGCGCGCGCAGCCCCGCGCAGCTCTGGCCCGGCCCGTCCGCCTGCCGCGCCGAGGGCTCCGCCGCCGCCTGTCCTCCCGAGCGAGCCCCGAGGCGGACGCGCACAGCCGGCGGGAACTACCCGCCACCCAGCCGCGGGCCCCGAGCGCCTCCCGCGGAGAGGGGCGGGTCCGGGCCGGGGGCGGTGGCCGGCCGGGCGCGGGGCGGGGCGGCGCGGAGGGCCGGGCCGCCAATCCGCGCGCTCGCCGCCGCCGCAGCCGCCGGGAAGCTGAGCCTGCAGGAAGGAAGGCGGCGCGCGCTCCGGCTCGCCGAGTCCCTCGCCCGCCGCCGCCGCGCGCCGCATTGTCTCGGCGTTGGGGTCCCCGCCGCGCGCCGGGGTTCCAGGGCGCGCCCCGCGGGGCCGGCGGGTCAGACGGGGCCGCGTCCGAGCTTCCCGTCACTCATCCCACCCCGGGTCCGCGAGCGCGCGCGCAGGGTGCGCTTACACCTCCCGGGCCGAGCCACCGTCCCCCCGTCTCGTCCCCCGCCCCACCCCCAGTCGTGGAACCCTTCTTGGTGTCCCCCATAAACCGCCGGGAATGCCCGTCCGGGCGCGGGAGAAGGTGTGAGGAGCTCGCCCCCTGCAGGACCATGCGCGCCGCCTGGCAGATGCCTCCCGCGCCCCGCCCGGCAGCACCCGCCCGCCAGCTTGGGATTCGGTGACAGCCACGAGAAATGACCATAGAGTGAGTGCTTTTGTGCCATCCAATCCTCACGACCTCGTGAGGCAAGTAAAGAGATGGTTATGTATTTTACATAGAAGGAAGGCAAACGATTCTCCCGAGAGTAACTGAGTGGCCCAGTGGGGTTCATATCCAAGTCGGAGCGCTTCCGAGGGCTTAACAGGACCCCTGGTCAGTGTCCCAGCCATGTTTCCTATGCTTTTCCCCTAAAATCCTCGGTCGTTCTCGGTTGGTTGGAAACAGTTTCAGGGTACTAGGCCAGGATCCACTCTGGGCAGATAAGAATACGCTGAAATGGTACTCCTGTAGGAAGTGGAGGGGACCCAGGGAGTGTGTGAGAGAACCAGGAGAACAGTGCACCACGAGAGGGCAAAGTTCATATATAACTGGCCCAGTAAAGAGTTTGAGTTAAAACAGATTTTCATTGAATGGCTCTTAAGGAAACTCTCATAATTATTTTTAAAAATCCAGCTTGCCAGGGGGGAAGGGGGGGAGGGATAAATTGGGAGACTGGGGTTAACATAAACACACTACTCTATAGAAAATAGATAACTAACAAGGACCTACTGTGGAGCACAGGGAACTCTTCTCAATACTCTGTAATGACCTATGTGGGAAAATATTCTAAAACAGAGTGGATATATGTATATGTATAACTGATTCACTTTGCTGTACAGCAGAAACTAACACAACATTGTAAATCAACTATAATAAAATTTTTTTTTAAGTCCAGAAGTTCTGAAGACACTGGTCCAATAAAATCACACCCCATAACTCTACACCAGGCATGTGGCATGGTTTCTGTAGCTGCCAGCAATAAAACCAAGAGAAACTTTACAAAAACCTTTTGTGCATCTGAAAAGGAGGAAGTGTGAGAGACGTTGGAAATTCAACATGTGAGACAAGGCAGTCTCCTGACACTGAAGGACAGTGGACCAGTCAATCTTTTATAAGCTCCCTTGTAAGAATTTGCTATATGAGGTGGCAGCATGGGTCAGACATTATGTATGGCCTTTGGTATTTTAGTAACATTGCATATGAAATTTCGCTTTCTGAAATAACTGTATCAGTGGATAGCTTTTATAACTGCACTAGGCAATAAGTTACCGTTGTTAAAACTGAAGCATCTCTGCTTCTATCTTCCCTATATGTTTTTTCACCCTTTCCGTGTCTTTGGTGGTTTCCTCTATTTGCAACTTTCTACAATTCAAGTCCTATAGATAATACTTATATTAATGCACCCTTTCCTGCACCAGTCAGATTCTGTTCCCTCCTAGGTAGTTTTCTAGCTACAGTTTTGTTGTTCTTATCTTGGGTAAGTTTTCAAGTCTTGATTTTTAGAGGACTAGTATCTATCAGGCTATGGATTTAAGGATTTAAGAAGAGAAAGTAGTGTTTTTCCTTGACATCTAGTACAGCATTAACCAGACTGATCCAGACTTCTTCTACAAGGACCAAGTTAAGCTTTGTGTTCTTCTTTATTCTCTTTATGTGCAGTTACTGTCTTTTTTTTTTTTTTTTTGTAGTTTAATAGTATTTTTACAGAAACCTTAGTAGCCACAAAAATAAAATCGCAAAGCTGCATTGCGTTATACAAGTAGATGCAAAGGTTAGTGGAAAGCAAGTCATCACCAAGTCCACTGCAAAGAGAACGTCTGTGATAGAACACCAAAGCAATTTATGCCTCCAGCCATCACTGAGAATCTCAAAAACCCTTGCGTAGCACAAAAGCCTAGAATTAAAGCAAGATCAGAATAAAACGTAGCTAATGGGTCTCTGAGATTAATATAATGAGAATGAGTAGTTTCCAACAAATAATAATAAAATGAAAGTTGAATGTGGATCAAGAAAACATTATAAACACACACTTTTTTTTTTTTTTGGATTCATGAAGAAAAGAAGAACATGATGGGAAAACCATTATAGGTCTATACCCCCTTACCTAGAACTTTAAAATCTAAATAGCTCTGAAAAATCTAAAGTTGAAAAAAAAAAAAAACTGTTTTGGTGGTAAAATGATCTGAAGTGAATTGACGTGTGACTATTTACAGTCTTGCTTATCCCACTTCATGTGAATATTTATGTTTTAGTGCAAACTACAAATGTGCTTGCTTATGGAGTATTACCCCAGACCCCACTGGGGGTGACTCAAAATATCTAGTGTATGTGCTGTATTAACTCCCTAGGATCTGAAAAATTCTGAATTCTATACACATCTGGCCTCAGGGGTTTCAGATAAGAGGTTGTAGACTTGTATTATTTTAAAAAAAGAAAAGAAAAGTAACATCGTGTTGCAGACTTGTCATTTCTAGGAAAGAGGAAAGAAATCCTCTTCTCAAAAATGGGATTTTCAGCAGCCCATTGAGATTGGCCAACAGCCCATTTTCCAAAGGAATTTTCTGCCCCCAGTAGTTCTCAGGAACCTGAGATTTTTCACTCTCAAATCAAGTTTTAAAATATGTTCTTAACTCTGAAATTTGCTTGAGGGCTGGCTGGCTTAACACAAGACTTATCCAGTTCACTTGCTATTAATTTGTAAATGATTACTCTTGGAATGGAGAGATCTGTGTCTTAAAAGAACTATGGTAAACAGTGTAATTAAATAGAAAAACAACAAGAAGAAACACGCCAGTGATGTGAACATGTAAGCATAATCAGAAGTTTCATTTCCATGCTTAACAAGATTCACCTTCAGACAGTGTTGCTGAAGGGACCAATTTATCCCCAAAGTGAGAGAAGTTTAAATACACTTAGCACAGTGTTCTCACCTTAGTACTCTAGGGGGAAAAAATTAGCATGCAGGAAGTATTTTACCAATGAAAACTTTGGTTTTGATGTCACCTTTGCTTCTCTGTGACTTTGAATAAGTTAATTAACCTCCCTGGACTCAGCTCATTTGTAAAATGAAAGCAGCTGGACTAGCTAATTTTGAAGACTTCTTCCCTGTGCAGGCATCTCATCATTCCATGATTCACGTTTTATGTTCGTTTGGTCACAAGAGGGAATTGCTACAAGGGCCATATTCCTACTGAGAAAATCTAATCATTGGTCCTAGACACTTGAGAGTAAGCATGTTTTATTTTTTATTTTTTTTGAATTTATTTATTTATTTTTAATTAATTTATTTATTTTTGGCCGCGTTGGGTCTTCATTGCTGCGTGCGGGCTTTCTCTAGTTGCGGTGAGCGGGGACTACTCTTCGTTGCGGTGCACGGGCTTCTCATTGCCGTGGCTTCTCTTGTTGCGGAGCACGGACTCTAGGCATGCAGGCTTCAGTAGTTGTGGCTCACGGGCTTAGTTGCTCCGCGGTATGTGGGATCCTCCCTGACCAGGGCTGGAACCCGTGTCCCCTGCATTGGCAGGCGGATTCTTAACCACTGCGCCATCAGGGAAGCCCAAGAATAAGAATGTTGTAGATGACATTGAGGGCTAATTTCCGAGAATGTTGTCATTTTGTTAAGCTGGTAGATTTAGATGACAAACTGATTTATTCATAGCTAACTTCATAGTAAGATATTAATACTTGAGGTCTGTTCATTTTGTTTGTTTGTTTGAACAAAGCTCTTTCTATCAGAGATATTCTGATCACTGAACTGCAAAAGTCAGTTCTAGATGAACGAGCTATAATGTACTGCACTGGAGGCAGCTCACGCTGACTCCAGAGAGCTGACCGCTAAATTTCCAGAGTTTTGCAAACTGTAGATTGTATCTGTACGGCAGAAATACCACTATAATGGTGTGCTGCTACACATCTTTTCCTAACTCTACGTTCTGGCGGCTTGAAATCGTCCACAGTGGGAGTATTTACACCAGCGCAACTGGCAAATGTAAAAAATCAAGACTTTATTTATTGTTTTGTTGATTGTCTAAGCTTAATAAAGGGATCAAGAAAATGTTAAAAATGCAGATTTCAAAGCTCAGAAATAGGGGGTTCTAAATCAGAACATACTGTACAGTACAGGGAAAAAACAAAACAAACAAACAAAAAAAGAAATAGGGGGTTCTGCAGAGAGGAATGAGCACAATTGTCACTCCCTTTATTTACACCTTTCAGTGGCATCACCTTGCCCAAAAAAAAAAAAAAAAAAAAATGGAGATTAAACTTAAAAGTGTGTCATGTCTGTAGCCTTTACATTGTGAGTAGTGAAAATATTGGAGGTAATATTCTTCCAGTATTTGCAAACTGTCATATGATTCAGCAAAGAGGGCACTCATGTCATTGACAGATGAGTGAAGTTACAGCAGGCATCTTCATGGCTTCACTTTTGTCTTACTCATTAACATAAAAATGTTAACCAGCATTCATGTTGGAACTACACTCATTTGTCAATGACATGAGGAACTTCTCTGCCGAAGTGGATAATAATCAAGCATTTATTTGTAGTCTTATTTTGTCAAGTCATGGTTGAATTGCAAACACTGATTGGCTATGAATACAAGAGTTGGGCAAAAATCAACAGAAGTGTTCTGTGAAAATGAGCTCTATGGAATTTATAATAAACAGTATTGTATAATTTGTTATTACTTACAAATTGGGTGCTATACATCCTTTATAGGATTAAATGAAAATAAACTTACGTATGTAGGTACACAGACATTTTTTGCAGAGCAGGTTGTTAAACATTTACCAGCCTACTGCTGAGTATAATTGTACCTTCCCTGCCAAGAGGCAGAACATTAGACCTTCCCACTCTGAGTCATGCTGATGGGATAAAGCCCACATAGGACAAAACCTCAGTAAACTGGACTGTACAGGCAAAGGCAACTTGTGTTAATAAAAATTCTTAGAATAATTAAGAAAATGCCATTTGTTGTTTTCAAGTACTTAGAACAACACAAACCAGGGCCAACAGAGGGTGTGGACTGTTTTAATGAAAAAGCAAAAAAGTTTAATTAGCACTCTGTATGCAGATGAATTTTGCTAAAGTTTTTAAAGAGTGCTTGCAATAATTTATTTTCTTGAGTCAAATCACTCTCTTCCCCTCCATTTAGACCCATTCTTAGGTTTTGTAGGACACCCTCTTAGGTGGCCCAGCAGGCCACTTGTGCATGGTCCCTGCACTGAAGACCTCCAGTGGTTCCCTATTGGCCACAGGATTAAGTTTAAACTCACAATGTGTCCCAGGCTTCTTCCTAACTCCCTTAACTGTTACCTTCTCCCAGCCAGGTTGGCAAACCATAGCCCAGGGACCAAAGATGGCCTGCAGCCTGATTTTGTACTGCCCCTGAGGAAAGAATGGTTTTGACATTTTTTTTTAAATTAATTAATTTATTTATGGCTGTGTTGGGTCTTCGTTTCTGTGCGAGGGCTTTCTCTAGTTGCGGCGAGCGGGGGCCACTCTTCATCGCGGTGCACGGGCCTCTCACTATCGCGGCCTCTCTTATTGCAGAGCACAGGCTCCAGACGCGCAGGCTCAGTAGTTGTGGCTCACGGGCCTAGTTGCTCCGCGGCATGCGGGATCTTCCCAGACCAGGGCTCGAACCCGTGTCCCCTGCATTGGCAGGCAGATTCTCAACCACTGCGCCACCAGGGAAGCCCTTGACATTTTTTAATGGTTGAAAAACATCAGGAGAAGAACAATATTTTGTGACACATGAAAATGATATGAAACTGAAATCTGAGTGTTCATAAAGTTTTATTGGCACCCAGCCACACCCATGCGTTTACATATTATCCACAGTGGTGGTGGAGTTGAGTAGTTGCAACCCACATACCTAAAATGTTTAAGTACTATCTGGCCCTTCACAGAGAAAGTTTGCTTACTGTGCTCTAACCTCACCAAGCTTCTCATTTTTCCCAGCTCACAGAGCGCTTTTGCGCTGGGCATTAACACGGTTCTCTGCCTTTAATCTGCTTCCTAGCGGTCAAGTCCTCAATCAGTACCGAAGGCCTCCCAAGCCTTCCCACCGCTCCAGCCTCATCCCCAGGCACCCACCGCCCTGCAACCCTAACCACGCCAGGCCACGCCTAACTCTCTCCCTTCTCTTGACCCTAAGTATTTCCTCCTCCGCAAGCCCCTTGGCCTGGAGCACGCATTCTCTTGTCAATCTAACAGACTTCTGGCCATCTTTCAGGGTCAAAACCAGACCTCTCCTCCACGAAGTCTCCTTTGAATATTCTAGGCAGAGTCAGCCGTCTCCTCCTCTCTGCTTCCACAGTGCTTTAGACATATGTCCAGGGCTTTTGCTAGGAAATGAAGTGCCCGTTTCCACATCCTAACACGCTGGAAAAGGTCTCCTGCCCTTCCTCCGTCCTGTGCTCCGCACCACCCTCCCTCTTCTCACTGGGGTGTGGAGCGATCACGTTAGCCAAACAATGAGTCAGACAAGATGGGAGCTCTCGTTTCTCTGAACTGATAAGCCTTACCTTCACTCTGGAAAGAAAATGCTTCAGCTCTCCCAAAGCACTGGATGCTTCCGTTACAAAAGGTTTCACATTATATCCTGACCAGAGCATCTGTTTTCTCATCTCACTGACATCATAGACTAGGCTCCTGGGGGAGAGGGGCCCGTGTTTTATTTATCTTTGCACCTCCAGCTCCAAAACACAGGGCACGCACACAGTAGGTGCCCAATAAATGTGGATTGAATTGCTTGGAGGTGCTTCTCTTCCAACACACAAAATGAGAGAAGACATATCAGTTCAATATAAGGAAAATCCGTAGGTTTGAGAGATGCAGGGGTGGCACACTCGGCTTTTCCTTCTCTGTCGGCTTGAGTAAAGATGTGCTTGTCGAGGGAAGTCAAGCCTTGGGGATGGGGGGCAGGTTGCTTGATGACCTGACCTCTTCAGAGATTGAAGTGTTCAGCCTTCCTCCCTTGATATCAGTACTGGGAACCTTACTGCGAGGATAGTTTCCACCTGGTGGTGGAGTGACTTCACCCCATGTGAACTGGGGCACTCTGTCCCCTCAATCAAACTGTGGTCCCTAGACCATCAGCATCCCCTGGGAGCTTGGTAGAAGTGCAGAGTCCTAGACCTACTGAGTCAGAGCCTGAACTTTCACAAGACCCCCAGGTAGTTTGTTTGCACTTTAAAATTTGAGAAGCAGTTTTCTAGCGTACGTGAAGGATACATACACCACAAGCAGGAACTTAGCTTTCCCATCCTGTCAGAAGCCCAAAATATGTCAACTATACGGTACTAATGGGACTTGATAAAACCTAAAGGGTTAAGGTTCTTTCTAATGCTGAGATTCATGAAGGCTCCTCTCGGTTCTGAAGTGCCATGCTATCATCCATTCTGTCTAGTTGCCACTGTACTCCGTTGCTCGGTAATTCAACCATCATTTACTAACTACCTACTGTATGTCAAACACTGTCCCCCAAACTAGGATGTAGCTGTGAACAAGCCAGAAAAGGTCACTGCCGTTATCAAACTTAGATTCTAGCAGGGAAAGGCAGATAGTAAGTAAATACGTAAATAAATTAATTTCATGTGAGTCCCATCGACAGACATGGAACAGGTGATGTAGTAAAGAGTATCTGGGGGTGGGTGAGGAGTAGCAGCATTAGAGAAGGCAATCAGGAAAGACTTCTTGGAGAAAGTAACAGTTGAGCTGAGTCCAGAATGAAAAGAAGGAGCAGATGAGCATATTGCAAAAGCACGGTGAGTGCAAAGTCCCAAAGCAGGAACTGGGTAGACACTTAGAGAAAAAAGGTCAGAGCAGCTGGGATGTTGTGAGAGAAACATCAACATCAAAAAAAAAAAAAAAAAGAGAGAGAGAGAGAGAGATGAAGTAAGGTGATGATGAAGGTGGATGGGGACAGATCACACAGAACCTCAGAATCTTCATGATTTTCCTGCACAAGAAGGATGGGCAGAGTTTGCTTTATACTAAAAATGAAAAAGATCACTGACTGCTTTTGGAAAAATGATTGTAGGCAAGGGTAGAGGCAAAGCAGGTGGCTAAAACACTATTTAGCAATGGATAAATTGGACTTCATCAAAATTGAAAACTTCTGTGCTTCAAAGGCACATCAAGAAAGTGAAAAAAATCCACAGGTTGTGGGAAAGTATTTGCAAGTAAGATATCTGGTAAGGGACTTGTATCTAGAATATAGAACATAAAGCTCTTAAAACCCAATAATGAAAAGACAACCCAATGAAAAAAATGAGCAAAGGGTCTGAATAGACATTTCTCCAAGAAAGATCTACAAATGGCCAAGAAGCACATGAAAAGATGCTCAACATTATAGTTACCAGAGAAATGCAAATCAAAACCACATCGTGATACTACTTCAAACCCACTAGGATAGCTATAATAAAAAAAGATAATAACAAGTGATCTGAAGATATGGAGAAACTAGAACTCTCATACACTGCTGGTGGGAATGTAAAATGGTGCAGCCACTAAGGAAAACAGTCTGGCAGTTCCTCAAAAGTTTAGACATAGAGTTACCAAATGACCCAGCAATTCCATGTCTAGGTATATACCCGAGAGAAATGAGGGCACATGTTCACACAAAAACTTGTTCACAAATGTTTATTGCAGCATTATTCATAATAACCAGAAAGTAGAAACAACTCAAATGTCCAACAGCTGATGAATGGATAAACAAAATGTGGTAAATTCATATAACGTGTACTAGTTTGCTAGGGCTGTTGTAGCAAAGAACCACAAACTGCGTGGCTTAAACAGAAGCCTATCGTCTCATACTTGTGGAGGCTAGAAATCCAAGATCAAAGTTGTGGCAAAGTTGATACCTTCTGAGGTCTGGGAGGGAGAATCTATCCCATCCCTCTCCCGTAGATTCTGGTGGATTGCTGTCAGTCTTCAGTGTTCCCTAGGGTGTAGAAACAGGACTCTCATCTCTCTCTTCATGTTCACGTGGTATTCATCCTGTGTGCATGTCTCTGTGTTCAAATGTCCCCTTTTTATAAGGACATTGATCATACTGGAGTAGGGACCCACCTACTCCATATGACCTCATCTTAACTAATTATATCTGCTATGATTCTATTGATATTTCCAAATAAAGTCACGTTTTGAGGTATTAGGGGTTAGGATTTCATCATAGGAATTTGGGGGGAACACAAATCCCTAAAATAGTGGAATAGTCTTCAGCCATAAAAAGGAGTGGAAATAGACTGACACAGTCTATTACATGGGTGAGCCTTGAAAACATTATGCTACGTGAAAGATGCCAGACACAAAAGGCCACATATTGTATGATTCCACTTATATGAAATATCCAGAATATAGAAATCTGTAAAGACAGAAAATAGATTACTGGTTGCTTGGGGGCAGTGGAGGGGCTGGGGGAGCAGGAGGGTCATCGTTAAAGGGTGCATGTTTCTTTTTTGGATGATGGAAACGTTCTAAAATTGCTTGTGGTGATGGTTGTACAACTCTGAATATGCTAAACATCATTGAATTGTACACTGAAAACGATTGAATTGTATGGTATGTGAATTATATATCAGTAAAGCTGTTACCAAAACAAAACACAAATTAGTGTCATAAAAAGTGTTAAAGACTAAAAAAAAAAAAGTGTGACTTCTAGGGTTCATGTCCAAAATTCAAATCCTCCAACCTTCTGTAACCTTGAGCAAATTGCCCTGGGAGCCTTAAGTTCTCCACTGGAAAGACCGGGGATATGTGAAAGGAGTCACTACTACTCGTCTAGCAGGACTGTTCAAGAATTAGAGATTATCTAGGTAAAAACACCTGGCACACAGTAGTTGCTCCCTAAAAGCTATTATTAGTCATGCATTTCACCCTTGAAACCATAGTGTGATTCTATCACAGATAAATCTTTCTTTGGGTCATTTATTTTTCTAAATTGTCAAACAAGGCCTTTTTAATGCCCCCTCAGGAAGCAAACACCCAAAATGGAACTATAACTTAGGAGAAAAACATATTCCTTCACATTATTCATGCCACAGGAGGACCCAATTCTGTGCTGCTTTTCTGCCTCTGACACCTCTTCCTGACTTTTGTTTTTATTCCTTGAGCTGATAATTGAAGCTGTCAGAGAAGGCTTACACTGCTCAGTGTTTCAGTGACACATTCCAGCTGGGACTAAAGAACACGTTGCTGAGTTGAAGAAAGAGAGCGAAGCTTCCTCAGGAAGGAGCTCACCCTCGAGGCAGTGGGGGATTTGAGCATCCGGGCTGTTGGGTTATTAATTGTGGGTCCAGGAGGGTTTCCTAGCGCATCCGTTTGAAGGGACGGACCTGAGTCAGCGTGAGTCTGAAGAGAGGAATGAATACAGAAAGACTGGAGAATAAGTCTCTGAAATGCCACCAGTCTTAAGCATTTCCTGAGGCTTTATAGAGAAAATCAGAATCAAATCTTGCTCTGGCCGTGAGTCAGATGTCTCCATCACAATGCCCGGAGCCCTAAGGTCAAAAAATATAAAAGATGCCGCTCAAAGCCATTGAATGGCACTCATGGACGGTGTACCGTGCCCCAGGCCCTGTCTGCGCTGGACCCTGGGAATACAGAGATGATGGTGAAATGGTGTCTGCAGAGGCACCTGGTTTCATGCACAGAAGCAAACAAACGCCCTTCATAGAGGCATTCTTCAGTTAGTGGAAGAGGAGCTCAAGGTCACACCAGAGTACCTATGACTTGGTGCCATGTGATCTGGGTGTCAAGTCCCAGTGAAACCTCCCCGATAATTACATTTTCTCCCAACTCTCTAGACAGTCAATCTATTCCATCCTGTCACTACGTTCCAAACATGTCCTATCTAAACAATCCTACGGTTATGGTTCATAATCTCAGCAGATGCAGCCTTATCTAGAACATCTCCTTCAGAGATGATCTTCTCATAAACTTTGAGGAAATGGAGGATGGCTGACAAAATCCCCCACCTCTCCACCCCGTCCTGGTGCTGCTTCCTTCCCCCAGAGCATTCCTGCCTGTTGTCTCCATGTTACCCTGTGGTCCCCCAGGTCAGCGTGGTCTCCTCCTCATTGTGGTCACTGCTTACCTGTCAGGCGTGCGGTGGGAATGACCATGGGCTGGCCTGCCCCCCTACCAGTGCCCCATGACTCAAAAGCATTGCTGTTATTTGCCTAATCACAAGAATTTCCAGGGACCCTTTAAAAAAATCCAGATTCCAAAATAATAATAATAATAATAATAAAAAATAAAAAGGAGAACATTCTCAAAAAAAAATCCAGATTCCAGAAGGCCCTACTCTAGACCCACTGAATCAGTCTTCAGGAGAGAGGTCTGGAAATTTGGATTTTTAATATGCGCTCCAGGAGATTTTAGATAAAGCAAGTTTGGGAAGCTTTATCTAGCATTTTAGAGGAGAAACCCCAAACCAAGACTTTTGGACTTCTTTTCGAACGCATGCATGTGTCAGGGCAAATCCTAGAGGGCAGGTTTGAAGTCAGCAAGCCCCCTTCACAGACCATTAATTTCAGCCCTCTGGACAACCCCTGACACGATTCTGATCTGAGAGCAAAACCGTTCCCACGGGATCTGAAAATGCCCAGTATACATTCTGAAAGTGCTTGTTTAACTGGCACTCAGGGAGGGCTTGGTTTGCCCGTAGGGTTTGGAGCTGTGGATATTTCCTGCCTCTAAGCAGAAGCAATAACCCTTAGTCATATGAGAGGCCTAGCCATGGCTTTAAACAGAGACTTCATTTTCTCAGCTCTGTGGAATTCCCAGTGTCTGCGAGGCTGTGTGTATGACTCTCTTTGGAAAGGGGTTGTGAGCTGTTTTCTAAAGTCTTTTAACTTGACCGGGAGACAGCGTTGAACCAACTGCTCGGGGCAGCCCTGGTCAGACATCAGATGAGCCACGGCCAGTGCCTCTGGGTCTGGAGTCAAGGACCTTTCCTCCAAGAGTTCCTTTCTCTGTTGTTGTTTTTAAACGAGGGCTACACCCTGGCAACGTGCTCACCAGCGTCCCTTCCTTCCTCCCCTGGACGCTCCCCCCCGTTCGAGGTTCGCAGCCAAAGCTGACCTCACCGACTCTGCATCGTGTTTTGGTGAGGCCCTCTTGCAGATGCCAAGACGTGGGCTGTGCTGTTTGCTCAGGCCCTGCTCAGATTTTCCATCAGGCTCTGAGCACAGCAGCTCTGGGCCTGGGCTTCCAGGCTCCACCAGAGTGCTGTCCTGAACTGGGCAGCGTCCCGAACGTGGTCAGAAGGCCCACACAGGGCCAGACCTCTGAAAACGGGGTCAGGCACGCTGGGTCACTTGGAGTCATTACACCGGAGACAGGACCCAGCAGAGGAATGACTGAGGGATTTGATGGGAGCAAAGGCAGCTGATCAATGCCTCCTTTGTGCCCCGCAATCCAGCCCGGAGCTCTTAGAAGCAAAGAGCACATCTTATAGACCTTGAATCGGATAGAAGGTTAGGCATGCTGAACAGGATAGGACTGACTCAGATGGGTTGAGTAGGGCCTCAGAGCCCACCTGGCTTGCAGACTGAACAAGTGGTCCTTACACTTCTTGAGTGTAAGAGTCCCTCACAGAATAAAAGACACCTCACCTCCTTGCTCAGAAAGGCTAATCCGAAGCCGTAGAAAAGATGGTTTTCTTTGATCAAGGCCCCAGGGAATGACAACCCAAATAAAAGGATAATTCACTTCATGGTTCCATTCACCTAATTCGCTCTTCTTTTTCATCTAGCTGTAGAAACAGAAACTGTCACCATCCTAAATTCTTCCCCTTCCTCATCTCACACGTCCAGTCGGTCACCAGATCCCGATGATTCCACCTGTTTAATACACATATGGTTGTCCCCTTCCCCTCAGTTCACTCCTCGTCCCTCATTCATTCAGGCTCTCAGCCCTTTTGTGCATGAAGAACGGGCTTTGTAACACATCCTCCCATTTCCACTCCAGACACCTCTCCAACCCCTCCTGTCTGCATGGGTACCAGGAATATCTTTCCAAAAACGACCTTTACAAAATGCAAATCCAGGACTTCTCTGGTGGCGCAGTGGTTAGGAATCTGCCTGCCAATGCAGGGGACACGGGTTCGATCCCTGGTCCCGGAAGATCCCACATGCTGCAGAGCAACTAAGCCCATGCACCACAACTACTGAGTCCTCGCGTCTAGAGCCCGTGCTCCGCAACAAGAGAAGCCACCACAATGAGAAGCTCGCGCACCGCAACGAGGAGTAGCCCCCATTCATCACAACTAGAGAAAGCCCGCACGCAGCAACGAAGACCCAACGCAGCCAAAAATAAATAAATTAATTAATTAATTAAAAAAAATGCAAATCCAGGAAATCCCTGGCGGTCCAGTGGTTAGGACTCGGTGCTTTCACTGCCGGGGGCCTGGGTTCGATCCCTGGTAGGGGAACTAAGATCCTAAGATCCTGCAAGCCTTGCGGTGAGGCCAAAAAAAAAAAAAAAGAATAAAAAAGAAATCCAGTAATGGCTTCCCACAGTCTGCGAATAAAATCCAAATTCCTTAGTGTGCTGTATAAGGTCAGTCACAGTCTAGACTGTGTAACTGTTCAACTTAATTTCTCATCAAACCTCACATATATCCAGAGATGCAATCACACTTGACTCATTCGTTCATTCAAGCTCCTGTTGTATATCAGATCCTGTGCTGGGCTCTGATAATCCAGTGGTGAGAGTGAGGTACCCACAGTCCCTGATCCCCTAGAGCAGACAGTCGAAGGCGGAGGACAGACTTTGAACAAGAACGTCCAATCAAGTTCAATGGGTGCTTTGCTAGAGCAGAGCATATGGACATCACCTGGCCTAGGATCCAGGGCGGGCCCCTGATCCAAAGGAATGAGTAAGAAACAATGGATGTAAGTTGGACGTTGGTGGTGAGAGCCAGTGTGTGCAAAGAGTCACAGGTGAGAGCTCTGGGTGTTTTCAAGCAGCTGAAGGGAAGAGTGGCCTACAAGTGCTGAGAGAGAAAGCTGGAGAGGCCAGTGGGTTCTTGGTCATGGAAGAGCTCAGAAGATTCCATGGTAAGGACTTTGTGACTTTACCTAGGGGAATGGAAAACCACAGAACCATTTTAAGCAGACTTTATTTTTGAAAGGTCTCTCTGGCTGAGTTTGGGGAATGGGTCCAACCATCAATAGTGCCCCAAAGTGCTGTGCATTTCTGCACAGTTGCATCTTAGCGTGAGCCTTTTCGTTTCTCTAGGATGCCCGTTGGCCCTTGTCTACTCAGTGAGTTCCTTCTATCTTTCAAAACTCAGCTCAAGGGACTTCCCTGGCAGTCCAGTGGTTAAGACTCTGCACTTCCAATGCAGGGGGCCCGGGTTTGATCCCTGGTTGGGGAACTAAGATCCCACATGCCGTGTAGTGCAGCCAAATAATAATAATAATAATAAATTTAAAAACTCAACTCAAAATCCTTAAAATTCACAGACCAGCCTTCACCCTCTCCCCAGGTGGAGTTGGGCATACCTCCATCTTTGCTTCCAAGGTGTGTTGTTCATTGTTCTATTATAGTATTTTTCACATCTTATGTCAGTCCCCATTACTAGGCTGTGTGTTTATAAAGGGAATCCAGTCTGTTTTCCTGTTTTCCTTTCAGCCTTACATCCCTAAGGCCTAGCACGTAGTAGTTGCTTTAAACATGTTCTTTGAATATTCTTTGAATGGGTGAATTTACACCAGGAGCAAAAAGTACAGAAAAGTTGAGATTCGAGACTTCCATGACTCCCTCCATATTACCGCCTTCTCTCCCCACTGGAGGTCCCATTTGTCCCAAATCCAGAAATCTCACAGGGTTTGCCCGTCCCTGGATGTTTTTCTCTTTCCCATGTGTACATTTCAGCAAACAGGCTCCTGAAGGAAAGGAGAGCTCTACAATCTCCTCACAGTCTTCTGCGATGTGGAAACCCTTGACTTTGTACCTAAGTTTGGGCAAAGGCCTGGTCAGGAAGTCAAACTTAAAATTGGCTTCATTGAAGGGGCCCAGGGCAGGTTGTGCAGTCCGTAACTCAGGGGGGCCCCTTCCTATCAGTCACCACCATGCTGCATATTTATTAGGCTTTTTGAGGGGCGGGGGCAGGGGGCAGTAGTATCTTCAGAAGGGGTACCTTTTCCAACCACACAATGGCTCTTTGTGGGCTTCATAAACTAGGAGTAGGTCTTTGGTGAAGAGGCTAGAAACTTGGTTTGGTTGGTTATTTGTTTATTATTTGTAAGTAGCTTCTAGCAGTCTGTAGTCAGGATTGATTGATGTAAGAAGAAGGTTTGCTCTTTTGGAAAGGGTCTTAACATGAGTCAGGCAGAGGTGTTTGATTTGCATCACCTGCCTCTCAACGGGGCCTGGGGCTCTGGAGTTTTGCAAGCAGTAAACACCTTTGCTGAGGTTACAAGTGAAACCTCACTGGAGAAAACTGAGATACAGTCATGTATTCAATTCTTTATTCATTCACTCAACATAATTATGAGCATCTTTGTGGGGCCTGACCCTTTGCCATTTACTTTACACATGTTATGTCCTCACCAAGCCCTTGTCATACAGGTATCGCCATTCCCCTTGCCCAGCTTATACTCTAAACGGGAAAGGTCATGAGAATTCCCTGGCGGTCCAGTGGTTGGGACTCTGCACTTTCACTGCCAAGGGCCCAGGTTTGATCCCTGGTCAGGGAACTAAGATCCCGCAAGCTGCGCAGTGCGGCCAAAAAAAGAAAAAAAAGAAAAAAAAATGGGAAAGGTCATGACATGTACTTAGATAGAGCCACACGTTTAGGGCACTATGGAACTGGGATTCCAGGCTGGGCCCTCTCCCTCCAGGGACTTAAACTCTCCCAGGGGAGACAGAACATATAGAGAAATACACATGATCTGCGAGAGAGTGTAACACTTGGTCTCCAAAGGGGTGCCTACAATGTTTCTGGGAGGTTAGAGGTGGGAGAGACCCTTTTTGGTCACCAAGATGTGAGATGGCTTTCTGGAGGAGGTGGCCTTGGAAATAGACTCAGTAGGATTTGGATACGCAGAAAGGGGATGAGACCCCTTCTCTCTACCATCCTGAGATGACGGTCCTAAAAGCTGCTCTGGAGCTTTAAGCCTTAAAAGGATGCAAACATCAGGAAGTGGTAAAAATGAAGGGATGAGCCCAAGATTTAATCATCGAGCATCTCTCTTGGTACAGGCCCATGAGGAAGCGCACAAAAAGTCATGGCCCCGGGACTTCCCTGGTGGTCCAGTGGGTAAGACTCCACGCTCCCAGTGCAGGGGGTCTGGGTTTGATCCCTGGCCGGGGAACTAGATCCCGCATGCGTGCCACAACTAAGAGTCCGCATGCCGCAAGGAAGATCCCGTGTGCTGCAACTAAGACCTGGCGCAGCCAAAATAAATAAATAAAAATAAATAAAATAAATATTTTTTTAAAAAGTCATGGTCCCTGCCCCAGTGGCCAGCAATTTAAGAGGCAGACAAATGGCCACAGACCATACAAGCATGCTCAAGGTAGGGGGGCATCGGATTAGCAGAGGAACACGCAGGAGCCGAAGTGATGTTTGATTTTATCTTCAGAGGCAATAAAATGTGAAGTGCGTTCTTTGGCAGCAACCGGAAAGGCAGATTGCTGGCTTTTCGTAATTCTTCGGAGTTTTATAGCATGTCAGTTATCACAGCAGTGCTTGCAGCAGAGACCTTGCGTTGGGGCCAGGGGAGTGGGCAAAATGAACTGTGGCTGGAGCATTAGAGCTTGTGACACAGCGCTTGGCGGTCAAGCTGTTCTACCTCTTCCAAGAAGTGTTCAATTAAAAAGCCCGCCTGGCATATATTCCAGGGCTCTCGTGGGAAACGATCGCTCATCTTTAGGTAGTTGTTTTACATGAAACCAATTATGGTAATGTTTCTAATGCGGAGACGATATTGTTATGAGTGCTATTTAACTGTCCAGTGTATTTATGTGCCTGAGGTTAGTTCCCTGCAATTCACATTTATTATGCTTTCAAAAAATACTTCTCACACAGGATCCCTTTAAGTTTTATTTCATAGCCATCTAGCGAGTCGGGTTTAACATGTGAGTCACATAGATCATGATGATTATCCCTTCCTGGTAAATAACCTCATACAATTGATAGATCTTCTAAAAAGTAATAACTTCATACTCATTAGGATGTTGGATGTGTGTTCTTTTTTTATTTAGTGAGTCTACAATCCGTGAGGCAGGGTTTTTATTCCTGTGTGAGAGATGAGGAAACTGGCTCAGTGAAATAAAGTTATTTCCAACGTCCCCAACTAGCGAGGGGCACAGAGGGGACAATGAACTTGGGTTTGCCCGGCTCCAACACCCGTGCTCTCCTAGCACAGTGGGTGCTTTTTTGTGAACAGTCTTCTCTGTCAGACTCTGGCCACCCGGGGCCACCGTCAACCTTCCACCTTCCACGCCGACTGGTGCTAAAGAAATTGGCCCTTTACGTTTCTAGGAATAGGAGGCATATCGTTAAAACTAAGCCAACTCCAAATCACACCTTCCCTGCCACAAAAGGAAAAAAAACAAAACCCCGCAAATCAGAAGAGAGAGCAGCCAGTGTCTTCCATTTATCCACGGAAGGAACATGCCAGGATGTGCCCAGGGAGCTTACCCTGGAGGAAGGCACTTCTGAGTCCCCCCCACCTTCCGAGTCACCAACCACGGCCCCCGCCGGGACGGGCATTGGCCCCTGGAGCTGCATCTCCCGGGAAAGGAGCCCGCGAGGTTGGGGGCAGGGCAGCGCTTGGCAGACGCCTTCCTCCCTCTCCTCACCAGTGTCTGGTCCCACGATGCATCTTTGTGGAAGGTCGAAGGTTAGTCAAACAGAGTCTGAATGTCTGGGACCTCCCTGGTGGTCCAGAGGGTGAGACTCCATGCTCCCAATGCAGGGGGCCCGGGTTCGATCCCTGGTCGGGGAACTAGATCCCACGTGCATGCCGCAACTAAGAAGCCCGCATGCTGCAACTAAGACCCAGTGCAGCCACAATAAATAAAAAATAAATATTTCAAAAAATAAATAAATATCAAATGTCTGCTTTTCTGAACTGTCTGAAAAGCTGCATGACCTACAGTGGGCCTGGCTTGCCTGTTCTGGCCCTTAGATGCCACATCTGTTCCCAGGGGCTGGGCAGAGACGGGACCAGCAGAGAAGCTGCTCTTAGCTGGTGTCAGGGACAGATATTGGACCCCGTTTTGCTTCCCCTGCTGTGAAAGTTTTCGTTTTAACTCTTCTGTGCTGAGCCCAGATTACTTAGCAAGTCACAGACTAGAGAACATAGCCTCCTACAGGGCACAGAGGTGGCTCATAGGCTTGTGGCAGAGCCATCCTGGGCACGCGAGACCTTGGGAAACTCCATGCCGAGGGGCAGGCTGGTCTCAGACCTGGGCCCCCGGGAAGGGTCAGGCCACTGCTGTAGGACCACATGGCCCAGAGGTAGCATCAGAGCCTGCCAAGGACCTGCTAATAGCTCCATCTATCATCCCAGGAAGCAATTTCTGGTGCTATATAATTGACTTCTGTTCGTTGTGACAGATGAAGTTTTGAAACGCCTGAGTCCATGCCTGTCTCTTTCATTAGTGACAGGCTCTGCCTTGGAGGGCAGTTCAGTGGGTGAGGGAAAGTCTGTATTCAAGCTTTCATTCCAGTGCGGGGGTCAGACTGAGACCCGAAGTCATTATTTCCACCATTTAGGCCCCAAATCCCTGCTGTCTCTGTCTTTACAGTTATCCGGGAATATCTGATGATCCCAACATTCTAATCCAAAGAGTTAATGTTACTTACATTTGTACACAGTTTTTTAATGCTTTTCCACACGTTATCCATTTTCATTGTTTCTTCTTTTTTTCTTTTTTTCCCACGCCACAAGGCTTGCAGGATCTTAGTTCCCCGAGCAGGGATTGAACCTGGGCCCACAGCAGTGGAAACGCAGAGTCCCAACCACTGGACCACCAGGGAATTCCCTCATCAATTTTTATAATAACACTAATAACCAAGCTGTATATGATGTGATACGGTTGACCTCATTTCACTTGATCTTCTTATGCGGCAGGCAAAGTAAGGAGGGTACCATTATCCCCTCTGAAATTCAGAAAGGTTAAGTGAGGGGCTCAGTGCCCTGCCACAGAGCAAAGAGAGAGCAGAGCTGGGAATCCAGGTCTTCCAGGTCTGAGGTGCTGCCCCAAACTTCGCTACTCCTCAGCCTGCAACTTGTGGACACACAGTGGCCTTTCCCACTGCTGCTGAACAGATGTTCAAACTCCACCCGTCTAACTGAACTCACATCTTCTCGCCACCCCCTGAAGCCAGCTCCTGCTCCCAGCGCCTGCTGGTCGCGGCATCCCTCTCAGTCCTCCTCACGCCCGTCTTCTCCTTTTCCTTTTCTCTGCTTCCACATCCAGTTACTCAGCTCGTCCTCAATCTTCCTTCCCGGTCAGATGGTTTCAAGGCTACCCCTGCTTTCCCGTCCTCTCGTCCCTGCTCAGGAGCCCCCCACCTCACAGCTGGGCACTTGAAGCAGCCCCCGATGGCATCCCCACTCAGTCCAGTCCAGCCAGACACCTGCCCACTGGTACCAGCCATTCATCCTTCCATCAGCACCAGTTTGCCACCATTGTGAACCAAGTGTGTTAGGTCAACGAGCACGTATCATTCCCGGTCAAACGTCATTTCCTGGTTGAAATTAAGAGTGTGTTCCTCAGGGCGGGGATTACGTGTATTTACCAGTAGAGGGACCAGCACAGGGTACCTGGTAGCGCTCAAATGTTTCTTGAGTGTTAGTGTAAACCAAAGGATTTGTAAACAAACCCTTGTAGGCTCGCAAATCTTCGGAGCCTCCCTCCCAACAAGGCAATGTTCAAGCTGCTTAGTCTGACATTCTACACACCTTATAGGACATATCTGTATTAGGGCTCTTTCTGTTTGAGAGATTAAAAATCCAATTCTAAAGAACTTAAGCCTAAAAAGAGAATTCATCAGCCCGTACAACTAGAAAGTCTAAAGATCAAGAATGGGATCAATTAAGCCAGTGGGTTCAGAAGGGCTGTTGCAGCCCAGGGTGCCTGAGACAAGAGCTGGGAGGTAAGCACTGAGGCTGAAGCAGCAGAGATGTTGGGAGGGGTCAGACTACCTGTTTGTGGCCCAGCTGTGCCACTTACTAGCTCTGTGACCTTGGGCAAGTGACTTACGATCTCTGAGCCTTAGTTCTTCATCTGGAGGGCTGTGAGAATTAAAGGAACGATTGCATGTAGGCCGTGCTCATCACACGGGAAGTGCCATATAAATGCGCTCTGAGTTTCTTACGGTTATTACATCACCTTGCTACCGAACATGATTTGCACCCAGAAAAACAACATTCTAGAAAACAGGGACCCTCCTTTCAAATGGAACCCTGGAAACACTCATATCCCTGGGGAAGCCTGCCTTCCCTTTCCCACCCAGGCCAGTCTGTCCTTCATCTGTGGGCCCAGGCCAGGACGAGGCCCTTACGGGGAAGGTCAGCCTGAGAGCTTCAGTGAGTTTGCCCTTATTGGCCTAAATTAGATGCTCTGACGGCTGTTTGGAAAAATGCACTGCATTCTTTATGTATTTTCCCCACCAAAACACGTCTGTTTCATCCTCTTTTAAAGGGCATTCATGAGTCATTCAGCAGGAACAAAGAAGCTTCAGTCTGGAACTTCCATGGGGAAACAGTTTAAACAGTGTGGCTCACATGGATTTTTGAAATCTGAAAACATGTCTTAGAGGTGCCCTAAAGCACCTGCTCGCAGCTGTTCTCACTCGACAGCTGGATTCCAAATGCAAATAATATTTGCCGGAACGTGTAGAATCACTTGCACACAGAGGTAGACGGCTCTGTGACAGGCGTGCTGGGAAGCAGCTCTCGCACACTTCCTGCTGGCTCTGCCTGGTAGAGCCCAGAGCGTGTTCCTAGATTTCATTGCCATGTTGCATAAGGAGCTTGAGCGTCAGGCCAACACCATTTCTCTTCTTAGAGGCAACTCTCCAACTTTCGAGCTCCATCCCAAGTCTTCAATGTGCAGCAAAGACACCAGAAGGCAAAGGGAGTGAGAGGAGGGGGGAGCCTGAGACCCCCCCCCAGCCTGAGATGCAAACATCCTTCACCCCACGGCACCCAGACCCGGCCTGTCTGGAGGCAGATGCCCCCTCAGCCCCCTGCGTACCTGGGCCCATCTGTGCACACCCAGGCACACGTGGGCAGGTAGAGCGCGGCCGTCTCTGATTTAGGCACTTGCCTCTCCTCATCGAGTGACCTGGCAAGTTATTTAGCGTCTCTGTGCCTGTTTCATCAGCCGTTTTTACAGGGGACGATGATAGTAATTCCACGTCCTCGGGTTGTAGCGAGGGTCAGATGATGTCACGCACGTAAAGCGCCAGCCCAGAGCCTGGATCATGCTACGTGCTCGCCCGTGTCGCCCTGTGGTTCAGTCAGCCCACAGGTCCCCGCGCCTCTTCTGGGTTATCACATATAACCTCCAAGGAATATCCTCGTTCCCGTCCTCACCCCATTCCGACCCATCCTCCACGCAGTTGTAAGAGTCAGCTCCCCAAGTCTCTCACTCTCCTCGAGACCATTCGTGGCTTCCCAGGGCTTCAGGGTACACACGCCAGCTCCACGCGTGGCTCACGACACCCTCGATGATCTTTGTCCTCACTCACTCACTCAACACACACACGCCCTAAGCCTAGTATCTCCCAGCCTCCGTGCCAGCCCCAGGCAGCAGGGTAGTGAACACACGGCCCAGCTTCTGCCCCTGTGGAGCAGGGGAGCCAGGAGGAAAGACCTCGAGGAAGTGACCTCTGAGCTGAAATCTGAGGATGCACCGGAATTAATGGGCTGCGGCGGGGGAGGGAGGGCACGGAGCACTGCCAGCTGCGTTACCCTCCAGGACCTGCTGGAGAGCATCGGGCAGGTGTGCAGACCTGACCCCCCTTCTCCCACCCTCCCTCGTCCCCTCCACACTCTGTCTGTCCCACGTCCCGAGGCACCGTCTCACACCCAGCTACTCTGCACCAGCTCCAGTCTGCTCTCTCTGTCAGAGCCCCATTCCCTTCACCCTCGCCTTCCAGCTGACCCCTTCTGGTCCCTCCAGGCTCTCAGCTGGGCACCCTCGTCCCTTCACCCAGACAGTGGGATGCTCTCCTTACTTGGTGCTCTGCCAGCCCCTCGGGCTCTCCTCTGCCTGACTGCTTTCTGCCCTCTATTTTCGCTGCCCACCGGTCTGTCTCCCCAGACCGTGAAGTCCTTGGCGGCAGGGCCTGCCTCAGCGGACGGCCCCAGGGCAGCCAGCGAGAGGCTTATTCTGTGCTGGGTGAGCACTGGCTGAAGAAGAGAATGGCCTGGGTGGCTCAAGCTTGCTTGATATGGGTCTCCCAAAAACACTCTCCAAGAGCAGTTGAGTTCAGCCTTGGACTCAGCTTCTTTGACTTCTATTAATCTCTCTGGAGCCCACTTGGGGAGTGTGGTGTGTTGGTTGGTGTTAGGGGTGGCCAGCAGTGATATTCAAAATATTTAACTGCTGGCGAGGCCCAGGCACTGGTCAATCGGGTTGCCCTGCACGACCGCGCCTGACAAACACGCTGTTTTTGATGAATAATGATGCCAGGTGCCCAGTTGTGCGTGCCTATGAATTGGCAGTTTTAGGAAGATCTTGTGCTTTCAGTATGGAATTTTCTGTATCTTCTCACACACTCTGTTAACTTTGGTTGCCAGCTATTATAAGACAAAGCACCAAGAATCTTTTATCATTGACCAGACGCTGAATCAACTCTGTGGGATGAAACTTCTTTCTTTCCTGTGTCAAGAGAGCTGAAGTTTCGGAACCAGACAAATGAGCGTTGAAATCTCTGCCACTGGGGCAACGTACTTAAGATCCTTGACCCTCAGTTCCTTTTCTGTTAAACAGAGGTAATAAGTTGTATCTAACCTAGCAGCTGTGAATTTTAGATCAGAAAATATATGTACAGTGCTTGGCATGTAATAGGCATCAAATAATATTCGTTTCCTCTTTGTCTTATGGTAAGTAGAACTCGTTTACTTGACAGATTAATTGACACTCTCTCACTCTAAAAACCATATGGACCCCATCCACTGCAGGCTGAAAGCTCTTGGTCAGCAGGCTACCCCCGAGACTGCTCATACCACTGTCATTGATCCCGACAGCAGGGCTACATGCTTGCCAAGAGGCAGCTGCTTGTTCTCAAACCTGTTTATACCAGTAATGCCTGCTATTTTAATTACATCGTTTAATTATATGTAATGCAACCAATAAAATATGCAGGCGTAAATAGAGTCATATAGAAACAGCAACTTTCTTTTAGAGAAAAGACTTAGTAAGGGTGCATTACTACATGTGGAAGTCTAATCAGGTATAACTACTCAAAATATGCGTGAATAAGTGTACTTTTTAGTTAAAACAAGATGTTTAAGAATACGTAAACATTTTTGGCTTCCCTGGTGGCGCAGTGGTTAAGAATCTGCCTGCCAATGCAGGGGACACGGGTTCGTGCCCCGGTCCGGGAAGATCCCACATGCCGCTGAGAGGCTAGGCCCGTGAGCCACAACTACTGTGCCTGCGCGTCTGGAGCCTGCGCTCCGCAACGGGAGAGGCCGCGACAGTGAGAGGCCCGCGCACCGCGATGAAGAGTGGCCCCCGCTCGCCGCAACTGGAGAAAGCCCTCGCACAGAAACGAAGACCCAACGCAGCCAAAAATAAATAAATAAATTTAAAGAATACGTAAACATTTTTTATGACTCTCTAGTTTATCCCACCCTTTTGGTAGACTGACCAACTCCTGGTCCTGGTCCCATCAGAAATGCAGGTACTTTATTAGAGGCTTTATGTGTATATCTCATCATCCGCACCCCAAGCTAAGATTTAAGTTGAACTGTCTATGACCAAAAAACTTAAAATAAAATGAATTTAACCAAGACAGTTTATTTCTTTTTCATGTAGAGGAATTCTAGAGGTCGGGAACTCTCTATGAGATGTCATAAAGGAGCCAGGCCCCTATCTTTTTACTATTTTGCTTCCTCAACACATGGCTCCTGTTCTCAAGGTTTCCTCTTGGGTCCAGGATGGCTGCCAGAACTCCAGTTATCACATCCTTAGCTCCAGTTATCATATCCTTGTTTCAAGCAACAGGAAGAAGAAAGGGAAAGGGTGGTAGTAGGGAAAAGGCCATTCCTCTATCCTTGTAAAGCTGGGAACTGTAGTCTTTTCTTCCTGGTGGCAATATGGCCACCAAAATTCAGGGTTCTGTTAATAAAGAGAAAGGTGAAAATAGATAGCAGAAAACAATTAGCCGCCTTTCTCATCTGTTTTTATCCCCATGTTACAGTGAGGAAACAGGCCGAGAGAGGAAAGATCACACAGCTAGTAAGTGGCAGAGCTGAGATTCAAACGCAGATCAGCTGAAATGTCTGACAGGGTGAAAACATTTTCCTGCCGTTGAGTGTACACTAAGGCAGCACTTAACCACTGTTCTGCGTCACATGTCTCTCAGGAATCCTGTAAATTTAAGATTCTGAAGTCTGCCCCCTTCAGCTCTCATTTCAGAGCTCTGAGACGACTCCTGGTGGTATTTGTCCTTGGCAGGTGTTTAACTGGTTTCCATTTTTGAAAACTAGCCATAGCAGCTTTGGTCATTACTGTGACACGATTCTTCAATGCAGTTTCTTGTTACAGGAAGATAGAATGGTCAGAGGAAAGTCTTGATTGGGTTAGAACATCATCGCTAAGTGGGATTGCCCTGTGGGGTCTGAATCAGTGGTTCACAGCTGGGGCACTCTGGCGATGTCTGGAGATACTTTGGGGTGTCACACTAGGAGGGGTGCTGCTGGCATCTAGTGGGGGAGAGGCCGAGGATGCTGCAATGTGCAGGACAGACCCCCCACGACAAATAATGTCAGTAACACCAAGGTAGAGATACCCTGATCTGGACCATTTGAACTGATCCAGCTTACATAATGTGGCATCTTCCGTTTTGTGTAGACGTCCCAGTGAGAACCTTGGGCTATGCATCCTCTCCTTGTTCTTAATGCCTCCACCTTTGGCTACAGGAGAAAGTGATCCTGCAAAAGTCTACTCAGTGGATGTTCAGTTGATGTTCATTATTTGATAATAAGGCTTAAACTGATATCTTTTTAAAAAATATATTTATTTATTTTATTTTTGGCTGCATCAGGTCTTAGCTGCGGCATGTGGGATCTTCACTGGGATCTTTGTTGCAGCGCGTGGGCTCCTTGTTGCGATGCGCGGGCTTCTCTCTAGTTGTGGCCCGCGGGCTCAGTAGTTGCGGTGTGGCGCTGGCTTAGTTGCCCTGACCTTGAGTCACCTGTCCTTGAGTCACTCTGCACCTGCGCTCCTCTTCCTCTGGCTCCTTGCCGGCCCCTCCCCAGCTGCTGCCTTGGGCATCTGGGCTGCACGTCACGGTTGTCATCGTAGGTTTTCTCAGCCACCAACTCTGTAGTCCCATCTATTTATCTAGCCCCTAGGAAACCCTGTTGAGTTGTAGGAAAGGAACTTCTGATAGCAGCAGGAAGTGGATTTCCCCCTGGAAGCAATACAAAGCCATTTCCATGGTGTGTCCTGTTCCTTCTGTTCTAAAGAGGCAGGGCCAAACCCTATCAGAGACCAGGAAAACGCATGCTTCACATTTTCTCTTTTAATCATGTAATGCCCACCACCGGTAGCTTACATCATCGGTAAGGAGAAGATTAAAAAAAATATTTCAACAACTACCTTAGGGCCTAGATGCGAATAACTTGTTTGCTGAGTGGGGATTTCTGCCTTGGACTGGATAGAAGCTTCACAATACGGTTGAACTTGGCTGTTTGAATGACTAACATTTTGCTGCTATTGACCAGGATGCTGATAAAAGCTCATATGCAGTTATTCTATTTTCAAAATACTTTGTGTGCACTGACAGATCACTTATTTTTCATGATCTATGTGCTGACTCTTGGCTTTATAATGAGGATATAGAGCTAAAGGGCAAACTTTGGGGTAAAATTAATACCAAACCCATGAGTTCTATCTAGATGTTTAGATGATGGTCTTGGGATATAAAGTACCTTGGCATTCCTAGACAAAAGCAGCTCAAGAAAAATGCCGTATTGTAATAAGGAGAATGTTCAGATGTCTATTTACCTGCCTGTCTCATGGGAAAGTCAATAGCCTTAGATTAAATATGAAAAGCATGCTTCACCCAGTGTTGCAAGGGTCATCAGAACAATCTCTTTAGATTTTTCAAATGTTGGTCAACTCACAGGGGAGTATTCTTAAGTGTCACATGTCCTTGTATGTTTGAAGTCGAAGCTGACAGCACAGCCTGGAGAACGCAGTGCTTCCATTGTCTTCCCAGTTAATCATGTGTTTGGAGACCCAGGCTGGAAGGCTCTGCCTTATCGCTGTACTGAGTATTGACAGAAGGGTCAAGTGGATGAAGCCAAATGCACAATCCTGAGATGAAAGGCTCCTGTTATGCACACAGACATTGTTGATCAAATGACACAGGCAGAACAGCGAGTGGCTGACAGATTTAATTAATCCTGGAGCCGGAAGGGACCTTAAAGGTCACCGAGTCCAGAGTCCAGGGAGCCGCAGAACCATGGTGAGAACTGGGCCTTCTGACTCACGGTCCAGGGCTCAGCTCTGACCATTGATTAGCACCTGAGTGCCAGCTGTGTCCGGTGAGGCTATGAAAGGTCACACCTCTGGCCCACTGCAAACCAACTGACTCATTCTCCGGAGGTGGGGACCTGGCACCAGTATTTTTCAAAGTCTCCCCAGGTGATTCTAACACGCATCAGGGCTGAGAATCACTGCTTTAAAGTTTGAAAAGCTATGATCGAGGTGTGAGACAGGCAGAAGCGTTTAGAAAAGTAAGTGATTCAGCAGAGGTGGTACTTCCCATCCCCTTGGGAGACAAGAGAGAGATCCTGAGCTGGTAGAGGGGAGAGTCAGGGAGGAGGGGGCAGGAGGGGCACCGGTGTGGGCCTGCACACTGCCCTCCTCAGGCAGGGCCCCAGGTTAGGGGAACGTTCCAGCTATGTTTGTGACCCAAGGGCAGAGGGGACCGGAGCCACAGATAAGGCTGCTTGGAGCCTCTGGAAAGAGGCACTGACAGCAGACTTATGGTCCTCACCGTGCCACTGGGGCATGGAGAGAAGCTGAAGATTTTTCCTGGTGTGAGGATGCTAAAATCAGCAGCCCTGGAGGATCCTTATGGCCTGGAAGAAGGAAGGTGTCATGGACCTCAGGACTGAAGGCCATGTGGAGGGGCAGCAGGACTTGGCACTTAAAAGCACAGACTCTGGAGCCAAAATGCATGAGCCTGAATCCCAAATCCTCCACTTTTAAGTCTGTGACCTTGGGCAAGTTACATAACCTCCCTGTGCCTCAGTCTCCTCCTCTGTAAAATGGAACTGTGACCCACCTGGTAGGGTTGCTGTGAAGATTACGTTTGTTGGTATCTGTGAGCACCAATAGCTGTGTCCAGCAGACGACCAGTTAGCACTGTAGAGGGTCCTGACATAAATGCATAAACGGGCATGTGGACATCCGTGTGTACGCCAGCTCAGAGATATTTTCTGACCAAGGACCACATGCCCACCCTCATCCTCTAATGCTAAGAACTCCCCGGGGAGTTTAGCTGCAACTCTAAGGAGAAAGTGGAGAGCAGAGAAACATAAATTGTGTAATTTTCTCATGAGTCCACTGAGAAACTGTTGAACTGGCAAGATATTATTTTCTGCTACTAAGAGGAACGGGGACTACTGCTAGAAACAGAGTCTAGGTCCTAATTAACTAAAGAAAGATACATTTTGTGTACCTGAGTCCACAGCTTACATATTTGCATTTTCGACATTTCCTTTGAAGCTACTAACTTATAGGAAACTTTCTTTGGTCACCACAAACAAATATATCACTGATTATACTGTGGTTCCATTTTCATTAGGAGGTAAGCATTCTGTTTTACATAGGCTCCTACTTGAAAGCCTGGAATTCCTTCTAGCACTTTGATTATGTCCTGCCTCTGCCTTCTGGCCTCCATGGTTTCTTTCTTTTCTTTTTTGTAAAATTTTATTTATTTATTTTAGCTGCATTGGGTCCTTGTTGCTGTGCGCAGGCTTTCTCTAGCTGCAGCAAGCGAGGGCTACTCTTCATTGTGGTGCGCGGGCTTCTCATTGCGGTGACTTCTGTTGTTGCAGAGCACAGGCTCTAGGTGTGCAGGCTTCAGTAGTTGCAGCACGTGAGCTCAGTAGTTGTGGCTCGCAGGCTCTAGAGTGCAGGCTCAGTAGTTGTGGCTCACGGGCTTAGTTGCTCTGTGGCATGTGGGATCTTCCTGGACCAGGGATCGAACCTGTGTCCCCTACATTGGCAGGCGGATTCTTTTTTTTTTTTTTTTTTTTATTTATTTATTTTTGGCTGCGTTGGGTCTTCGTTGCTGCTCACGGGCTTTCTCTAGTTGCGGTTGAGTGGGGGCTACTCTTCGTTGCGGTGGACAGGCTTCTTATTGCAGTGGCTTCTCTTGTTGCAGAGAACAGGCTCTAGGCTCACGGGCTCAGTAGTTGTGGCTCACGGGCTCTAGAGCGCAGGCTCAGTAGTTGTGGCGCACGGGCTCTAGAGTGCAGGCTCAGTAGCTGTGGTGCAAGGGCTTAGTTGCTCTGCAGCATGTGGGATCTTCCCGGACCAGGGCTCGAACCCGTGTCCCCTGCATTGGCAGGTGGATTCTTAACCACTGCAACACCAGGGAAGTCCCATGGTTTCTAATGAAAAGTCAGCTTCTCATTTTATTGAGGCTCTCTTTGATGTGTCTCTTTTCTCTTGATAGTTATAAGATCTTTCCTTGTCTTCGTCTTTCAACAGTTTAATTATGATGTGTCTAGGTATCTATTTCTTTAGTTCCTGCTACTGGGAGTTCATCGAGGTTCTTGGATGTGCAGATTGATGTTTTTCATCAAATTTGGGATGTTTTCAGCCCTTATTTCTTCAAATATTCTTTTGCTCCCTTTCTCTTTCCTTTATTTCTGTGACTCCTATTATGCATGAAAAAAAGACTGTCAACCAAGAATTCTATATCCAGCAAAACTATCCTTCAAAAAACAGAGGAAAAATTAAGATTTCCCCAAATAAACAAAAACTGAGTGGATTTGTCCCAGAAAAACTCCTCTGCAAAAAATACAAGAGGGAGTCCTAAATGAAAGGACATAAGATAGGAACTCAATTCCACAGGAAGAAGGAATGAACGCCAGTAAAGATAACTACATAGGTATGTATAAAAGACATTTTTTATTTGTAATCTTTCTCCTGCAATCCATTTAAAAGATAATTGCATAAAAAAATAATTATAAAACTGTGCTTGATGAACTTATAATGTAAAAAGATATGATTTGTATGACAATAAGCTCAAAAGAGGGAAAAATAAAGCTACATTACAGCAAACTTTTTGAGTACTATTGAAATTAAATTGCTACTAATCTGAGGTACAATGTTTTAAGTTAAGATGTTAATTGTAATCCCCAGGACAAATACTAATAAAATAGCAAAAACATAATTAAAGAAACAACAAGGAAATTAAAATGGTACATTAGAAAAGGTCTATATAACAGAAAAGAAGCAGTGATGGAGAAATAGAGAAACACAAAATGTATAAGATATATAGATAACAAACAGCAAGAAGGCAGATGTAAATTCTACCTCATAAGAAAGTACACTTACTTTAAATGTGGATAAACCAAACACTCAGCAATCAAAAGGAACACACCCAACAACATGGATGAGTCCCTAAGGAAAAAGGCCAGTCCCATAAAGGATGGGGGAGGGGCTGGGGAGAGAGCTGGGTGTGGTTATAAAAGGACAACAGGGCGATCCCTGTGGTGTTGGAACTGTCCAGTATCTTGACTGTGGTGGTCGATCCACAGACCTACACAGGTGGTAAGATTGTATAGTGTTTAATACACACACACACAATACACACACATACACACAACACCCACATACACACAAAAGAGTACAAGTAAAACTGGGAAACATCTGAATAAGATCAGTGGATTGTATCAATGGCAGTAGCTTTGTGAAATTCTACTCTAGTTTTGCAAAATGTTACCATTGAGGGAAACTGGGTAAAGTGTAAAAGTGATCTCTCTGTATCATTTCTTACAACTACTCGTAAATCTACACATATCTCAGTAAATTTTTAAATTAGAAATTCTATTAACTGCAGCATATGTTGACATGAGTATAGCTAACTGTTTGAAAGGGTGAAAATCAGAGTTAGTGGTTTCTTCTGAGATATAGGATTGAAGGGGAATTCTTAATTTTCAACACTTTTTACTTTAATTTTTACAAGTGTGACTTATTTTTGTTTTACTTAAAAGTAAGTAAACTGTTTTCTACTTGCAGTGAAATTACTAAGTTTACTAAGTTACTCAGTTTATTAAAGAAAAAAAGAGAGAGAGAGAGAGAGAAAGAAAGAAAGAAAGAAAGAAAGAAAGAAAGAAAGAAAGAAAGAAAGAAAGAAAGAAAAAAAAACAAGGCAGAGATTTCAAATGCCAGTGAGGACTCCCTGGGATTAAATGCCCATACCTCCACCTGGGGTAATGCCAGTTGGCTTCCAAGTGACAGAGCCAGCACCAAAGCCCAGAGGTGCGTTGTGTTTCACCGGTGAGAAGTCGTTACTTATCTTTATTCTTCTGATCTCACATTCCCTGAAAGCTTTCAGATTATTGGATTTTTTCATTGGCTGAGTTCGTGCTCTTGTTTTTCCGTCCGGTCCATGTGCCTCCCTCCCCGCCCTGTGCCGGTCTAGCCCCAAATGACCTCATTCTCCCCTGTTCTCCCCTGTTCCCAGATCAAGCTCTGCACCTTGGCCAGGCCAGGCCCCTCACTGCCCACAGAACAGTACATTTCGTACAGACCCACCACGTCTGCCACATTGTTCCCTCCCGTGAACTCCCAGGAGCGTTTTGTCCTGCCCGGGGCTGAGCAGTGTGTGCGAGACAAGGAAGAGGGTCAAGCCTGCGGTACCCCAGGGCCGCTCAGACAAGCGCTCAGCTCTCTGCCGCCTGATCTGGGGCAAGACCAGAGCATCCAGGGTCCAACAGGGGCACCAGCATCCACTCACACTGACTGCACGGAGGAAACAGAGCTTTTATTTGATCGAATCCTAACAATCTTCCTCTCAAGTCCCACCATACGGACACAAAGTTCACTTTTTGTCCAGTGGGCTTTAACTTTCCATCTCTTGAATAACAGACTTTATCTGTCAATCTTTCCCAAGTGAGGCTGGATACACCAGTGAACAATTTGGGTTCTGTAGTCACACAAACCTGAGTTTAAATATACAACTCCTACTTACTGGTTACATCACCATGGGCATGTTATTCAATCTCCCTGAGCCTCAGTTTCTTCCACAGTGAAATACGTACAGTTATAACACCGCTCTTGGGGGTTTTTGAGGATTAATGGCATTACATGGGGCAGCTCCTTAGCAGCTCCTCAGCTTGGCAGGTGGTACCTGCTCATTGTGGGTCCCTGATATGCACTGTTTTCTGTCCCTGCCCAGTCCATATAATGTTGGGAGCAATGCCATTCATTCAGCCTTCAATCATGGACTGTCTCATGTTGTTGGCTAACTGTTCCCTGGTTGAATGGGCCATAGCAACATAATATTATGTGGGGTTACTTGGGCATGAAAAAACAATTCTTGACATACCAGATTTTTAAGATAATCTCTATAAGCTAGCCCTAAATAAATCATATTTACTATAAGACTATATTAACTCCCTGATTAAAACTGATTTGCTAACAGTGTCCTAAAAATGCTATTAACTGGTGTACCTTACTCACATGCGGATTTCATGGTTATTTTTGAGCAGCACCTACAATTCCTAAGAATTTATAATTTTGATAACCTTCCAAGTCCCCTGTTCCATTGTCAAAGGAACAACTGCCCATCATGGAGGGTGGTCCAGTAGGCAGGTACGGCATCGGGGCTTGGGGTGGTCCCCTTTGTGATGGTTCTGCAAACTCCAAGACAAAGCTTCATTCCTGCTACGGGGAATTCTCCCCAAGAAGGAGGAGCTGTCAGCCCCTCACCACTCCATCCTCACAGCGATGAGGGTGGAATACGAGCCCAGCCTCAGTGGGCCTCAAGGAGCAAATAGTTCCATAGATTTTATTGCACGCTGGGTACTGTATGGGTTATTTCTTTTTTTTTTTCAGTTTTTTTTTTTTAAATTAATTAATTAATTTTATTTTTTGGCTGTGTTGGGTCTTCGTTTCTGTGCGAGGGCTTTCTCTGGTTGTGGCAGGCGGGGGCCACTCTTCATCGCGGTGCGCGGGCCTCTCACTATCGCGGCCTCTCCTGTTGTGGAGCACAGGCTCCAGACGCGCAGGCTCAGTAGTTGTGGCTCACGGGCCCAGTTGCTCCGTGGCATGTGGGATCTTCCCAGACCAGGGCCCGAACCTGTGTCCCCTGCATTGGCAGGCGGACTCTCAACCACTGCGCCACCAGGGAAGCCCTGTATGGGTTATTTCTTGACAACCATTTTACATGCTATGATTATCTTGATGCCTCCTTAAAGTACTATGACTACTCCCTTCTCACTTCTTGAGACTGAATTTGGCTGCAATTAACAGATAATACAAATAACAGTAGCTTACAGAAGACAGGGAATATATGTTTCTCTTATGCAAAAGAAGTCCAGTGGAGGGCAGTCCAAAACTGATATGACAGTTCCTCAGAGACCAGGGTTCCCTCTATCCTTCCTTACAGCAATCCTTGGCAGGGGTTTGTGGCCCTGTGGTCCCAGGCTGGCTGCTGGAGCTCCAGCCATCATATCTCTATTCCAGAAAGACAGAGGGGAAGGTTAAAAGGCAAGAGGGGCATAGAAGCCTCGTCCAACACTTTCCACTGACTCTCCTTTGACAGAACTGTGTCACAGGACCACACATCATTTCAGAATGACTAGGAAATTTAGCTTTTTAGCAAGACATGTTGCTTCCTTGAATTGAATGTGGGTTTAATTAAATAAGGAAGAATGGTTCTTGGGTGGGCCTTTCTCAAGCCCTGTCACAAGATACTAGCCCAGAAGAGAAGACAATTGTCAACAGTAGTCCAGGAGGAGGAAAGGACTCAATGCCCAGAACTTAGTTAACTTCCCAGCAGAAACCTGTGTGCCCCGGGACCACTTTAGTCTAGCATCTGGGAGAAGCTCCTGGCTGTTCCTGGGTTCCAGCTGACACTGCATGTGCTGCTGACTTATTTCTATCCTGCCATTCTTGCCCCACGTGTGATTGATCATGTGTAGAACTCCTAACTCTTTATAACAAGGCATTGCACAGTTGGAGGCTATTCAAATGAACTTGTTTTATGTAAAAATTTTAAAGCATTTGATTTGTTGATTTAAAAAATGACCTACAAAAGAGCATGATTTAAGGAAGTAAAAGTTACCTCTTCTTCCTAGCCTTAAATAGATTTATTCCACTCCAGCCGTAGACATGACAAAAGCCAGTGAGCTAGAGACGGATGAGGCTTGGAGAGCACAGCTGGCTCTCTGGCCGCTCATTCCAAGAAGTGCTTGGAGCCAAACCTCATGGGAAAATCGATCAAATGCAATTTTTAACTAACTGATGAATTGCTGTTGAAAGCCCCTTCATTAAAACACACTTTTACCACTGATGGAGTCGTGAAACTGCAAAAGCCCCAGCAGGAGGGGATGGAGCTACTGTCCTGGGCAGCTCTTACAGTGCCTGGCGGAACCGGGCCTGGGCCACCTCGCTGAAGACCTTGTGCAGGGGAAAGAGCCTGGGCTTCAGGGTCAGAGAGACCCTCGCTCTGACCCCCAGGTGACGTAGATGAATGTGTCCACCATCTCTGAGGCTCCTTTTCTATAAGCAGACATAGGAACCACCTCACGGGACCCAGTTACATCATGTGTATAAGCGCTGCTGCAGGATTCATTAAAGCTCTGCATTTAATCGCGGCATTTGGGGCTTGAGAAAAGTCGGGGCCAGGCCATTTGTGAGAGGCCCTCTAGAGAGACTGTCACTAACTCACCCTCCCTTGTAAAGGAGAAGCCAGAATCACACTGACTTTTTGGGGGTTCAGTCGTGCCAGGAAAAGACACCCTATCCTGGTCAGTAAAACTTGGCTAAAGGCTGTTCTTGTTTACTAAAGTGAGTGAAAGCTGTTGAGCTATTTGTGGCTAGAACCCTCCCTGTTCTGGTCAGGCCTCCAGGACAATGAGGTGATTTGAGAAGAGACTTTCCTTCTTCTGTCTTCCTCTCGCCAGCCTTGGGGCACTTGCCTCAGGATGGGGGGACCCCATAGAGACGTCCTCTAGGGCCTCCTTGAACAGGGCTGTACCTGGTCCCTGCACTCTGAGACTCAATGCATGAATAATGGATGAAACACACTCCAAAGCTAGCCATTTATGGTAGAATTTTCTCTCATGATTTGGGACCAAAAAAAGGAACAATTAGTTCTAAACATCATGCCCTCAAGCCTGCCGTGAAGTGTAATTTTTATGTCTGTCCTCTCTTAGTTTTGACATCTTTTTTCAGACAGCATTGGGGCAGAGGAGGTCCACTGTGAGCGCTGACTTGTCTTCCTTCTCGAGGCCCTGTAGCAGCTCCCCTCTCAGCCCGAGGACCTAGGCTGAATGACAGAGCCCATCGCTGGCTCTTCTCTGGGCCTGAACCACATAGCCCTCCACATGGCCCCTCCCAGGGCTGCCAGGGCCACACCCAGGGTCAGCTGCTGGGGCACAGAAAAGCAGTTTGCCCCAGTGGTCACTGGAGTCTGTCCCCTCTGGAGGAAGAGACTGACGGTGGCCTTTGCAGGGCCCACATTCTCAAGGTCAGCACAGGGAGGAGCAATGGGAAGGCGTGGACTGAGTTCCATTCAGACGGTCTGGGGACTGACCCTCCGAACTCTGTCCCCAGCTGGCTGTGTGATCTTGAGCAAGTCGCTCGACCTCTCTGAGCCACCATTTCTTTAGCTGTAAAATAGGTTTCAAGGAGACCCACCTCAGAGGATTGCTGAGATGATTCCGGGACGTAATGAATGTGGACGTGCCTGGCGTGGTGTCTGGGAAATGAGAGGTGAGCCCGGCCCAACCCACTCTTCACGGAGCCTGAGTCAGGTCCTATCCTAGGGCCGCGTCCCTCTCCTTCAGAGCGCGCATCGCGCCCAGAGCCCATACCTAATTCCCTCTCTGGAGTACAAGCTCCGTTTTTGGCACGACTTTGAACATGGCCTGACCTCTGGGCGCTTGATAAGTATCTGCTGAAGAGACAAATGTTAGTTCCCTTCCTTTGGCTGACTTGGCCCTTTCCCACCCGAACTGCTGTCAGAATAATCACGGTTTATATTCACTGCGTATTTCCCACCTGTTGGTCCAGGCTCTTAACGAATATTATCCGTTTAATCCCACAGCCAACTGCTGTAAAGTAGATGCTACTGTTCCCATTACACAGGTGAGAAAAGTGAGGCACAGGGAGTTTAATTACGTTGCCCTAAATCCCACAGCCTGTAAGTTGGAAACCAGGATTAGAATTATCACTGGCCCTTGGGATTTTTATCTACTTGACTTGAGAGAGGTCAAGTTCACCACCCCCAAATCACTAGTCAGTCCAAGTCAAATCCTCCTCCTCCTCCTGCCGTGGGTTGCCCACCGGTGGGGTGGTACTACTGGGAGAGGCGGTTGGCCCTGTCCAGGCCCTCATAGAACCCAGAGCTGCTGAGCTGGACCTCAGTGTCCGGGGTGGGGACTGCCCCAGAGATGGGCAAGTGGTCCCCAGAGCCGTGCCTCAGTGACAACACCCGTTCTTTACAGGCAGAACCCATCCCGGGCTGCTCTTCCCAAGGAGCGGCTTAGCTTGATGGGTTCTCAGATAGTCACAGCACAGATGACTGAGGAACCCCTCTCATCTCCGAGGTTAGCCATCAGCAGAGCTGCAGGAGTGGCAAACAAGGTGGACCAGGGGTCCCCAGGATCCCCTCCCGGCTGGTGCTGAAGCCCGGTCAGCCCCGACCCCTGGCAGCTCCTCGGCTGTAAGGACAGAGTGGGGCTGCCATTCCCAGTGGGCACAGTGTCTCCGCACATTTAGATCCTAAGAGCCAGTCCGGTCTGGGGAGTCCATGGCAGAAGTTCGGGGATGTCCTTGATACCACCTCAACTCCCAGCCTCCTGAAACTCCCGTTGATTGTAGGCTTAGTATCCACGGAGAATAGTTAGTAATTTCACACTCATTTTGTGCCAGGGAAGAGTGCTCTGGGCAGTAGCTCTGTTTGTCATGAACTTCGTCGTTGGAAGCGTTCGTTCATGCTTTGGTCTATTCATTGAACGCTGCTCACTAGCTGTGTGGTCTTGGACACCTCAACTGATTTCTTTAAATCTCAAGTTTCTTCACCTGCAAAAGGAAGATATTAAAGTACTAACCATGTAGGGCTGTGAGACTGCAATCGTGCTTGTGTGGTGCCCAGCACAATGCCTGGTGTGCAGTTAAGTGCTTCAGAAAGTTGTATTATTATTGAATACTTGCTGACTGCCTCTGTGTGCTGGGGAAACAGAAAGGAGAGAGATAGGATCCCTGCCTTCCGTGTGTTTCCTGAGTGATCGTGGAGACTGACGTGGAGCCCACTCATTTTAGCAAAGTAACAGACCTCAGGGGAGAGAGCAAGCAGCTGCTTGGAAAGGTCAGAAGGCCCTCGGCCAAGGTGACAGCGGACACAAGACTCGGCGGGCGAACGTGAAATTGCCCACCTGGTGGACCAGGTCAGGAGGGACCTGGAGATTGGAACTCCCCACCAGAGGAAGAGCCTTGCCCCCAGGCTTACCCTTGGCTTTGGCAAGGGGAGAGAAGGGCACAGGGAGCAGAGTAGAGCTGAACAGAGTAGAGCTGATGCGTCTCCTTCAGGCTGGAAGCAGGGAAAGGAAGACTTCTCATTCGAAACAGTGAAGGATACAAAATCGAGGGGGGTGTTTGTCAGGGGGTCACGGAAGAGTAACTGCACAGGAGCGTGAAGCCAGAACAGGAGCGCCAGGGATGGAAGAGCCAAAGGTGGGAAGGGAACACAGCCGCGGTCCCACATCACTACCTGAAGCAAGGGCTCCCCAGCATGGCTGTAGGCAAGCAGCCCCATTTAACGCACTGAGGGTGAGGCCGGACAGCACACGCGAAGAGGCAGAGCCAAGGAAGAGGTGCAAAGGAACTCCTGCAAATCTGCAGCCGTGACGGGAAAAACGGGCAAAGGATATGGACAGGCAATTGACAGAAGGTGACTCCCCCAAATCCAACAAGACTATAAAGAGATGACCAAATCCATTAGTGATTAGGGAAATACACATTAAAACAATAATGAGAGATCATTGAAAAACTATTAGATTGAAAAGAAATAGAAACCTGCCTACAGCCAAATGTTGTGGAGGATGGAGGAAAAGGAACCCGCGGATACACATGGCCCTTCCGGAGGACGGCTGCCAAATCAAGAGTGCGTTTATCCTGTGACCCTGTGGTTCTGCCCCTGGGAATAAACCTCAGAAAATTCCCACCTGGACCCATAAGGGGCAAATGCAAAGATATTCCCTGCAGCTTTAATTGTGCTGGTGACAATTTGAAAGCAACCAGGGAGAATGGGTAGGTAATCTGGTTTTTATCCATACCATGGGGAACTACGCAGCGATTAAATTAGATACGAAGTACATAAGGCAAAGAAAATGGTAGGAAATAGAATATAATAAGACTATTTATAGGCATTAAAACACACACCCAAAGCAGCAGTATATATTTTGCAAGACACATATAAACGAAAGATACATATTACACATATGAAAATTATTGCCTCTGGGGAGAAGGAAATGGGAGTGGTCTATGGAAAGGACAGAGAATCAATAGATAATTAAAAAGAATGGGCTTAAAAAAAAAAAAAAGAAGGGTCTTGCATGGAATAATGATGATATTGAAGAATATGATTAACTCAACCTCTTGTACCCGAAGTGTAAAGAGAAAATGTAAAAGCAGGGTGTGCTTGGGGAACCCCCGGTGGAGTTGAGTGTCAGAGCTCAGAGTGTGTGTGGGAAAGGCGTAGGGGTGAAGCGGGCAGGGTTCGATCATAAAGGCTGTGGGTGATAATCATAGGAATGTAGGTCTTGAGGGGCCACTGAAATATCTTGAGTAGCTGAATGATGTGATTAGATGAATGTGCTACAGAGATGGGGAGGATGGACCGGATAGGAGAGACCAGTTAGCATAACGTTGCCACGATCTAGGGCAGGGGTTGGCAAACTTTCTCTGTAAAGGGGCGGGTGGTAACTGTTTGGTTCACAGGCTGTGGCTTGTGGGTCTAAGTGCAGAGTATTATGATTTGGGTCAGGCCCGTGACAGCTGGAAGAGGAGAGACAGGGCCAGATATGGATGCTGTTGGGAGGATAGAATTGACCAGACTTGGGAGATGGGGGGGATGATTCCCAGGTTTGGGGAACTAGATGGTTGGTGGTGCCAGCAACCAAGACAGGAGCTCCAGGAGGAGTTGCAAAGGGGAAAGAGGGGAGCGTGGAGGGACCCCTAGAGAAGGGAGCCAGAACCCTTGGGTAAGCGCATCCTCGAGTCCATCCTGCCCCTGGCTGTGAGGCAAAGCTTCCTTACTGTTCAAGCTGGTTTGCGTGCTCATTGCGCATACATGAGAGGCGTGGTCGTGGTGTGGGGTGAGAATGAAGCTTACCAGACCCTTCCTGAAACGACCATGACGACTGCTTGTGTTATTATCAAAACGTTTATATTTAGTGCTCACTATATGCTAGGCACTGGGCTAAGTGCCTTGCAAAGATGAACTCGATCCACAGTTGTTACGTAGCAGAGTTAAGTGCTATAATTGCACCCACTTTACGGATTAGAAAACCGAGGCACAAGAGGCTATATAACCTGCCCAAGGTCACACAGTGGCAGAGCCAGGGTTCACGCCCAGGACTCTTGTAGTACACACCCTAAACCTGCTCCGTCCAGGTGGCGCTCCTCACTTTCTCACCAAAAATTTCGTGAGCAGGTGTGGTTAGCCGCATTTTACATAAGAAGACGTGGAGGCTTGGGGAGCTTAAATGACTTCTCAGGCGGCAGCACATGGATCCCAGGGGTGCTGGAGCTGGGATTCAAACCGTCTGTCTCCAAAGTCCAAACACCCCTGTCCCACCATCTGACCTCTGAGCAGCTTAAGAGACAAGCTAATAATAGTTCCAGATTGCAGAAGACAGAGCCAAGCGGGGGAGAACTGCTGCTGGGGGCGGCCAGCAGGAAGAGGAGGCTGGAAGCTCCCGACACAGGGGGTGATGGTCCAGGACCCAGACTAGCCGTGGACGGAGAACGCGCCGAGCGTTAAATGAAGCGGACGTTGTCTCGTTTAACCCATGAAGCATGATTTCCAGGCGCTATTGTCCCCATTTCACGGAAGAGAAAGCAAGCTCGGAGGCATGAAGTGACTTGTTCAAGGCCCCACATCCAGCAGATGGTGCAGCAGGGGAGGCGAAGTTCTTTCTGAAGCTCCATCCGGTTCTGGAAACCGGACGTTCAGGTTTTGCTACTTGGTGTGACTGACTAGCCCCTTCCTAGCCCAGCCTGCCTGTCAGCCTCAAATCAAACGTCTCGGCTCTCAGTAGCCCTTTGTGTCTGCCCTTTGCTCCTGAAGCCTTGTTGCTATAAAGTTTCAATGAAAGAAGTGGATTTTACTTCAGCTACTGTCCAAGAGAACCAGAGCTGGACAGTAGCTAAAGCAGTAAAAAGAGATTTAATCAGGGCTTCCCTGGTGGCGCAGTGGTTGAGAATCCTCCTGCCAATGCAGGGGACACGGGTTCGAGCCCTGGTCTGGGAAGATCCCACATGCCGCGGAGCAACTAGGCCCGTGAGCCACAATTACTGAGCCTGCGCATCTGGAGCCTGCGCATCTGGAGCCTGTGCTCCGCAACAGGAGAGGCCACGATAGTGAGAGGCCCGCGCACCACAATGAAGAGTGGCCCCCACTTGCCGCAACTAGAGGAAGCCCTTGCACAGAAATGAAGACCTAACACAGCCATAAATAAATAAATAAATAAATAAAATTAAAAAAAAAAAAAGAGAGATTTAATCAGAAGCTATTGCAGTGGGGGAAAACGGACCCCAGGACAGAACTGGGCTCAATTCTGAAAGCAGCGTGGACACGTGGGCATTTACAGCCCAGGAGTGAGGTGTGGGTGAGTGGGTAGAAAATTACTAAGAGGAAGCATGAGGGGTAAGGGGGGATTCTGGTTGAACTGACCTAGCAGGATTCTTTCTGGAGGCAGGCCTGGGGGATCAGACTTCCCTGGAGGGTGGTGGGGTGTGGAATTTGATCAGATATTGAAGGTGATTAAAGGCTGGGGGTTCTTTCTCAACTGACTTAACAGGATTCTTGCTACAACTGGACCGTGCAGGCCCAACAAGGACAACCAATGTCGAGGCCTAGTCGGTTAGGGGAGCCTGATTGAGTGAGGTGAAGGAGAGAGACTGGTCACTATCTAAATGAATTCTCCCTGTTTATCATATTATCAGACTTTAAAGCAACACCTGAGCATGTACTGCACTCGGAAGCCGAAATGATAGGATGGCTTTTGTGTTTAAAAAAAACTCACTGGGGCTGAAGACAGGCCTGGGGCAGGGAGTCTGGACTTTGGCCTGGGGTTCCCGGGGACACTAGAACCCGGGGGAGCAAGTGGGTGTGATGGGGTCCCTTGGCCATGCTAGTTTGAGGAAGCTGCAGGAATTTGCATTGGGGGAGGGTGGTTGAACGCTTAAGCCTGGAGCCCAGGACAGAAGTGTGGGCTGGACACTTTTTAAAAAAACTTTAAAAATTTCAAATAATTACAGATTCACAGGAAGTAGTAAAAAAAAAGTACCATTAAGCCTTCATCCAGTTTCGCTCAATGGTAATATCTTGCATTGTATAGTATCAAAGCCAGGAAGCTGACATTGGTATGGTCCACGGAGCTTATTCAGATTCCAGCAGTTTAACATGCCGTGCGTGTGTATGTACAGTTCTGTGCAATTTGATGATGCGTGTAGATTTGGGTAACCACCGCAACATCGATTGTTCGTGTGTTTATTTATTTCTTGAATGTCTCTGTTCAGTAATAGTGTCTTGGGGGCATCTTTGATAGACACTTAAGGCCGTAGACCTGGATGAGATTTTCAGCGGGAGCGAAGGAGGAGGCTTGGGATGGAATACCAGATGGAGGAGGTGGAGGGCTCTGCCCTGGGTCCTGCGAGAGCCTTCCTGAAAGGAAGAGGTCCGGGCTCCCCTCCAGGGCACCGTGTTGCCTGCAGCCCACCCACCCCACCCCTGTCCCAGCCCTTGGCCCCGGGTTTTCCAGACCTACTCATAGGTCCCCAAATCATCTGCCCGAAATGCTATCATAGTGGTCCCTCTGCTACGCTCCCCAGAAAGCAGTCTGTATCTGGAGTGCTTTGTTGGGCCGTGCGTACCAGATCTGGGCTTGGGAAAATGTAAATGTATTTGAATGATATGTCAACAACACTTAATACTACAACTAAGGCTGAGGGGACCCTGAGGCTGGACACCGGGATCTCATTCACCCCAGCACAGGGCTGCCGTACAGGGCACACTCGTGTGCAGCTCAGCTGTTTGTGGTTCATTGCTACCGTTTGGCACCTTCCTTCCTAGGAGAGCACAACCGGGCTGCATCCCCTGAAAGCCTTTAGCAAGTCAACTCCTACTTAAGTAAGGAGGATATTTTTCCCCAGAGGACGGAAGTGACTTAGTATCCATTTCATGCTCTCTATAGTTTTATTCTGTCATCTGCCCGTTAATTCTTTCATCCACGAAGTCTCAGTTTTGCAGACTCTGCCCATCACAGCTTCGGACACACGCCCAATGGAAACCCCGCGATGGCGCCTCCCGGGCTGCGGCGGGGCCCGAATGGTGCAGCAGCGCCATCTGCGGGTGGATCTGAGAGCTGCAGCCTGAGGACGGCTAATGCTTGTTCTCTGTCACCTTCCGCAGGAACCCGGTTCACTCAGCCTCAGCTGCTCCCAGCTCTGGGAAAGCCCGGTGTGACGGAAGGAGTGTGGACCTGGGAGACAGGGACCACCGTTTATGGATCCCTACTGGTTGTGTGTCAGGAGTTACGCTGGCTGATGAGGACCAGGGATGAACGGGACATGGTCCCCGACATCCCAGAGCCAAGACAATGATGGGAAGAGCTGGAGCGCCTGGGGGTGCAGTTCTGGCTCTGCCCCTACCAGCCGTGGGACCTGGAGCAAGCTACTTAGGCTCCTTGAGGCTCAGATTTTTTTGTATTTAAACAGGAAAACGAGGCTAATAATTAGTCCCTGGTGTGGTTGCTTTAAAAAGACACACAACGTGAAATGTAAAGAACATAATAGATATTCACTAAAAGGGCGGTAATTATATTCTTGGTGATGTAATAACAACTGGTCAGACAAAGAAGGGAGTGCTGGGGAGGGGTGGTCAGGAAAGGCTTCCCAAGTGAGGATACATTTCAGCTGGCTTTTGAAAGATGAGTAGGGGTTTTCCAATACGACAAAGGGGAAGGGCATTCTGTATGGGGGAACGGCGTGTACAAAGGCGCAGTGGTAAGAAGTTCCACGGTGCATTTGGGAAATGGCATACAGTTTGGTCTCACCTAAGCAGAAATAGGGGGGCAGCAAGGTGGAGCAGGTAGAACTGAAGCTGGGCAGGTGAGCTCCATCAGAATCTCTAGGAGTGGGTTGTGAAAATCTGTTTCATAAACGATGCCCAGGGGATTCTGAGGCAGCCTGCTAAAGGTCCAATGTCTGAACGCCATCACTCTACCAAGCATTCTGCATAATTCTCTCTAATCCGTAACCTGGCAAAGTAAACATTATACACAGCAGAGAGCTGAGGCTCAGAGAGGTTAAATGACTTGCCCAAGATCACACAGTTAACGTGAGCTGAGATTCAATCACTGGTTATTTTGACTTCAAATCACATACACGCAGCGAGTGCTTGATAAAAGCAGACATTACCCTAGTCCCGATGCTCTTAAGGCCTGGGCTACCAGAGGTGCTGGTGTCCTGTTTTCCTGACGTCTGTGCTGTCAGGATTTGAGGGAAGACAGGTTCAGGGCCAGGGAAGCCCACTCTGTGGGCCAGATTCTTATGCTGGATGCCCGCAGTTAGGTTTTTCTGGTTGGAATTCCTCACTGGAAGGAAGAGAGCACTGCTTTTCCTTCTCAGGAATTTTGCCAGAGGTAGTTTTGTGGGTGCGCATGGAATTTTTTTTTAAAATGCAAAACAGTCTCAAACTTACAGAAAAGCTTCAGCGCAAATTATGTTTTTTTCTGGAACCATTTGAGGGTACGTTGACATGATGCTCCAGTGCCCCTGAATACGTCAGTGTATTTCCTGCAATACGGATTTTCTCCTATTCGGTCATAAAACAGCCATCACTCCCAACCGGGTAGTAAACACGATGCGTCACTGCCGTTCAAGTCTCACCAACTGTCCCCATGATTCCTTTGTCATAAACGGATCCAGTTCTGGTCTGCGTTGGCATCTGACCTTGGGCCTCCTTGGTCTCCTACAGTCTGGAGCACTTCCTCAGCCTTTACCTGATTTTCACAACTTTGACACTTGGACGGTTAAGGGTCAGTTTGTCTGTAGACTGTCCCTCCTTTTGGGTGTGTCTGCTGTTCCCTTGTGATTGGATTCAGGTTAAAAATCTTTGACAGGTAAATCCTAGAAGTGCTACTTACGTGGCACATGATTTCAATTAGTCCCATTAATGATGACACTCATGGTATCGTTTGGTTACAGCGGTGACCACCAGTCTTCTCCCTGTCAAGTTACCTTTGCAATTAATATTCTGTGGCGTAATATGTTGAAACTCTGTGACTATCCCGTTCCTCATCAGACTTTCCGTTTATTCATCTCTGTCCTGTTTTCTCAGTGGGTTATAATCCATTATATCGTTATTTATCTGATGAGCAAATGGTCTCAGATTTGGCTAATGAGGAGCCCTTGAACCTGACTTCTGTGTCCTTTTGGCGCGTCCCCTCGTTCTGAGCGCTCCCTGTTTGCTGGTGCAATAAGGTAATCCAAGCTCGTTACGTTCTTTCTCTGCCCCAGCCCTGGAGCCAGCCGGTTCTCCAAGCAGCCCCAGTACACCTCGTGGGGAATAGAATCTACAGTCGGTATCCGGGTGCCAGGTGCGCTTGTTGCTACTGGGGGGTCACGGCTCCCAGACCCTCTCAGTGGAATATAGGTGTGTGTGTACATACGCATTTACATCTATTTTCTGTACCTATCTATACATTTATCTATTTAGATCACATGCTTACTTACTTATCAACCTCTTTTTATGTTCCCAGTCTCTTAGCTAGATGGCTTTTGAGCTTTCGGAGAACAATGGAACGTTAAGGCTTTTCGAAAGGATCTAGTCTAACCTCTTTATTTTAGATACAAATAAAATAGATGGGGTCTGGGAAGAGGCGGGAGGAACGCCAGGCTGACCTCGCCTTCGAGGAGCTGCAGGCTGTGATCCATTAGACAGGGGCTCGTCTTCTGGGGCAGGAGAGGACTCACCTGGGGCCCATCCCGAAGGCAGAATGAGAGCACGGGAAGGAAGCAGGTGCCTCTCGAGGTAAGGAAGGACTTTGGGACGGTCAGAGCCGGCCACGAGGGGGCTGAGGACTCCGGGAGGCGGCGAGCTCGCTGATTGGCCCCCATGGGTGCTGCCGGGGGCTCCAGCCGGGAGGGTGGTGGAACTGGGGCGCTCCGGCTCCTCTGCAGCCCTGCCCCCCGCCCCCCCCACCCCGATCCGCCCACCTGCTCTGGGCAGCAGGCTTGGGAGGCCTTTTCCACATTCTGATGGGCTGGTTCCCTGGCTTGATTCTTCTAAAACTTTCTTCCCTCCAGGTTCCCCCAGGGGCCAGCTCGTGCCCTGAGCCCTGAGCCCCCTCTCCCTGGACCCCCTGGAACCTCCCCTTGCCCTGCATTACACTCACACCACCCCTCCACGCTGTAAGCGAAACTCTCCCTCACCCGGGCCACGGGGTCGGGCGTGGGCTGAGCCTGAGATCGGGGCCGGAGTGCAGGGCCGGCGCCCAGCAAGCCCTCGTCCTGCCTTCTTGGGTGTAGATTCTCCCACCCTTCCCGGGGTCACACGCTTTTGGGGTTCAGCCTTCCCCACTCGCCGGGACTCCCTGACTTCTTGAAGGTTCCAGCCCTTTTGAACCCATGTCTACAGTTACAAATGGGCTTTTGGGGTCATCTGAGAACTCTGTGATTCTGGGGGCTTCCCTCAGAGCGCCTGCCCCCGGGGGTCTCCCCTCAGATTCCTCCTCCCCTGGAGTGCCTGCGGCCGATCAGGTTCTGCCAGAAATACCAAGGTGACCAGGAGGTGGCGCTGCTGGGCCAGGGCTCTGCACCCTTCCGTGCAAATTAAGTTCAGAGAAAGGACCACGTGTAGGGCAAAAGCAGGGGGTGGGGACTGGGAACTAGAGGACGTATAGTCCACCTAAGAGCATTCTGTGTGTGTGTGTGTGTGTGTGTGTGTGTGTGTGTACACCAGTAAACACATACATAAATACATGCCAGCTAATACATACACGCACATCATACATACTAGTAAATATATACACACACACATAAGTGCATATCAATATATACACCAATAGGTATATATACACACACATGCATACCAGTATACACACACATACACATATATACCAGTATGTGTATATATATATATTGTGTATACATACATATATACAAGCATATACACATATGTGTAAACACACACAGATAAAAACAAGTATATATATCTAAAATATATATAAAATGTATATATAGACACACATATATACCAGTACAAACACACACACAGAGGCATGCACGTGTGTGTGTGTGTACACTGGTATGTATGCCTGTGTGTGTGTAAATATACACTAGTAGATGTGTGTGTATGCACACATGGATATGTATGTACATGTATACACGTATGCACGCGCACTGGTATGCACGTGTGGGTGCATGATGTCTATGGAGGTACCAGCGAGTAGGCACAGCCAGTTTGGGGCTCTGGCTCCTGACCCCTGAGGCTCTGGAAAGGCAGCAGCTTCTCTGCAAGTCAAGGAGCCTGTGTCCAGATCTCCTTCCTCCTCTCAGATGTTTTTTGATTGCATATGGACAAGAAGTTAGCACACCCCCTAACAGGTACCAGACGAAAGTCCAGCTGAGGGGTGCAAGATTCTCACGGCAATTACAAAGATTAACCCTAAAATATGCCTTCAAACACACAGCTGTCATTTTTATGTCCTCAAAAATTTATATAAGATAGCAGTGGATTTTCCCTGAAACATCATCTATCCCTGCACAGGAAACTGGGGATGCGGGTGAGAGGGAGGCTTGCGGTCCCTGGCCCCGGCTGGCTGGGAGGTCGGGGGCAGTTCTGAACTTAGGACAGGCCAGGCTGGCAGGGCCACCTTTGCTCAACAGTGACACCCTGTGGCAGTGACCACAACAACAGGCCCCTGGATACCATCTGAGAAAGCATTCACTGGGGTTGGGGAGTCTTGGGGGTATTCGTGGAGGAGGACCCCAAGATATCTTTGAGAAAGATGAGCTCATCTGAAAAGCAAGAGTCACGTGACCGCATTTTATACCCCCAAGTAGGTGAAGCTGGAATCTGGTTATAAATGTGTTCATGCCTCTTCCTCTGACAGAACAGGCTTTGCTTCCAGGCTCCTTGCTAAAGTGTGTGTGTGTGTGTGTGTGTGTGTGTGTGTGTGTGTGTGTGTGTGTGTGTGTGTGAGAGAGAGAGAGAGAGAGAGAGAATTGGGGGCAGGTATAAACTGCAAAGGGTTAATGTCCACTGGCCCAGGTGAGGGTTAAACGCTCAGGTCTCTGAAGCATATTCTAGAAGAGCAGGCTTGCTCCCTGAAGGCTAGGGGGGGTGGTCTGCTGACCGATTGGCCCCATGTAGCCTCTATGGCACCGAAGGAGAAACGGCCGTGGAGGATCGCATCTCGGGCCAGCTTTCCTCAGGCTGGCCTCGTTTGTCAGGCCGGGGTGGCCATTGGGCAAAGGTGAGCAGCTCGCACGTCACTTCAGTGTCACCATGACTCCACACTGTGAGTGCTGTTTCCCCTCCGTCCACATGGAGGCCCTGCCACACCCAGCCCGGAACCAGTTTATGGCCTGAGAGTTGAGGGCAGGAGGGTATGGGGAACTGCATATTTCAATAATATAAACGACTACCGGCCACAGAACCAATGTCAAGTTACGAAAACATGTTGCAAACTGCTTGCTGTCTTTTTTATGGGGCTTCTGACTTGTGATTAAAAGGAAATCCTGAAATCCTGCTAAATAGAGGGTAAAGTCGGGACTTCCCTGGCGGTCCAGTGGTTAAGACTCTGGGCTTCCTTTGCAGGGGGTGTGGGTTCGATCCTTCATGCCACGAGGTGAGACAAAAAAAAAAAAAAAAAAAGAAAAGAAGCTAATGTCCTGGGTGTGCTAGAACATTCCTCAGCTTTGTTCGGTGCAATGTTTAAAGATGCAGTGCTGACGGAGGCTTGCTGTTTCTGGCGAAAGAATAAGCAGGTATCAGACCTGGAGGTGAGCTCAGCTGGGGCAGGTGCCTTTCCCAGCTCCTGGGTGTCCTGTGGCCGGGGGCCCACTGCAGCCTTTGCCCAGGACACTGGGCCTGCGCCCAGCATCCTGGCGTTTCCCCCAGGGCTTCGTGACAAGGAAGCATCCCCTCCATTCGCGCGCTCTGTGTCAGTTTCCCTGAGCCTCCTTTTCCGTCCCTGTCAAGTGGGAATGAGGAATGCCTGCCTTTTGCTCCAGTGAGGCTGTTGGGAGGTGCCAGGTATGTGGCAGGGCCTGGCAAACAGCAGACAGAACACCTGGTGTGATTCACGCTGCCCAGGGAGCTAAGTACACAGCTGGGGAGGGCGCTAGCTACCTGTGCTGGGCCCGCTGGCTGGAGCTGCTGCCACTCGGCCCACAGCGGCCCACCCGGTTCCGAGGAGATGTTCGCCACCAGCCACTGGTGCTCCGAGTCCTGCTGGCCGACACCGACTCCTAGAAAGTTCCCCTTCCCCAAATACGTCTGGGAGTCCTAAGGGATGTGCAGAATTCAGTTCTGCTCTACTGCCCGTTGTGAAATGTGAATTTGTCCCAACATGACTGATAGATCAGGGAACAAGGTGAGCATGACACGGATTTCAATTTCACATTTGCTTCTGCGTGATTTTGTGTTGAGGGACACTGGGTAACTGCAGACAACTACACCCCGCTGATCCGAGCCTTGGAACACACACACACACACACACACACACACACACACACACATGCACACCTCTCACATCTCCCGGCACCTCAGTCCACCACGTCTGGGGTCACTTCTTCCCCTCCCATCCCTGTCTCCCTCCTTCCTCCCCTTCACAGCTCACAAGCCGTAGCCCTCAACCCCCATGTCCTCAAGCATTGCTGAGTAATTGAAGAGATATTAAGAGGGCTAGTGACAAAAAAAGAGAACTTTCGGAGAATGTTGGCCCAGATTTCCAGGGTCTAGAAACCTCCCTGGATGAAGAAACAGCTGGGTTTGACTAGAGTGAGAGACTTTATTTCTGGGATTATGGTGGGGATGTCATCAAGTCTGGTGTAACAAGAATGTCGAGATGGAAGGGACCTCAGAGATCACCAGGGATAAGACCCATGTTATGGTTCAGATAAAGAGGGTGTGTTGGTTTGCTTGGCTTCTGTAACAAAGTACCACAAACTGGGTGGCTGAAAACATCAGACATTTATCCTCTCACAGCTCTGGGGGCTGGAAGTCTGAAAACAAGGTGTCGACAGGGATGGTTCCTCCTGAGGCAGTGAGGGAGCATCTGTTCTAGGCCCTCTCCCAGCTTCCGCTGGTTTTCTGGCGATCCTTGGCACTCCTTGGTTTGTAGACACATCACTCCAATCTCTGCCTTTGAAGTCTTCGAGGGCGTTCTCCCTGTGTGTGTGTCTGTGTCTCCTCTCCTCTTTTCATAGGGACATATAAAAAAATAAAATAATAAAAATCCATGTAGTCATATTGGACTAAGGTCCACCCTACTTCAGCATGACCTCATCTTATTACGATAGCAACAACTCTATTTCTGAATAAGATCACATACTGAGGTACTGGGGGTTGGGATTTCAACACACCGTTTTTAGGGAACACAGTTCACCCATAACAGAGGGGCTATGACCTGATTAAATCTCACAGCTAATTCATTGATTAATTCGCTTCGTTCTGCCTCTGATGCCCAGTTAATAGCAAATTATCTTTCTAATTCTTGAAATGCTAGTAGCTTCTGGCTTGTCTGCAATTCCTATGTACCTGTTATTCAGGAAAAAGAAGACTTGTATGGTGGATGGAAAGAAAGATTAGCTAGTTTTTGGTGCACTGTCTTGTTTTCTGCAAGACACCTACAGGCACTGCAAACTGGGGGAGAAAACAGTTGCATAAGACAAATGAAGCTCCGACACCCCTGCCAAAGAGCTCTTGAGCTTTGAGTAGATATTTCCTCTTCCCCGTGCCTGGGGTTGGAGGGTTGTTAATGGATCCGTGTACCACTGCCGTTGAACCTTGGCTGGGAGACTAGATTGCTCACGCAAAGATAGTGGCTGCAGTGTTAGCCAAGAGATTGCAAAACTGCAAAGTTGGAAATGCTGAAGGATGCTGTGTCAGCTGGCCCAAGAGATACACGTCCACAGGGCAGGTGGCTGGATGTTGGGGTCAGAGTGCGCTCACAGCCCAGCCCAGGAGAATTCCCTTCTTGTTGGAGCCGGAGAGTGGAGCTGCCTAGAGATCTGTCTGCTCCATGTATCTGGGCATTTGTGAGACAGGGACAGGGGTAGGGTGGCTTCAGGGGTGTGTGACCTGCACTTAGAAGAGCCTGAGCTCAGTTTACACTCTAGTCTGGCCATTTGAAATCCTTAATGATTTTTGAACAAGAGGTCCTGCATTTTCATGTTGCATTGGTCCCTGCAAATTACATAGCGGTCCTGATGGGTATCCTTGGTCCCTGGTGATTTGTGAGGCAAGTGGTGCCACTGACAGTTTTTTTTTTTTTTTAATTAATTAATTAATTTTTGGCTGCGTTGGGTCTTCGTTGCTGTTCACGGGCTTTCTCTAGTTGCGGTGAGCGGGGGCTACTCTTCCTTGCGATGCACGGGCTTCTCACTGCCGTGGCCTCTCCTGCTGTGGAGCACGGGCTCGAGGCACACAGGGTTCAGTAGTTGTGGTGCATGGACTGAGCAGTTGTGGCTCATGGGCTCTAGAGTGCAGGCTCAGTAGTTGTGGCGCACGGGCTTAGTTGCTCCACGGCATGTGGGATCTTCTGGGACCAGGGCTTGAACCTGTGTCCCCTTCACTGGCAGGCAGATTCTTAACCACTGCGCCACCAGGGAAGTCCCACTGACAGTCTTAAACCCACGCTCAGGTGTCTGAAAGAGAGAACCCAGAGCCAGTGGAAGAAAACCTGAGGCCGGCGCTTAGCACTTTACCCTCAACATGGCTAGCACCTGAAATCACTATGAGACATCAGGCAGGTCATCTAGCCTCTCTTGGCCTCAGTTTCTTCATCTGTAAAATGAGCATGCAAATAACAGCCCTGCCTATCCCCTGGAATTGCTATGAGCTCCTTTGAGTGTAGGGACTCAACGTCTCCCTTTTGTACCTTGTGCAAATCCAGCCCAGCACCTTGCATTTAGCACAGATTCAGTACATACTTGATAAAAGCAGGAGATAATGCAGGGAAAGGTCTTAGGCAAAGCCACGCGAAATGATGGGTTGGGTGTGATGTGTTGTCATAACACGCTGTCTGGTGTCTTGTGCAAATGTGCCCGTTGGACTCTTCTGCTCTCAGTTCCATTCAAGAGGATGACAGATACTGCTCACTTTGGGAACAGACCCTTGAAAATCTACCCCGCGGATGCTTGGAACGCTGAAATGAATACGTGATGCCTTCCTCCTCTCAGCCGAGTTTTGACCATCCAGGTCTGCCCTTTGGATGGTTCGGTAATTACCTCAGCCGCAGCCACCTCTGTGAATGCACACTGTGAGCATGGGGTTAATTTAATTCACACCAACCCCAATTCCATCTCTCTCCACTTTACAGATGACACTCTAACTTAAGGGACCTGCCCGCGGTGTTTTGCGACTTGGAGGGGACAGAGTCAGCCTGGGGCCCAAGTCTCTCTGGTACCCCTGTCTTGGGTCCTGTCAGCCGCGCTGCACGCCCGTATTCAGTGTGTTCCCTGAGCTGGGTCCTCTGGGGATTTTAGTATGGGTCACTCCGCCATACTAGAGATTGTCTAAAGATAGCCAGTTTCATGTATTTCAGCTTCACATGTTTCTTGAGGCTTCTGAAAGTGAACTGTGCAGTCTCCTTAGAAGTTTATGAAACTTTAGCATTTATTTTTAATTTGGGTAACAGCTTTATTGTGGTATAATTCACATACTATACAGTCAACCCATTTAAAGTGTACAATATAATACTTTTCACTGTATTGAAATAATTTGCACAACCATTGCCACAGTTAATTTTAGGACATTTTCATCACCCCCAAAAGAAACCCCACACGCTTTTGTAGTAACCCCCCCTCCCCCGCCCCCTCACTAGGCAACCACTAATCTACATTCTGTCCCTACGGATTTGCCGATTCTGGACATTTCATATAAATGGAATCCTACAATATGTGGCCTTTACGTCTGGCTTCGTTCACTGAGCATCATGTTTTCCAGGTCCATCCATGTTTGTAGCACATGTCAGTACTTCATTCCTCCTTAAGGCAGAAAAACATTCCATTGTATGGAGAGACCACATTTTGTTTATCCATTCATCCTCCGATGGATGTTGGGTTGTTTCCACTGTTTGACTATTATGGTTAATGCTATCTGAGCACTCTTGCATAGATTTTAGTGGTGTGGCCATGTGTTTTCATTTATCCTTTATTTTCATGTGATTCTTTTCTAGGAGCCAAATGTTCTGGAGACCCCTCATGGATGACACTGAGTAAACTGTGTCTGCTTGGGCTCAGGTTTCTCGTCTACAAAACAGATCTGGGAAGAACAGCAGATCTGTGTGTGTGTGTGTGTGAGCGCACATGTATATGTCTTTCTCTGTGTGGGCTGGAGCGAGGGTGAGGAGGGGTGCTAATCAGGAAACAGGCCAGGGGGTGGCTGGTGAGACACTCAGAACAGGAAGACATTCTTGGTGGAGGAGAGAGGGATTGCTCAACGATCCCATCCTCTCTCCTGTCTCAGCGCCCCTCTGCTGAGCTGGAAGAAGATGCAGGTGAGAAGGGTTTAAGGCTCTTTGAGCTCCGACGTCGGATCGGCACAGTTTGACTTGGAGAGAGAATGTGGAATCAGGCCTTCACTGAGTCATCCGCAAGGGGTACCTTCCTGTCACCCACTGCCCCTTTCCCTCAGGATCCTGGCAGGGCCCCCGAGTCTATAAAATGCAGAGCTTCTATCAGAGCTCTTGCCAGGGGGCTGAGAGGATGCACTGCTTCATCTTTCTCTGCCCACCGTCTTGTCTCAGGATGACAGACGGCTCTGGCTCCCTTAGGTGTGATCCTAATCTGGCCAAAATCATTCAGATTCTTCACACACAGCTTGGCAGAGTGAAAAGAGGATAAGCTGTGATTGCAAACTTGATTCCCGCTCTGGGTCGGTCACGAACCAGGTGCACAGCCTTCGGCAGGTCTCTCACCCTCTCTAGGCCTCATTCTCTTTATGTGAAGAAGAGGAGAGGATTCTTGCTCTGTAGGGTCACTGAGAGCATCAGATGATGAACCCTAAGTGCCTGGAAATAGTAAACAGTCAACACCAACAGCCTGTGGTAGAACAATGCTGGCTGCTCTGTTAAAACACTGCTCTATTTAAGATGGGTAACCAACAAGGACCTGCTGTAGAGCACAGGGAACTCTGCTCACTATTGTGTAACAACCTAAATGGGAAAAGAATTTGAAAAAGAATAGATACGTATACATATAACTGAATCACTTTGCTGTACACCTGAAATTAACACAGCATTGTTAACTATACTCCAATATAAAATAAAAAGTTAAAAAAAATAAAATAAACAAAACAAAACAAAAACACACCTGACACTGGTAGGTCTCATGTGACCTGGGGGCAGAAGGTGGAGGGCAGGGAGCTTTCATCTGCTTCTCGGTGGGATGCATTTTCCCCACAGATGACCCTTCTACTACATCTCCATAAACTCATGGATTTCCAAGGGACTCGGAATTTTTCCTTGGTGAACTTTAGCGGGTTTTACTCCATGTCTGAGTTACATTCAGTATTTTACAAATATTTACCCACCTAAGCAGTGCATACCCGTCCATCTTCTAGGCTTACCTCTCTGATGGGTGTAGATTAGGGAAAGTATTTGAACGATGTATAAGACATGGATACTCTTCACAGATAGATCAGAGACTCGGGGGTGGAGGGAAGCTGGCTCAGGGGACCCCGGACGTGGATTTTACTTCTGGTGTTGCTGCTGCCTCACTGTGTGACCTTAGGAAAGTCACTCAACCTTTGATTGGTGGACTCCTTTCACAAGGGAGTTGAATTAAGCGGTTTTTAGGACCCCTCGCCAGGCCTGACTCTCTAGAAGAATCCTCCCATGTGCCACATTCCTTAGTGGGTGGGGACGTGGCCTGGGAAACGGGACAGTAGTGTAGTCTGGCCTTCCTGGTTTCAGTCTTAATCACCACACATCTACACTTTCCTAGTGTGGATGACTTTCTGTTGGAACCAGAAGGGTGAGATGTGTTACAGCGGGACCTGGGCTGAGGGTGGGGCAGCATCAAGGAACTGGGCAGGGCACAGGTGGCTTCATCACCTCGTTTGCTTTTAGTTTTTATTAAGGAAATTTCCAACATACGCAAAGGTAGGGAGAACAGTGTAATGACCTCTTATCACCCCAGTTCACCAGGTAGTATAGTAATATTTTCCCACCTTGTTTCATTTATCCTCCTTCTCCAATGTAATTTTTTTATTGAGGTAACATTGGTTTATAGCATTATGTAAGTTTCATGTGCACAACACTGTATTTCCACTTCTATTTACCCTATAGATGTAATTTTCACCACTGAAAATGTAGTTTCCATCCGTCACCACACAGTTGATTCTCTCCACCCATTTCCCCCCTCCTGCTTCCCCTCTGGTGACCACCACTCTGCTCTCTGTATCAATATGTTTCTTTTCGTTTGCTTTGTTCATTTATTTTGTTTTCTTTGTGTGTGTGTGTGTGTGTTTATTTCTTTGTTTTCCATATTCCACATATGAGTGAAATCATACAGTATTTGTCTTTCTCTAATTTTATTTTGCATAACACCCTCAAGGCCCATTCATGTTGCAAATGGCAAGACTTCATCTTTTTTATGGCTGAGTAATAGTCCATTGCGTATATGTGAGTGTGTGTGTATGTGTGCACGCGCGTGTGTGTATCACATATTCTTTATTCAGTCATCCATCAAAGGGCACTTAAGTTGTTTCCATATCTTGGCTGCTGTAAATAATGCTGCTATGAACGTAGGGGTGCATGTATCTTTTCGAATTAGTGTTTCTGTTTTCTTTGGATAAATACCCAGAAGTGGGATGGCTGGATCAGATGATAGTTCTGTTCTTAATTTTTTGAGGAACCTCCATGATGTTCTCCATAGTGGCTGCACCAATTTACATTTTCACCAACAGTGCACAAGGGTTCCCTCTTCTCCACATCTTTACTAATACTTGTAATTTCTTGTCTTTTTGATAACAGTCATTCTAACAGGCATGAGGTGATATCTCACTGTGGTTTTGATTTGCATTTTCTTAGTAATTAGTGATGTTGCACATCTTTCCATGTGCCTGCTGGCCATCTATATGTCTTTGGAAAAATGTCTATTCACCTCCTCTACCCATTTTTAAATCAGGCTTTTTTTGTTGTTGAGTTGTATGAGTTCTTTATATATTTTGGATATTAACCCCTTATTGGATATATCATTTGCAAATATTTTCTCCCATTCGGTAAACACTCTTTTTTTTTTTTTTTTTTGGCTGCATTGGGCCTTCGTTGCTGCGAGTGAGCTTTTTCTCTAGTTGCAGCACATGGGCTTCTCATTGCGAACAGGAGCACTGGCTCTAGGTGCACAGGCTTCAGTAGTTGTGGCTTGTGGGCTCAGTAGTTGTGGCTCACAGGCTCTAGAGCGCAGGCTCAGTAGTTGTGGTGCATGGGCTTAGTTGCTCTCTGGCATGTGGGATCTTCCCGGACCAGGGCTTGAACCTGTGTCCCCTGCATTGCAGGCGGATTCTTTTTTTTTTTTAAACTTTGGGTTTATTTATTTATTTATTTATTTATTTATTTATTTATTTATGGCTGTGTTGGGTCTTCGTTTCTGTGCGAGGGCTTTCTCTAGTTGCGGCAAGTGGGGGCCACTCTTCATCGCGGTGCACGGGCCTCTCATTATTGCGGCCTCTCTTGTTGCGGAGCACAGGCTCCAGACGCGCAGGCTCAGTAATTGTGGCTCACGGGCCTAGTTGCTCCATGGCATGTGGGATCTTCCCAGACCAGGGCTCGAACCCATGTCCCCTGCATTGGTAGGCAGACTCTCAACCACTGCGCCACCAGGGAAGCCCGGCAGGCGGATTCTTAACCACTGTGCCACCAGGGAAGCCCAAACACACTTTTTCCTAACACACTTTTTAATTTTTATTTTAAGGCAAATCTCAAGCATCTTCTTAGTTCACCTGTAAGTAATTCAGGATGTATTTCTAACCGACACACATAACTGTACATCATGTAACTCTAATGCTATTATTGCACCCAACAAATTTAACTATAGCATCTACTGCCCAGTCTACATTCAAATTTCATGCATTTTAGAGACTGTCCACATTGTGAAGGGTAGGTTGGACTCTCCAAGTGTTCCTCCATTCATTCAACTGACAGGATGAAATCTTTAGCCTGCTCGGTCTTGATGGAGCTCATTGTTTCGTCGGGAAGACATCCAACTTCACAACTGTGAAATAGTGGGATAAATCATAGTAGAAACTGGCACAAGGCGTGACTGTGTCCCCAAGAGAGGCACAATCTGCAGGAGGACAGGAGGGACATGGAGGGCTTCATAAGGGGGGAGGGTCAGGAGTTCCCTGGTGGCCTAGTGGTTAGGATTCTGGGCTTTCACTGCTGTGGCCAGGGTTCAATCCTTGGTTGGGGAACTGAGATCCCCACAAGCTGAGCTGCATGGCCCAAAGAAAAGGGAGGGGTGGGGGAGAATCATGGCTGAATTTTTAAGGATGAACAAGCTGCTGGCAGGCAGGTGACGGAGAAACAATGGAGCTAGAAAGAGAAGGTGTGGGGAACATGCGGCACTTCAGAAGCACTGGGCAACCTCTCTTTAACCAACATACGTACCAGCTACTCTTCTGGGCCCGTGAACTAAACAGACAAAAATCTCTAACCTAGCAGAGCCTATGTTATTTGTGGGGGAGGACTGACAGGAACCTAAGAAATAAATATATAAATAAATATATGCAGTGTGTTAAAAAGAAGAGCTGTGGGAAAGAAAAACAGCGAAAATGAGGTAAAGGGGATTAGTTGTGCAGGCTTGGGATGGGTTGCCATGTAAAACAGGAAACAGGAAACTGGCCGGATGCCTACAGTTCCCTTTTCCTTCCTTTGCACACACACGAAGGCCATGTTCCTCGGCCTTTTTTGCAGTTAGATCAGGGCAATTGGACTGCCTTCTGGCCAACAGAGGACAGTAGGTCATAACCCCTGAGTGACCGTCCATGTCCTTCCATGGCCGTGCAGGTGACACACCCTGGAGATGAGATGGCAGAGCTCAGGTCGCTGAGTCATTAGTTTGGAGCTCTATTTGCAAACCCTGAACATGAAGCTGGGTTCACAGGGGAGGTGCCCTATCTGGGGTGCCCCTGTGACACCCCGCCCACTCTCTGACCCTCTTGCCCCCTTTTCTTCCCTGGTGTATCTTCTTCCAGGGCAGGACAGCAGCTGCCTGGGGCAACGAGGACAGGCTGAGGAAGGTTGGCTGCAGGCTTGCACCTGTGCCAGCTCAGAGGTGCCAAGCGGAGCATCCCAGCATGCCCACCCATCCTTAGCAGCCTGGTCTCGTCACTCAGCCACGCGGATGAACAGGTTTGGCCCCTGGGAGGTCACCCTGAGCCCAAGCTCTCCTGGAGGCTGCCAACATAAATCCAAGCCACTGCTAATGTTATTCATAAGCTGTGGGATTAAAACAGGGGGAAAAAAAAAAATCAATGAATTAAAATTAACCCTTTATCCAGACTGCAAGCATTTTGCTTCCCCAGAACCTAGTACAAATAGGTGACTGATTCTTCTGTTATAAAATGAGTTTGCCATTTTTACTGCAATGAAAAGTTTTCATTTGAAATAGGATTGATCCCAGTGGTTTTATTCTAAAAGATAAAGCCTAAAAGAATGCTGTTTTATTCTCCAAGAAAAACCATCTCTTATTACCTGTGTCACACTGGTCAAGTTACCTTAGGAATCTGAGGCTCTGTTTCCGCGTTTGTAAAATGAGAAGAATAACGCTGCCCTCACAGGGCTATTTTGAAGGAAAAATGCGATGACATGCTGAGCACCTGATCCAGTGGCTGGGATTTGGTAAAATCTCAAGGAATATTCCCTCCCTTCTTTAGGGTAAGGTGATATATGAGGGTCCAAAAAGGCCTGTTGAAGGTGGAAGAAGAAATTAAGGTTTTGATGTAGTCACACAAAACAGAGCTGCAAAGTTATAACCAAAAAGGATGGGGTGTGTTCTACAGACAGGTTTTAAGAGGGACGTATGGAAAGTGTATATAGAAATATGTGTGTACACATACCCTTATGTAACAGGTACAGTCTGAATTTGGAATTGGAGTTCCTAGATTTCAGGCTCTTGCTGTCCTTTAACGTGATCCTTATCTTTTTCAAATATAAAATCAATTTAGTTAATCTGCTTCATCCTTATCTTTTTCAAATATAAAATCAATTTAGTTAATCTGCTTCATCTGTCACTGCAGGGATAGAATGAGAAAACGCATGTGAAAGCACTTTGATCAGGGCAAATATGTGAAAAATATGAGGAGTTAGTATTGCATAGGTGTTTGAAAGTGGACACCTTTCAGAGGCATGGTGTGATAAGGTGTGTGTCGTGGGTTCTGGGTAAATGCCAAGCTGCAATAACCCGGAAAAGAATGCCACCCAGGTGTCTCTAAGAATTATGGAATTTTTTTGCCCTTTTCCAGGCAGGAGTAATATGGCCACGGCTGCTATGTGATGCCAGTGTTAAGTGTCCTGGTCACCCAGCAGGGATTCAGAAGCAAGTTCTTGTTTATTAAGCCTCACCAATCTTTCGAGGAGGGAAGTAAAAGGTGAACCCCCTCTTAAAACAGAGTAAAGCTATGAACTTGAGCAACACAGAAAAGGAAAAGAAAATTGAAACCAATTCATACCGTTCAAGTGCTTTCCAAAAATTTCATCAAGAATATGGTCAATGCCCTCTTCATGCCTCTATTATAATAACATTCTCCCTGTTTTGTCATTGTCGGCTTACAGGTCCATGTCCCATTCACAAGACAGTGGGCTCCAGGGGCTGGCCCTGGATCTTTTTCATTGCTGGTTCCCCAGGGTTTGGTGCAGAAAAGAGCTTAACAAATGTTTGTTGAAAATGAATGAGTACCCATGTTCAGTATTAATCAGTGTGAACATATTACTTTGAATTCTACTAGTTTTTCTTGTCAATTTTTCACATATACAGTTCAGATGTGGAAATAGTACATTGACTGATAATTGTCATTTTAATAATTTATTATGTTCCAGATAAATGTGCCATCATATGTCTTTCCATTCCTCTCCTATTGAGCATTTGTGGTATTCCCAGTTTTTCGCTATTGTACATAGTTCTAAAGTGAACTTTCTTCTCCTCCCCCTCCCCTCCCCCCACCCTCCTCCCTCTCCTCCTCCTTCTTATTCTCTTCTTGCTTGTTTCTTTCCCCCGCTTTACAGTTATTTCTTGGGGATATATTACCCTATGTGGATTTATCCGGTCAAAATACGTACAAACGGCAGGAACATTCCACAGAAAGATCAATACAATATTTTCAGGGCCACCATGTAGAATGAGTTCAGCTTCTACCAATGTCCTAATTCTTTTTTTTGTCCTAATATTTTATTATGAAAAGTTTCAAACATGCAGAGAAGCCAAAATAATTTTACAATGAGTACTCACCACCTAAATTCTACCCTTGATATATTTCACTGTAGTTGCTTTATCACATATCCACCAATCTAGCCATCCAATAATTTATCTCACTTTTTATACATTTCAAAGTAAATTGCAGACACCAGTTCACTTCCTCTCACATACTTCAGCGTGCTCATCACTAACTAGAATTCAATATTTGTTTATAGTCTTCCCTTTTGAGGTAAATAAATGATATATATATATAATGAAATGCACAGATCTTAAGGTACCTTTGCTGAGTTTTGACAAATGCATATGTAAATCCATATCATGATATAGAACATTCCCATAGTCCAGAAAATTGCACCATGCCCCCTCCTAGTCAATCCCTGACCCCCTCCTCCAAAAGCAACCACTATTCTCATCTTTTCTAACACAGATCAGTTTTTTCTAGAGTTCCAGAATTCCATAAAAATGGAATCATCCAGTAGGAAGTCATTTGTGTAAGGCTTCTTTCACTCTGCATGATGATTTTGCTATTCATCCATATTCTTGCATGTATCAGTGTGTCATTCTTTTTATTGCTGGGAAGTATTCCATTGCATGAATATATCACAATTTGTTTATCCACTGATGGACACCTGGGCCCTTTCGAGGATTTGGAAATTAGGGATAAAGCTGCTATGAATATTCTTGTTCAAGTCCTTTTGTGAATTTGGATATCTTTTTGCTACTTCAATAGATATGTCATGTTACCTTTAAATTGTCATAATTTCCATTTCTTTAATTGCCAGTAATGGTGTGCATTTTTACCCTCTGATGATAATAATAATCCCATTTCTTGAATGCTCACAATAGTGACAGGCCCTCTAATTTATCCTTGTAAGTATCCTGCAAAGTAGGTATAATTATATCCATTTTACATGTGAAGGGACAGATGTGGGCTCATTAGGTAGTTGGGATGTGTGGACGCTGACTCATTACGGGTCCGAGACTCTCTCCAGGCCAGACCACGGCTCCTGGCGGCCCTGAGGACCGGCTGGACACGTCTTTGCTCACTTCTGGGAGGAGCATCTAGACCTGTTATTATGCAGTTCTACCAGTTTTAATAATTTTGTTAATAATCTCTTCACAGGGACTTCCCTGATGGCACAGTGGTTAAGAATCCGCCTGCCAATGCAGGGGACACGGGTTCGAGCCCTGGTCCGGGAAGATCCCACATGCTGCGGAGCAACAAAGCCTGTGTGCCACAACTACTGAGCCTGCGCTCTAGAGTCTGTGAGCCACAAATACTGAGCCTGCGTGCCACAACTACTGAAGCTCACGTGCCTAGAGCCCGTGCTCCGCAACAAGAGAAGCCACCGCCATGAGAAGTCTGCGCACAGCAACGAAGACCCAACACAGCCAAAAATAAATAAATAAAAATAAATAAATAAAAACAAGCTCTTCACAGTAATTTTTTTTTTTACAGGACCAGATTTTTATTTTTATTTATTTATTTTTTGTAACTAATTCATTTTTTAACATCTTTATTGGAGTATAATTGCTTTACAATGGTGTGTTAGTTTCTGCTTTATAACAAAGTGAATCAGCTATACATATACATATATTCCCATATCCCCTCCCCCTTGCGTCTCCCTCCCACCCTCCCTATCCCAGACCTCTAGGTGGTCACAAAGCACTGAGCTGATCTCCCTGTGCTATGCGGCTGCTTCCCACTAGCTATCCATTTCACATTTGGTAGCATATGTAAGTCCATGCCACTCTCTCACTTCGTCCCAGCTTACCCTTCCCCCTCCCTGTGTCCTCAAGTCCATTCTCTATGTCTGCATCTTTATTCCTGTCCTGCCCCTAGGTTCTTCGGAACTTTTTTTTTTAGATTCCATATATATGCGTTAGCATGCGGTATTTGTTTTTCTCTTTCTGACTTACTTCACTCTGTATGACAGTCTCTAGGTCCATCCACCTCACTACAAATAATTCAATTTCATTTCTTTTTATGGCTGAGTAATATTCCATTGTATATATGTACCACATCTTCTTTATCCAGTCATCTGTCGATGGACACTTAGGTGGCTTCCATGTCCTGACTATTGTAAATAGAGCTGCAGTGAACATTGTGGTACATGACTCTTTTTGAATTATGGTTTTCTCAGGGTATATGCCCAGTAGTGGGATTGCTGGGTTGTGTGGTAGCTCTATTTTTAGTTTTTTAAGGAACCTCCATACTGTTCTCCATAGTGGCTGTATCAATTTACATTCCCACCAACAGCACAAGAGGGTTCCCTTTTCTCCACACCCTCTCCAGCATTTATTGTCTGTAGATTTTTTGATGATGGCCATTCTGACTGGTGTGAGGTGATAGCTCATTGTAGTTTTGATTTGCATTTTTCTAATGATTAATGATATTGAGCATCCTTTCATGTGTTGGTTGGCAATCTGTATATCTTTGGAGAAATGTCTATTTAGGTCTTCTGCCCATTTTTGGATTGGGTTGTCTGTTTTTTGATATTGAGCTGCATGAGCTGCTTTTATATTTTGGAGATTAATCCTTTGTCAGTTGCTTCATTTGCTAATATTTTCTCCCATTCTGAGGGTTGTCTTTTCGTCTTTTTATGGTTTCCTTTGCTTTGCAAAAGCTTTTAAGTTTCATTAGGTCCCATTTGTTTATTTTTGTTTTTATTTCCATTTCTCTAGGAGGTTGGTCAAAAAGGATCTTGCTGTGATTTATGTCATAGAATGTTCTGCCTATGTTTTCCTCTAAGAGTTTTATAGTGTCTGGCCTTATATTTAAGTCTTTAATCCATTTTGAGTTTATTTTTGTGTATGGTGTTAGGGAGTGTTCTAATTTCATTCTCTTACATGTAGCTGTCCAGTTTTCCCAGCACCACTTATTGAAGAGGCTGTCTTTCCTCCATTGTATATTCTCCTTTATCAAAAATAAAGTGACCATATGTGTGTGGGTTTATCTCTGGGCTTTCTATCCTGTTCCATTGATCTATATTTCTGTTTTTGTGCCAGTACCATACTGTCTTGATTACTGTAGCTTTGTAGTATAGTCTGAAGTCCGGGAGCCTGATTCCTCCATCTCTGTTTTTCTTTCTCAAGATTGCATTGGCTATTCGGGGTCTTTTGTGTTTCCATACAAATTGTGAAATTTTTTGTTCTAGTTCTGTGAAAAAATGCCATTGGTAGTTTGATAGGGATTGCATTGAATCTGCAGATTGCTTTGGGTAGTATAGTCATTTTCACAATGTTGATTCTTCCAATCCAAGAACATGGTATATCTCTCCATCTGTTTGTATCATCTTTAATTTCTTTCATCAGTGTCTTATAGTTTTCTGCATACAGGTCTTTTGTCTCCTTAGGTAAGTTTATTCCTAGTTATTTTATTCTTTGTGTTGCAATGGTAAATGGGAGTGTTTCCTTAATTTCTCTTTCAGATTTTTCATCGTTAGTGTATAGGAATGCAAGAGATTTCTGTGCATTAATTTTGTAACTTGCTACTTTACCAAATTCATTGATTAGCTCTAGTAGTTTTCTGGTAGCATCTTTAGGATTCTCTATGTATAGTATCATGTCATCTGCAAACAGTGGCAGCTTTATTTCTTTTCCGATTTGGATTCCTTTTATTTCTTTTTCTTCTCTGATTGCTGTGGCTAAAACTTCCAAAACTATGTTGAATAATAGTGGTGAGAGTGGACAACCTTGTCTTGTTCCTGATCTTAGAGGAAATGGTTTCAGTTTTTCACCATTCAGAATGATGTTGGCTGTGGGTTTGTCATACATGGCCTTTATTATGTTGAGGTAAGTTCCCTCTATGCCTACTTTCTGGAGGGTTTTTATCGTAAATGGGTGTTGAGTTTTGCTGAAAGCTTTTTCTGCATCTATTGAGATGATCATATGGTTTTTCTCCTTCAGTTTGTTAATATGATTTATCACACTGATTGATTTGCATATATTGAAGAATCCTTGCATTCCTGGGATGAACCCCACTTGATCATGGGGTATGATCCTTTTAATGTGCTGTTGGATTCTGTTTGCTAGTATTTTGTTGAGGATTTTTGCATCTATGTTCATCAGTGATATTGGCCTGTAGTTTTCTTTCTTTGTGACATCTTTGTCTGGTTTTGGTATCAGGGTGATGGTAGCCTTGTAGAATGAGTTTGGGAGTGTTCCTCCCTCTGCTATATTTTGGAAGAGTTTGAAAAGGATAGGTGTTAGCTCTTCTCTAAATGTTTGATAGAATTTGCCTGTGAAGCCATCTGGTCCTGGGCTTTTGTTTGTTGGAAGATTTGTAATGACAGTCTCAATTTCAGTGCTTGTGATTGGTCTGGTTATATTTTCTATTTCTTCCTGGTTCAGTCTCAGAAGGTTGTGCTTCTCTAAGAATTTGTCCATTTCTTCCAGGTTGTCCATTTTATTGGCATATAGTTGTTTGTAGTAATCTCTCATGATCCTTTATATTTCTTCAGTGTCAGTTGTTACTTTTCCTTTTTCATTTCTAATTCTATTGATTTGAGTCTTCTCCCTTTTTTTCTTGATGAGTCTGGCTAATGGTTTATCAATTTTGTTTATCTTCTCAAAGAACCAACTTTTGGTTTTATTGATCTTTGCTATTGTTTTTTCATTTATTTCTGATCTGATCTTTATGATTTCTTTCCTTATGCTAACTTTGGGGTTTTTTTGTTCTTCTTTCTCTAATTGCTTTAGGTGTAAGGTTAGGTTGTTTATTTGAGATGTTTCTTGTTTCTTAATGTAAGATTGTATTGCTATAAACTTCCCTCTTAGAACTGCTTTTGCTGCATCCCATAGGTTTTGGGTCATCATATTTTCATTGTCATTTGTTTCTAGGTATTTTTTGATTTCCTCTTTGATTTCTTCAGTGATCTCTTGGTTATTTAGTAACATAGTGTTTAGCCTCCATGTGTTGGTGTTTTTTATGTTTTTTCCCCTGTAATTGATATCTAGTCTCATAGCGTTGTGGTCAGAAAAGATACTTGATACGATTTCAATTTTCTTAAATTTACCAAGGCTTGATTTGTGACCCAAGATATGATCTATCCTGGAGAATGTTCCATGAGCACTTGAGGAGAAAGTGTATTCTGTTGTTTTTGGATGGAATGTCCTATAAATATCCATTAAGTCCATCTTGTTTAATGTATCATTTAAAGCTTGTGTTTCCTTGTTTGTTTTCATTGTGGATGATCTGTCCATTGGTGAAAGTGGGGTGTTAAAGTTCCCTATTATGATTGTGTTACTGTCGATTTCCCCTTTTATGGCTGTTAGCATTTGCCTTATGTATTGAGGTGCTCCTGTGTTGGGTGCATAAATATTTACAATTGTTATATCTTCTTCTTGGATTGATCCCTTGATCATTATGTAGTGTCCTTCTTTGTCTCTTGTAATAGTCTTTATTTTAAAGTCTATTTTGTCTGATATGAGAATTGCTACTCCAGCTTTCTTTTGATTTCCATTTGCATGGAATACCTTCTTCCATCCCCTCACTTTCAGTCTGTATGTGTCCCTAGGTCTGAAGTGGGTCTCTTGTAGACAGCATATATACGGGTCTTGTTTTGGTATCCATTCAGCCAGTCTATGTCTTTTGGTTGGAGCATTTAATCCATTTACATTTAAGGTAATTATCGATATGTATGTTCCTATTACCATTTTCTTAATTGTTTTGGGTTTGTTATTGTAGGTCTTTTCCTTCTCTTGTGTTTCCTGCCTAGAGAGGTTCCTTTAGCATTTGTTGTAAAGCTGGTTTGGTGGTGCTGTATTGTCTTAGCTTTTGCTTGTCTGTAAAGGTTTTAATTTCTCCGTCGAATCTGAATGAGATTCTTGCTGGATAGAGTAACCTTGGTTGCAGGTTCTTCCCTTTCATCACTTTAACTATGTCCTGCCACTCCCTTCTGGCTTGCAGAGTTTCTGCTGAAAGATCAGCTGTTAACCTTATGGGGATTCCCTTGTATAGTATTTGTTGTTTTTCCCTTGCTGCTTTTAATATTTTTTCTTTGTATTTAATTCTTGATAGTTTGATTACTATGTGTCTGGGTGTGTTTCTTCTTGGATTTATCCTGTATGGGACTCTCTGCACTTCCTGGACTTGATTGACTATTTCCTTTCCCATATTAGGGAAGTTTTCAACTATAGTCTCTTCAAATATTTTCTCAGTCCCTTTCTTTTTCTCTTCTTCTTCTGGGACCCCTATAATTCGAATGTTGGTGAGTTTAATGTTGACCCAGAGGTCTCTAAGACTGTCCTCAATTCTTTTTGTTCTTTTTTCTTTATTCTGCTCTGCAATAGTTATTTCTACCATTTTATCTTCCAGGTCACTTATCCGTTCTTCTGTCTCAGTTATTCTGCTACTGATTCCTTCTAGAGAATTTTAATTACATTTATTGTGTTGTTCATCATTGTTTGTTTGCTCTTTAGTTCTTCTAGGTCCTTGTTAAACTTTTCTTGTATTTTCTCCATTCTATTTCCAAGATTTTGTATCATCTTTACTATCATTACTCTGAACACTTTTTCAGGTAGACTGCCTATTTCCTCTTCATTTGTTTGGCCTGGTGGGTTTTTACCTTGCTCCTTCATCTGCTGTGTGTTTCTCTGTCTTCTCATTTTGCTTAACTTACTGTGTTTAGGGTCTCCTTTTCACAGGTTGCAGGTTCGTAGTTCCCGTTGTTTTTGGTGTCTGCCCCCAGTGGGTAAGGTTGGTTCAGTGGGTTTTGTAGGATTCCTGGTGGAGGGGACTAGTGCTTGTGTTCTGGTGGATGAGGCTGGATATTGTCTTTCTGGTGGGCAGGACCACATCCGGTGGTGTGTTTTGGGGTGTCTGTGACCTTATTATGATTTTAGGCAGCCTCTCTGCTAATGGATGGGGCTGTGTTCCTGTCTTGCTAGTTGTTTGGCATGGGTGTCCAGCAATGTAGCTTGCTGGTCGTTGAGTGGAGTTGGGTCTTAGCATTGAGATGGAGATCTCTAGGAGAGCTTTTGCCGTTTGATATTACGTGGAGCTGGGAGGTCTCTGGTGGACCAATGTCCTGAACTCGGCTCTCCCACCTCAGAGTCACAGGCCTGACACCCTGCCAGACCACCAAGACCCTGTCAGCCACACAGCTCCTGTAGACATGGTAGATATCCAGGAAAACTGAGAAACTCCCTGAAATGTCACAGTAATATTGGTGACATAATTTTCCCATTCTGTTGTTTTCCTTTTAATATATATTTTGTAGAATTTTGTTGTACAAAGATTTATTTGTTCAAACCCATCTATCTTGTCTGATGACAGACTCAGTTTTTTGAGAACTGGAAATTTATCTTTGCTCCACTGCTGGAATAAATGTGTAGTTCTGTTTTCTTCTTTTTATGCTTTTTGTATGTAACCTTCTGACGTATTGGGAGCATATTGCTGTATGTGGCAGGAGATACGAGTATGAGAAATGGCTGCTCAATAAATAAATCCAAAATGGAAATTCCATTGTATACGTGAGAAATGGAAGCCAAAAGAATTAAGATTTGTTTCCTAATGTTGTATGGGAGAGCCAGTAGCTGAGCTCGGTTTTCATGCACTGTTTCATCTCTGAAGGAAGGGGCACTTCATACAGCACATGCTCCTTAGAATGGAGGCTCTTCAGGAGCAGTGCTGAGAAACTGTAGAGCATGTATTCGGTTTACGCTTCTTTCTTCCACCTTCTTGAATTCTCTCCTGTTTCCTTTGAAGTTCAAAGTCTAGCAATTTCTAAAGTTAACAGGGAAACAACAAAACCTCAGAGCTGGAAGGGGCCTCACAATGTGACTCATTCTTCCATCCAAAAATGTGTGCTGAACTAGGTCTGGTGCTGGGGCTTCAGTAGAGAAAGATGAGTTATGCCACCTTGACCAAATCTATCGTGGGAAATAGACATATAGACAAGCAAATAAGATGTAATGTGAAAAGTATGGTGATGGACATTCATCCAGGGTTTAGGGCTGGTGACCACTGCACCTGGGGAGCCAGGAAATGTGCCCCGGAGGCAGCAGAGCCTGAGCTGGGGCCTGGAGGATGAGGAGTAGGTGTGTAGGGAAGAGCCCCAGGAGGGGCACAGCCCAGAACCGGCAAGAAGAGGGAGTGGGCAGTTAGGACGAGGAGCTCCGCTTTGGAGGAAGAAAGGAGCAGGGAGAGTGGGAAGGCCCCTGGGGACCTCTACATGTTGTGCAGAAGCTCGAAGTTTCTCCTTGAGGCGAGTGGGCATGAGAGTGGTGTGGCCAGAGCCTGGGCTGTGGAAACAACACTCTGGCTACAGAGGAGGATGAATTTGGGAGGATACAGAGATGAGGAGGTCAATTCCACAGAAGAGCTAGAGATGGGTAGTGGTAGGACTGGAGAGAAGAAATAGGTGGGAAGGAAAATCTGCAGGACTCAGTGACTGATTCAGTCACGGGGGGAAGTTAGGGGGAGGCAGGAATCAAGAGTGAATCCCAGTTTGGATGGGATGATGGCAGTGCCCACTGAGTGAGGAAATAGGAGGCACAACTTTTGTGGGGAGAAGACTAGTGTGAGCTCGAGGTGACTGCAAGTAGCTCAGGTGGTGACAACTAACAGGAAGTTGATATTACAAGGAGCATCTCACCTGTAGACATAGATCGGAGAGGCCTGAGCAAATGTTTGGTGCCTGAATCAACTCACTGTTGAATTATCCAAGGAGAGTGAGTAGAGGGGAAGAAGAGTGGGCCAAAGACAGACTCTGCAACATTTAGGGGCAAATAAAAGAAGGAGTCCAAGAAGAAACAGTCCAAGAGGTAAGAGGGAAGCCAAGACAGACGGTGGAAACCAGTGGACCAGCGAGTTTCAAGAAGAGAGTTACAAGAGAGCTCCAAGGTAGAGATGGCCGGAAGGATAAGTACTGAAAGTGATGTTCTGTTCTGTTTGGCAATTAAAGGCCCTGGAGAACGTAGGCCTGTTTCAGGGAGTTGGGAGAGGGTGGTGGAGTAAAATCCAGATTGCAAGTCCTCGGGTAACGAGGGAGGGACCCGAGGTGGAGAGCGGGAGTGCAGGCTTTTCTTTTAAGAGGAAGAGGGGAGGAGAGATTGGATGGTGACTGACGGTTATGGGAAGTTCTCTTTCTCAGGTTGGTGGAGACCTGAGTACGCGTGAAGGCTGGGGAGGGGAAGGATTCCGTCAGAGAGAAGGAAGACCCAGGGTAGAAGGTGGAGGGACAGGCCAGGCCGGTGGAGGAGGACCAGGGAGAGGGCGTGGTCAAGGGCAGAGGAGGGCTGGCCTTGGAGCTGAGCTGGGACCCACCCCGACCGCAGGGCAGGGAGGAGGTGGGGCTGGTCGGGGCGGAGGGGTGCAGAGCATCGGGGGATCTCGCCGCTCGCTGGAAGGCAGCGTCGTCTGCGGAAGGCCGCTCAGGCTGCAGAACTTGCCAGAGGCCTGGGGGTTGGGGGGTGGGTGGAGGTCTGGGGCGGGGCCCTGGGGGGAGTTACAGTGAGACCTTCTGGGCCGGGAGTGTGGCCTGAGCTGGGAGGGCAGGGCGGGCCCTGGAGGACTCCGCCAGTCACTGGGAGCCCAAGGGCCCACCTTCTCCCACCAGGCCAGCGTTCTAGAGCCTGGGTGGAGCCTGAGACCTGGTGGTCTGCTCCAGTCCTAGAACATGCACGCTGTTCTAGTGAGAGGCCCGTCAAGGCAGAGGTCCCAATTAGAAAGGAGCAAACTGCTGCGACAGAAGGTGAATCCGCATTTTCACGCCCCGGGTGACGAGTGCTGGACGAAGCCACCAGCCTCTCCTGCTCCCACCAGCCTTCCTTCTCCTCTGGGGGCCACAGCTGAACGGTGCTCTGGTTCCGGAACCCAAGGGCAAGATCGGGGCCTCGAGGCTCTGGGCGAGGACTGACACCTGACTGCCCACCTGAGGCCTGGAGAGAGCTGGAAACCCCCTGCGTTCAGGTCACCCTTAGGTCACCCTCTGCATCAGCACGTCGGGTTCCTATATTGTCCACACTGTACACCAGACTCCTTCCTTCTTCTCATGCCACTACCCCTTCCTTGGATTCTCTGCCACGTAAAAAAAATTCTCATGGATCTCAGGCACACAAAATTGCCTAAATTGTAATCCTTGGTGCATGATAATATTTTTATTATTGGTCCATGCATGGCCCTACTACCTACCTACCTATCTGCCTACCTATGTTATATATCACGTTTAAAAGTAATAAACCTGTGAAACCACTGACCAACCTGAAACCCAGAGCCCTAACGATGGTGAACACCCAGCTGTGTGATTCATCCCATCACACCCCCCTTTCCTTCCCTTCTCCGAAGTAACCACCATCCTGAATCCTAGGTGCCTTCTTTTCTTATTTTCCTTCTTATACCCTCTCATGTCATCAATAGGTATTTATCTCTTCCATACATATTTCTAAAATGTGTCTTTAAAATTTTAATTGTCTTTACCTTCTTTAAGAATGTCATGCTGTATGTAATATTTTAGGACTCATTTTTCTCACTTAATATTAAGTTGATAAGCGTCATCCATTGTTATGTGTCACTGCGGTCTATTTATTTTGACTGCTGTCTGTTATTCAGTGGATGGTGTGAGTATATCTCAGTCCGTTTATCCAGTCTTCTTTGATGAGCGTTTGAACAGTCCTGCTATGAACATTTTTGTTGATGCATTTTCTTGGAAATAAACCCGGATGTGGAATTGCTGGGTCACAGTGTATGTAACTGTTCCGCTGGGGATTGCTCAACTGTTTTCCAAGGATCTGTGGATCCACATCTTCTCCAGCACTTGGCAGTGCCATAATTTGTGCCTGAATTAGGGGTCTCCAGAGAAACAGAACCCACAGGATGGATAGATAGATAGATATGAGGCCACTTTTTTTTTTTTAAATAATCAGACACTTCTCTTGTTTGACTTTTATTTTATTTTATTTTATTTTTTATTATTATTTTTTATTTTTTTATTTTTTAAAAGTATTTATTTATTTATTTATTTTTGGCTGTGTTGGGTCTTCGTTTCTGTGCGAGGGCTTTCTCTAGTTGCGGCAAGTGGGGGCCACTCTTCATCGCGGTGCGCGGGCCTCTCACTATCGCGGCCTCTCCCGTTGCAGAGCACAGGCTCCAGACACGCAGGCTCAGTAATTGTGGCTCACGGGCCTAGTTGCTCCGTGGCATGTGGGATCTTCCCAGACCAGGGCTCGAACCCGTGCCCCCTGCATTGGCAGGCAGACTCTCAACCACTGCGCCACCAGGGAAGTCCCAAGAGGACATTTTTTATAAGAAGTGGCTCACGTGAGTATGGAGGCTGAGAACTAAGTCCTGACACCTGCTCTCTGTAAGATGAAGAACCAGGAAACCAGTGGTGTAATTCAGTCCACGTCTGAAGGCCTGAGAACCACGAGAGCTGAAGACATAAGTCTCAGCCCAAAGGCCCAAGAACCTGGGCCCTTTGGTGGTGGGAGTCCCAGCTCAAGTCTGACGGCCCAGGAGCACCAACATCCGAGGGCAGGAGAGATGGATGTCCCAGCTCAAGCATCAGCAGGCTGGATGCTGCCGCCACCTTCGGGGAGGGCGATCTTCTTTACTCAGTCTACTGATTCAAATGCTAATCTTTTCCAGAAACAGACCCCCAGACACACCCAGGAATAATGCTTTACCGGCTACTGGGGCATCCCTCAGCTCTGTCAGGTTGGCGCGGCAGGTAAAACACACCTCTCTGCATCCTGTTCCACTTCCTGCTCGCCTCCCCTTCCAGGCCCAGCTCATGAGTGACTCCACCCGGGAGCCCTCCTCCACCAGCACGTGTGTCCGCACAGCGGTTCTGGCTGCCACGTAACTGTCCCGTGTCTCCTGCCACCTCCCCTCCAGGTTCTTGACTCCTTGACAGCAGGGGACATAGGTGTCTTTCTAATTCCCCCATCACTGCAGAGGTCACATCCTCCAATCCGTTATTGCTGTTTGAATAAAGCAGAATTCTTGCTTATGCAGATCAAGGAAGTCAGATGCCATCTACGAGGGAGGTGGCAGTGTCTGGAGGGACGGGGACTAGGAAGCCGCCTGGGCTCCTGATGGCAGGCTGCAGTCGGCCAAGGGAGACCTTAATCAGCCACCCTCCCAGGCCCGGCAACAGGGGCGGGAGTCGTGTGACTTCTCCCAGTGGCTGGGCCGAGGCCCTGAGGGCTGGGCACGTCACATTGCAAGGCAGGAGCTGATGTTTGGCCCGGAGGCGCTGACTTCACCTTCTTTCCGGAGGGGAGCCCGTGCCCCTGGGAAACTCTGCGCCAAGGGCGTGGGCGGAGCATCTGCTTTCATCTGTAGTTCCAGGCACAGGGTCTGTGCCACCCCATGTGCCAGGCACCACAGGCTGGGCGGAGGTGGACTGCGGGTGAGGGCTGGGCAGGGTTGGGAGGGGCACCTGCCTGCTGAGGGCTTTGTCCTTCAGAAGAAAGCCAGCGGCTAGCGGTGAGCACGGCCTCGGCCTGGAGGCCTGGAGGCCAGAAACCCCATCACACCAGCCCCTCTGGAGCTCACTGGCGGGTCTTCGGTCAAGTGCCTCTTCCTTCCTCTGGGGGCCAAGGGAGCCACTTCCCTGTGGCCTCGGCACAACAGTCGGGGGCAGGGAGGGCACTGTTCCCCGTTTTCTTCTTCTAAACCCACAGTCTTATGCGTATATCGTTACTGGGGTTCCGTCTGGGCCTTTGTTTTTCCTGTCTTCTCGCTACAGCCCAGGGAAGCCCGAAGAAGACCCCCCACTAACTCTTGCTCCAGGGTGCTGCTATTCGTAGAAACGGCCGTCCCTCTCGTTCTCCTGGGCTGTAGCATTTTCAGAGCGTGTTCTAGCCATTCTCCCGTTTGACCTTCCCAGTGCTTGCTCAACACAAGCTCCCTTATGGCTTCCCAGCTTGTGCCATTTCTTTCTGAGGCCATATCTGCCACCTCTGACACTTCCTCCTTGCGGGGCCGTCCCTCTGCCTGTAAGGAAGGTGGGCATCAGAAAGCCTTCAAGCTACCTTCCCTGCAGTCAGAGGGGAGCTCACATCCCAACCCCGACTTCTCAGGCGCACGGGGATCCCTGTCACAGGATCACCTTGACTCAGCGGGGTCAGTCCAGTCCGGGCTCTCCTTCATTCTTCCATTCACTTAACACACATTTCGGAGGAATTAGGGGGTGCGTGTGAGGTGCTGTGTGAGAAACGCTGAGGATACAGAGAGAGATGCACAACTGTGCCCTCGACCTGCCTGCAAACCCTGGAGGTGAGACATCCAGGGTTGCAGTGGATGCCATGAAGGGTGTGAGTCAAATCACCTCCGAGCCCAACGCCTGCCCGCTGGAGGGAGATGGCTCTGCATCTGCTGCCGACCGTCATGCTCACCTGTGAAGGGGGACATCTGTCACACGCCTGCCGTGTGCCTGGCAGGTGCTTCACACCCATAACTGCACTCAGTTCTCCCAATACCCTCTGAGGCCACCCATGTCACTCCCAAGAACAGATGAGGAGACTGGAGCTCTCGCTTCGTTTCCACAGCAAATGGCAGAGTCGGGAATCAAATCCACTAACGTTTGGCTTCTAAACGCAAGTTCTTTCCGCTCTTGGGGACTGCCTCCCAGGGCTGTTGTGAGGATTCAATGAGATTTTTAATGCAAAATACCCGGGACAGAGCCTGGGTGCCAGCAGGCTCCTGACAAGGAGGAGCTCTTGTGGTTCCCTCACCTGCCATCTCCTCTCCACACATCTCGTCCCGGCGTCATCCTCTCAGATGGAACACACGGGCACATTTCCCCCTTGTAATAATTAATACGTGTGCCAGCGTGTTTATGGAAAATCGCTTACACTGTGCCTTTCATCTCTAAGGACCCAATCATGTTTGGCAAGCAGGCTCCCAGATGCGAGGATGGTTCTTTCAGGCAGACAATGGGGAGGAGATTATCCAGGAAATTCTGACAAAGAAAGCAATTACTCTGTTCTGACGCATGTGGGCTTCTCATGCCAAAACCAAGCCTTTCGCCTGAATTACCTGCGTGATGGGTCTGTATAGACCTAGACACAGCTGGTTTTTTCCTAATGGTTCCCAGTGAGTCTCCCTGAGTCTTCACATCCTTGGCCACAGGAGAGCAGGGCTCAGAGGCTGGGGACGGGGGTGGGCAGGCGGCACCGGGACGCCCACGGTGCTCCCAGTCATCTGGGGAAGCAGGGAAAGGTCTTGGGCCCCTCCTCACCCCAAGACTTCCACAGTCATGCCAGCAGGAGAGGGTCCCTCCCCCTTCCTCTTCCGGAGACTTCCTCCCCATTGTGGTCCCCTGGCTCTGCTGCTCTGCCCACCCTGGGTGCCTGCCTGGGCCTGGGGAGCCATCCACTAATCCCCACTAGGGATTAGCCAGCCCGGCCAATGAGCATTTTAGTAGTAATTGTCCTTCTTACGTTTCTGCAACACTCGGCTTTCACATCCATTATCCCGCCTGATCCTCACAGCAGCCCTGAGAGATGGGCATTAGTGGTGCCATTTCAGATGAAAAAAAAAAAAAGAAAGGAAGGAAGAGAGTGGGTTTATCCCAGGTCATCAGGCTAGAAAAAGCCGAGCCAGCACCAAACCAAGGGGCGGGAACCGAGGGCCAGGTGTTCTGTGTCCTCTTTCTGCTATAACATCCCGGACTCAGGAAAAACATCCGAGACCCAAAGGAGTGAATTTAATTTAATTTAATTTTATATTTCATTTCATTTATTTTTTTGGCCACACCATGTGGCATGCAGGATCTTAGTTCCCGGACCAGGGATAGAACCTGCGCCCCCTGCAGTGGAAGCTCGGAGTCTTAACCACTGGAGCGCCAGGGAAGTCCCAGGAGTGAATTTTTAATGAAGGGATATCCAGCCCCTGTGAAAGTCATGGGGTTTGTTTTTGGCTGCGTGTATCCTTTTAGGAGTTTGTCAAATTATACCCCATGCACCGCTGCCTCCTCCTGGGGTGGGAGGGGGCCGGGTGGGGCACAGGTCTAGTGTCACAATCGCCCCAAATGAGATTCCATCTCCCTGCTGAGGTTGGGAATCTGGGCAGTAAATTGGCGACGCAGACAAGCAACCTCACCAGCGGGAAGGGCAATGGCCCATCCTGACGGTAACAAAGCACCAGTCTCCTCTGACACCTTCCGGGGCAGAGTTGTGCCAGAGAAAAGTGAGTGGCAGCTGACGCCCTGGATAATCAGAGCTGGCCCAGCCCCTCCCAACAAGGATCAGAAAGGTCTTTGCAAATATGAATGAATCCTCCCCACCCTGTGAAGAGAGAGAGAGTGTTTTCCAAATGCATCAGCTGAAGGCCCAGGGGCTCAGGTGATGGCTTCCTGGGCCCCCCTCCCCCAGAGTCACCTGCCGAGAGGGGACCAGCGTCTGGACCACATCGCCAAGGCTTTGAGTGGCGCCCGGCTGCAGCCACGCTGGTCTGAGCCCTTCGCACTCCGGAGAGATCCTAGTCCCAGCGCACCTCCTCTGGAGACAAGCATGTAGGGCTGAACTTCTCCCTACTCTTTTCCGTTTGTTTTGTTCCCTTCTGCAGCCGATGGTGGAGAATTTGAGTCATCTGCTGACCTGGGAAACCTCAGACTGAGGGTTTGTCAAAGACAGACTCGTACGTAGCACTGGGGTTTTACTTCTAACTGCATTTCTCAAGGCCATTTCTGTGTCTCCGAGACAACGACCTTCTTTTCCACATCGTGTCCCTCAGCTCCCTCAAAGCTGAAAACCCTGAAATGGCCACCACAGTGCTTTGTAAACTGTAAAATGGCACACGGATCTTAGTTCTATCACTCTCCTGCTTATTGGCGGAATTGCTTCTCAGTTTTTTGTGCTGCATCTCCATGGAATTGCATGATGCCTTAAGACACCAAAAAACAGTAAAGTGAGAGAAAGAAGAAAAAAAATGAAACTCCGGTGTTGAAATGAAAACATATTAGAAAATTGCTATTCTTGTGCTGCTAAAGGCCTAGGTTCCCGGGGGAAGTTCTTGTGACATTCATGTATTTAAGCTTTCCTGACGGGTCGTGGGTTCATTCCTTTAACAGGTTCAGCATTCCGAGGGGCCACAGGCCTCTCTGTCCCCGCCTTTTGGGGGTGAAGAGGTCAGGGGTTCCCGGATGGGTGTGACCACAGGGAAAGGATCTCTCCAACGAGGCTTGTCTTCACTTTCCCTGTTTCCTAAAGGAGCTGATCTGCCTACAATAATTCCTTCCGCCTCGCTCCAGTGAGTTTAAATTTGCTGAAATCTCAGTCTCAGCTTCTCATCTTTCTAGTCCTGATGATTTCAACAATAAGCTAAGAGGCTTGTTCAGATTCCAATTTCTTAGGGAGAAAAAGGGCAAAACAATTCCTAAAACCTCAAAACACTGAGTTTTCCTCACTCCCCCAAAGGGCCACGGGGGAGGCCCGTCTCCTTCCAGAACCCGGATCCAGTGCAGACGTGGAGCCCTGTGCCCTGCGCCCTCGCGGCACCCACATAAACGTGGTCCCCTCGGTTCCTGCATGACTCACCCTGACTCTCCCCGACTCTCCTCAAGGCTCGCTCTCTGCCCTGCTCCAAAGGGCAGCTCCCCAACCCCATGCCCAGCACTGCGCTGGCTTTGACCTTCAAGCCCTTCTGTGTCACAATCCCTGTCAACATCTGGCCCAGAGGCGACTTGGAGCTGCCCTGGGTGAACTCCCCGCACAGCCGAGCCCTCATTCCGCCACACGTCGCCTGGCGTCTCCCTGCCTGGCACGTAGTCCCAGAATGGACATGCCCATACCCGCCTGGTTTTCTCAGTTTTCTGCTCTACTCCGGCCTGCTTCTCAGGGATGACCTCACTTTCCTTTACCAGTGTTTGTCTTTGGTCTGCTCTCCCTGGAAAGTGGAGGGTGGCTTCTACCTGTAGCCACTGAATTCTGCACCCATTTGGAACCAGCCACGCTGCGTTATTCCCAGGAGCCTCCCCAGATGAACACTGCATCAAAGGGGACTTAAAACAGGCAGTTTGTCTTTCTGCGGCGTGAATGACATGGTGAAATACTAGCATCTGCGTGTTTTTACAGCCTGCTTTCAATGATACCAGCGAGCATCTATTGATGCATCAGGCACGAGTCACATATTTTACCTACTTTATTTCGTTTGATTCTCATGATAACCCTTTTGCATGAGATTCTTACTATTACCTTCCCTTTACATATGGGGAAACTGAGGCATAGAGTTTTTGTTGTTGTTGTTTTTTAATTTTTTTTAATTTTTAATTTTTTTGTAAGTTGTCCAGAATCACAGCTTGTAAGTGAGAAAGACCAGATTTGGCCCAGGGAATTCAGCTCCAGCTGTGATGGACCAGCGTCTTACACGTCATCACTTGTAGTACTCACTTCCTCATTACAGTCAATTTGCCCCACCCCATCTTCATGGCATACTCCACAGGGACACTCCTACTAAGACTTTAATGCCTTAACCTTCAGGAAGAACTGATGGAGAGTAAAAGGAGGGAAACCTGTCCTTGGGGACTTGAGGGGGGGTCTAGGTAAGGGGAAGGGGCTGGGAGACCTTCAGATTCTTCTACAGCAGTGACTGCCTGGTCTATTCTCTGTTCTGAGGGCTGGGCACAGAATGTAGTGCTGTGAACCTGGGTCCTTTCTCATCTCTGACACCCACCAGCTGTGGCATTAGAATATCATTTCTCCGCTCTCAGTACCTCAGTTTTCCCATCTGCAAAATGGGCATGATAATCTGTACATATATAAAATGGGTCATTGTAAGGGTAAATGAGATGAATATTGTGAAAGCACGTGGTAAACTATAATGTATTGCGGAAATGTAATGAGGAGAATTATTTGTTATTGGGTGATTCATATGGAGTTTAATCTAAAATTTTACCTCTGGGGTCGCCCTGCCCTCCCCGCCCCCGGGACTTCTTTATATACTTTGGCCCTTTCAGGCAGCAGCAGGTAGGCGGTGAGGCTCATTACCTTGGCAAAGGGAAGCAGCAAAATAGAAGAGAGGAAAAGAAAAGGAAATCTTTTGGGCTTCATTTTCAAAAGTTTAGGTCCTTTCATGAGGGAATCCTCTGGGATGATGGAAATGTTGTAGTTTTTGTTCAAACTGAATACTTAAAATCTGTGCATTTTATTGTATCAATATATAAATGACACCGAAAAACTCACATTGAAGCAAAACAAACTTAGGTCCTTGGAGGAATAGAATGGACTTGGGCGTAGACAACATATTTGACAGAAAATATGGGAAAAGAAAATACGGTGAGGGCAAGGTTTCCTTCCCTCCTCCCCAGACTCTGGGTTAGAAGGTCAGAAGGCAAGTAAGTGCTTAGATTGACAGGTGTCAGAAACAAGAGGCTGAGAGACCCATTTCCCAGGCTGTGAGCCTGAGGCTGGCACTGAAATCCCCAATAAGCGTGTAAGTTCCCAAACTTAGGAGAAAGGCTTCTGGGAGAAGAAATGGCACCGTGTGTCCGGTGGACAGGGCCTTTGTCCACCTCCCAGAGTTTTCCGTGACTAACGCAGCACAGGAGCTGCTGAATCGTGTCCATAAGTCTGTGGATAACACCAGGAGGACCTGAGGGGCAAAGACCAGGAGATGGCCTGTGGACACATGGTGTGGACCTTCAACCAAGGGGCAGGTGGGACAGTGTCAGCTGATGACAGCGTGAGATGATGACATTGAAGATGAGACATCCCCCTTCCCAAGCCCTCAGTGCTATGAAATTCCCACCACCATCACTCTGCCCCCAGAACTTACGGGAACCCCAGAGAGAAGAGGGTAAGGGAACTCCAGCATGACTGAAGTTAGTTGTTACTATCCCAGAAGAGGGAGGGCTAGTAAAATAGAAAAATAAAGTTATGGTTTTTGCATATTTGATTTCTGAGAGTCATACCACTTCACTAGGTTTTCTTAGCTATAGCTTCAGATCATGTGATATACAAGGAGGGTCTCTGCAGGGTCCCCAAAGTGCTCTCAGAGCAGAACACGGTTTCATTCACTTACAGCAGACGCTTGAACTGCTACACAAGGATTTTCAGAGTTTAAAAAGAGGTGTTTCCATTAAGTATGCTTGTCATCTAAGTACCTTGGTAATGACATTATTTGGGTATGTATTTGTAATACTTGCTGAAGCCTAGCGCTGTGGGCAGCGGGATAGTGCATATATACCTCCCTAGCCTTTCATGATTCATGGAGGCAACTTGGAAAATTGGTTTCCTTTTCAGAAGCATCCTTTCTTTTCCTCTCCCAGGAATTGGTGCTGAGTTCATCTCCCTGACGGAGGTCTGATGATGAAGGATGCCTGCTGGCTGCCCACCACAACACCTGGGAAGGTTTCCAGCTGCAGACCTTCTCCCACCGCCCGCCCCTTCTTTAACACGTGATTTTGTTGATGTCACTGTCAGGGGGGCTGAGCACGTGGCAGGAGAAGAATGTGGGAGCAACCAGAGGTCTGGATCAGCCTGTAGTGAATCCTGTAAAGTTTGAAAACAAACACCAAGAAGGAGCCAAATCATGTAATAGCCTTAGTTGCATAGACGGAATTAACCAACACCAGACTATCTAAGCCGGACTCCAAGGTCATGAGCGCAGCTTGCTGCCCGTGTAGTTGCCTGTGCTCTGCTAGTCGCTGGCTGTGTGCCTGCCTTCTTGGGGCTCAGTGTCCTCTCCTTCACAGTGGACACAAACAACATTTACCTTGTGGTGTTATTCTATAAAGGATTGAGTGAGGAAAGCACTCTGTGTCTAGAACTATTTAAGGATATAATATGAGTATTGAGAGCTACACCATATTTGTTTTCTGTTATTGTAGGGCTCAAAAGTAAAACCTGTTTAGGGGTGTGTGTGTGTGTGTGAATCTTTTAGAAATCCCTCTAGAAAAAGATATTTGGGGAGGGGTGTAGCCATTTCCATCTGCATTGGAAATTCTGGCCTTCTTCAACTGTTTCATTTATATACAAAAGAGTATCTTGGTTCCAAACATTTTTAACCCTCCGGCTTTTTTCTCATTCATTCATTCACTCACTCAGCACACATCTGCAGACTGGCCTGGGACCACTGAGCCTCCATCAAGAAAACGGTCCCTGGGAGTTCCCTGGTGGCCTAGTGGTCGGGATTTTGGGCTTTCACTGCTGTGGCCCGGGTTCAATCCCTGGTCAGGGAAATGAGATCCCGCAAGCTGCACAGCACGGCCAAAAAAAAAAAAAAAAAAAAAAAAAAGAAGAAGAAGAAGATGGTCCCTGTTTTAGGCTCTGAAACCCACCCAGTTCCTGACGAGTGGTGCGTCAGGAGGCCCCAGGCCGGCAGTGGCTTGATGCTCAAAGTCTTCTAGGTGGGTCAGACAAGCTTTGGCTGATGCGTTGGTCCAGGAGGCCAGCACTGCCCTGGGCAGTTACAAGGTGACTATATATGAATTCTGGCCTTGAACAGCATGGAGGAGAAAAGTAGAGAAGCCAGAACCAGTCTCAGAGTCCTCGGGTCTCGCCTGGGGCCGGAGATGAGGGACAAAGCCGAAGGATGTAGAGCCGGGCGCGTGAGGAGAGGAGGGCGGCCGTGGCGAGCAGAGCCCCTGACAGAACACCCCAGGCTGGCTCGGACGCTGAGGGTCGAGGCGCCCACTCCCACTGGGGGTCCTCCTAGACCTGGGCACCCTGCTCCGCCAGGAACTGGGTTCTGATGGTCCTCCTCTCCCAAACGGCTACACATCCTGCCTCTCTGCCTCCGGTCCTGCTGCTGGTCTGCACGCCTGGGACCCTGTCTGCTGCCGTCTGCCCCATCCCTGTTTGGGCAAATTCCCAGGCTTTTTTGGTCTTGTCTTGGCTGATAAGCCTTGCGTCCTGTGCCCTGTGGACAGAGTTCTGGGCTTCAGAGCCTCCTGGACCTGCCTCTGGGTCCATCCTAGGCTCGAGTTTCAGGCGCATCCCCTACTCCAGTGCCTGTGCTTTACTCCTGCCCAGAGCTCGCTGTTCTTGCCCTTCACGACATCGGACACGATCTGCGCATTTGTTTTTATTACTCATGTTTGTGTTCCCAACTAAATTGTCGCCTTCCTGAGAACAAGGGCCACGCTGGTTCTTTTTCTTCCTGCCAACTTTCTCAGCACCTAGCATGAGGCGTGCTCGCTGAACGAATGAATGAACAAAAGCAAATAAATGAATATGCACATTGCGTCATTCTAAAAAGTAAATTTAGGCAGTTTCCTTTCACGTCTGTTACATTCCTTGATTCTTGAACAACCTCTGAAGGATTAGACCCCTTTTTAAACTTGAGAGAGGAAAGGCCCAGACAGTGTTAATGGGTCCACTTGCTGGAGGCCACGTGGCATGTCTGGGCAGAGCCGGATGGAGCCCAGATTCTGGCACTGGTCACTCTAACCCTTATTCAAAAGTCTTGCGGGTGGACACACTCACACACACATGCACACACACGATAACTGGGGGGGATGGAAAGGGTCCCAGGCCTATAGCGACAGTCATGGCACATCCTTTATAGACCCCCGCCCTCCCCGCTCCCCCCGGCCCTGGGGAGATGCCTGTGGAGCAGGAAGCGTCGACTTTGACATTCCTGACATTTCAGTGTCCACCAGCCATGGTGACCGCTGTCCCAGAACTGTCCCTGGGGCGCCGGCCAGCTGAAGTCTTGTTGCAGGAAGAGCCTGAGGGCCGGAGAGGGGTCCCTACAGCTCCCCGAGCCTCCCTGGGGGCTTCTAGGCCCCACTGCCGACCCCGCGCCCCCAAGACCCCAGCACCCACACCCTGGCCCCCTTTCCCCTCCTGCTCCCCGGCACAGCCCGACCACCGCATGGTCATTTTCCGCGTCTGCGTCTCTGCTGCATAGGTAGAATTTCAAAAAGGACCCGCTCTTTTTTGGGATAATGGAGCATGAGATGCGCGTCAATCTAATCTACTCTCACTGTCCCTCCTGCCCGAAGTGAAGAGGGTGCGTGCGGCACTCACCCTGGCACCTAGACTCTGCTGAACCTCCCACACCCAGCCTGCTCCCAGACCTGTCCCCTCGCTGGCCCCAGGGCCCGCTCTGGCCCCTGGTTTACTGTCCTCTCTTCTGGCTTCCCTGCCTTGGGACGCCCAGCTCTTTGGTTCTGCCCACACCCGCCTTCCCCCACCCAGAGGGGAGGGCTCACGCCCTCAGGAGGCAGTAAGGGGGCCCCTCCCAGCCCCTGCCCCTGCTGTTTACCCATTCTGGCACCTTCTGTGCAGGCCAGAGCCATCTCCGCTCCCGGGACTGAGTCACGGGCGTTTGCAAGTCTCCAGCTCAGCCGCAGGGCCTGTGGAGTTTCCCGGCCCCTCCAGCAACATCTGCGAGCGCTCCTGTGGACCAGCAGAAACGGACAGGAGCGGCCGCTGGGGACGGGGCCCGACTGTCCTCCCTGAGGCCCCGCCGGCTGTGCCAGCCCCTCCCGGGCAGGTCGCTGAGCTGGAGGCTGTGAGGAGTAAGCCCAGGAGGGAAGGAGGAGACGCGTGGCGGAGGAGAGACCGCCAGCGGCTGCGTGTGGGCCCTCCTCTGTCAGCAGGGAGACGCTTGCATCTCACTGGACCCCGGTTTACTCCTCGGTGTCGGGAGGCGGTGGGCTCTGAATCACTCAGATCCCTTTTTGCTTTTTGCTTTTCACACGATTTAGAGTGTCCCTAGAAATTAGACTCCCGGGACACGCGTGAAGGCAGCGGTGTGCCTGGCATAGCGGCCCCGGCCTCTCTGCCTTGCTCCCCCTTCCTGTGCCCTCCCCTCATCTCAGGGCTCCCCGAGGTGACTCTCCAGGGGTCTGGAGGGGACTGGGCCACCACAACTGCCATCATGGCACAGAGTCATTTGCACCCGGGGGGGAGGCAAGGCTTAAGCCAAAGAGTGAGAGACAAACAGGTCGGAGGCCGCTGTCGGGCAGGAGTGGGGCTTGCTGAATCCTTCACAGCCGTCCACACCGGCCCAGCTGCAGGCCTAGCCCCGAGCCCAGGGACTTCTCCACGGGGTAGACGCAGGGAAGGGCCACTGCATTTCCCGGGCTCCTCGCGGGGTGGGCTTTTTGGAGACTGTTTGTTATTTCACTTCCTGGCCTTCCCGCCAAGCACCCTCCCGCCTCCGGATGGCCAGGCAGGTTCAGCTAAGGATTCTGCCCACTGCTGCTTTCATCCCTGGAATATCAAGCAGGTTTGGAGGGCTGTGGTCAGCGCCTCCTGTCCCCTCAGCTGCCACCTCTGCTGGGGGCCGGGTGCATCGGCTCTTCCCAAACCCAGACCATCTTAGGGTAGAGTTAGGGCCACAGGAATGGATTTGGTTTCAGCCTCTAGAGCTCAAAATGGCATGAATGACAAGAATAACCGTGACAGAATACTCGTTCAGGGGAAGTGGGCAGGCATACCTACATGCCCGTCCGTCTCCCAGGAAGGATGCTGCGAGCAGTGACATTTGGACCCTCTCTCCTGAGCTTCCCTAACTTCAGAGAAGAGTGAATGTTGATTACAGAAGCACATCCAAGCCCCCAAAGTGATCATATTTCCACGAAGTTTCCCATCTTAGTTTTATCCTACTCCTTCATGTATCTCTGCTTGCTTTTACATGCAAGGAATATTTTCAATCACTGATTGACCACTTAATTTACTGATTTCACTCAAAATCTTTTGAGTAAATTTAACACAGCAGAAAGACGCACCGCACCACTCTCTGGTCTGCCCCACAAGGACCTCAGTTTGAGAAGCCAGGAAAGAACATGTTGTTTCCTCTAGAAAGCTCAGTGATCCCCTCGTTCCACCGACTTCGCTGGGTGTTATTAAGCCGCCCACTCACCGCAGGTGTTCTGCACATTCGGACTCAAGCTCCCCCTCCCCCTCCCCACATCCTGCTGCTGACACTTTCCCTTTCGTTTTCACATTTAAAGTTGAAGGTTCAGAGCTCAGCAAGTGGTGCAGGTAAATTCTCCCCAAAGGGGTCCGCTTTCAGCAAATACTGGCTCTAGATGCACCAGAGCGGGAACGAGAGATTTTTAAGGAGGTGGTTTAAGGGTCTTGGCTAGAAGCCCTTTAAAGGTTCCTCCACTTTAGAATCTCAGAACAATTCACAAAAGGGCTGGGGGGACTGGAGCCCAGGCCAGCTGGGTAACCACGTGCTGGTCTTGTGGCCCCCACACCAGAGGACCGGAGCTTTGCACGTACTAGAGCTCAGCCAGGTTCGGGCTGCTTGAGCTGCTCTGTTTCTGAGAACTCTGCTGTGCCACTCTGCAGCTTAGGACGCATCTGGTCAGGCCAACCAAGATGGCTGCTCTCTTGCTCTCCGGGCATCCCCCTCCAGGCCAGTGCCTGCTTTGCCTACACCTAGTCACATGACTGACCGTCCTTCGTACTTGCCCCACCCCAGCTAATCATCACTCTAACTTTATTTTAAATATTTATTTAGTTAGTTTTTGGCTGCGTCGGGTCTTAGTTGCGGTGCGCGGGCTTCTCTCTATTTGTGGCGCGCCGGCTTAGCTGCCCCACAGCGCGAGGGATCTTAATTTCCCGGCCAGGGATCCAACTGGCGTCCCCTGCATTGCTAGATGGATTCTTAACCACTGGACCCTCAGGGAAGTCCCTATTCTAACTTTAGATCAGAGCATCTCCACCATGACAGCTTATCAAAAGGGCGGTGAGGGGGCGTTCCCTTCTGCTAGTTTCCCTGGTAACTGATGAACCAACCTGACGGCAATTCCCCCTGTAACTGCTAACCTCCCCCTGACCCCGGGAGTGAACACTGCTGTCGTGTCCTGCCCGCTGTCCACCACACACGGTGGGGTGTCTCTCCAGGACCTTGCTTCAGACGTGTAAGATCCCCTATCCATTAAACCACTGATGTCTCTGTCGCCAACTCCGGGCTCTTTCTTTGGTCCCAAAGCTGGGCAAGTACAGGCCTTGCAGGCCTGCAGGGTGCAGCCCAACACCAGTGAACATGGCGTGTATGGCGAGTCGTAGTGTGGGTCTTAGTGTAAGCAGATACGTTAGGGGGTCCCCGGAGAAAGAGAACCGCGAATGGTTTTCTTGACACGAGAGAAGTCATTTTGGCCCAAGGCATTTTGTGATCTAAGCCTGGCCACAATGTTTGCTCTTGAACAGGTCCCAGTAACTAATGATCTTAAGGGAACAAAGGAATTCAGGAACAGAGAGGAGGCAGTCGAACAATAGTGCAGTGATGAAGCAGAATCCTAGTTCCTCCTCAAGGGAGAGACATAATAATATATCTCTGAGCTCTGCAGGAGCTAAGTCCCCCACCCAGGTGGAGGATGGAATGATGAGCTTGACCATCCTGACGTCAGTCACTAGAGCCTGGACTCTGTCGACCTTTGCCCCAATTCTATGCTGAACTCTCCTCTGCTCAAGCCCCTTCATGAATATGCATGTACCCTTAGCTTAAAACGTCCCCAGTTTTGCTGTAAAGATCCCCAGTGTTCCCTTCCTTGCTGCAAGTAATAACAAATCCTTCCTTCTCCCAATCTTTGGCTTGGTTGTGTCTGTTGGCTCAACACCCACCAAGAGGCAAACCCAGTTCTCCGGTAACGTTAGAGGGCTTGATAAATGTTTGGTAAACCTGAATCTGAATCCAGTGGTCACGTGATCCTCCTAGGCAGCTAGGTGTGAGGAAGGGCTGGTTTCTTTGAACTGCCATCCTGGCTGTGGCTGCTGGAGAATCAGACAGAGGTGGGGATGGCGGCCACAACACAGCGTGTGGGGACGCAGAGGTACGAGGCACAGGCCAGTTGGCTCAGGTGGTTGGGGGCAGAAGGCCAGGTGGGAGTGGTGGCGAGGAGACGAAACAGTGGGCAGGATCCAGGTGGGGGGGACCTCGTGTTGGTCATGCTTGGAGCTTGATTCTCATCCTGAAGGTTCTGAGAAGCCAATGGAACATTTTAAGTGGAGAAGTTTTGGCACTGCACAACTCAGATTGGGGCTCGAACCCAATCGCACCTCAGATGGGATTCGAACCCAGCCAAAACTCGGGACTTAATGCAGCTCAGGTTCTTTATGTCTCAGCACAGAAAGAATTCAGTGAGAGACGAAGTGATAGGTAAGAAGTGGATTTATTCAGAGAGATACACATTCCATAGGCAGAATGTGGTTGGTCTCAAAAGGCGAGAGTGGCCCCAAAATGTGGGGTGGTTAGTTTTTATGGGCTGGGTAATTTCCTAGGCTAATGAGTGGATTATTTTGACTATTTTGGGGAAGGGGCAGGGATTTCCAGGGGCAGGGATTTCCAGGATCTGGGCCACCATCCACTTTTTGGCCTTTTATGGTCGGCCTCAGAACTGTCATGGCGCCTGCGGGCGTGTCACTTAGCATATGCTGATGTGTTACAATGAGCGTACAATGAGGCCCAAGGTCCAGGGAAGTCAAGTCTTCCGCCATCTTGCGCCTAATCAGTTCTAACCAGTTTTTGTCGTGTCTTCAAGGGCTGTGTTCTTCTTTGAAAGGTTGTGCCCCCTTCCCGCCTGTCTCATTTTCATGCCTGGCTTTCTAGTTCAGGAAGATCCCTCTGGTTCAGCATGGAGAGAGTGGATTAGAGGGAAGGCAGACCGAGGTGGGGAGCCCAGCTCTGAAGCCGGTTGCAGCAACAAGCAGGTAAGAGCAACAGCCAGGTGAGAGATGGTGGGAGCTCCAGCGCGGTCAGAGCTTTTTGTCTTTTACAAGGAAAAAGGCTTCCGAATGGGGACTGCGGGCAACAGCTCCAGGACTGCTGAGGTGTGACCTTGATTGCTGCCACACAGGGCGTCACTCTGATACTGTTTAGTATTCTTTCTCAAACCCGATGAGACTCTTCCTATGGTGGGGGTTGTTATTTTGAATTTTTAAAATCTTTCGGGGGGGTGATAGCTGCCCTCACTCTCAGGTGGAGAGAAAGCCAGGAATGCCAGGGCTGCGTCCCTCGCGGGTAGCGTCAGGATCCAGGTGCCCAGTGAACTCTTAGCAGTAGTGGCTGCAGGGCCAGCCCTGCATTCCCCCAGCCAAGATCTCCTGACTCCCCTTGTCCCTGGGCGGCCGTGCCTTACCACACTTCCCTGGAAGGGCAGGAAAACCAGGCCATTCTGGCTGAGGGGGACACTGGCGACACGCTCCCCAAAGCGGAGGTGATGTGGGGTGCAGGCTCCAAAGCTGGCGAGCCCTAGGGGTACAGGGATACTTGAGTTCCCTGAGGGCAGGGCCTGCCCCAGCCAGGGTCAGAAATGTGGCTCCAGCACCCAGCCCAATGCCTGGGCAAAGTAACTGCCCGCAGATATTTGTCAAATGAATCCATGAATAGCATGTTTTCTACCTTGAAAATCAATCAGTGTAATTCACCATATCCACAGCCGAAAGAAGAGAAACCCCATGATCATCTCAGTGAGTTCGGGAAAAACACATGACAAAATTCAGCATCCGTTTATGACAAAAAAAACCTCAGCAAACGAGAAATTGAAGGGAACTTTCTCAACCTGATAAACAGCCCTGTGCAAAAACGCACAGCAAACAACGCACTTAATGGTAAAAGACTCAGTGCTTTCCCCCTATGATAAAGAAAAAATAAGGCTGTCTGCTATCACCACTTCTGTTGAGTATCACCCTGGAGGTCCTGGCCAGAGATAGGTAGGACAGATAGGACAGGCACAGATAGGAAAAAAATGGCAGGTTGGAAAAGCAGAGACAACGCTGTTCCTATTTGCAGATGACAAGATTGTAGAAATTCCCAAAGAATCTACCTAAAATTACTAGAATAAGTGAGTTTTTCAAGGTCACAGAATACAGTATCAACATACAATAGCCAATCAATCATATTTCTATATTTTAGTAATGAGCAATCTGGAATTGAAAAAAAATAGTACCATTTAAAATAGCACCCTAAAATATAAACTATTTAGGTGTAAGTCTGACAAAATTTGTCCAGGATCTGTATGCTGAAAATAACAAAACACTGGCTATGTTCATGTGGGACCTGGCTAATTCGAGCTGACATTATATTTAGTTCCTTTTGTTGAAATGTGTTTGGGGACTTGCTGTCATGTTTGTGCATATTTAAGGTAGTTCTAGCTGTTTCAGTATAAGAATGACTTCCAGGAATAATTGTATCATCCACCTACACGGCATCATGACCCAGATTGTTTTCTAATAAGAAGGTGTCCCTCTGTGAACAGCATTGGAAGTACATGTGTAGCCATTGATGAGATAAGGTTTGAAATATACAAGGTCAGCTTGTCTTTGGAACATGTTTCCAATTATCAGATGTGTATTTGTGAGCAGAAAATTTGTCTTCTATTGATGCCTAATCAAAACAAAAGTTATTGGGAATTCCCTGGCAGTCCAGTGGTTAGGAGCAGGGGGCACAGGTTTAACCCTGGTTGGGGAACTGAGATGCCACATGCCACTTACGACGGCCAAAAAAAAAAATTTGTTTTTAAAAATAAAAGTTCTCTTATTTTGTTAAATGAATATACTTAAAACATCTACTTTAATTAAAAAATGTAACTAATTAATTAATTAATCTTTTGGCCACACTGTGTCCTTGTGGGATCTTAGTTCCCTGACCAGGGATTGAACCCAGACCCCCCGAAGTGAAAGCACCGAGTTCTAACCCCTGGACTGCCGGGAAGTCCCTAAAGGAACATACTTGGTCATGAAGCATATTCAATTACAGACATATCAAAATCTTTTTTTTTCTTTTTAATGAATTTATCAGAATTCCTGTGAATACATTTGTGTGTCAAGTCATATGTTTTATGTATTCCAATGAACAGGAATAAAGAACAATAATTAAAAAAATTTCAATCAGCCATATTAGAAGAAAGGCTGAAATGTTTTTCTGTACTCTCTATAGTAAATGATATTACAAGATTATTGCCATATAGAAAAGCAGCACAAAAAAGTAGGGAAATATTATAGAAGTATGTTAGGCAGTCAAAAATATTATGTTATTTTTTTTTCTGGGTTTGGTGATGTTTGTGATATTGGTCAGCTTTTTAAAAGTTGAAATTTGTTGTGATTCTCTCTCTCTCTATATATAAAACCTTCTTATTCCTAATTTTATATCTATAATGTTTTATTTTCTTTTTTTAAAACAATTATTTATTTATTTTTGGCTGCGTTGGGTCTTCATTGCTGCGTGTGGGCTTTCTCTAGTTGGCGGCGAGCGGGGGCTACTCTTCGTTGCGGTGTGTGGACTTCTCACTGCGGTGGCTTCTCTTTGTTGTGGAGTACAGGCCCTAGGTGCGTGGGCTTCAGTAGTTGTGGCTCGCAGGCTCTAGAGTGCAGGCTCAGTAGTTGTGGTGCACGTGCTTAGTTGCTCCGCAGTATGTGGGAACAGAGATCGAACCCGTGTCCCCTGCACCAGCAGGCGGATACTTAACCACTGCGCCACCAGGGAAGTCCCTATTATTTTTCTTAATAAAGGCACTTGAAATTGTATAAGCTTTAGATCTCCAGAAAACCTACATATACCTCTAACCAACAAGCTAAAAGAGTATGGAAAATATAACAACAAATTGTTAGTTAACTAATACAAAAGAAGGCAAGAAAGGAGAAAGGGAATATAAAAGATGTGGGACAAATAGGAAGAGGTGATGATGAGATGGTGGATTTAAATGGAAATATAACAATAATTACATTAAATGTGAATGAACTGTACACAATTAAGATTTAAAAATCAATAAAATGGGTTTTAAAAAACCCAACTATATGCTGCTTACAGGAGATAAATTTTAAATGTAAGGCTATTGAAACTGAAAAGTAAGTTTGAAAGAAATAATTCAATGCAAACAAAACAAAAATAAAACAGAACAAACCTAATTCAGCTATACTAATATGGCACAAATAGACTGAAAAAATGAGTACATTATAACAACATTATGCCAATAAATTTGGAAGTTTCAATGAAATGCATAATTTCCTAGTAATACACAATTTACCAAAACTGACATAAGAATAAAGAGAAAAGTTAAGTAATTGAACACTGTGTTTAAAAACTTTCTGCAAAATATACCTCATACCCAGATGGCTTCTCAAGTGAATGCTATCAAACATTTAGGGAAGAAATATCAATTTCACATATCTCTTCCAGAAAACAGAAAGAGATTCTTAAGACTTTTATGGGGACAGGAAAATCTTTATTCCAAAATTTGGTAAGAATATTACAAAAAAGAAAATTATAGGCCCATTTCATTCAACGAGATAAATGCAAAAATCCTAAACAAAATATTAGCAAAACAAATACAGCATTATGTAAAAAAGAGAATGCATCACAGGCAAATTGGATTGATTCCAGGAAAGCAAAGCTGGTTTATCATTGAAAAATTGATCTGTGTTTTTTACCATGTTAATAGAATAAAGGAGAAAAATCATGTAATTCTCTCAATAAGTGTAGAAACAGCATTTGATAAAATTCAACATGCATTTATAAAAAATTCTTAGCACACTGAAGAAAGAAGGGAACTTCCTTAATCTGATAAAAATATATCTATCTTAAACATCCATAGCAAACATATAAAGGTGAATTTTTTATGTTTTCCTTCTAAGAACAGAAAGAAATTGAGGCTACTCCCTTGAATAGCCCCCTGCTATTCAACATTTTACTTAAGATCATAGCCAATGCAAGAAGGCAAGAAAAAGAAATAAAAGGCATAGGGATTGAAAAGGTAGACATAAAACTAGATTACTTGCATGTTACATAATTTTATATTTTAAAAATCCCAAAGAATCTACAGGTAAGCTATTAGATTTAATAAGTCAATTTAGCAAAATTGTTGGAAGCACAGTCAGTTTATAAAAGTCAGTTGTATAAAATACAATTGTAAGTTGTATTTAAAAGATAGCATTTTAAAATCTAATAACCAGAAATAAATCTAACAAAAACACATTCAAGACTTCTGTGCTGAAAACTATAGAACATTAATAATAAAAAAAAATGTAAAAGAAGACCTAAATAAATGGAGAGATGTTCACAGGTTGAAAATTCAACAATCTAAAGATGTCAGTTCTTCTCAACTTGATCTATAGGTTCAATGCAATCCCTGTAAAATTCCAACAGGTATTTTGTGAAAGTTAATAGTCTGATTCTAAAAGTTATATGATAATAGGAAAGAACTAGAATAACCAAGCAATTTTGAAGAAGAAGAACAAAATTGGAGGAATTTCTCAACTGGATACCAAGACTTCAGAAATACTTCAGTATGGTATTGACACAAGAAAAGACAAACAGATGACTGAAACAAAGTAAAAAGCTCAGAAGATCACACATATAGCAACACTTGATTTATGACAAAAGTACCTCTGCAGAGCAGCAGGGCTGGGAATGTCTTTTTAGCAAATGGTGATGCAATTTGGCCACTACCTTACACCAGACATAAAAATCAATTTTGTAAGTGAAAGAAGCCAGACACAAAAGGTCACATATTGTATAAGTCCATTTATTTGAAAGTTCAAAAGTAGGGAACACTAACATATGGTGTTGGAAGGAAGAACAGGTTAGTCATTGGGAAGGGCCAGAAGAATAGCTTCTGGGGTGCTTTTCAGGTTCCATTTCTTGTCCTGATTGGTGGTTACATGAGTGTATTCACTTTTTAATAATTCATCAAACTGTACCCTTAAGATACGCACACATTTCCGTATACATGTTGCATTTCAATCTAAAGTTTAAATATTTTGGCTTTGCCACTTTATAACTTCATAATCTTGGGTAAATTACATAATCTCTCTAGGACTCCTTTTTGTTTCTATCTTACAGGATGTAAGAATTAAATAAGACGTGTTTCATAAATAAGCATTTTGTTCAGTGACTGGCCCATACTGGATGCTTCTTAAATATTCAAAATTATTAGGTGCTAAGGTCACTTAGTTAGTAGCAGAACTGGGATTAGTCCAAACAAGATACTTTTCTTATCACATGTCCTGTATCACATGACTGTTTATTAGCTGGACTTTAAAGGATTATTGGATTTAAATGGCATTTGCTGGGAGTTATCATAGATAGTCTGCATGTTCAACTTTATTTTTTGCAAGAGATCAAGCATCTTAATTCCACTCCCCCTCCCACCCTGTCAAAGTTCCTATGAGTATACTTTGGAATCTCATGTATCTTAGTGTACTTACCCCTCACTAAAAATGGAAGTAAGCCCCTAGTATTCCAATTACCAAGTTAGAAAATTATCCGGAGTTGTTGGCTCCACCCAGCACCCAAAATAGAAGGACATCCTGCTGAACGTGTACATTTGGCCAGGTTTACACAGCCACCAAGAGCTATCAAATGACTGGACCTGTGTTAAATACAACAGCATTGTTTAGCATAGCTCCCTTGAATCCTGTAGCCAACCAAGATCTCATTAAATGGAATAAAGAAAAAAAAATTTAAACCACATAAGCTGTTAAAGGGAATGTTTGGAAAAGTACTCAAAGATGAAGCAACTAAAAGGAGAATCGTATGTCTTATTAACTAGGACATCAATGGACTTCTGTCCAGTAGATTTTATCACAGTGAATGTGGTTTTGGATGTGAATCAGTTCTTGAATCTTAATTAAATCAGTCACCAAGAGATAATTACATATGGTTCCTGAGCAGCAGTGAAGGCAGGGCTCTCTTACATAATCTCACTTTTTATGGAATCACACTGTCTGAGACAGACATGAGGAAGGCCTTGTGTCCTACTAAACTCATTATCAGAAAATACATTAATGCTACCAAGAATCTGTATGCAACTCTCTGTTTGCAAAGAGGGTTGATTAATGAGCTGTTCATTAGAATGATCTGGGGTAGGTTAATTTTGTGATCATCTAGGGTAGTCAGCACATTGGAGAAAGCATGAACTTTGGAGGGACATACCTGGATTCAAACCCTGGCTTAGCCAAATCATGACCTGTATGATCCTGAGTAAGTAATTTGTCTTCTTAGCCTCAATTTCCTTTTCTATGGGATAGCACTACAGAACACATAAAGGGGTTGGACTTTATGGAGGCCATTTGTCTTCTACCTTATGGACTGCACTGAACATAGCAACAGAAGATAAGCCCTCTCTTTCAGCGGAGTAAGAGTAGAGAAGGGGAGAAAACCCATCGTGACACAGAGATTTCTAATTGTTCAATTAGTGATGAAGTTGACATAGGGGGACAAAATCAAAACTTCTTCAGTCAGTAGGTGGACTCTGGTTAGTTTACTAGAATTACTCAGTTATTTATTTCATTCCTTTTTGTTTTATTTTTAGCACTCTAATAATGGTAAGTAAATCCATACAAAAATGTTTTCTCCCTAATAACCAAAGGAATGCAATTAAAGTAAACTCCAGGGAACTTTTGCACTAAATTATCAAATCATCTAAAAAGTAATAATGCTCTCTGCTGGTAAAGATATAATGAAACTGGAAGTTTTAGCTAGTACTCTTGTGCAACCTAATTAGAAAGAAAAATACTGATGTTTGCTTACTGCCATATTCTCTAGTACATCAAAAGCTATATGTAACTAAAATATCCAACCACAAGAGAATATCTGAAAAATTATAGTTTATCAACATGAAGACTTTGAAAAAATGATCATTTTAAAGAGTATGTATAAACATCACAATATTTTACCTTATAAAAATTTTAAAGCAGACTGCAAAAGTATGTATATGGTGTGATTGCAACAGCATGGAAATGTTCATATATGGCCAAAGAATGGTAGACATGTAAAAATGAAAATAATTTTTGTATTAGGATGGTGAGATTATAAGTATTACCTCAAAAATTTACTTATGTTGTTTTTAAAAGAGAACAGTCTTGAGAGCTCTGATTTTCTGTTCATCTTTCTTTGATGTATATCTTACTGTCCTCTAATAATAGTAAAAGTCACTAAAGAAATATTTCTTCTACCCAGTATGATTAGCTGATTAGATAACGTAGCTAACATTTATATAGACGTTGTGGCTAAAATCTAAGGTCAGTGAGTTGAAAAGAAAATCTTCTGGGTAAATTGTTCACATTTTGATTTACATTTATTTGTACTCTGCCTCCATCCTCCCAGGAGTTAAAGGCTGTGGAACTTACTAATATGGATAGTTAATTCTCTCAGTAATAACTAACTGTGTGCTTCTGACTGTAAGTCTGTCTACAGTTGTGAAGTCAGTTTTATTTAACATTGGATTGTTATTTTTACCTCAAGTACTTGAGGCTTTTAACATGGCTATACTGTAACATAGCTAAAAATAGAACTAAAGTGAGATTCCCTTGCTAGACAACCCAATTGTTAAGAAAGTAAGAAGTGGGGAGGGGGTGTGCATACCTCCTTCCAAAGAAAAGCATCACTATCCAGAGGAAGGAGCTCTTAACACCACCCGACATCCTAGGGGACAAAGCACTGGAACACAATAACACAATATTGAGATGAATTTTGTTTGTCTTCTCATATCTGAGTTTGATTTCTTTCTGAGTTTTCACCCTTAACATTATTTAATGAAATATGTAAAGTCCTGTTACCATTATTAGCTCTTACTTATGAGAAGTACATTCAGTCCCTTAGCAAACAAATCCCAGGGACCTAGATTACATAATGCAATGGCTATTGTTTCATAATCATTACCCACTTTTAGCCTGGGATCTCGTGCTTGTCAGGAGGAGGAAGAGAACCTAGTTAGAGCTGCGGTCAGTAAATTTCAGTGTATTTTGTCTCAGCCACTGCTGGCTTTGCTCTGCACTCTCTCCTGGAAGACTCCCATATTCCCTCTAGGTTTCCACCACCCCCCGGTACATGGACGGCCCACTGCTTCCCCCATACTCAGGCTTCACATCGCACAGCCAGGTTTCTTCGCTGGATATCTCGCAGAAGTCCCATGGACACTTTAAGCTTCATTCGTATGGCACCAGACCCATCTAGATATCAAACTTGTTCTTTTTCTGTGTTCATGTGTCCATCCGCCTTCCCCTCCCCATCTCCAGCATCGCCTGCCTATGAGACACAGCGGGATGGCCACCAAGTCCACCTGGTTTGACACCCTTCATAGTCCAGCTCAGGTCCCTCTTCTCCATCCCCACTGTCAGTTCTCAGGTCAGCTTCCCCCCTCTTCTGCCCACCCTGCTGCGGCCGGGGCTGCTCCAGGGTTTACAGGGACCTGGGCAAATATGTTTTGGCAGGGCCCTGTTATTATATACACAATTTGATTAAATATGTATTACAAAATTTATAGACCATACAACCTTTAGTGGTTTATCAACAAAGATTTAGAATTATTGGTAGAAAAGAGGTGCTTGTGGTTTTGTTAATGACTCAGTTAGTGGCTGTCCGGGTACCATCTCTTCCTGCACAGCCCCAGGAGCCGCGTCTTCATGCTCTCTTCTGTCAAATGCGCCTTTGTTGTTAGTTTCACACGTCCCACCATAAAGAAAAAGTGGCAACACTGCTCTTGCTTGCAGTGCCATGGCTTTCTGGTCCTGTTGGTATTAAAAGTAAACTTTTCCCTGAAATTCCCTGATATCATTTGTTTAGTGCTGGTTGCATCGTTACTCATGATGCTACAACCTCCCTTATGGCCCCGGTGAATATGGGCTTCCAGTGACTCCCTCAAAAGCTGTTACTGTGCGTGGTTTATGATGCCCACGAATGCAAGTCTTAGACAGAGTGTGCAGGAGAATGTTTTTTGGTCGTCTTAAATTTACCAGTTGAAATGTTAGAGTATAAATGTAGAACAATGCATCTGTTCTATAGTCATGCCTTTAGCCATGTCTTCTCTTCATCTCCTTGGTCCATAATTGCTGCATTCCTAGGATGTGATATATTTTCCATGCTGACTTCACTCCTGCCTTCCACAAACACCACTAGCGGGGAGGATAGACAAGGGACATTGACCCGAAGAATGTCTATCCCTCATCTGGCATGGTTCAAGACTGACCTGTGAACACAAAATGTCACCACATGGTCGGAGGCAAGAGAGGAAGGACATCACTGAGACTGGGGGCAAAAGAGGACACGGATGTGTTGCTGCTGACATTGTGGAGCAAGGGTCTCAAAGCCCCTGGAGAAAAGAGGTGCTGTCACCCCTAGAGGACTGCCCTACATGTGGCACAGATCCTGCAGAAGGTGGGGTGGCCACCCTGCATGGCCAGCAGCAGAGGGTGGGTGCACAGGTAAATGATGCCACCACCTCCCTGCCATCCTCGATGCTGTAGACCAGAGGCAGCACCACGGTTGGAACCTGGAAGGGCAAGAGCCAGTCCATGGGGACACATGTGGATCAAGCCCAAGGATCAACCACGGACTCTCAGTAGCCCAGAGCCCTGAACTTGTCTTGTGTACAATGCGAGTGAGAATCAACCTGAATCAGCATGTCAACACCATTCTGGTGGCCCAATCTCAGGATCCCATGAAAGAAATACTGGGCTGGCCAGCTGGAGCAATGTGTTGGCCAAGCCATTGTCCTAGTACCTGGTCCCTGGGAGACGACACCATTAACATGAATCCTGGGGCTCCACAGGACATCTGGTCAACCCCACATGCATGCTAGAGAGTTGGAGAGCAAACACCTCAAAGAGAAGAAATGGGGACTGGGTCCGCACAGTTCTTGGTCCAGCTTAGTGCACCCTTCTCAGATGGCTCTGCAGATCCCAGCCAGTCCCAGGCACTGGAGGGGGACTTAGAAAACTTGGAGGAAGGCCCTCCAAAATATGAAGCACCCAGAGGCTAAGGGACTGAGCTAGGAGCCCTCTTTGGCCAGATCTAAGGGCAGTAGTGGCTGCAGCTGCCATCTAACTGGGCTCCTGACCTACACATCACACTGTTACTCAACTCTGGGCCTTTGCTTATGATGTTCCCTCTGCCTGGTAGCCCTTCCCTTCATCCCACCTTTACCTGGACAACTCTTACCATGATTTAAGATTCAGTTCAAGGACCACTTTCTTCAAGAAGGCTTTACTAATCCCTTAGCCTGGGGAAGGCACCCCCTCCTGTGGGCTTATCTTTATCACGACACTCACTGTGTGGTATAATAATACTGTGTTTCAGAATCTGTTTTCATCGTTGTATTTTTAGTCCCCCGCAGAGTAACTGGTAGATAATTTGTGTTCAATAAAGTGTCAACTGAATAATAAGTGATTAAAGTAATGTGTGAAGGACATGACACTCTTTCTTCAGAAATAATTACGAGGATATTTTCATTGGCTCACTGTCATTTTAAAACCTCTAGTTTGAAATGTCTCTTCCACCATAAGCATGAAGTACTTTTCAGCTCTCATTATCTCTACTTGAGTTGCCCTGGGTTTGAGGACTTGCATACTTCAGGGCCCAGCCCTTCCATTGTTCCACCAAATAGACAATGGATAGAACACAATTAGGACAGTGATTGATTAGCATACTGTAAGCATGCATTAATGTATTATTTATTACTGTGGTGGGGAGACTTGACTTCCAATTTTTGGTTACGGTGGACTATTTCTCAGGCCCCCAAACTCCCAAATTAAAAACAACTAAAAATTCTAAATAAGTTATTTTAAAGCCATCAGAGAGCTGAAAATATATTAAACAATAGTCAGGCCAAAATTTAAGGAAAAATGGAAATCCAGAAACAGACTGGGAAACTTGAATTTTTCTTTCTTGGCTTCATGGAGTAATAGAAATCAAGACCCAGGTCTGCACAAGGTGGAGATTCTAAGAGATCTTCCCAGCATGAGCTGGGGCCCCACTGAGATTCCCCTTCATGGTAAGACTGAGATAAAAGTCAACCGAACAAGTTTGGGCAGCTGGATTGACATTGCCTGGTTCATCAAGAAAACCCCCAAGCCACAGCCTTGGTTTAAAATGGTCCCATATTGGTCATGCTTACAGATGTTTGGAAAAAGGCAAACACAGATCCTCTCTAGATGAAGCACATTCATTACAGTCATCAATTTTTTCTTAATAATACATTTTGGGTCTAAGGCACAGCACATAGTCAAACATACCACGCATATAACGAAGCACGCAACATGTGAGAGAACCATCTGCAAGAATGGACCACAGAAACAGACTTTCCAATACTTTTAGATCTTGAAATTATTGGACACGGACTATAAAATAACTATGCTTGCTGTGATCAGCTGAATAATGGCCTCCCAAAGTGTCCACATCCTTAGCAGGCTTATTTTGCAGTATGGATCTGAGAATTATTCTCAGGAGCTAATCCTATAATCTGTTTCTTCAGCTCTCCCAGTGATTCTTTCAATGATCTCTATCCCTTTCTGCTAAAACTAGCTGGAGCAGATTCTGCTTTCTGCTGCTAAGATCCTAACCAATGCTGTGATTATACTAATTCTCAAATATCCACAGTATCTTTTTTGTTCGTCTTGGCTGCCTATGGGATTCTTGGAGTCATGTTATTTTTTCCTCAGTGGTTTATAGATTCTCCTCTGTTGTTTAGCTTCCAGAGTTACAGATAAAAATCTGATGCCAGTCTGATTCTATTTCCTTTGTAAGTATCTTGTTCTTTCCGGTTGGAAGCTTGGAAGGCTTTATCTTTAAGTGGGTCTGTCATTTTATGATAATGATCGATGTTTGGAAAATTCCAACAAACACCATTAAGGGATATGAGGTTTCTTTAATTGCAAAGGATGTGAAATGTTTTCTGCAGAGGTGACTCCTCAAGGAACAGATGATGGCTCTAGAGGCGCAGCAGTGTCACAGGTGGACACACAGCATCCCAGACCCCCTGAATCTCCACGGACGTGCCCAGTGCTTGTCAGTCCCCTCACGGAGTGTCAGCACACCAGGCACGAGAAGCCCACTTCGGTCTTTCTTAGATTTTCAAAGCACCTTCTTGGTCCTTCTGGATTCTTCTGGAAATCTGCCCATGTGCTCCAAGGGCAAATGACAGGGGCAAGCAACAGCAGCACATTCCTGAGTGTTCAGCGTGTGACTGTTTGAATATAAAACCCAAGTCTCCAGGCATTCCTTAGTTTAAACCATCTCTTGGAAGAATTCCTGCTCTTTGGGATATTGAAATTTTATGAGAATATGCTTAGATGTTCTTCTCTTCAATCTTGCTTGATTTGGGGGACTTTAAAAATTTTTAGCTTTATCTCTCATTGAAAACATTTTTTTTTCTATTATTTTATTATCATTCTTCTTCATCTCTTATATTTTTCACATTCCAGGCTTCATATTTTTCCCTGTTAAGTCTCCTAAATCTCTCCTCCAAGCACCTTTTTTCCATCATGATTTTCAACTCTATTTTTGCTCAGCATTTAGAGAATCCTGTCTTCTTCCTTATCAACCAGACCAATCCACAGTGAAGAGATCCAGGCCACAGTGAACGCTCTTTCTCAGTTTGACTATTGAATTTTCCCCCCCAGTTTTATTGAGATATAATTGACATGCAGCACTGTATACGTTTAACGTGTCCAGCATAATGATTTGACCTACATACATCATAAAATGATGACTACAACAGGTTTAGTGAACATCCGGCATCTCATATAGGTACAACATTAAAGAAATAGGAAAAATTTGTTTTCCTTGTGATGAGAACTGTTAAGATGTACTCTCTAAGAACTTTCGTCTATAACATACAGCAGTATTAGTGATCTTTATCACGTTGTACATTACATCCCTAGTACTTATTGATATGATAACTGGAGGTCTGTACCTTTTGACTATCTTCGTCCAGTTTCCCTTCCCAACACCCCCTACCTCTGGTAGCCACAAATTTGATCTCTTTTTCTATATGTTTGGTGTTTTTTCAAAGTATAATTGACCTGCAACACCATGTTAGTTCCTGGTACAAGACCTAGTGATTCAATATGTCTATACATTTCGGAATGATCATCATGATAAGTCTAGTTACCATCTGTCACCATATAAAGATATTACACAATTCTTGACTATATTCCCCACACTGTACATTTCATACCCGTGACTCATTTATTTTGTAACTGGAAGTTTGTACTTCTTAACCTCCCTCACCTATTTCTCTCTTCCCCCTACCCCCTTCCCCTCTGGCAACTACCTGTTTGTTCTCTGTATCTATGACTCTGTTTCTGTTTTGTTGTGTTTGTTCATTTGTTTTGTTCTTTAGATTCTACATGTAAGTGAAATCATTCAATATTTATCTTTCTCTGTCTGGCTTATTTCACTTAATACCCTCTAGGTCCATCCGTGTTGTCAAAAATGGCAAGATTTCATTCTTTTTTTATGGCTAAGTCACATTCCTATGCATATATATATATATATACCTCAGCTTCTTTATCCATTCATCTATCAGTGGACACATAGGTCGCTTCCATATCTTGGCTATTGTAAATAATCCTGCAATGAACATTGGGGTGCATGTATCTTTTCAAATTAGTGCTTTCATTTTCTTCAGATTTGAATTTCTAAATTTGAAAAATATTTCATTGTAATTCTCAAAAGTCTGTCTTATGATCTAACCAAATCTCTGTAAGTGCTTTTTTGTTATTATTTGACTCTTGCAAGAATTCATTTTCAGTGGCATTAGCCTGCTTCGAGTGGGCCCACTGGTCATCCAGCGCTGAGCAATGTTTCTGACTCCACACATTTCCATCTTTGAACCTGTGGGAGTTTCATCATTTCCTTTTCTTTAGCTCACTTCTGAATTCTCTTTCCATATATATGAGTATATCCTGTCTTAATTCTCAGCAAGGCAAATCTTTTGTTTTTTAAGAGGATGGGAGAAGGAGGTGAAGTTCCAGCAACATTCGACCAGCACCTCAGTCATAACTAAGCACCACCCATTTCCATGTGCTTCTCAAACGCCAGCGGTCAGTTGGAGGACCCAAGGAAGTCTTTCTCAGGGTGTGACTCTTTAGAAGGCTGGCTATTTCATCTTCAATCTTTTTATGTCCTAATTAATAATGACTGAATTACCTGGGACCCTTACACAACATTCCTAGCCTATTAGGGCACATACCCTCTCAAGGTGGCCATTTATGCTGTTAACATTTCACAGTTTATAGGTGCAACTTCAATATTAGAGTCTTCTGAGCCCATCTGGTAGGGAGTTAGCTAATGCGGCTTCAAGAGAAAGGAATAGCTTTTGAATTTCTCTCAGGGCTTTGAAGTCTCCATGTGTGGGGCAAACTGTTCCACAGAACTGTTTTCTGAAATACGGTGGTAGGAACAAATTGGATGCTGTTTTTATGGATCAAGATAACTGGGGTCACATTGCTGGTAGTACAACCTCCATACAACCCAGGTTGCAAGGAATAATTTCTAGGTCTTTTTTTCCCTCACAGATAAAATATAGGCCTTTCAATGCTATAAGAGCAATTTTGTTCAATTCACAGGAAATTGCATTGGCATAAGACCCAAAACTATCTGTGGAACAATTTACCCATGATGATTTTTAACATGTCACAGTGGAAAATGGGACTCACAGCCTTTGAGAAGTCTCCAAGCTGAGAACTTTTGAAAGCAGTGCTGGTATGAGGTAATTGTATTACGACATTGAATTTCAGACCCTTCCAGCTGTCTCCTGAACTTGCTGGTCACATGAACTAGCTTAAACTGTGAATTTCATTTTGTGATGCCACTGAGGTTAATGGAGTACAGGCTGGTAGAACCCGCTGGCTGGTTCAGTAAGTATCTGCCTTTCTGAAAGGAAAGGGGTGAAAGGGTCCATTCCTTGTGTGCTTGTCGTAACCTTGAGTCTCTAATGGGCTGCCTAGAGGCAGTCATGTACAGCACTGTGGCCTAACAGAGCCAGATGAAGGGCTTCTCCTGCAAGGATCCCTGAGCTCAGATCCGACACCCTGAAACAGGGAAGTCTTCCTAACTGTGGCCTAAGCCTCACTGCATGGGTGTCACAAAGGGACGGCAATGTGACAGCTGGAAAGATACATAGTTAGAAGAGGTAATAAAGTTAATTTAATGGCGAAGGATAAAAATTGTATGGATATCGTGATGTAAGGCAGAAGACCACAGACACAAATGCGGGTCTCCCAGAACCCCAAGGGCCAACCCGCTGACACTATCACTGCCTGGTGCCAGGACCCACCAGGGAAAAGGAGCTTGCCTTTGCCATTCTCATGGGGAGGGCGTGGCTTAAATTTGCATCCCCTGCACTACTGGACCTCACTTTGGAGACTGTCTACGTGCCTATGCCTACCCAGCCCCCACCCATCGCACACAGAATGTTTACTATGACTGTGGATTAATCAAAAGATAGTTTCCTACCCATCATGTCACTAAGCAGATCCAGGAGGTGGGCCTGCCTGAGGTCCATTTCTGTACTTCAGTAGAAATTATTTTCCTGTAAAACCCCTTTTGGGCAACAGAGCAACTGCAGCCTTGGTTCATTCTGAACTGGGGCCGGGACCCACAGTGTCTTTGCTTTGTTCCTTTAACACAGGGTCCCCAACCGCTGGCACCTGACAAGTACTGGTCCACAGCCTGTTAGGAACCGGGCCGCACAGCAGGAGGTGAGCGGTGGGCCAGCTGAAACTTCATCTGCCGCTCCGCATCGCTGGCATTACTGCCTAAACTGTCCCACCACCCCTCATCCATGGAAAAATCGTCTTCCATGAAACCGGTCCCTGGTGCCAAAAAGGTTGGGGACCGCTGCTTTAACATACAGCCAGAAAGCTTGAGTATCTGAGCCTCTCTTTTCGGTCCTCATGAAGATGCCCTCCCACCTCCTTTTCCTGGGGAAGATGCTGCTTGACCTCCTGTAGTAACAGCGCAGGACAAGGAGAGCCATCCGGGCGCCAGACAGCTGCCGCTGCTGCGTATGCCAGCCAGTCGACAAATCTGAGTGAGACAACACCCGTGGGTACCAAGTCTTTAAGGCAGAGGAGATACCGCTAACATCATCTTCCTGTCTTCAGAGCTGTGGTCACCTAACTCAGGTTCCAGGCAGCTAGGTCTGCACCTGGTCTGTATGGACCACACTGCTGGACACGGGGCCAGCTGAGAAACTCCTGGTCTAGAATGGGAATTTCACTTATGGAGGAAGGAAGATCCCCTTACCAACCTCCAAGCATGCGGTACAGTAATTGACCAGCACGGTCATGTCCACCCACGGTAATCAGGGGGTGGGATCTGTTTCCACAAAAAGGTAAGAGAGGTGTTCTAGGCAGAGAATAGCTACCACATGGATGTGTTGCAAAGCCTGCTTTTCCTGCCTGCAAAGATGGCAGGTTCCGTCTCCACAGAGGCCGTGTTGATCCACTGGGATTGCCAACCGGTGCAGGGTGTGCAACTTAGCTGAGCAACTATTATCCAAGTCTCCATAGTTTTAAATGACCATGTACAGAAGACTTGTTCTATCGGGAAGTAATCACTAAGCAACTGACCGCTTGTAAAATCAGTCTCCATTCATATGTCACTCCTACTTGCTATGAGCATAACTATCCCCGATGCCGCTAGCTACATCTTCATCACTCTCTCACAAATTGTAATTGCATATGGAAATACAATGCAAATACATGCAAATCGCTTGTGAAGTGATGTTGTAAAGTTTTCTAAAGACGTAGGATTTTGATGAAGTTGGTGAAGTGAGGCTGGAGAAAGGCTGGTACCCAACAAAGAACAGGGAACGACTAAGAACACAAGAACACTGCTTGAAAGGAGGATTTGAATAACAAAGGATTAAGAGAAACCCCTGAGAAAATTTATGAAGCTCTGAAATGTTTTTGCCAAAGTGCCTCTCTTTAAGACCATTCTTTGAAAGTCAAATGGGAAGTGAAGGATGTGGTTTGTTATTATGGCAAAATAATGCCAATAAAAGCCATCAACATTTAGTTCTTTCTTTGTTCATTCTAAGAGGTAGTTTGTCATGGCAATTGTAAATATCAGGTACACTTTCATTTTTCAAGATAAAGTCCCAGTCAACCTTTTTTCACTATTTTCTGTAAAAATTTAGTCCCTATTTTATTCTTTAGTGATTCTTCCCAGTATCAATTATCTTCAGATAATGATACTGCAATGATATATATCTGATGTGATGCACCTAATATATGACGCTTATAATGGTAAATAATTAGAAACGTTTAAACACAAGGATTGAAATATAATTTCTTTCTTCCAATTACTCTTGGTCAACTTCACATTCTTGTAATCAGCATATCCAAATCATGAGTGAATGCAGATGAACACTAGTCAGAAGCCTGTAGACTTTCTACCTTGTTTTCTAAGACCAAAAATGAACGTTTGTGCCAACTGGGGTTACCAGGTGAAGTTAAGTAAACCTCTTAAAACCTGCAGTGCTGCTTAATGCCAGTTTTATTTTTCTGGCTTTGTCACTAATTAGCTGTGTGACCTTTCACAAGTTACTCCCCTTTTCTGGGCCTCACGCATAAAGTAAGGAGGCTGAAATAAATCAATGGTCTCAAACCTGGTTAGACATTAAAGTCACCTGAGCAGATTATTAACATGTGTTTTCTTTTGAAAGCTCAGAGTAACCCGCCCTCTCCCTCCGTAGATCAACTGAACAAGCATCTCAGGGAGCGGGACCCTGGCGAGCCCCCCAGCTGACCCTAATCCGGTAGGATGTGGAATCCCTGAGCCAGGCAGTTCTTACATCCATTCCACTTTTATCATTATTTAATTGTCTTAGGGTTTAGTTTTAGCCCCAAGGATGTGTGTAGGTGCAAAGGAAGTGTTTATATAACCCCATCCCGTTCTGATTGGGTTTTTAAGCCTTCATCCTAAACAGCTTCCTGATAAACAGTGAAGTTTAATGGGGGAAAAACACCATCACTGTTTTCGCCACATTTGTCGTGAACACAGCCTTCTCACTTCACACAGATCGCTGTTCCAGTGAAACAGGATGCTGCCACCTTACCATAGAAATGTCCTACAGCTGCTGTGAATTAAGGGAGGTGACAGACAGAGAAGGGAGCGGATGGGGTAACACCGTGGATTGAAATAGTCTTCGGACTTTTCTTGGCCACCGTTGGCCCTGGGGCTCCCGTGTTGTTTAACTCCTCCGGGTCGTTGGAAACTGCCTGACGGATTTCTGAACGGGGACAAGTGCCTGGCACTGTCAGATCCAAAACCAGTGCCACTGGGTCAGTACCATCAAGAAGAGCCTCTCTGCCAGCTGACTTCAGGCACGGACTGTGTTCACAGTAGATGGTGTACAGTAATTAGACCGAAATCAAGAGTCCAAGTCCTATTATTGGATTCCCATCTTTTTTCCTCTTGGAAAATGAGATTATCTTGAAATTATTTACTGAGAAAAAAGAAGATTGAGTGATAAAGATTTCACAGCAGCTTCTTCTTGTGATTGTCACAGATGGACCTGGTGACAAACCAAACTTGAATCAGCCTCCACTGAGCCCTATTTTTGTCCCGGCCTCGTCCTTAGGCCTTGTCTTTAGCCTGCGGAGCCCAGTTTTAGCAACAATCCTGCTAAGTTATTTTAGCAAGTATCCTCCCAAGTTATTTTAGCAAGTATCCTCCCATCTTTGATATTTGACCAAATTCCTCCCTCCTACCCCCACTCTTATAATCTGATCACTCTGGCCAGCCTTCAGCAAGAGTCCTGTTAGGTCTGTTTATCAAAGGCCCCCTCTCCCAACTCTTGATGTCCCCTGTTAGTAATTTTGCATCCACTGACCCTCTCGTTCTGTTCCTTGCCTATCATAAAACTTATCCTTGCTGTATTCGGAGTTGAGTCCCATCTCTCTCCCCTGTTGTAACAAATTAAACCCCTATTGCAACACTCTTGAAAAGTCTCGCTACCATTTAACAAGTGTCAGGATAATTTTCTTTTCATATTGGAACATGACACTTCAGCATTGTCCAAGCAAGAGCTGTGGAATATTAGCCCCTCAGGATGTTTATAAAGGTTGCAAGCTGGGAAAGACTGTCCTGGGCTCCCATAAGCTTAAGTTAAACCAATAGTTTTCTTTCCTATAAGACTTTTTTAAAGATCCTTTAAGATGCTAACGGGCCATACATCTTTCCAAAAGTGGGATATAAAATACAGTGTTTCCCAGATTTATTTGACCTCTTTTTGTGGAGGTGTCCGTTATCTTTAAGTTCCAGCATTGCACAAAGTACACTTTGTAAAAGCTGGAATAGAGTTACTCAGTCGGGGGTTTCTAACAATTTTATCAAGCGTGGACTCAGAAACTGATTGCTTAAAGAGGATCTAGTCAAAGCCTTTCATTGTATAATAAATAAGGAATCCAAGGTCTAGAGAAGTTAAATGGCAGATACCAGGCCAGGTGGACAGGAAAGAAATTAAAAGTAAAAAAGTTAAAATTCAGAAGCCCAGACTTGGGTCCCTACTCCTTAAGCTAAATCCTACTGTTATTAATATATAATTACAAATCAGCAAATGTTTCCAAATCTCCTGCTACAATACCTGCATTTTGCTCAGAAATCATGTTTATTAGTTAGCTAGTTCGCTCGGGCTGCCATAACAACGTACCACAGACTGCGTGGCTTAAATAACAGAAATTTATTTTCTCACAGCTCTGGAGGTTGAAAGTCCGAGATCAAGGTGTCGGCAGGAGGCCTCTCTCCTTGGCCTGCAGATTTTTGTCTTCTCCCTGTGTCTTCACATGCTCGTCCTCTGTACATCTCTGTGTCTTAAATTTCCTCTTCTTATAAAGACACCAGTCATATTGGATTAGGGCCCATCCTCATGACCTCATTTTAACATAACTATCTCTTTAAAGACCCTATGTCCAAGTAAGGTCACATTATTGAGGTCCTGGGAGTTACGACTATAACATATGAGTTTTAGGGGGATATAATTCAGCCCCCTAATACATGTGTAGCATAGAGATTTATTTATAATTTAATGTATGGAGATCTATTGATATTTGCCCTACAATTTGTTTTCATTGCTGTAGACCCACCTGGAAGGAATTAAAGTAAAATATTTCTCCCATCCTCTGGAAGCCTGAGCTCTCCTTTCCCTCAGAGGAAGAGCCACTTGTTTGTTTTTGATGTTTGAAGGGATGGAAGATTCCAGGCTTGAGGAGGATACCCTGGAGACCATTCAGTTCAGACTTTTGTATTTGGAAGGTCTGTGCCCTAAAGGGAATTAGCTGTATTGGCCAAGAACTCAGAGTTCAGGGATTTAAAGATTTGAGAAAGGACTGGTCTCTGCTAGTGAGTCAGATACTCTGAGACTGGCAAGGGCAGGTGAGAAGTAGGGACATACATGTTAAAGGGAAACTTGGATGGGGAGAGTTGCACATATGCCAGACAGAAGTGAACAATAAGAGCGGTGACTCTGGAAGTCAACTATAGAGACTGATATTAGATCTCGGGACCACAGCAGCGTAGCTGGGATGGCTAACGGATCCCACACCCACACCCATCCTCCCTTCTCCTGTTTAGGGACTGAACCTCTAAGAGGGTTAGGAGGACACATAGCCACCTAAGTAGCTTCTGTAGTTCCCAGCCTCCTTACAGCTGGGTGTGAATAGGAGACAAAGCTGTGTGACCTTGAGTTTCTCTTCCCTCCTTCCCATGGGCCATGGATGGAGGTGAGTCAGCTCCAACCACACAATGAGGACGGAGCCCTGGGAGGGGGCACAGACAGCAGATGCCGAAAGGGACCCAGAGGAATGGGACCCAGGTCACTGAAGGATCCCACAGGCCAGAGCCACCTCACTAATCCTGGACTGCTCACCTCTAGACTATTTCTTGAAAAAGAAATGAACTCTTAACGTTTTAAAGCCATGGTGTTTCAGAATCTTTTTGTTACAGCAGCTTAGCCTATACTCATATCGTAGATCTAGCAAGTGAGAGCTTAAGACACACTTTATGTTGTGGAGAAACTTAAATCAATTGTATATGCTGATCAAGCATGCTGAAACTGCTTCCTCTTTAAAAAGCAGTTACAACTGATTTTATTTTTAGACCTATGAAAACCTTTAAGTAGATTATATTTTGATGAGTCATAGTACTTTCTTTTGGACTAGAGTATGAATATCTTTTTTGGCAGACGGAGAGCATGTTATGCTGATAAACTTATAAGGAACACATCATGTTTTTTTACCCTCCAGTTTTATTGAGATATAATTGACATACAGCACTGTATACGTTTAAGGTGTACAGCATAATGATTTGACCTACATACATCGTGAAATAAATTTAGTGAACATCCAGCATCTCGTACAGATACAAAATTCAAGAAATAGAAAAAATTTTTTCTATAGTGAGCCAGTTTTTCTACAGTGAAGTAGGAGTTTACAGAAGAGGAAGGGGAGGAGGCCAGAAGGATCCCTGCGGTACTGGATTAGAGCTGGAGACATCAGTGTGCGCTCATGTTTAGCTTAATATCAGTACAGCTGGTCAAATCTAGAATTATCTATAGATACACGTATTGTATATACATGGTTTAGTATACACACATGTGTTTCCTCACTCTGTCAGCTGCAAAGGACGAGAAGAAGTGATACCCCGGTGGTAATGAGCATACCTAGTGCCCAGGTCTTGGGGTTAAAAATCATTCTTCAAAAAAGTAACCAGGGCTCCTTAGAGAAATGGCTGATTCTAGGACTGGGCAGGAAATATATGAGATGATTCTGGAGCATCTTGCAGTGGCAGAAAATAAGGAAGTGTTAAAAAAAAACCCCAAACCAAAACCAAAAACCCACATTGATCGCGGTACGTCAAAGGGACAAAGGAGCCAACTGAAAGAGAACCCAAAGTCCAAAGCTGAAACAATTCGAGCAACAAAATAAATAAAATAGTTCTGGATTACAACCCAAAGTATAAAATAAATATCCATGACTGCATACTGCTATAAAAATGATTGAAAAAATAAATTCATGAGGGAGAAAAGACAAATCTTTCATGCATAAGAATCCCAGATGTTCCACGTAGTTACCCTGCCCTTTCTGAAGTGGAGCGTGACCTCCCCATCCTTAAGCGTGGGCTGTGCGTAGTGACTTCCTCCCAAAGAAGACAGTATGGACAAGGGGAAAAAGAATAACTTGACAGCGAGAAACCTGACAAATGTTACTTCAGCCGGGTGATCAAGGTCAACATCAGCCATGATAAGTCATATCTATGGTCCGTACCCTTGATATGATGTGATGAAAATGGCACTTTACTTTTATGTTCGTCCTCCCCCAAACCTAAAGCCCCAGTATTATAATGAGAAAAATACTAGACAAGTCCCACTCGAGAGACATTGTAAAAATGCCTGACCAGTCTTTAAAGTTGTCAAGGTCTTCAAACACAAGGGAAGTCTGAGAAACTTTCACAGAAAAAAGGAGCCTGAGGAGACGTGATATTGTAACTAAATATAATGTGGTGTCCTGGGTGAGATCCTTGAACAGAAATGGGATGTTAGGTAAAAGATAAGAAAATCTGAATACAATTTGGGACTTTGGTTAATAAGAGAATATTAATATTGGCTCATTAATTGTGACAAATGGATGTTTCTAATGAACAATGTTAATAATGGGGGAAACTGGGTATTAGGTATATGAAAACTCTGTACTATCTTCGTGATTTTCCCGTAAATATAAGCCTCTTCTAAAATAAGTATAAGTAACAAAAACAAAAACAAAACTTGTCTGTTGCTGGCACTCAACCCATTAAAGGGTTGTGTTAATCGTAGTCAGTGTTTATATTTGGTTTTCTGTTTTCTTGATTCTGTGCCCATTTAGGTGATAATTATTATATAATATAAATTGTCATTCAGGATAGGGCAAAGCTTGCAATAATTAAAATTCTAGAGGAGAGACTCTAAATTTGAATTCCAAATCTGACTCAAAAACATCAGAAATTCACATTTCAGAAGCCCATGTTCAAAGCTTGATGCTTTCATTTTATTTTATATTAAATAAAATTATACATCAAAGTGAAAAAAATGGGTTATGGTTGAATAGGTAGCATTCTTCCTTTCTCAATGGCTCATAACATGATGGTACATCGTGTAATTAATGCATCTTAGATTTGATTAAATACAATATTATCTTTTAAAAGTGTTTAATAACCGATGGGGAAAAAGGTTTCTAAATTAAATTTGCAATTTGGGGGAGGGTTTAGTATTTTTATTAATTTGCACATTTTTTAGTATATTAGAATATTATTTGTCCCTCATTTGTAATAAATATTTCCCCCAATTTTTTTGCCTTTTAATTTTAATTATGATGCTTTGTTATAGAGCACTTTTTGTTATAGAGTGCCTTTGTTACGAGTACCCTACTTGGGGGTCCCCGCTAAGCAGGCTTTCCAGGGGTGGATTTTTAAGTGATCCCAGGGAACAGTGGGCAGGGAAGGAAGGAAAGCCCGTATGGATGCATTATTGCATTGGCTATGTAAGGACAAATACAAACTAAAATAAGAGTCTTAATTCTCCCTGCTGAAACAGGGAAAGAGATTTGTCTCCTCTCCCTTTTCTCAGAGCATTTACTTAGAAAACCCGTATGTACTTTCTCATCTCTTTAAAATGTGTTCCTTTGAATACATAAGTCTTTTGTCAGCTGGCTTTGTTGTTGTTGTTGTTGTTTTAAGCTTTATGACCCAGGAATGTCTTTCTCAAGAACCTGGGAGACATCTCTTAAAAGGCAAACATTTTGAGGACCATCTTTTTAAAATTCAAGCATCAAAAGAAGTAGTTCCCTATCGTTAGTCAACTATACCTCAAGAAATAAAATTTTTTAAAAAGAGGTAGGCAAAAATCACTTGTAAGTTAAAAAAAAAATCAAACAAACAAACAAATAAATGGTGGAATCTGTGGGAAAAAAGAGGTAGTTCCCCTACTTTCCAATTCCTGTGGAAAGGGAGGAGCCTCACTTTGGCGGATGCTTTGCCCCAATTTGCGAAATGACCTCCTGTCATAAGATAGAGGTTTGGGGGCTTCCCTGGTGGCGCAGTGGTTAAGAATCCACCTGCCAATGCAGGGAACACGGGTTCGAGCCCTGGTCCGGGAAGATCCCACATGCCGCGGAGCAACTAAGCCCATGCGCCACAACTACTGAGCCCTCGTGCCACAACCACTGAAGCCCGCGTGCCTAGAGCCCGTGCTGTGCAACAAGAGAAGCCACCGCAATGAGAAGCCTGCGCACCGCAACGAAGAGCAGCCCCCACTCGCCGCAACTAGAGAAAGCCTGCGCGCAGCAACGAAGACCCAATGCAGCCAAAAATAAATAAATAAAATAAATAAAGTTATTTAAAAAAAAAGAAAAAAAGATAGAGGTTTGTTTTTCCACTGGATAACCCCAACTACAGGTAAAGTTGAGATGAACTCTGTGTGACCAATGGTACCGTCAGGTCATTGCATTGCAGGACTAGTTATTGTTTACTTGAGAACATGCATGGAATGGGCTGTATCTACTTGGCTGTGTGAGGCCATGAGATTCCTTGTGTCCTGCCTTCTCTTAGCAGATTGATTGCCTGTGATGCACATCACATTCTGGTTTAATGCTTATTCAATAACAAAAATGTTTTCTTTTTCTACCACCATGGTGGAGAGGATTTCTGGGTTGGGAGAAGATCTTGGTTCTAATTCTCCCACTGGAGGCAGCCACTCCGTCACAGGGGATCAGGGCACGTGAGGACCACTGGAGCCTGGAGTAGGCGTATCTTAGAACTCCGCGCAGGGTTCAGAAGGAGGAGCGTTTAGTCATCGGCTCCCACACCCGTCCGGTCCAGGGGCCTGTTCAGCCCCCGTACTGGTGGGTGGTGAGTGCCTGAATGCAGAGAGGACCACGGTTTCCCCCTCGGGGAGGCGCCGGAAAGGGAGAGGTGCCGTGTGTGGGTCTCAGGCGAGGTCGGTCCGCTGCACCTGCGTGAAGCTGGCCAGAGCTGGAGCAATGCCAGTCTAGCAGCAGTGGCTGGAGTGGAGCGAGAAGGGTGGCAGCACACGTAGGCCTTTTTTTTTTTTTTAAAGTAGTAAAAATATTAGAGTGGGTTTAGCTTTGATCCTAAGATACCATAAATTAACTGGTGTTTCCTTATTTGGTCTTGCTGCCTTGCAAGTATTTGCTTAGAAATAACACCGTAATGGTGATGGAGAAGGAATAGGGTGAAAAGGAATACACTCGAGCATTGCAGAGGAGTTGAGCGATTCTGTGTACCTTAGAGAACACGGAATCTTCGTGTTGGGGACACCCCAAGAAGCATCCAGGCATGGCGCCACCTAAAACATGGATTCCCTTTTCAACACCGCATCCTTTTTGTCACCTACGCTTTGCTTCCAGATTTCTTTCTGGCAAAGAATTCCAAATTATGGTAACAATTACTGTCTCCAGCTAATGTTGTCAATGTTGTAACATTCTTTAAATTCTTTTTCTAATATCACTAGAAAATTGAGCAAGTAAACTATTAGGAAATGTTGCCAAGGTCAAGATTAAATCAGACAAAATCTACTTATAATAAAATTAGTGCTTTGCCGCCTGGATAAGGAAACCGGATATGTCTTGTTTAAACAGACCTAACTAGAGAAAATCCTGAGCAGCCATAGCATAGCATAATGAGACAGATATGTTATATAAATATACTCCTTTAACTATAATAAATGATAGAATATTTGCCAGAAAGATCAAAGTACAACACACCTACAGTTGCAGAAGCAACAGAACTGTTCAAAGGAACCTTGAATGAATTGATACCAACCACTTTTATAAAGGAGAAAAAAGAGAAAGACTTACAAAAGCATGCTCTGTCCCTATGAGCATTAATATATTAATGTTTTCAGAGAAACCCAAGACATCCGGATAGTTGTCACGAGCAGAACTACTGCAGCAAAGACACAGTGGGGCTGATAATATACCAGCAGGGAGAACCCAAGTTACAGCTGAATTATATGAACAGATGATAAGGAAGCCAGTTAAATGAACCACCCTAGCTAATTAAATAAGATCCAACATAGCAATAATATTGGTACCAAAGAAACCAGACACTGCAATTAAGAAGTAATTAAAGAAGGTATTCCTGACATGAAAGCCAGTTTATCTGTGGCTCTTGAGAGGGGCCTTTCGACAAGGGACAGAGGAAGCAGACACATTGTTCTCAGAGGGTGGAGGGCTAGATTGAGAAATTAATTTACCTTTCAGAATTGTGTCAGCTAATTTCCTGTGTCTAAAGTTAATGTCCTGAGTAGAAAAGACTGGGCGTCCTGGCAGATGGATGGAACTCTCCCTGCACGTGGGATGAAATACGGCGCTCGGATCCCCCAAACCCTCCATAGTTTTTTCCAGCTGGAGTTGGGATGCAGCCTGAGTCTGTACACAAAGGCAAAGTCCTCAGCCAGCGTAACCTGCGGTTCCCCATCTGTGTTGAGTTCCACACGGTTAAGAAGAGGAGAGAGTGTTGCTAACCGATCTCAGGCCAAGATTGTTAAACAAGAGGAGCCACGAAAACACGGCTGAATGCTCTTACTTCAACTTCTAAGAAGCCTAATGAACGTCACAATAACCATCATAAATAATATTTGTTCCATCTTTTATATTTTCCATGCCTAAGTGTTTTATATGCTCCTATCACAAATGACTGGATGTGAGCACTCTCATTATTCCCATTTATAGACTTGGAAACAGATTCAGTTAAAACTTGTGCAAAAGCACATCATTGGGAAAAGCCAAGATTCCAACACAGGTCAATCTGACTTCAGAGCCTACACTCTTATCCATCCCACGATACGGCCCACAGCCTTGTAGGCGTGGAGGAGCTGAGATCAGTGAGATTAAACCACTGACATTGCTTATAACAGAGTCTCCCTCAGATGAAACTGACAGACATTTCACGCTGGTCCTCTAGGAGTTCTTTCCAGAAAAGAAGTTCTTTCCAGAAAAGACAATCCAATCCTGGTGATAAGAGATCCATGCTGGTCTTAACAGAGAATCTCAGCCTCTGTAGCTATTCCCAGACCCAGCTGCAAAGAATGGGACAATAAGTGGAAGAGGTCTGCGAGGGATATGACACGTGCTTACACACCCACACACACACAATCACTCACTCACTTTCCCAGCCAGAGGTAGTTCTTTATTTATAACGCTCCTCTCAGATGTGCTACTTAAGCAAATCAGAAAAAGCAAATATTCCCAGTGGTCAAAACCTGATCAAGAAATCCACTCCGCTGCCAGGGAAGAGAAGCTCAACAAACTGATGCTCAGGGGATTTTTCAGGCTTAAACCGAAGGCCAATGCACGGTGCTGCTAAAGAGCCTTTCCTCCGTGGTCACCCTCTCTTCTCTAGATGGTCACCCTCCTCTCTTCTCTTTTATTGTGCTACCTTGTTTTTCTTCTAAGCTGTACCCCAAGAGACGTCAGAAATTGAATACGCTCATATTCGGAACGTCATTTACGATGCTCAACTTCATCTAGTTTAATGGCTCTTCGTCAAATTTAATGAAGTATCAAAATATAGTTATTACAACCAATTATATTAGTTTGCTAGGGGTGCCGTAAATAAGGACCACAGACTGGGTGGCTTAAACAACAGAAACATATTCCCTCACAGTTCTGGAGGCCAGAAGTCCAAGATCAAGGTGTCGGCAGCATTGGTTTCTTCTAGGAGGCCTCTCTCCTTAGTTTGTAGACGGCCGTCTTCTCCCTGTGTCTTCACTTGGTCTTCCCTCTTTCATGTCTGTGTCCTAATCTCTTTTTATAAGGACACTAGTCATATTGGATTAGGGCCCACCCACCCTAATGACCACATTTAAACTAATTATCTCTTTAAAGACTATATCTCCAAATGAGGTCATATCCTGAGGTATTAGGAGTTAGGACTTTGACATATTTTTGGAGGGACACAATTCAGCCCATACACAAAGTAAGATTTATATAACAGTCTGACTCAATTTTTTTTGAGTGAAACTATGTACCCTTTGACCAACACCTCCCTCCTGCCAGCCTCTGGTAACCACCATTCTATTCTCTGCTTCTGTGAGTTTGACTATTTCAGATTCCTGCTATAAATGGTATTGTGTAGTATGTGTTTTTTTGTATCTGGTTTATTTCACCTAGCATAATGTCTTCCAAGTTCATCCATTTTGTAACAAATGGCAGGATTTCCTGATTTTTTTTTTAATGGCTGATTTGTCTTCCATTGTATGTAACACCACATTTTCTTTATCCATTCATCTGTCAATGGACATATCTTTGCTATTGTAAATAATGCTGCAATGAACATGGGAGTGCAGATATCTGAGATCCTGGTGTTAATTCTTTTGGGCGCATACCCAAAAGTGGGATTGCTGGAGCATATGGTAGATCGATTTTTAACTTTTTTGAGGCGATTCCATACTGTTTTCCATAGTGGCTATACCAATTTACCTTCCCACTAACAATGTACAAGAGTTTCCTTTTTACCACATCCTCGTCAACACTTGTTATATTTTGTTTTTTTTATTAATAGCCATCCTAACAGGTGTAAGATGCTATCTCATTGTGGTTTTGATTTGCATTTCCCTGATGATTAATGATGTCCCGTACCACTTCATACACCCATTGGCCATTTGTCTTTGGGGAAATGTCTGTTCAAATCTTTTGTCTATTTTTAAATCAGGTTGTTTGGTTGTTTTTTGTTTGTTTGTTTTGGGTTAGTTTTTTTTTTTTTTTTTAAAGAAATTCACGTTCTTTTATTTATTTATTTATTTATTTATGACCGTGTTGGGTCTTCGTTTCTCTGCGAGGGCCCTCTCTAATTGCGGCAAGTGGGGACCACTCTTCATCGCGGTGCGCGGGCCTCTCACCATCGCGGCCTCCCTTGTTGCGGAGCACAGGCTCCAGACGCGCAGGCTCAGTAGTTGTGGCTCCCGGGCCCAGTCGCTCCGTGGCATGTGGGATCTTCCCAGACCAGGGCTCGAACCCGTGTCCCCCGCATTGGCAGGCAGATTCTCAACCACTGCGCCACCAGGGAAGCCCTGGGTTAGTTTTTTGTTGTTGTTGGTGGTGGGGTTTTTTTGCTATTGAATCGTAGGAGTTCCTTATATATTTTGAATATTAACCCTTTATCAGATATATGGTTTGCAATTATTTTCTTCCAGTCTGTAGTTTGTCTTTTCACTTTGCTTATTGTTTCCTTTGCTGTGAAGATGCTTTTCAGTTTGATGCAGTCCCATTTGTCTATTTTTGCTTTTGTTGCCTATGCTTTTGGTGTCATATCCAAGAAATAATTGCTAAGGTCAGTGCTAAGAAGTTTTCCCCCTATGTTTTCTTCTGGAAGTTTTATAGTTTCAGGTCTTATGTTTAAGTCTTTAGTCTATTTTGAGTTGATTTTTGTATATGGTGTGAGATAAAGGTCCATTTCATTCTTTTGCATGTGGATATCCAATTTTCCCAACACCACTCACTGAAGAGATTATCCTTTCCCCATTGTGTAGACTTGCCCCCCGCCCCCCCCTTCAAAGATCAGTTGACTGTAAATGTGTGGGTTTGTTTCTGGGCTCTCTATTCTGTTCCACTGGTTGATATGACTCCATTTTTGAAGTTTGACTGCTGGTGGATTTCAAATTCCACCCCTGTGCCTTCCCGTTCAGCCCCACATTTGGACAAGCTGATAAGAAAGCCTGGGTGCGCCCTCCTTTGGCTCCAGAAGGAAGTTCAAGTCCCACACAAGTCCCAGACCACACAAGTTCAAACCACAGGCCCAGCCTTTAACCATAATAAAAGGCAAACCAGTCTCCCTTTCCTCTCTCTCAAGCCACTGTTATTTTTTTAGTTTAAGTTTATTTATTTATTTATTTTTTAACATCTTTATTGGAGTATAATTGCTTTACAATGGTGTGTTAGTTTCTGCTGTATCACAAAGTGAATCAGCTATACATATACATGTATCCCCATATCTCCTCCCTCTTGCGTCTCCCTCCCACCCTCCCTATCCCACCCCTCTAGGTGGTCACAAAGCACCGAGCTGATCTCCTTGTGCTATGCGGTCTCAAGCCACTTTTGTACCAACTTGGGTACTTGCTCTGCTCTTCCCCAAAAGTTTCATTACATGAGTAATAAATCTTTAAATACTTTTTGGTGTATGTGTGGTGTCATCAGTCTCAACATCCAAACCAAATTTCACGTAGAGTGGGGTTCCATCCTGTTCCTGCCGGATGGCCATGACAGTCCACTTACATTTAACTAAGATAACACTCGTAAAGTCAACTATATTACCCATAATAGTAACACAAAAATAATAAAAACATAGCTATTTTGATAGATGTCAAAAAGCAATGTCTTCTTGACAAAACATAAATATCTAAAAACAATAGGAATGGAATATTCATTTCTTTACATGATAAAGAGTACATATTTAAAATGGATTCAGCATTATACTTGATGGAAGGTACTAACATCACTCCTCTTTTAAAATATAGGAACAAAGCCAAGATATGGCCTATCACCACTCCTACTTAATATAGCACCTGTGCCAGTTAGTAAGCCATTGTCTCTCAGCCCTAAATCGACTTTTCTTTGTGCTGCGCTGTGAGATGTAACATCTCTCCTTTGCCACGTGGCTCCATGTTAGGTGTTATCAATAGGAGGTACGATAGGAGACTGAAAGATAGACTTCCCTAGTGCTCCTATTGACAGAGCCAGGCATGGAGTTGCTGGCAAAGTGGAAATGTGGTTTTCAGAGTCCTAGCTCCAACATCACAGAGTATGAAAGGGTGATTTTCACGCTAATAGACAATAACTCAGTAACTGGCACAGGTCTCTTCAGCCTGTTCCTCCAGCACGCTGAAGTGAATTATTACCTTGCCCCAGTTGGGTTTTTTGGTAAAGAAAAACTCACAGACAGAAGTTACTAAGAAGACCATACTCCTGAAAATAACAACCATAATAACATCCTTCACGTAAAGACTTTCCTTGATCTGCGTTTATACTGCTCCACTTGGCTGTTCTTCTACACAGACGAAGTCAATTTGTAGTTGGAGAAAAGCCTTGTAATGGTATTAAAACCCTCTAACTCGCTCTCCAATTCCCAAATACTTAGGGGTTATGTCAACATGATAGGATGCTATAAAGATATTAAAATGACAAGTGTGCTAACTAATGTCAGTACATGGACATGTTTACATAAAATAAAAAGATGAAAAAACCCAAAACAGAACTTATTAGGTGTATCTTACTTATTACAATGTAAAGTTTATAAGTGTACATAAAAGGATTTGAAATAAAATTGGAATTATTTATTTATTTTTTATAAATTTATTTATTTTTATTTTGTTTATTTTTGGCTGCGTTGGGTCCTCGTTGCTGCGCGCGGGCTTTCTCCAGTTGTGGCGAGCGGGGGCTACCCTTCATTGCGGTGTGCGGGCTTCTCATTGTGGTGGCTTCCCTTGTTGCGGAGCACAGGTTCTAGGTGCGCGGGCTTCAGTAGTTGTGGCACGTGGGCTCTAGAGCATAGGCTCAGTAGTTGCGGCGCATGGGCTTAGTTGCTCTGCGGCATGTGGGATCTCCCCAGACCAGGGCTCGAACCCGTGTCCCCTGCATTGAAGGGGGATTCTTAACCACTGCACCACCAGGGAAGCCCTAAAATTGGAATAATTTAAATAAAGTTGGAATAATAGCAATTGCAGTTTAATGCTACATTTCGGTTTTCTTCCTGTAAAGTCACACAAGTTCATAATAGTTTTTTTCTTTTTAAATAACTTTTTTTCCCATAAATTTATTTATTTTATTTATTTATTTTTGGCTGCGTTGGGTCTTCTTTGCTGCGCGCGGGCTTTCTCTAGTTGTGGCGAGCGGGGGCTACTCTTTGTTGCAGTGCGCGGGCTTCTCATTGCGGTGGCTTCTCTTGTTGCGGAGCGCCGGCTCCAGGCACATGGGCTCAGTAGTTGTGGCTCACGGGCTTAGTTGCTCCACAGCATGTGGGATCTTCCTGGACCAGGGCTCAAACCCGTGTCCCCTGCATTGGCAGGCAGATTCTTAACCACTGCGCCACCAGGGAAGCCCCGTAATTGTTTCTTAAAAGATGTGAGAATATTTGCTCGTTTACATTTCTCAGACTGCCTTCCTCTCTGATCTTAATGTTCCTTTTAATTTGTTTTTTTTTAAATCTTCTTTGAACAAATGAAGTAATATTGATTTTGTCTGACCTATACTCACAGCTTTTAAAACAAATCTTGCTTTCACAGCTGCTTATTCTAATATTAACAGGCTGAGTGAAGTTTGCCCTCTGAATTAATTCTCAAAATAAAGTAAGATTGAGATGCATAATGAAGAAAAATGAACTATAAAAACGAGGACTCTCCAACATACAATGAATTGTTCTTTCCCCTCTTTTTTTTTGTTTTATAAATTTATTTATTATTTATTTATTTATTTTTGGCTGCGTTGGGTTTTTTTTTGCTGCATGCGGGCTTTCTTTTTAGTTGAGGCGAGCGGGGGCTACTCTTTGTTGCAGTGCACAGACCTCTCATTAAGGTGGCTTCTCTTGTTGCGGAGCACGGGCTCTAGGTGTGCGGGCTTCGGTAGTTGTGGCACATGGACTCAGTAGTTGTGGCGCACGGGCTTAGTTGCTCCACAGAATGTGGGATCTTCTGGGACCAGGGCTCGAACCCATGTCCCCTGCATTGGCAGGCGGATTCTTAACCACTGCGCCACCAGGGACCCCCTCCCCTGTTTTTAAAAAGAAATAGCATTACCTGACTTTGTCCTGCTCTGTGCAGAATGAGACATGATTAAAGTAGTTTGTGTGCCTGATGATAATACAAAGCTGAGAGGAAAGGAAAAACCTCCTCTGATGAAAATGTTTTCCTTTAATGGGAAACGTACCGTCTCTGGTTGCAGAAAAGGAAGAGAGAAAACAGCCAGAAATATTCAGTTTTCTCTGTCATAAACGTGCCTTTTGGGAATGGTCAAGGTATCCCAAGGAATGAGACGCGGAGCAAAAGATTACTGAATTAGAATGACCTCAACTTCTCTTTTATTGAGCTCAAGGTCATCTAATAGCTGTTCTCACAACCATCCTCTTCTCCTCATCACATCTTTTGTTCTTCTCTTTATTTTTTCCCATCCATATTAAAGGAAGATTATTCTAAAACCTCAATTCAATATAACATCTATATACAAAGTAATTACCATGTGCAAGATATTCTAAATTCTGTAAAAAATTCCTCTTGCCGTGACTTCCCTGGTGGTCTTGGTGGTAAGACTCCGCACTCCCAGCGCAGGGGTCCCAGGTTCGATCCCTGGTGGGGGGAGCTAGATCCCAAATGCCTGCCACAACTAAGAAGTCCGCACACAGCAACTAAAGATCTCGCATGCTGCAACTAGGACCCGGTGCAACCAGAATAAATAAATAGATAAGTAAATAAATAAATAAATATTTTAAAAAAATTTCTCTTGCCTTTTAAACTAGCTTGAATTTATTATGTTATATGCAAAGTAATTTTGACTAATGTATGTGCCTTTTTTATTCATTTATTTTTTAATCGAAGCATAGTTGCTGTACAATGTTATATAAGTTACAGGTGTACAAAATATAGTGATTCACAATTTTTAAAGATTATACCTATACATGCTTATTTCTTATAAAACAAAGTCCAAATTTCTAAGAAGTGCACTCAAAGTTCTATATAATCTAGACATATCTTACCTTTTCAACCTTATTTTTTATTGCTTCTTAATTGAAATTGTTTTCTCCAAACAGCCTGGCGTACCCTGTATTCTTAAACACATCCTGTTCACTCCATGACCACACCTCTGCTCATTTAAATATCATCTTCACGTCACTTTCTCTCTTTAAATCCCATCCATCCTTCAAAGCCTACTTATCTCAAAGCTCCCTTTTATGACAGAGACAACCCTTCTTTTGATGATTTATAGAACTTCCTGTATGTGCAATTACTTTGGCATTTGTCACGTACTCTCATGAACCATTATTCATTAAAACATTTTTAAATGTATGTGAATAAAACTGTAAGATCCTCGGGGTCAGAAAACACCTCTTTTGCTTGTTTGTGCTCTGAAGGAGACGCAGAAATGCTTTCTGATTATTCACTACCGACGGTGGGCCACTTCCAAAACTTACACCCAAAGAGAAAGTTACAACTTTTACCCAAGGAAATAAAATATAACCCTTATATTCATTCACTAAAATGGGTTTACTGAGCACATCCTGTAACAGGGGAGAACCTTTTGTATTCTATTACAAGTTAATCACTAAAGGGATGTTACCTATAAACATAAATTATACATAACGGCCCATCTCTGGGAACACTGCCTCCCAGGTAATGGGCATTAAGCTAAAATACTTTTGTGTAGCTCATAGGAAACGTCCTGACCAGGCCCACCTGTGAATGCCTGCAGGGAGGAAAACATTAACACGTCCCCTCTGGAGGCTGACCAGAACCAGGAAATGTGTGACTTTACTCCCTCCCTTTTTAGTATGAAAGAAGCATGAATTCTTGCTCAGGCAAGACGGTTCTTTGGGACATGAGTCCACCGTCCTCTCGGTCTGCTGGCTTTCTGAATAAAGTCTCTATTCCTTGTCCCAGCAACTCGTCTCTCAATTTATTGGCCCGTCGTGCGGCGAGCAGTACAAGCTTGGACTCGGTAACAATTCTATGTGCCAGGTACCGGTGATGAGACACAGTAGGAACCTGGCCCTGCAGACCCACAGCCATCAGTGGTGACACAAATGGGTCACTGGGAGCTGAACCCAGAGCCCAGGTCACAGGGCACACGGACTGTCACAGGAGAGGAGAGCACGTATGCGTGGAGCTGACAGAGGGAGAGGACAGTCTGGAGCTAAAGGCCGTCACGTGCAGGCCAGTAGCTCCATTCTGCGAAGACTCCACCCGTGTTGGGGCTTTAGCGGGGATAGATATACAGCACTGCTTTCTTCCACTCCAGAATCTGAATTCAACTGAGAAATAGACACAGGACCGAGACTGAAGGAGATGAGGACATGGCCTAGACTTGTGGCAAGTGGGATGCTCTCAGCCTCCTGAACTGAATTTACTCGACCCTCGGCTGGCCTCACCTGCAGACAGAATCTGCCCTGCTGAGCTTACTGTGCACCAGAAAGCAGGCCAGGATCTGAGGCGAATTAACCTCCAGCCAGGTGAGAATTTGGGGAAAAACAGAAAAGGTATAGTCCCAGACTCTATATGGGGCTAAAAACCACTGATGCATAATGTCATCTCCTCACTCTTCTCTGGGCCTCTGGGGAGTCAGGGAGGTGACCTCTGGCAACATGTTACCATCTGGAGAGGAACTGGGAGTGGGAGAAAGCCATGAAGGGTGGTGTCCTGTGAAATGCTGAATGGTTTGGGTTTAAATACTAGTTCTGTCGTTCATTCACTGCAATTCTGTAAATAACAGAGTGTCATTTCCCTCATCTATAAAATGGGAATCTTACAAGGTTTTTATATGGTTTATTATTAATCAATACTTTTGATACTGAAATCCTCAAAAATGGGATTGAATTTGATTCAACAGACCTCAAAAAATGTTTTCAAAATTTTTATTTTAAAGATTCCTTTTGGGTCTTTAACTTATCTTCCGATTAAGTAAACAATTTCTTACTAATAAAGTCTCTACTTGTCTCTACTGAAAGCTATCTTTCATTGCAAAGTAGATATTGTACAGATTAGTTAACATGAAGCTTATGTGTTCCAGCTTAGGGGAAAGGGTAAAAACACATCTAGTTAGATTTAATTTCTTCTTCGAACCTGACAAAATATCAAAATTTGGGAGGAGTTGGGTTGGGGATAGTTGATAGTTGATAAAATATGTTTTGAATTATAGAAGCCCAAAGGCCTCATGTGTTTGTTCAGACTTCATCTGGTAACACTGAGTGTGCATTTCAGACATTTTGACACTTTATTTCATCAAAGGGATGCATAGTCCTTCTCAGTGACATTGAACTTCAAGGGTATACTCATTCTACATGTGCCCCACCCTCTTGTGTTAATTACTGTGATGAACTGTCTTGCTCTAAGAGGTGATATTTCTTTAATTTTTATTCCAGCAGAGAAACATGAAACTACCCATTTAAGAGCAAGGAGCATTTTGTAAACAGAACTTAATATTTGTTTTTTATTCAATTAGATACTATAATACAATTTCAATAAACAATCTCTAAATTAAAATGTCACTTTTTTGGATATTTTTATTTTTGTTTTTTAATTTAATTTAATTTTTTAAATTTTAAAATGCTACTTTAACTCCAGGGAAATAAAGCAGCTTGAAAATCAATAAATAAAAGGTGATTTGAAAACCAGGAAAAGAATGACATTTTATCAAAAATGATAATCAAATTGGCCAAAAGCCAGCTAGTCATCTTGACTATTTATTCCTGGAATTTCCATTTGCTGTAGTTTTGTAAGGGTTTGTCTCCTTATTTTTGGTGGTATTTATTCCAGAGTTTCTAAAATTGGTGATATGTTGGTTGAAAAATTGATGGCATAAAATCCTTATTTTCTTCAACAAACTCCATTGACCATCATGTGATCTCATATAACCACAAAAGACATTCCTCTAAAGCAGGAAACAAGACATATGAATTGGGACTATCCAGAGAAAGACAGAGGCCCTGCATCCCTTCCATTTTTATGATGTACTTAAAATAAAAACAAATAATAATAAGCATTCTCAAAGCAGGATTCTCCAAGTTGCGGTATATTTTGAATGTTTACATTTAACCATGGGAGTGGCATGAGGGAAACCTTTTTTTAATCCTGTCAGTGTCTCTGTAGTTATTTATAGAGATTATTCAGAGACAACTCAGGACAGCTGAATCTGAGGCCGTGTGTAAATTAGGCCCTGATGCGCACAGACAATACAGGAGATCGGCCCTGGTCTCCGTGGCTGCTCCTGGAAGAAAGATACACAAGTTTTCTGGTGACTGGAGAGCTCTGAGTCCATGTTTACATGGGCCAAGATAAATGAGATGTGAGATGAATACCTGGCTAATTCTAACACCTCCCCTAACTCTGCTTTTAAAGGCAAAGCAAGAGGCTCGAGCCTAAATTAGGGGAACTGGATGAGGAGCGAGGACAACAGCTGTCGCCCTGCCCACATCACGCCTCTAGCCCCGGCCAGCAGCAATTGCCGTGGGGCTCCCAAAGCCACACCCATCCTCCCCACAGGTTGTCCTCCCTCACCCCCTAGAGTTCAGGGCACCGGAGACCCCGTCGCCCTGAGGCTGGAGCCGCCCCATGGTCCCTACTCAGCCCAGGCAGAAGGTCATGGGGCTTGGGGGACGAGGGACAGCTCTGGCTGGATTTGAGTCCTGTCTCCCGAACACGTGGCCTTCGTTACTCCATACCTAAATTTCAGTTTCCTTTTTTTTTTAAAATTTATTTATTATTTATTTTATTTTTGGCTGCATCGGGTCTTCGTTGCTGTGCACGGGCTTTCTCTAGTTGCAACGAGCAGGGGCTACTCTTCGTTGTGGTGTGCGGGCTTCTCATTGCGGTGGCTTCTCTTGCTGCAGAGCACGGGCTCTAGGCGTGTGGGCTTCAGTAGCTGTGGCACGTGGGCTCAGTAGTTGTGGCGCACGGGCTCAGTTGCTCCGCAGCATGTGGGATCTTCCTGGACCAGGGCTCAAACCCATGTCCCCTGCATTGGCAGGCAGATTCTTAACCACTGCACCACCAGGGAAGCCCTACATTTCAGTTTCCTAATCTGTAAAATGAGGCTAAGCACAATGGTAGCCAGCTCACGGAGCTGAGATGATTAAACATGAATTAACTGTCTAGCTCCTGGTAAGTGTCCTCTCAAAGGCAGTAATTAGGGGTGAGAGACCCACAACTAGTCTCCACATTCATTGATGATTCTTGCCTAAATCAATTATTCGTATGATAGTTGCAAAATGGTAATTTTCTCAGTCCACCGTTCTCTCTAAATTTATTAGTTGCATTAGATGACCTTTCCCTTCTTGCTCATGTGCTTTTTTGTTTGTTATTTAATCAGTATGAACTAATGGAGTCTCATTTTACTTAGTGGGTAATAGCCCATTCTTATCACTGTTACTCAGCTTTCCCAGCTCTTGGTCAGTGGGAGCTCCTCCTTTCTGGCTCCTGTGTCCTTTCAGCAGCTCCTGCCTGCACCTCATGTTTTGAGCACTTCTTTATTTTGTAGCCTAACAAAGCATTTCAGGTTCATCTTGTACTTTCCTTGTCTCAGCCTTGCCGTCAGCCATTTTTTCAAGAAGCTCTGATTCTTTTTGTTGGAAAACAGTATTTAGAATCCAACATCTGGGCACTAGATGCGTTCATAGCTTTTGGGGTGTCACTGTTTCCAGGCCCTTTCAGCAGACAAAACTAGAGAATATGCACACACACCCACACCCACAAATATAACTATATCTCCATCTTTTAAAACCACGAGTTCATGCTAATTCTCCCATTCTCATCCAGCTCGAGGGATTCTTAGCCTTCTGCATTTCCATATTTGTTTGTCATGACGTTATCAATACTTGTACTCGTTTGTTCACCTACTATATGTAGAAAGCTGTTTCAGAATTGCTAACTCACATCACTGCTGAAACAAACCCTACAAATAGAGTTTGAGATTTGTCTGCAATTGGTTTTATCTCTATAGTAAAAACGCTGTGTTTGAAAAATTCTTGGGAGAGAGTGAGTGAGTTTTATGATATGTGAATTATACCTCAATAAAGACATTTAAAAAAATTTACATGGGTTAGTTGCCCGCTCCTTCAGCATGGCTATGCTCTCCATTTTAAATGCAATTAAGTTTATTTGCTTCTGTTTGTATCCCATTTTAGAATTTTTTTCCCTTCTCTATCTTATTGACATTTAATTTTGGAGTATATAAACAAGAATGTGGTTCTAAAAGCCCATACTCTACAAAAAGGTATACTCAGAGGTGTGAATTCTCATCCCCTTTCCTTCCACTCAACTCCTTTCTACCCCAATAGGTGGCTAGTCTCATTAGTTTCTGCTCCACCCGTCCTGTTTCCTTTTTACAATAATAAACTGGTGGAGATCTCTGTTACTATCTATCTGTCTATCCATGCATCCACCCATCTCTCCATTATCTTCCATACACAAAAGATAGTAAAGTGTACTCTTTGTCCTTCGATTTTTTCCCTCTGCTTCACAATGTAATCTTGAAATCACTTTACATCGGTTTATAGAGATCTTCTGTATTCTTTTCTCATAGCTGCATAGTGCTCCAGCGTGTGGGTATTCCATCACTTAGAGTTTGTCTTTTGCATCACTTAGAGTGTTAATGGATTTTCATGTCTCATTGGATCCTTGTAATAACCCTGTGAGATGGGCAAAATGTGTGTCATTATTCCCATCTTGCAGTTGAGAAAATAGAGATTCCGAGAGGTGACAGAGGTGAGTAATAACAGAGTGGGGTCTAGAAACAGACATCGGAGTTCAAGGGCAGCAGCTCTCCCAGTACACTGTCCTGGTGGCCTTCAGAACTCTTAATCCTGCGTGTGATAGGGAAACTCAGGCTTTGTGGCAATCTGGTCTGGAACAGTGACCACTATTCATATCATGTCTCTAGGTTTAATGATAATAATAACATAATGTGTTCTGAGTTCCAAACAACTACTTCAAAACAAAATTTTTTAAAATGACCTGTATCTGGACCCTGGCATACTTAAATTCGGTAATTTGAGGAGAGTTCATAAAGGACCTTGATGTCAGAGGAAATGGAAATTAAAACAATAATGAGATACCCTTTCCTAATCATCAAATTGGCAAAAATTAACGAGCCCTACCAGAGCAAGTGTTGGAGAAGGTATGAAAAAATAGGAATGCTTGTGTACGGTGATGAAAGTGCACCTACAGTCACTTTAGAGAACAGTTGGCAGTATCTTGTAAATTTAAAGCTATGTGTAGTTTTAATGTAACAACATGTAGTGGATTTATTGTTGCTATTTTATTTATTTATTTTTTGTTTATTTAGGCCGTGCCACGCGGCTCGCGGTATCTCAGTTCCCCGACCAGGGACAGAACCCAGGCCATGGCAGTGAAAGCCCAGAATCCTAACCACTAGGCCACCAGGGAACTTCCCTTATTGCTGCTATTTTAAATGAATTAATAAATTTAAAATTTGTCAGTTTTTATCTATAATATGATAAATATTAATAGCTCTAACACACGTAAACAAAACCTCTTTGGGGTCCTAAATAAACTCATGAATGTAAAGGGGTCTTGAGACAAAAATGTTTGAAAACTGTTTCTTGTGATGAGTTGTAAGAGTTGTGGGCAGTTCTTTATACTTTCTGGATACGAGTCCCTTATCAGATATATTATTTGCAAATCTTTTCTCCCATCTGGAAATTATCTTTTTACTTTTCTTTTAAAATTAATTAATTAATTTATTCTTGGCTGCGTTGGGTCCTCGTTGCTGCACGCAGGCTTTCTCTAGTTGCGGCGAGCAGGGGCTACTCTTCGTTGTGGTGCGCGGGCTTCTCATTGCTGTGGCTTCTCTTGTCACAGAGCACGGGTTCTAGGCGCGCAAGCTCAGTAGTTGTGACTCGTGGGCTCTAGAGCGCAGGCTCAGTAGTTGTGGTGCACGGGCTTAGTTGCTCCGTGGCATGTGGGGTCCTTCCCGGACCAGGGCTCGAACCCGTGTCCCCTGCATTGGCAGGAGGATTCTTAACCACTGTGCCACCACGAAAGTCTTGTCTCTGGTTACATCACTATTCAGTGTTTACATTATTATGTATATGTAAATATATTTTCTGCTGAGCCAAGAGATATACTGTTATTGTTTCCTTTCTTGTTAAAAAGTCTGCTTTTCTCAGAGTTAGCAGTAGCCTAATTTAAATTGTTGCTGTTGTTTCCTTTTTTTGAACTCATGCTGACATCTTTCCACACCCTTCAATGGCCTCCATTTCTACAAGACCAAACCTGGGGCTTCCCTGGTGGCACAGTTGTTAAGAATCCACCTGCCAATGGAGGGGACATGGGTTCGAGCCCTGGTCCGGGAAGATCCCCCATCAGCCGCGGAGTAACTAAGCCCGTGCACCGCAGCTACTGAGCCTGAGCTCTAGAGCCCGCGAGACACAACTACTGAGCCCGCGTGCCACAACTACTGAGCCTGCGTGCCACAACTACTGAGCCTGCGTCCCTGGAGCCCGTGCTCCGTGACAAGAGAAGTCACCACAATGAGAAGCCCATGCACCTCAATGAAGAGTAGCCCCCGCTTGCTGCAACTAAAGAAAGCCCACGTGCAGCAACAAGGACCCAAAGCAGCCAAAAATAAATAAATTAAAAAAAAAAAAAAGAAGACCAAACCTGTCTGCTAATCTATCCATTCCTCTTGCTTTCTAGAGAGACATTGCTTTGGGCATCTGTTCCCTACACCAATCCACACTTCCTGCTCCCTAAAAATGATTCTGCCCAAACCTCCACAGCACTCTGCCTGCTGACACACGTCATAGCAGTGCAGCAGCATTTTTTCTTTGGAGATGCTCCTCCAGCCCTCTTGGCTCCTGCCTCAGCTGGCTGGCCCTCCCCTTCATAATCCCCGAGGATCACCACGACCTCTCTCTCCTCTTAGTTCTCTCATTTCCTGGATCCCACTTCTTTCTCTTTTAATTTATTCTCTCATTTTGGTGGAGTAGAGATTCCAGTAGCTTCCTGAGAAAATGCATGGGAGATAAATTATTTTTTATCTTTAAATGAGTAAAAAATGTCTTTATCTCCACCCTCATATAAATAGTTTGGCTGGGATTAGAACTCACGTTTAGAAATTGTTTTCGCTCAGCACTTTGAAGGGATTTCTCCTCTGTCTTCTGGTTTTCAGTGCTGCTTTTGAGAAGTCAGTGCAATTCTCATGTGGCATCTGAATCCTCCTGCCCCATTTTGTCTCTTCAGAAGTCTTTATGATCTTTTTTTTTTACACTTGATACTGTGAACTTTCATTATAATATGTCTTATTCTGGGTCTTCTCGTCATGCATTGTGCTGGATACCTGAGGAGTCCTTTAATTCTGGGGACTTGTGTTTCAGTTTGAGGAAATTCCCTCATATTGATTCTCTGATCATTTCTTCCTCACTCTTTTCTCTGTGGAATTCCTATTACTTAGATGTTGGACTTCCTGGATGAGCTTTAAAAATTTCACCTGTCTCTCTTCTGGTCCAGCTTTATCCCTTTATTTTACTTTAGAGGGTTTTTTCAACTTTAGCTTTCGATCCTTCCACTGACTTAAAAATTCTTTTGGCTATCTATTTTTTTTTTTATAAATTTATTTATTTTGGCTGTGTTGGGTCTTTGTTGCTGTGCACGAGGTTTCTCTAGTTGTGGCGAGCGGGGGCTACTCTTCATTGCGGTGTGTGGGCTTCTCATTGAGGTGGCTTCTCTTGTTGCAGAGCACAGGCTCTAGGCATGCAGGCTTCAGTAGTTGCAGCACACGGGCTCAGTAGTTATGTCTCACAGGCTCTAGAGCGCAGGCTCAGTAGTTGTGGTGCACAGGCTTAGTTGCTCCACGGCATGTGGGATCCTCCTGGACCAGGGCTCGAACCCATGTCCCCTGCATTGGCAGGCAGATTCTCAACCACTGCACCACCAGGGAAGCCTTGGCTATCTATTTTTAATTTCCAAGGGATGAGGTCTTTCTTGCTCTCTAATGGTACCTTTAAAAAAAATTTCTGTTCTTGTTTTATGGCTATAATATCTTTTCTCATCTCTCTCAGGATATTAACATTAACTCATATTAACATTGACTCGTTTCCTCTGAATTCTTTTTTTCTCTTGGTTTGTTTTAGCCTCTTGTTTGTTGAAATGTTTCCTCAAATGCCTAGAAATCCTTAAATCTCGTATTTAAGAGTGGGACACAAAAAAGCTGATTGGAAATTGTGTGTGTGAGTGTGCATGGAAATTGTGTGTGTGAGTGTGCATGTGTGGTATGTGCTTATGTGTCTGTGCATGGTGTATGTGTGTATTTTGTGGTATGTGTGAGTCTGTGTGGTATATGTTTGTGAGTGTGTGGTATGTGGTGTGTTTGTGTGTGTAACCGTGTGTGTGAGAGCGTATGGCGTGTATGTTTGTGTGTAATAGGTGTGAGCATGTGTGTCTGTGTATGGTGTGTGTGTCTGTGTTTAGTGTGTGTGTCTGTGTGTGGTGTATTTGTGTGTGTGGTATGTGTGTGGTATGTGTCTGTGTGTTACGTGAGTGTGGGTGGTCGGTGTGTGTCTGTGTGTGTGTGTACCGGGGGCGGGCAGGATGGGGAGTAAGGGTTGTAGACTGTTGGGCCTCACGGTTATGTGATCAGGAAGCAAGCCAATTTTTTTTGCAGGGGAGAGTGGGGTTTGGGTTTGGGGTAACAGAAGTCTCCTGACTTTATCAAAGATGGATAATTTTCTATTTTTTTTTCCTTTTGGATGATTTTCAAGAGGAGAAGGAGGTGGGAATGTCTTTCAGTCATCTTAAGACAAGAGGTTTCTTGTTGAATTATTTCTAGTGTTTCCCAAAGTAAGAAGACCAGCAAAAGAGGCCCAGTGGAAGAAAGTCATTACAAAAAGCTGTACATTTCTTTGGTGTTTCTTCTCAAGACTGTTAGTGTAAGTGACAGTCACACAACCAGTATAATGAGTAAATGCAGGATTTCATCTTCCCGGGAGAGCAGTCTAGCACATTCCACAAACATTTCTTGACTAGAAATTGCTCTTTACTGTAGATGAAATGCCACTGGATTTTCAGTTATCTTGGAAAGAGTTCCATATTGTAGCGATAAGAGGTAGTATCTTTCTGGGTCTTTAAAATCTCAAACAAACTCCTAAAATTTAATGACACCTAAACATAGAGCGAAGAAGTTCTTGGAAAGTTAAGTATGTAAGGGCAGGAAAACCTCAAGAGCCAGTGTTCAAAATCATTGTCCCAAACAATTGATAAAAATTGGCAAACAAGCTGAAGGCCCGCGGAGGAGGCTGTGTAATTCGACACAGAGCTTGGAGACCAGAGAGCTGTGTCAGTGAGCCCTGGCACGCAGAATCAATTCCAATGCCAGCTTTCTATACAGGTTTTTAAATTATTTTGCTTGGCATAATAGTTTTTCTCAAAATGCTCCAAGAAATAGCATAATGTGTCTTCATATATCATCATGAATTAAATGTACCCAATTACTTATTTAAACTATTGCTTGGCCCTGTATATTCGTTTCATAGCTAATATCTGCATGCTTCACTGAGGTAATTTCATGTACTTAGTAAATCTGTGGTTCCCTTGCTATTTACAGAGTTTTAGCGCTGACTAAGAAATGTTTTAGAGCTTCAGACTCATACAAGTAAGAGTGACTTTTGCAGCTTTGTCTCAAACAAGCAAAGCAGATTCATGATATCTTTTCCTAAGTTATTCAAGGTGTCACTAAAGCTCCTATGTCCTTTATGGGGAGACTGTCCGAAGGCAGTATTACACTCTTAAAAAACAAAATGACGTAGTCTAAAAACTAAATTTTATAAAGGAAGGCCATTAAAATACTTTGAGCCACAAGATAAACACTTCACATATTATGTAGCCAGGATTCTGAAATGTGTTGAGATACTCTTTGGTAGAGGCTACACAATTTGGATTTGGAAGCAGATTAGGATTACTTCCCCAGTATAACTGGCCCAGGGAAAATGGTATTTCCAAAAAAGCATGGAAACAAAAAGAAAGATTGTTTATCCAGCTCTTTCAATTGCACCCTTAAGAATATATCAAAGGCCCTTGGGCGATGTTTTTCTTTTTTATGTCTTTCTGCATTTCCGCATACTCTGTAATGACTATGTATTTCGTTAATAGTTGCATCAAGATTAATGAATTCTGCTTGAAACCTTTACAATCCAAATTATATAAATGAAGTTATGGGAGTTTACAACAGTAAATATTTCTGAAACACCCACAGATAGTAAAACAAATTATTATCATCTAGGTCATAAGAGGAGAAAGTTCTTCTTCTGACATCTGTCCTACATTCTTCCATCCTCAATTATGCCATGATGTCCTAAAGGTAAATGTTAGAATCTTATCTCTCCAGACACAAGAGAGAACATGAGCATACTTGCTAGAAGATACCCTAAAATTCTGCCCCTCCCTCATGAAAATAGATGTTTCTCTTTTAACCATAATCTCTTAGATTCATATTTCAAGGGTCAGACTCTGAACTATATTTGAAATTTTCCCCAGCTCTTTTCTTGGTGCAATTCCAAGTTGGCAGGAAAGGCTTTGCTTGTTAATTGCCAAGTAATTATTTCATCAGAAGGCTCATGAGAGAAAGAGTTTCTATTACCTTTACTTGTGAGGATGCACCTTCCAAAAAGATTCAGACTCATTACGCAAGAGATGGAAAAAGCCACAGATGCCCGTGATTTGACTTTGGCAGAAGCCCAAATGCTTTTGAGATGTTAGATTTTCCAGATGCGTAGCCTCGCAGAAGGAGATCTGCCAAATTTGGAGAGGCGTGCGTATTTTTGGTATATACAAACAGTGTTCTGTTCATAGGGGTAACAAAGTTGGGGGGAGTCCTATGTTGTAGGAAGAAGACTGACTTGTGAAATGCTTAGGTCTTGGACCTCTGTTGCAGACAGTATATATCATCTTGGATAAAGTCCCTAAATGAGAGCTCTGTGCCTTGGTTTTCTTTAACGTGAATATATCAAAGTCCACTACTCTGATGCCTCTTTTTAGATATCATGAGGAAATAAGCACTGGATTAGGAGGCAGACACAGGCTCTGGTCCCATGTTTGTTACCTACTGTGGGGCAAGACATCTGAACTTTGAACTTCAGTTTCCTGATCTATAAAATGGTGATACTAATCCCTAGCTACTTAATAAGTTTCATAATCATGAGATAATATATGAAAAAGTATTCCACAAATTATAAAATGTTATAAAGCCTTAAGGTATTACTATTAGTAGTAAGCGTAATGTCTGTAAAGAAAATTTCAGTTGTGCAGAAATGTACGAATACCATTATTGTGCCATTTTATTAGTTATGCTATGAAACCTTGGGATTTCAGAGAGTTTCTTATACCATTCTACTGCTCCACTCAAGGTATTAACTCTGCAAAATGCCCTCCTTGGGGACTAGTATTTGTTGGTTTCCTCATCAGGGAGGGAGCGCCACATGGCCCAGTGGAAAGGGCACCTGACTTGGGAGCAGACCTCCTGGGCACCTGGGTTGGGATACAAACTACTTGTACGGTCTTTGGAAAGTCACTGAACCTTGATGTCCTTGTCTTGAAGTGAGAGATTGAACTAAATAATCTCTAAAGTCCTATCCGGTTGTAAAATTCTAGTATTTTATCTTTGTTTAAAGTATCAGTTGCTTTTGAGTGTTCACTAGAGTGATTCCGAGTCCCTGTGTCACATATCACAGTTACACAGGAAGCCCTGAGCTACTTCGGTATAGGATTAGGAGGAGATATTTGTGTTTTACTGCCCAGAGTTGACCCTGCACAACTGGGTGCCCACCAAGTAGAATATTCAACAGCCTAGGAGCCATCGTGAGATGAATAAACACCAGCGGTCCTGCCTGCAGGCCTAGCGAAGTATGCTTTGTTGTCATGGTGTTCCTGGGGCAGCTAATGTATAAACCTACACCAGGGGACCTGACTCCATTGCTTTAAAATCACCTCCTACTTTAGAGGAGAGTCCTAAGACCTTAATGTCCAGGGAATTAATGAATACATCAAGCATTTCTGAAAGTCAGATTTTATTTTGAACCAGTTCATAAACCAAAGGCATTCTACATGAAAAAAATACAGGCGTTTGAATTGGATGGACATTGATTTGAATCCTAGATTGAATTTACTAATGGGAGATATTAGGTAAATTGATCACTCTGAGCCTCAGTTTCTTCATCTTTAAAATGGGATAATAGCTACTTTGCAGATTTACCATACAGAAAATGCATTAAAATACCTGGTCCATACTAGGGACTCAATAAATGGTCATTGTTCTTCACTGATAAAAACATATTTCTAAAATTCTGTGATTAATTGCACAATTTAGCTAGGAGTGAGTAGGAAGGGTTTCAGAATGAAAAGGTATTTGCAAATTTTTCCCCCAGTTTTAAAGGTTTAAACTGTAAACAGAGCCTTTATAGAACGTGTTATTATTCCTTATATGTTAAAAGAGTAAAGAGATTTTTCTTTTTTACACATTATTTGATGTGTAGAATTTTTGTATACTTTAGAGGTTTTTTTTGCTTTTTTCCCCAATTTTCATTTTCTTTAAACTAACTTTCCCTATTGAGATATCTGAAAACCTAAATTATAACAGAGTTGATTCAGATTCCATGGTGTGCTGGAGTTGGCTCACACCAGTGCCTGAGAGCTGTGTTTGCACTTGTGTTCCTAACTCTGCATTCAGTGGCATCTCGTTGATAGCTGAAATTGGCCACAGTGGGAGTATTTACACCACGGAAATCAGCAAACAGTATAAGTCAGGTCTCTTTAATTTTTCCAGAGTCAATTGTTAAACACTTACAAGCACACCACTGGATACAAAATTCCTGGAGTTTTTCATGTTTGGCTTTATTATTTAAAATGTAGGGACTTCCCTGGCAGTCCAGTGGTTAAGACTCCGTGCTTCCACTGCAGAGGGTGTGGATTTGATCCCTGGTCAGGGAATTAAGAGCCCGTGTGCCGCTCGGCACGGCCAAAAAATAAATAAATAAAAAATAAAATAAAATGTACTTTTCCAAATTGTTAATATTAGTCTCTCCTTGAAATAAGAGCAAGGACTTTGTTTTATTTACTGATGAATTCCAAATGTCTAAAACAATAAATATTCCAATAAATATGGGAAATAAGCAACTGTACTTTAATAGCATTTCCCCTATCACATACTTAAAAATTACTACTACTCTGAATCTCTTCAAATGTTCAAACTATCACAAAATTGAAGTTGAAATTTATCTTTCTAACGCATGAAAGTCCTAAGAGATTTTTCAGAAATAAATTGATTGTCAAATGCCGACTCTCAGCTTGCGGGATCTTAGTTCCCTGACCAGGGATCGAACACAGGCCCTCGGCAGTGACAGTGCGGAGTCCTAACCACTGGACCACCAGGGAATTCCCAATGCCAACTTCCTGTACAATGCAGCACATCTGTAAAAAATATAATGTTGAGTCGCACTGCATTTGGTAAGGTCTAGCTAAGTTATTCACAAAACAACCTCCAGATCATGTGAACACGTTGATCTATTAAGTAGAATTGTTTGGCATTATCTATCTAAATGCTAAATAGATGATTTTGACTTTGATATAATTGATAATAAGATGTTCTTCTAGGGAGTAATAAAGACTATATACAGCTTTTAGAAGCTAGTCCTGAGAAATAATAAGTCCCTGCTGTCAACTATAAAATGTGCTTGCCTTCATATTTTATGTGCAAGACTAAACTGATATACTTCTAATCAGACCTGATAAAGTGGAAATGGCAAAGAACAAACATTTTTGAGAGATATGAAGGATAAAAGAATTGACAAGAAAATGACAGATGGATTGGAGAATTTGGAAGGTGTTGTCAAAAAGTTGAGTTGGTATAAAGATTTCTTGAAAAGTGTAAAAGTGGAGGATTGGGAGTGTACTACCACTATTTGAAGAGGAAGATGAAGAGCCTGATTTTCGAAGTGTGAAGTTTCAGGTGTCAGAGAGACATTCAAATGGAGACACTGTGGAGGAAAGCCGGGACGTGATAAAGCAGGCTCCCAACCATCCCACGTTTAGAAGGCAGATAAAACACACCAGAGACTCTGCTTTTTCCCAACTACCTCTCCTCAGGCACACCTTCTTTCTCACTATGCCCACCATGACCCAGTTGAAATAGCTTGTTAAAATGCACCCCCATAGTAGGAAGGAAGTTAGAGGGTACAACTCTAAAAAGAACTATATATAATGCTAAGAGCTCAGACTCCGAAGGTAAGCTCTGAGTCCTAGCTCTGCAATTTACTAGAGTCATGACCATGGTTAAGTTACTTATTCTTGCTAAACCTTAATGTTCTTCTCTGTAAAATAGGTAAAATAAAAATTCCCCTTTTAGAGAGCTTTGAAGAAAATAAAAAAGGGGTCTAGCAATTACAAACAAAATCCCCATAACGTTGGTGTGAGGATTGAACAAGATAGTTCATGAAAAGTGCTTAACCTAGTTCCCAGCACATAGTATTTAGTAAATGGGAGCAATTCTATCGTAAGATTTCTATATGACCCACATTTAGCCCACCCTGGAGGTGGGGCTGTCAGCACATCAGCACCATAAGGGGCCGGGGTCAGAGTCAAATATGCCCAGAAGGAGCGGTTCTGCTGTCGTACACTGGCAACTGGCCTTTTGTTCTCTTCAGACTCTTAGACGTCACAGCATATTCATGTCATCAGTACCTCTGGCTATCCTTCCTGTACTTGGTCAAATCTCCCAGGCTGCAGGGACTTTGTGACACCTCTCCACATGTCATAGGACTTCCTCTCACCCTCAACTGCTTGCTGGTCATTAACCTGTTTTCTCCACCATTTTTTCCTCCTTGGTGTGAAACTTGCTTTTTGAGGTCCAGCTTGAAATACTCCAAAACACTCTGCGCTGCCGGTCGCACTACCGTTTTGTGTGGGGCACCATTTGTGGGCAGATCTGTTCACCGGGACATGAAATACCCATGTTACCATGAATACCGTGAAACTCACATGCAAAGAGGTCACAACAGAGTGAGAAACGGATGGGGAAGCGCCTTTCAAATCAGGGCGACTTCACTGGCGGACAGAGAGCCGTGGAGCTTGTGCGCAGTATTTTTAGTTACAAAGACGTCTGGGGATGGGCAGGGCAGTGGCGAGTCAGCGCGGTGTCAGGGAGGAAAAACAGGAGGATCCAGTTTGCGCAATGCGCTCACCAGAGTGTTGCCCCAGAACAGGGCTCGCTTTAGAAAAAGACCCCGCGTTCAGATAAGGAGGAGGAACCCTGCACTGATCTTAGAGATTATTAGGGTGTCAAAGACTCAGACGAGTCCTGAAAATAAAGAAATCCTTCGGACACTTTAAGTGCACATTTTCTGGAATGATGGGACCCCAGAACACTTCTCTGTGCCGTAAATAGAAAGTTCTACCACCAAACACCCCCTTCTGGGCGTTTCCTGTCACACTTCATTCTGGTCCGACGGTTGTCCTTCTCCTGGACCTTGATCTTTATGATTACAATACTTGTAATTAATACACATGACTCCCCCTCTAGCCACAAATAAACTACTGTTTTAATCATTTTTTGTTTTTCTCTTAGACTGGAATTCTTTATCTTTGGGCCTCTGGTACATTCCAATAGTCACCAATTCCACTCATCCTCTTAGCTATGATTTTACGGATGTTATTTCTTGTATTAATAGCCTGTGAGTTTTATTTCTTAGAGCAGGGCTGTCCAGTAGAGTTTTCTGTGATGATGAGAATGCCCTCTCTCTCTGCTCTGTCCAGTACTCTAGCCACTAGCCGCATGTGGCTACAGAGCACTTTAAATGTGGCCAGTGCAATGGAATTTTTAATAGAGCTGAAATTTTAGTTTTGTTTAATTTTAATCCATTTAAATTTCAGGGGCCACACATGGATAATGGCTATCGTTTTGGACAGTGCAGTCTTTGTGGGTCCTATGTATCTGGGAAAGAAGGAGGAAAAAAGTCATGTTGACAAGGTAAAGCCACAATGACTCCTACTCTGCAAAAAGCGTTGTTGATCACCAATTATCTCTTTAAAATACATCTTGTTGAATATTTTTCTGATGTGCTATCTGTGCAATTTTTAATACCAAGAAAATAGATTAATTTTGGTATATTATCGAGGAAAAGTACTATTAAAGTACGGGAGATGAAACCGCTTACTGGAGAGGCTAATAGAGACAAACAGGAAAAGTTTGGAAAGACACGCCTTAAATAATGACGGAAAAATTAGAAACCATCTCCAAGGATGTTTAATTTGGATCAATTCTGATGTAAATTGACTTTCCAATGTTCCAGGGGAAAAAGCCAACATTTGAAAAATAAAAAATCTATATAGGGCTTCCCTGGTGGCGCAGTGGTTGAGAATCTGCCTGCCAATGAAGGGGACACGGGTTCGAGCCCTGGTCTGGGAAGATCCCGCATGCCGCGGAGCGACTAGGCCCGTGAGCCACAACTGCTGAGCCTGCGTGTCTGGAGCCTGTGCTCCGCCACAGGAGAGGCCGCGATAGTGAGAGGCCCGTGCACTGCGATGAAGAGTGGCCCCCGCTTGCCACAGCTAGAGAGAGCCCTCGCACAGAAACGAAGACCCAACACAGCCATAAATAATAAATTAATAAAATTAAAAAAAAAATCTATATAACCAAAGTACCTGTGCAGTCCTATGGCCCATTTTTCCAGGGCGGAGGGGCTGGCCTTCCATTTGGTAAGAATACAACACAGGCTTCTTAGTGTTCACTGAAGGGCACCTCATGCCTGGTAACTGGAGCATTTGGATCTCCCTTCTGTTTACAATATTGGTATGTCCTTTGGATACTTATTAGAGACTCAAGTAATGAATTGTTCACACAAAGTTCCTGTCAGAAGTCCGGCTGAGACAAATGGTATCTGGAAGGGCTTTGTCCCTCAAGGTTCTCTAAGTTTATCCCCAGTATCAAATCTAATCTCTAGAAAGCATGGACCCAACTTGTATCCCCTTGGCACCTTCATCATAGAAGAAAACTTCACATTATGCCTCAGCTTTTATCAAAAGGCCACACAAGAAACAGCCATAAGTAGAACTTCTGTGCCTTCCTTGTGAGGCTACTGGGGGCACATTGTCCAGGGCTATTCATGCTATCTACCGACTGGAGAAATTTGGCTCTGATACCAGAGCCAGAAAATGCTTGTTTCATGATGAACTGGAATGTTTCATTTTGTAAGGCAATAAAAAACATGTTCTGTTTCCCTCACTGTCTCCTTCCCCAGGAAACTCAGAGCTGGTTTTGTGCTTATTTGCAGTAGATTTTCTCAGCCCAAGATTTCTATTATAATTTTTTCTTATCTTCCCTCACAAAAATTTGGTCATTTTATATTTGTTGTTACATTAATGATTTTATTGCAGTCACAATTTTTGTGGTACTCTGCACCAAATCCATTTTGGAAGAGGTGACAAAGATTCTCTCCTTGACCAAACTCTACTCAGGCTCCCCTGAACTTTTCAAATAAGCCCAACTTTTCGACTTCTGTGTTCGTTTCTGTATTATCCAATCTTCTCAAGAATCCTGCTAGGTCAGTTTAGAAAGAACCCCCATCCTCGATATCTGATCACCACAGATATATAATCAGGTTTCTCATCCTCAACTCCCCCCAGGTGATGCCTGATCCCCCTGGCCTGCCTCTAGCAAGAATCCTGCTAAGTCCGTTTAGCCAGAACCCCCCTTAATTCTGATGCTTCCTCTTAGTAGTCTTCCATCCACTGACCCCTGCCCTGCTCCTTCACTATGAATTCCCACTTGCTTACGCAGTATTCAGAACTGAGCACGGTTCTAGATTGAGGTCTATTTTCCCCTATTGCAGTATTCTTGAATAAAATCTGTTATTGTTTTAGCTACTATCCAGCTCTGGTTTTTTCCTTAACAGAGGACAGAATTTAAATATAAATTTAGATTCATTTTCCTTCCTTTGTCCCCTAAAAAACTGGGACACCTTCTTATAGTTATTATTCTGAAACTTTGGCTTCAACACCAAGAGTCCAGTCAGTGTTTTAGAGCCGGTCCCGAACCTTCTCTTCCACGGTGTTCCTTCAAACAGCGGGCAGGTCCATTCCACGTCGCAATGTCACTGTGGGTCACAACTCACCAGCAGAACAGTTTGTCAAGTGTCATTCCATCATTTCTTGTTTCAGGAAATAACCCCAGAGCCCCTGTCATTCAAAACGGAAACAAGGGCTCTGTAGCCCAGCTTTAAAAGTTCTTCTATTTCTTTCATATCCCTCCACAGTATCAGCTGAAATCCCTTTCACACCAAAAGCCTTCATCAAAGGTGTTTTCAGTAAATATGCTTCCTTCCAAGTAAACTTCAGAAGAAAAAACGTCTTTGTTGGCTGAAGGCATATTTTGCTAGATTAAGTGGAAGATAAATTTCAACTTCATGCTGCTTTACTTTCTTTACTATATGTTAATTATAAACATTGCAAAAGAATAATTTATATAATACAGCAAAAAGCATTCTCCAAAAAATGTTTAGGTCTGACACAGTTCACAGATGAATCCAGATCTTTTCCCCTGACCCTCATACCTCTACTTTAACATTTTTCTCATTTTGCTTATGATGATCAGAATTAAATATGAAACATTTCCTGCCTTCTAGATAATAAAAGGAAAGTTCTTCACCTAAGAGTTTTAAAATTAAAATCTTTTCAGGGAGTGTAGATTTGCAAAATAAAACAAGGGGTTATGTTGCCGGCCCTCACTGGGACACTTTTCTCGATAATGAAGGACGATCTGGTTCATGAAACGTGGGTAAAATGTTCATCTGGTTTATTGCAGACGAATCTCATGGGACAGAGATGAATATTTTTGTGCTCACTTAAAAAACATAGGCATTCCTTGGATGAAGAAGATGTGGTACATGTGTGCAATGGAATGTTACTCAGCCATAAAGAAGAACAAAATGATGCCATCTGCGGCAACATGGATGGACCTAGATATTGTCATACTGGGTGAAGTGGGTCAGACAGAGAGAAACGAATATCATGTGATGTCACTTATGTGTGGAATCTAAAAAAAGTGTACAAATGAACTTATCTACGAAACAGAATTAGAGTTACAGATGTAGAGAACAAACTTATGGTTGCCAGGGGTAAGGGATAAGTTGGAAGATTGGGATTGACATATACACACTACTATATATAAAATAGAAAACTAATAAGGACCTACTGTGTGGCACAGGGAACTCTACTCAATACTCTGTAATGGCCTATATGGGAAAAAAATCTAAAAAAGAGTGGATAATATGTATGTGTATAACTGATTCACTTTGCTGTACAGCAGAAACTAACACAACATTGTAAATCAACTATACTCCAATAAAAATTAAAAAAAAATAGGTATTAGGAGAAATCTGGCTCTCTTTCCTACGGCTCTTTCAACATTTACTTGCTTTTTCTTTTAACTGAAAGCTGTGTGCATGTTAAATTACTCATTTGAAGGTACTGTTAGTTATCTGATATATATTGTAAATATATGTACATTGCAAATCATACGCGTATAAGGTAAGTAAAATGCTTTATTTTGCTTATATTTCAAGAAATATAGACCACATAGCAGTAGGCTTTGGAGTAAGGTAACTGTCACTAGTGAAAAGTTCAGGCATCTAAAGATGGTAATAACACTGTAGTTACTGTCATGCAAAAATCAGAATTAGCAAATAAATTTCTCCCTGACCAAGTACCCTCAAGACTGTTTTCTTTTAAAATCTCTAAGATACCTAAGTGACTTAAATGTCAAATATCATTCAAAAAAAACTCATAAAGCTTGATTAACTGATAGAGTTGTTTTACCTGCTGCCTGAAGAGTAGTAGTACTGGTTTTACTACTCAGAACTCGCAGGACTATTACTGCAGCCTCAGCAGCTTAGTACCAAAATTTTATTCATGGGTCAATAGGAACAGCAAAAATTTTCACTCCAGGTTTCTTACCCTTGAAAGCTATTTAGCAGGGAACTGGAACCTGTGTATATACCGACAAAGGCCAGTGTTGTTTCTGAAGCCAGTATCACTCCTATGACAATCTGGGGAAATTACGGCCACACGATTTCAGAATTAGAAAATAATTTAGACACCATCTCGCAATTTCCTCATTTTACAGATGAGGAAAGTGAGACCCAAGTGTGGCTTATTGGAGATTAGTCAGCTAGATACTGAGTAAATTGAGATGAAGATTCTCTACTCTTGCTACTGAACTATGTTACATACATGTATTTCTGGGTAAAATGTGGCTTTTAGTTAGGGAGTATGAAAGATCTGATGCCACCAACTTATCAAGGCAAAGGATTAAAAATGAATCACAGCTGTTGGGACTTCCCTGGTGGTGCAGTGGTTAAGAATCCGCCTGCCAATGCAGGGGACACATGTTCGAGCCCTGGTCTGGGAAGATCTCACATGCCGCCGAGCAACTGAGCCCGTGCGCCACAACTACTGAAGCCCGCACACCTAGAGCCCGTGCTCCACAGCAAGAGAAGCCACTGCACTGAGAAGCCCGCGCACCGCAACGAAGAGTAGCCCCCGCTCACCGCAACTAGAGAAAGCCTGCATGCGGCAACGAAGACCCAACGCAGCCAAAAATAAATAAAATAAATAAACTTATTTAAAAAAATTAAAAATAAATCACAGCTGGTAAAACTGTTAATTCTGGGAGTTCCCTGGCGGTCCAATGGTAAGGACTTTGCGTTTTCACTGCTAGGCCCTTGGTTCAATCCCTGGTTGGGGAACTAAGATCCTGAAAGTGTGACCAAATAAATAACATAACATAAAACCATTAATTCAAATGCTGATGAGGGAACATTGTAAAGGAAGGATCAGCCCGTTAACACCTGAATCCCCTTTAACATCACCCAAAACGACACAGCCACATATTACATCTGCCCGTGCAATGCAATTGGAATTACCACCTACGAAAGATTCTTGCCCCCAAAATCAAACCTGAATCTGATTAAGGCTCTAGATCTAACTACCTCTTGAAAGGAAATCCTGAGGCTAGAGGAATATGTTAAACACCACCACAGGGAAAAAATTGGCCGAATCCAGACTGGAAAATTCTGCTGAATGGATGGTCCTGTTTCTTCAACAACAACAACAAAAGAATGATAATAAGAAAGAAATCAGAAAAGAGAGGAGTATTTTTATCCATTAAAAGAGACCTAAGAGATGCAGACTGTAGAGAACAGACGTGTGGACACAGTGGGGGAAGGAGAGGGTGGGACGAATTAGGAGATGAGGATGGACATATATACACTACCATGTGCAAAACAGATAGCTAGTGGGAACCTGTTGTACAGCACAGGGAGCTCAGCTTGGTGCTCTGTGATGACCTAGATGGGGGGGATGGGAGATGGGGTGGGAGGGAGGTCCAAGAGAGAGGGGATATATGTATACATATAGCTGATTCACTTCACTGTACAGCAGAAGCTAATGCAACATTGTAAAGCAATTATACTCCAATAAGTAAAAAAAAGAGACCTAGGAGATAGACATCAAATGTAACACACGAACCTTGACTATCTCTTGATTCAAACAAACAAAATGGCAAAAGAGTTTAATAGGACAATCAAGGAAATTTGAACACTGGCTGACGTTAGATGATATTAAGGTTCTATTCTTAATATTTTTACGTGTACATTTTTTAGAGCTACAAATTGAAGTATTTATGAATTAAATAATATAATGTCTGGGATTTGCTTTAAAGTTATCTGTGTGGGGATGGGGGAGTGGGATGCATAAATGAAAGATTTGATCCACGTTGATAGTTATTAAAGCTGAGTGATAGGTATTCCTTATACTATTCTCTCTACTTTTGCATATGTTTGAGAATCTCCAGAATAAAAAAATTAAAAATAAAAATAAAACCAAGATAAACAGAATACATATAATAGACGTGATACATACATTCTGTTGACAGAAAATTTTTTATAGGATTTAAAGGATCATTGAGTCTATGATGTTTCTATTCAAAGTTATCTTCCTGTAACTTTGCTGGATAGCATCCCAACACTGCTGGACAGGTGGTACCTCTGGCATGTCTGTATTCTGCGTTTCTTATTCTAATGATCTGTTAGTGTGTCTGTCTCTCCCACTGTGAGCTCCTGAAGGACAGAGGTTCTATCTTTCTGTACCTGGTCCATAGCACAATATTTGATGGGCACCAAATAAAGAAATGAATTTGCAGGTAAAATGTTTTTCTCTTTTGCTATTTTAATCAAGATTTTATTTAGTTATGTTGAAATGCAAATCTGTCTTTGTTGTTGCTGCTTGTTATTCTGCCCTTACTGAAAATGGGAAACAATGTTTAAAAGAATCAAAAAAGAATAATCAAATCCCCATCTATAGTTCCCACGTTCTGCCTCCATCCTTTGATTTTCAAAACTTTCTTTATGAATAATTACTTAAAAAAATTATTTCTGTGTATCTGCCTTGGAACGTTTCCAGATTCTCAATCTAACTTAAGATGAGATTTTTTAAAATTTCAAGATACCTGTACAAATTATTCCAATAACTTTTTTTTTTTTTAATTTTTATTTATTATTTATTTATTATGTTTATTTTTGGCTGTGTTGGGTCTTCGTTTCTGTGTGAGGGCTTTCTCCAGTTGTGGCGAGTGGGGGCCACTCTTCATCGCGGTGCGCGGGCCTCTCACTATCGCGGCCTCTCTTGTTGCGGAGCAGAGGCTCCAGACGCTCAGGCTCAGTAGTTGTGGCTCACGGGCCCAGTTGCTCCGCGGCATGTGGGATCTTCCCAGACCAGGGCTCGAACCCGTGTCCCCTGCATTGGCAGGCAGATTCTCAACCACTGCGCCACCAGGGAAGCCCTCCAATAACTTTTGAACATCACTTTACATCTTTCATAAACAGAACTCTCACTCAATGTAGGGAGCAAGAATTTCTTGATCCTTTAATGATCACATTGTTCAAATAAAAGTCACATAATGCTTTCCTATTCAGCTATCTGAAACTCTCCGTTTCTTCCTTTCCATGTTGGAATTCAAAAACTACTAACTTAACTTCGAGAAATTGAAAGGGTAAAAAGAGGATGTGGTTGATTGTGTTTAAAGATCTTCCCATCCTATACATGCATGCTGCTCCTTCCATCAAGAGGTGGAGTGTATTTCCCCCTTTCTGAAACTGGGCTGGCCTTATGACTTGCTTTCATCAGTCGAGTGCAAGGAAAATGACCCTATGCCAGTTCCGGGCCAAGGCCTTAAAAGGCCTGGCAGCTTCTGCTCTCACCCCCTTGGAGCCCTGGGCTGCAATGTGAGGAAGTCAAGCTCTCCTGATGGAGAGAGAGGCCACATGGAGGAGCATTAGTGCCCAGCCAACAGGCAGCACCAAGGTCCCAGATGTGAGTGGGGCCATCTTGGATCCTCTAGCCTTAATTGAGTCCAGCTGACACAAAGTGGATCGGAGACAAGGCATTCCCATTGGGCTTTGCCTCAACTGAAGATCCACAGAATGACTGTTTTAAGTGATTATTTTTAGGTGTAATTTGTTACATAGCTGTAGAAAACTTATACAAACAGGGAAAGTGAAATCCTTTCTCTGTGTTCAGCATATTTCTTGTTTGAACCTGAAATGCTAGTGTTCATTCTCTCTGCCTATCAAAATTCTACACATCTTCAGAAGCTACCCAAGGGTTCAAGTATAAGAGACTGACTGTTTCCAGGTAGTTTCCTCCCTAGGGCTGGGACAGAGTAGGTGTGAGATGGGTCTGGAACATATTGTTCCATAAATTCTTCCATATGCCAAGGAAGTAAGGAAGTGATCAAAAAAAAACTATAGGGCATACCCTAAGGACATAGGTGCCAGCTTGAAGGCTCCCAATGACCAAATCTGGGAAATTTGCCTCAAAATAATTAAACACAATAATGAATTGTAAAGCATTTAAAAATAGGAAATCAGGAATTCCCTGGTGGTCCAGTGGTTAGGACTCCACGCTTTCACTGCTGAGGGTGTAGATTCAATCCCTGGTTGGGGAACTAAGATCCCACAAGCCGTGTGGTGCAGCACAAAAAAAAAAAAAAAAAAAAAAAGGGAAATCATTATTATCAAATTACAATAGACAAGAAAGAAAGGAAAGAAGAAGGAAAGAAAAAGATAAGTCAATCAACAGATAGACGGGTGAGAAGAAAGAAGGGCTCCGTTTTACACCAGAATGCTGAAGCCAAACATTAAATGAAGTGGGAGTACTGGAGTTGGAAAATCCCTACTCTGCAACCATCGTTGTAAAGATTGACTCTGGAAATCAATGGCTACTAAGTTTAAGAGAAGTTTTGATGAGGAGCAGGATATTTGCAAGATCTTAATATATCATTTCCTAATAAAACTATTTATTGGTTGCAAGGGAGAAAAAGAAACAAAATTGTACAGTGGGGAGATTGGACAACACCTTGACCAAGTGATCAAAATGAACATCACCTCGGAAGGACAGATGGCTATCACGGGCCAACAATACAACATTACCCCAACGCAATCATGAAGAAACAGCAGATAGGCACAAAATGAGGACTGTTATATTAAAAGCAGAAAAGATAGTGGGAGCTAGAACTATTGTCTTTGAAATTGTCCATGTCATGAAAGACAGGGAAAGGCTGTGGCTATATCCCAGGTTGATCAATGTTCCAGACTGATTGAGGCTAAAGAGACCTGATACCTCAAGGCAATACCTAACCATAGACTGGATCCTATACTGGGAACATGTCCTCAGATTTAAAAATGCTGTTAGATCAACTGACAGAATTGAACTATGGATTGTAGATTGTTAGCTTAGATAAATGCATTATCTAGCAACATAGTTTATGAAGTTGATGACTGTGTTGTGGTTATTTAAGAGAAAATTCCTAATCTTAAAAAATACACACTGAAGTATTTAGGGGTAAAAAAGTCATCATGTATGTAATTTACCTTAAGTGATTTGGAAAAAAATGTGTGAAAAATAAATGAGTGAAGGAATAAATAAATAGTGCAGATGACAAAGCAAATGGGATAAATGTTAACAGTAAGTGGATCTGAATCTGGATGAAGGGTATACAAGGGTTTCTTGAACTATTTTTATAATTATTTTAAGGCTAAAATTATTTCTTAATAACAAGTTAGAAAAAAAGTTCTACTGTTCTAAGATATAGTTCATGAAACTATTTTTCGGTCCTCAAACCCAGGGGTCCCCAACCCCTGCCGCACAGCAGGACGTGAGCAGCATCTGTCGCTCCCCGTCCCTCCCCGTCGCTCCCCATCGCTGGCAATACCGCCTGAACCATCCCCCTCACCACCTGCGGAAAAACTGCCTTCCACGAAACCGGTCCCTGGTGCCAAAAAGATTGGGGACCGCTGCTCACACCTACATTATTTCCCTTCTCTGAACACCTATAGCACTTCACTGTCTTGTTTTTGGTTTTTAATTTATCACATACAGCCTTGTGTTGTTATTTAGCTGCTTCGGGTTGTTTTGGGTGTGGAAGGCTGTACCTCATCTTCCTAATTGCATGTTAAGTCCTCAGCACGCTCTTTGCGACTCTCTCGTGTCCCCCGTAGAAGGCTGACACAGAGGAGGCTCTGCATAGTCTGGAAAGAGCTCTGAGCGGGAGATTTGGCATGAAGTCCCTGCTCTGCCACTCGATTGCTCTATGAAATTGGGCAAATTAATACATGTCCCCGTGCCTCAGTTTCTCCATTTGTTAAATTGGCGGGATAAAAGGGGCTTTTCCTGTTCTAAAACCAGGGGTTAAACATTTGGTTACATGGGAGCAATTTTATATTCTAGAAATATCTTGTAAAAAAATTAGGAATTAGAATATGAGTTTCTCTATATTAAAAAATGTTTATTAGCATAGCAGGCTGCAGCTATTAAAAGTAATTCAACAATTCTGGGGAGTCCAAAAATCTTAGAGGTGACATTTTGAGCAAATCTGTTGAACCACACATAGATCCTTCTGTTTGTTTCATTTTGGCAACGCGTTTTCTTTACCATGAACACCCTGATAATTGTGGACTGAGAACGCTGATGCCCCTCACCCCGCACGCTTGCCTTGTCTTTTTCAGCTGTTGTTGATTTTATAGCAATCTATCCACACTCTACCCAGCTTCCCTGTGGCTAATGAAACACATGTGTAAGATACTTGGCTGAGGTGATTAAATATGCCCGAGGTCCTTGGCAGTTTGATGTTCACTTAATAATTCTTCCCTTCTGACTTTATTATTGACGCTGATGATTTTGAGCAAAAGCACCAAAGAAGAGTTTCAGTCTTTCTCGCTCCCTCTCAGGGCTAACAATTGCTCAGTTTTCAGACTGAAGCTCATTCAAATACATATTTTGTTACTGAAAGATTAAAGTAATGGACATAAAAGGAGTCCCTCTATTTTATTGATTGAAATAAATGCTTTCTTTTAACTTGATCTTTGCCTATTTCATATCTATCTAATCTACCATGATATTAGAATTTTAAAAGGTGTCAGCCGTTTTTGAAAAAATTTGATCCATTGATATAATAACAAAATATGCTCCAAGTTTTATTTATATCTACAAACAAAATTTCAGCTAATAAAAAGTTATTTGAGCATCGTGCTTTACAATTGTCGAAGCTCCTATAATGTGTATGAGAATTAACTTAAAGGTGGTAGGTGCACTAAGATTAGACATATAGTTAAGGAGGTTTGCAGTTCATGGAAAGACTGTTAGATATATTTCTATTATCTCTTCAATAAACAAAAATAGTTTCAGAGTAAATGAACAAATGTGCAATAGCTAACACTTAAGGACGTATTAACTTAATGCACTTCATATGAATTTTTTAATGTTCTCTAAAAACTCAATGAGCTGTTCAATTATCAATGAGCTGGTTTCCTCTTGATCTTGTCATCTGTGGAAGTTTCAAAGACAAAACTGGAGTTTCTAAAATTTCTTTTTATAAAAAATTTAATTAATTAATTAATTTATTTATTTTTATGGCTGCGTGGGGTCTTAGTTGAGGCATGCAGGATCTTCGTTGAGGCATGCGCGATCTTTCGTTGTGGTACATGGGCTTCTCTCTAGTTGTGGCGTGAGGGTTTTCTCTTCTCTAGTTGAGGCGCGTGGGATTAGTTTCCCTGCGGCATGTGGGACCTTAGTTACCCGACCAGGGATCGAACCTGCGTCCCCTGCATTGGAAGGCAGATTCTTTACCACTGCACCACCAGGGCTGTCTCTAAAATTTCTAATACTGGCATCACTGATGCTAATTTTGCTTATCCATTCAGGTTGAATCAGAGTTATTTAATTCTCCAGATGGGAACATGTGTAGTCAATTAGAATAGTTATGACGTCAGAAGGAATATTCTTTCGCACCTTTGAGCCCTAGTTTTCCTCTACCGCATCACTGTGTTTGTGCTTTATATTGGTTAATTTAACTTATATTGGGGATAGTGGAAAATTTTCCAGGATTGAACTTGTTGTTTTCATTGCTACTTTTTTTAAGGTTGATGAGAATTTTATCTTGTGCTATAAGCTCTTATAGACATCAAAATAGCCATGAGTGAAAATATTGTTCAGAATTTCTATCTTGTTAGCAGCAAACAGTGATGGCTCATTTGACTCTGTCACTGTTACTTCTCTAAATAGAAGTATAACTTTTGACTTTGTGAATATGATGTCTTGGGGAGTAAATGTTTGATTTGTATATAGAGAATCAAATATATTACACAGACCATCAAATGAGACCGCTGCCCAAGGTCAAAGATGCATCTACAGCAATACCATTAAGGAGGAGAAGTAATATTGTGTGAAATTTATATCCATGTTATAACCGACTGCCCACATCTTTAGCAGGAGTATTGGTTTTTCTGAAACGAAAGGATTTTCAGTACGTTGGTGAGTTTATAACCCACCATTCTCCTTTTAAATAAAGGGTTTATCTTTTCTAGAAATCCAAGATTTGTTTCAACTTGGAAATCCAGGGGCTTATTATGAGATTGCACACATTTTAAGATGAAGGTCAAACTTTTTTCACTAAATTGTTTGCCTGAGAAAATGTTTCGATCCCAAATCTGGACAAATATCTTTATTCAGAAGAAGTTTATACTTTCATATCTAATAGGTGGAAATTTGGCATTGGAAATACTACTATAAGTTTGTTTAATTAATACACTTAATAATTACCTTTATAAGAAAATCTTGATGACATAAATGTAACTTAGGAAAAAGTAAACATGGTCCAAAGCTTAAATCTGAATATTGTTTATGCATAATATGAAATATTTTAGATTATAAAGATGCATGTGTGTTTTTCTTTTCTAAATAAACTGTAATTCTTAACGAGTATACAAATATGAATTTGGGGTTAGGTATTTGGAAACTATTGATGGGTGAATTCATATTCTCTGATATGGTGTTATGTCTTAGGTAAAGTTAGCTGATTTGACGAGCATGCAATTCAATTAGAACATGGTTCAAATCAATACTTTAATATGTGTAGGTAATACTCTTAGTGATATTTATTTGGTGTTCTTTATTACTCATACTACTTTACTATAAGCTGAGTCAGATTTTCCTTGTCAGTATAGTGAAATCCACTATTTCAGCAAAACCTGCTCAGCAGGATCTAAGAGTTGTCTGCTTTTTACTTTGGAAACATTTAACATTTAGAGTCAATAAAGATACTATTATGAGTCTAGCGCTGGCATTGTGAAAATTAGAAACATGAAGTGGATCTCATATTTCTTAATGTTCTCACTTATATTTCATAAGTGTTTGGTCTAGTAATTATGCAAACAATAAAACACAGTCAGCTAGTTGATGGATATGTCTTTGCACATACATTTGGGTGTGTTCTGAGTGCTTGTTTTCTTTTGCTGTACAAATTCCCTTTCTTCCAACAGGAAATTTTTTAATGTATGAAACATATGTCTCTGTTATCTCATTTTGTTACTTTTATTGGTTACAAGAATTTTTGATGAGGGAAATGTATATAATTTTTGTCATTGATTTAATGAAAAATATTTGAAGGAAAAAATTAATTAGGAAAAAGTTGGAAGATAAAATTGAGGCAGTCTTATATAAGAAAAAACAAAGAGCTGGAAATAGGGAAAAAATTAAATTAGAGGATCAATCCAGGAAGTCCAGTATTTTACAAATAAGAATTCCATAAAGAGAGAACAGACATAATGAATGGGAGAAAAATATCAAAGAAAGAAGAAAATTTCCCTGAATTGAAGATCATGTGTTTCTAGAATGAAAGGGCCCACAGAAATACCCAACAATGAATAGAAAGGACCCACCTCAGGACACATCACCAAAATTTCAGAACATCAATGATAAAAAGAATATCCAAAAAGCTTCCAGAGGAGGAAGGAGAAAAAGCCCCCAAAAACCCATAACAGGTCACACACAAACAATCAGGAATTAAAATGGCATTTCTTAGCAGCATCATTGGAACTTATAAGAAGATGGAGCAATGGCTTCACATTCTAAGTGCAAAATGGTCTCAATCTATTCTAGACCCAGCTTTGGCAGATGTTACAGATTGGTGAACTCAACACCCACCCTCCCTCTCCCTTTCTGACAGCCTCCCTCTGCTTTAGACTCTAGAAAGCTAAAACCGTATTTGCCAGGCTCCCTGGCAGCGACAGTTCTGCATGTTACCAACGACCCATCACGCAAACCCATGAGAGACTTGCAGGGCTGAGATGTGAGAAGTGACAGTTACCTGGGGTATCTGACATTCTGGGGCATCTGTGGCAAAGGCTGTACTATCTCAGCATTCCTCAATCTTTTTTCCTTTTATTATTGCTCCCCTGAGGAGTCTTTTTAGACTTTTCCCCCCCTAATGAGTCCCACTCATGAAATTTAAATACTACAGATATACTATATATCTGTTTATGTACTAGATGTGTGTGTTTGTATTTTAAAGAGTAAGTTTTTTTGGCCTCCCTCTTCCTCCAAAACAATTTTTGTCCCCTACTGAGGCAATATTGCCCCTGTTGAGAATGCGTGTACCATCTGGTCCCTAAAATCCTAAGTATCAAACGGCAGGGGGTAGCTGGGCAGGGAGTGGGTACTGTTAGAACAGCCCCGCGGTGTGACCGAGGGTTGCTCCTGGCTGTGCAACATCCGTGTACTCCAGTGTAGGAGAGACGTGAAAGGGGTCCTTCCATGACACCCTAAACCCGCACCCCCCCCAAAAATAAATCCTACACTGAAGGCTTGCTTTAGAGTTTAGAGAGCAGACAATCCAGAACAGATCAGGAGGAAGCAGGGTTCCAAGACACCTGCAAAAACATAAAACTGATAGGTTATACAATGCATATGATCGTGGTGATAAAAGAGTTTTAGAGTTGTGTGGTGGGATTTAGAGATGAATTAGTGATAGGTACATGGAAAACTGAAGAAAATGAAAAGCCAAATGATAACTCTAGGAAAAATACAAAGTAGTAGAGAAATGGAAACAAAATCATAGTATATATGTGACTTATCTTCGGACAATATTTTTGAGGTCATAATAATGGAAACTCTGACTATTTACTTAACCCAAAGGAGTGATACAATTATATTGGGAGGATAGGGTTGGAAGGAGGATGGGAAAAGAGCTGTATTCTCGCCAGGCATAGTAAAGTAGTCAATGTATAATGTTTAAAATGAGAAAGCCTTGAAATAGCAGTATAAACTTTTTTTTTTAAAGAAAATGTAGAGGACAATACAAATAGAGACAGTTATAAGAGTTGAAAATGTTGGCTATGGGAAGCAAAACAGGAGTGGGGAGAGGTGGGACAGGGGACTTTCCCTTTTTGTTGACCACAGTGCTATTTGAGTTTTTAAAAACTTGTACATGTATTACTTTACAAAAAATAAAAATGAAATTCAAAAAATAGAAGTCCGAGGAAAAAAAAGTCTGCATTGTTCTAAGATGTCTTAACTGCTCCTTTTTTCATTTTCTCCCTGGATGGTCTTGTTAATATTTGTCTATAATTACTTTTTTTTTTTTCCATAGAAGACCTTAGATATACTTTTCCTTGGCAAAGACTTTACGTATGCATATTGCTTATAGGTCTTGATCTAGATGAGGCTCTTAAAAACTGAACACTGCGGTAAATGAATTCCATTTGATTTCCAAATTCTCTTCCTGGTCCTAGTTCTCTATCATCTGAATGGTGCATTGGCCAATGCTGGTTCTCAAATACAGAATCTCATAGTTGGCAGATTTTTGATATTTGTAAGAAAACACAGAAATACAGAGGAATATTGATATCTTTATTGCACATATGCAATTAACTAAAATGTACTCAGCATTTCATTTTGACTTTCAAATGCGTTCTCCTCCTCAATGACCAAAGCAGATGTACAATGCATGTCTGAAAGGCCACAGAACAGGCCACTTTGGTCAGTAAAGTGTAAGTTAAACCATGTATAAGCCGAAATGACTTCCCCATACCTCATTATGTGCAGATTTTTCCATCATTTCCCCTCTTCATTACAAGTGTTTCAATAGAAAACATCAATGATCAAAATATCTGTCCCTTGATGCTGGGGTGATTCAGCTGCTTGCCCTGGGTGTAGATCATGTCCCTCAGTGCTAGGCCTCTTTTATATTTGCCCAGTTAATCCACGTTGGGGCAAACTGATTAGATACAGTGAACAAGCTCAGAGGTATGTTAATAGGGAAATACTTCTTAAACTTTAGTATATGCGTAAGAATTGCACATTGGTAAAATGCAGACTCCAGCGCCTTGACCTAGAAATTACGATTCTTCGTCTTCTTCTTCTTTTTTAAAAAAAAAGTCTGATTCTTTATGTGTTTGGTATGGTACAGGAATCTGGATTTTAAACAAATGTCCTGGGTGATTCTGATTAAGGTGGTCCTGTGGAAGGCATGGAGACACACTGACTTGTTGGGTTGTGTCAGACATAGTGGGGTTGGTTTTATTATTCGTTTATTTCTCAGTGACACCCAAGCAACTCCAAAGGGAACAATTTTAAGTGCTCTCTCAGCTAAATATCTAGGGACCAGTAGGTGAATATATTTTATACAAAGAGGAATGGAATAGCTTTATGCAATAAGATTAAGTTCCTGGCTCCCATCCTAGAATAATGTAAGATCATTTCATTGGTTACCAGCTGGACGCTAACTAGAAAAAGATAAATATTTGTGGATTCAGAGACGGTATTCAAAGAAACACTGTATGGAAGGATGGAGTCTAATGCTACCTGGAATTTTCAAAATCATCAATCAGAGTAATCATTTTAAAATGTGTCACAAAGTAATATGCCAAATTATAAATTATACATTCATTTGCTTAGTTCTTACCCATGAAATTCTTATATAAATTACCATTTGTCTTTTTTTTTTTCCATCCCTTTCCTACTGTGTAGGTTGTAAAGGCTCAGAATAGATACTGACAGTTAAAAAACAAAATAATATAACTTACCATAATATATTCCAGCATCTAAGAAGATGTAAAAGTTTAAACCTAGCTGTCATTTATTTTTGTAAATATAAAGCTCTGTTAATGCTTTCAGGTGAGATATACCAGGACTGTCATAAATCGTTTAAGTTAATGTACTCTTTATACTCCAAATCTTAGCCCTTGGTGTCCCCCCCACCCCCCGCCCTCAATTTGGAGGAAGAAGCTAAACCAGCCTTTGTTGCTAAACTACACTTCTACTCTGTATATAGTACCCATGGTAAATGTGACCATATACTGTAAGACCAGCAATTCCTATAATAATAATGGTGAGGACGATGATCATGATGATGGAGGTGATGACGGCTAGTATTTATTAAGAGCTTACAATGTTACAAGCATTAAGTACTTTATGTGTATTAGCTTATTTGAATGGCACAAATCATTATTATTCCCGTTTTATAGATGAGAAGATTGAGGCCCAAGGAGGTTAAAAAACTTGCCCCAAATCAATTAAGTCATAAGTAGGCTTCAAACTCAGGCAATCTGGTTCCAGGGCCCAACTTCTTTACCTGGTCCTTTCTATAATCCTACCTTCCCAATGCCTCAACAAAATTAGGGATAATATTGCAAATGAAGAATCTAAGAAAGGGGCTTCCATTGGAGGTTATTTCCACCCGATCTGCATTCTCATTCTGGAAGTGGCAACACATTATTTATAAATTTAGTAATACAATTGGTTTAAACTAACTTGGGAACATTTGGTACCTCTTTCATTACAGTTTTCTCCTTAATTTAATTAAATTAATTTATTTATTTAAAGATTTTTTATTTTTATTTATTTATTTTTGGCTGCATTGGGTCTTCATTGCTGTGCACGGGCTTTCTCTAGTTGCAGTGAGCGGGGGCTACTCTTCGTAGTGGTGCACTGGCTTCTCATTGCGGTGGCTCCTCTTGTTGCATGGGCTCTAGGCGCGCAGCCTTCAGTAGTTGTGGCTTGCGGGCTCTAGAGCGCAGGCTCAGTAGTTGTGGTGCTCGGGCTTAGTTGCTCCGTGGCATGCGGGATCTTCCTGGACCAGGGCTCGAACCCAGGTCCCCTGCGTTGGCAGGCGGATTCTTAACCACTGCGCCACCAGGGAAGCCCTTCCCCTTAATTTCAATGTGTTGTGATTTTCATAAGAACTGTCTTGTGACATACAGTATTTTAAGCCTGGGTCAGAATTTACATACAAAAACCCAAATAAGAGAGAATAACTATTGGCTTTCAAATGGAAAATAAAAGATATTTGATGAAATTGAAACCATGATCTGTTTATAAGGACCTTCCTTAGCAGGTACCTCATGTTTAACCAAAAGAGTAACCTGTTCAGGACAGCAAGTCCTTTGACAAGGGAGGTGGGTTAGATGTGGCAACCACATACATGCAGAGACGATTCTCATTCCTAATTCTTCACTGTTTAGGGCTCTAGCATTGGTATTGCAATTTGTGAAGCAAAACCCAGCATCTGAAAAATGACAGTAATATGGGAAGGGTCTAAGCAGGAAATATCTACAACAAAATACGTTTTTTGACACATTTACTCATGAAGAGGGAAATTTGCTGAAAGTGATGGGCTTCTGAGGGACAATGCAGAATTCTTTGGTGGGCTGGAGACTCACTGAAGGCTTTCTCTTTGTTCCAGAGCCGGCAACAGAAGAGGTGAGGGTCTCGCTCCTCCCCTAGCAGCCAGAGTAGACTATTTGGAAGAGCAGTGAGATGTCAATATATTTAATGATTCTAGATAAACTTCTTGTAATTATAGATAAATCAAAATAACCTGAACTATTAGGCAGAACCGAGAAAATGAGATCTTCTTACCCCTTGTGGTCACCTAAGTAGACGCAATAGCGTGGCTAGTGGTGATGGTGATTATGATGAAATCTGCAGTGGGTATTTTGACTTACATTTAAGATGTTTCATAATTTGGACACAAATGCCATTATGCAAGCATGGGGAAGCGTGAGAGTTTGTACTTTGTTTTTCTACGCCTAAGGATCAGATGGTTTCAGATGGTGTACTTAACAATAAATAAGCGCTAAGGGGATTTTTTTTTGAGACTTGACTCATTTATACAAAGGTGGAAAAGCTAAATAAACCTATGAGGATAATGAAATATTTCCCCAAGATGCACAGATACAACACAGAAATCATCACAGATCACTGAGAATAATAGATATTTTCGAGAAGAAAGTTGATTAGAGATGTAATACATTACAGGTAGTTCTGAAACCAGTGGAGCAACTGGAAAGCAATGCAGTTCTCAAATTGATTAATAATAATTAGTTTTGTTTGTATCTCTTAGTCAAATAAACCTAGACTGAATGGCTCAGAGAGACAGAAAAAAATTCTAGAAATTCTTGGGAATCATAATTTTAGAGGAAGAAGGAACCATTGAAATTATTTAGTTTTTTAATCTCCTAATGTATAGACAATGAAACTGAAGATAAGTGGTTTGTTTGTGGTTACAGGTCAGCCTTAGAGCCAGAAAACAGCAGAGCCAGGACTTCAGTGGCTCCAGGCAGGTCTCCTATCTCTACTGTTTCCTGTGTTTGTTACGCTTGAAGTCCTAACTGAAGCACATTATGTCTTAAAGCAGCAGTCCCCAACCTTTTTGGCACCAGGGACCGGTTTCATGGAAGACAGATTTTCCACAGACCAGGGGGTGGGGTGGGGGAATGGTACAGGCGGTAACACGAGTGATGGCGAGCGGCAGATGAAGCTTCTCTTGCTTGCCCGCCGCTCACCTCCTACTGTGTGGCCTGGCTCCTAATAGGCCGTGACCTGGTAGTGGTCCGTGGCCCGGGGGTTGGGGACCCCTGTCTTAAAGGGTGTTTGCATTGAGTCTTCGTTGCTGTGCGCAGGCTTTCTCTAGTTGCGGCGAGCGGGGGCTACTCTTCATTGCGGTGCGTAGGCTTCTCATTGCAGTGGCTTCTCTTGTTGTGGAGCAGGGGCTCTAGGCACGCGGGCTTCAATAGTTGTGGCACGCAGGCTCGGTAGTTGTGGCACACGGGCCCTAGAGCACAGGCTCAGTAGAGGCACACGGGCTTAGTGGCACACGGGCTTAGTTGCTCCGCGGCATGTGGGATCTTCCCGGACCAGAGATCGAACCCGTGTCCCCTGCACTGGCAGGCGGATTCTTAACCACTGCGCCACCAGGGAAGTCCCAAGGGTGCTTTCTGTATTTCATTTTTTGGTCTCAGGCTAGGGTTAGCTTGTAAGTGCTTAAAGATGTCAGCCAGTTACCTGGGGTTTTTATTATGTGAATGGTCCAATGCCCCTCATCAAAGTTATCCCAAGATATTATATGAGGGCATAGAACAGGCGAGATAACTGCCTTGGGGACTCATTTCACGACACACACAATTTTTATGAAACAAAAGCAGCCTGGTAGATTATTCATTTCTTCTGAGTGGTTTATTCGAAGTTAAAAAGAAGTTGGAAAGGGAAATCTTCATTTTAGCAGTCTTGAATTACCATAGCCAATTCTGGGGGCAGACCTATCGAGGCAGGATGGGAACACCGGTAGATAGTCACTTAATTATACGTGAACGCTGCTTAGTGCTCCTACCGTTTGGTCTAGGTTAGTAACTCTTGTTAAAACGTGGTTGCTATACTGAAAGCTTTGTCCTGCTCATTATTATTTCTAATGCTAATATTGCTAACATCTTTAAAAATAATTTAGCCTATTATTAATTTCATGCTCATAGTCACGATACTTCTGTGAGGCAGAATGAAAAGCTATCATTATCCATATTTACCAATGAGGGGACTTCCCTGATGGTCCAGTGGCTAAGACTCCACGCTCCCAACGCAGGGGGGCCCGGGTTCGATCCCTGGTCAGGAAACTAGATCCCTCATGCCACAACTAAGACCCCGCATGCTGCAACTAAAGATCCTGCATGCCGCAACTAAGACCCAGCACAGCCAAAATAATAATAATAATAATAATAATAATAATAATAATAATAATAACAATGAGAAATTTAAGGCACAGAAAAGTTAAGCAGATTTCTCAAGTTCACAGCTATTTGGTGGAAAAGTCAGGATTAAAAGTTTGGGATTAAAATATACACACTAATATACATACGATAACCAGCAAGGACCTACTATATAGCACAGGGAACTATACCCAGTATCTTGTAATAACCTATAATGGAAGAGAATGTAAAAAAAAGAATATATATATTCATATATACACATGTGTAACTGAGTCATTTTGCTGTACACCTGAAACTAACACAACATTGTAAATCAACTATGTTTCAATTAAAAAAAAAAAGTCAGGACTAAAGTTCAGGTCTTTTGACTTCCAGCCAAGTTTTTTTTCTCCTGGATGCTTTCTTTTGATTTTAACATTAAGAAAAGGATCTGACTTGGTACTTGTAACCCCTCACTCTCTGTTTTGTGTATACATATGACTGTTTCTTTTTTTGATTATAAGCATCATTTCCTCATTACAGCACGCCCTGGTCCACAGTTCTTGAATATAGCAAGCACTCAGTAAATGTTTGTTTTTAAGAATCAAGCACGTGAGAATCATTTTTATAGGATGAATGTTATCTGTGGTAGGACAGTGAGGCATCGTATATAATTAATTCAATTCTTTCCCCCTTCATCACAGTTTAAGAGCTTCAGGTCTAATTAGCAGATATTGGTCAGAAGGCCTGCATCAAATTTATGCTATCGTCACTGAGCTATTAGCTTAAAATATGGGCCTCATTTTCTTCATTAAAAACATGAAGATGTAGTACTTTTAATATGAGAAAAATAGTTTCCATTTTCAGAATCACATTACATTTCTTGGATGGTAATTAATATTTCTTCAGTCTTACCATATACAAAGCACAGTTCTGAGTTCTTCACTTAGGTAAGCTTTTATAACCTCATAACTCAGAGTTGGTGCTATTATTATGCTCATTCTTACACATGAGGAAACTTGAGGCTTAGCAAGGTTAAGTAACTTGCCCAAGATCTGGTAGCTAATAAAAGGCAGAGACAGCCGAAAATCTAGGTCTGTGTGACTCCAAAATCTAAGTTATTAATACTACACTATATTTTACCTATACCTTTACAGCTCTGACACAGCTAAATTTTCCAGATGGCTAATATCCTCCCCATTGTAGACATTAATTTCATGTGGTTACCCCAAATAGAGAACTGTTCTGTCAAGTCCTACTAAAACAAAAATTCAGTCTAAGCAAACTCCTTTTCATAGACATTATTTGTTCTAGACCTGAGATTGTATCTTTATGCTACTTTAGGTTGCAGTATGTTCCCAACACTCACTTTTTAAGTTTTTAAAATGGTATTTCAAGTTTTCCTTCAGTTTGTATGCTCAGCCTCCTGCATGCTGTCTCTACACTTCTCCAAAGTGGAGGAAAGGAAAAAAAATTTTTTTCTGAGATTAATAGAGGGCTCCAGATTTGGGGGATAATATGTTTGAATGAGCAGCCCATTGAGCAGGTTTGGTCTCTAATTGATTACAGCTCCCTCTGAATCACTACCCCAAGGAGAATGAAGGTCCTGGCTTTTTGATTCTTCCTTCTATCCCTCATTCAGTTTGGTTGTTAGGATTAAGTTAACCAAACAAAGAAAGTTGGGCAGGAAGGAATTGAACCAATCAGTTCAACCACCTCCTTTTCAGAGAGACAACTAAGCTCCAGGAGAGTGATTTACTGAAGCTCATGTATATAAATCTGTGCTGTCTCATCATCCAAGACTCTACAGTAGTTATCAAGTAAATGGCACACCTGACAGCTGATGAAAATTTCTGGACTGGGTTTAAGTGTGAGGAAGAAGAGGGCCTAGCAATTAAGAAAAACTCTGAAGGCACGTATCTTGGATCCCAATCCTGTCTCTATTTATTAGCTGTGCTCTCTTGGGCAAGTTACTTCTCTGTGACTCAGTTTCTTTGGTTGAGGGTGGTAGCAGTACCACCCTCATGTGGTTGGTGTGGGGATTAAATGATTTACTATACTTTTAACGCAGCAATTAAAGCATGCGGTTGAACTCTCATTAACCATTAGTTATTTCTACCAAAAACTTAACACTCTTAACTCCTTGAATTTTGAGCTCTCCTGATGCTCTCCTCCAGCACATTCCTCCTCGTCTGAAATCTTCTCCACAAAGTCGACGCTTGCATTTGCAAGGAACTCAAATGGCTTATTTTCACGGAGTTTCGACAAATAGATGAGACATACACATAACACACACACCACCGCACACCGAAGGTACGTGGAAACAGCACAATGGAAGAGTCTGGGGGAGCTGGCGACTCAGGGGTGATGAGATGCTGAGCCTTCGTCCTGAGGAAGACGGCAGAGACCGGGCAGGTAAGGAGAGACACACACACACACACACACACACACACGGCAGGTAAGGAGACACACACACACACACACACACACACACACACACACACACACACACACCGCCATCGCGGCGTCGAACTGGACCGGACACACACACACACACACACACACACACACACACACACACACACACACACCGCCATCGCGGCGTCGAACTGGACCGGTCGCAGCCCGCCAGGCCCAGGTGGGCTTCAGGGTGACCGAAAGGCACACACACCCGGCACTGGACTCAGGTTTGCGCTTTTCCACAGCAACCCTGAAGACAGAGGGACTTCTTATCTAGGTCACTTTTGCCCTCCTCCTCCCGGCCCCCAGCTTTGTTCCCAACTTCCCCCAGCGCTGGCTCGACGGCGCCCCGCACGTCGCCCGTTCGTCTGGCAGCCAACCCGTTCCCCTTTGTCGTCCACCGTTCCTCCTAGAGAGGGGTGGGCTGGCCGCCGACCTCGGGCGGGGAGGAGGAATAAGGGGATGAGGAGGCGGAGATCTCCCCGCTGGCTGCGGAGAGCGATCCCCGCGAGCCGCCCGCCCACTGTGGCCAGACAGCCCCTCGTCCCCCAGGCCGGGGCCTGGGATGGGGGCGGAGCGCGGCCGGCGCCCTCTGATTGGCTGTGGGCGTCGGGGCGCCGCTCCGCGATTGGGCCGCGGGGCTGTCTGGCGCGAGGGCGCGCGTAGTGGGGAGGGGGCGGCTGGAAGCTGCTGGAAGTCAGGGGGCGGGGCGGGCGCGGGCAATCGGGGGCGCGGGCGGGGACGCGGGGGCGCGGCGGGGACGCGGGGGCGCGGCGGGGGCGCGGGGGCGCGGAAGGAGGGCCGAGCGGGTCACCGCCCCCGGCCCCTCCCCGGCCCCGCCCCGCGCGCTCCGACCGCGGGCGGCCAGGGGGCAGGCGCGCCGGTCGCTTCCCGGTCCTCGGCGTCGCCCGGCTCAGTCGCGGGCGAGCGGCGCGGGCGGCCGGAGCGCCAGGCAGGCCATGGCCACCACCAGCACCACGGGCTCCACCCTGCTGCAGCCCCTCAGCAACGCCGTGCAGCTGCCCATCGACCAGGTACCCGAGGCGGCCCCGCTGGCACCGCGCCCTCGCCGCCCCCTCCGCGGCCGTGTGCCATCCGCGCGGGACCCGGGACCCGGGGCGCGGGCTGGGGCGGGGGCAAAGGGAGGAGGCGACCCGCTTGTTATTGTCCGCCTGGCGCCCGCTGCCCCCCCCCCCCCACACAGCTGCCCACCCAGCCCCCACCCCGCCCGGGCAGCCCGGGGGGGCTCCGGGCACCGACGTGCGCGCGTGCATGCTTGGCCCTGCTCCCTGCCACAGCAGCGCCCGACCCGGGGCGTGCGAGCACCTCGTAGTCGGCGATCGGAGTCCCGAAGCCGGTTCCAGGGCGTGTGGGCACGGGTGTAGACAGTGCGTGGAAAGGCTGTGCTTTGGGGGAGCCGGGGTGTCTGTGCCCTGCGCGCGTGGCACCCGATACTCCACGGGGAAAGGATGGACGTGCCTAGGTGGAGGGTGCGCTGGACACGACGTGTGTGGCGTGGAGGAGGCCAGCTCAGGGGTCGGCGACCGGCTCTTTGGGACAGTTTGCGTGGAAGTGCGGCGTATTCAAGAGAGAGAGGCAACAGTTTGGGGCAAGGCAGGCAGGGGTTAGGAAGAAAAGGCAAAGTGAGTTAATGATCCCAGGGTGTCTAGCGGAGAAAGTGGCAACCTTGTAGATGGAAACACCTCCGCCCCCGCCCCCCCCAAAAAAAGCATTTGACACAGTATAGGGAAGAGTGACATTTAAGTCCTCACTTTGAGTTTGCATGAAGGGCCTAAGGGTTACTGAGATATAAACAGGATTGTGTGGGAAAAGCAGCGCCATTTTTATTCAGAAAAGAAAGTTTGGGAGTATTTGTCAGAGTGACATTTAGGGTAGTTGGTGGGGCAGAGATAATTGCTTTAGCCCCAGGCTAGAGGTAGTGCACTGAAAATTTTGCTTAAAATTATTTCAAGTGGACTTGATCTAGAAGTGTTTGCACTTTCCAAGGGATCCGGGTTCACTGTCCTCCCGAATGTGTTGCTGTCATTGATGTCATCAGGGATTTCATTTATAATACTGGATTCCTCTGTGTCCAGACTCCGTTTCATAGCAGCAAGACGGGAAACGACCCCTGTGTCTAACGTTATGACACTAAGTGCTCTGTGCTTCAGTGTTTTAAAAAGTAAAATAAAAGTATGTTCAATGAGTATAAAAAAATTCTACCTCTGTTCAGATCTGAATTCCTTACTTATAGCTCAGTAATAGCTGTTGGTTCTTAGTAAATACCTATCCCCCATACATCTTGAACTACAGTTATAATGTGAATCTTGTTAACAGATTAAAGTGCCACTAGTGAAATTAATCGCATACTATAAGAAAGTAGTCTTCTCTGTTTATTAATAAACTGATCAGAACTTACGGTTTTTCGTCTTCTCAGCCCTGTGGAGAATTCTCACTTTTCTGAAGTGAAGCCTTTTAGTGTATTACAACCCTCCTTGACTTAAGTAGGTTGCTGCCAGGGTATCAGCAAATGCAGGGTAGGTATCTGTTTAAAAATTGTTTTGCCAATGAGAGCAAGATAGATAGGCCTATAGCTTTTCACTTATTTTAGGGAACAAGATTATGCCCTCTTTCTCCCTCTTTCTCTCTGTTTCATTTTCTCTCTCCCTATCACGATGAAATATTTTCTCTACTGTGCTCATGCCTTCTAATGTATATAATGCCTGTGCCTTTAAAAGTGATTTAATATAATAACCTCATTTAAAAATCTCAGCAATCCAGAGCAAGTTCTTTTTAGTGCTGACATAAGCAGGAGAATCAAGGGAAGGGGACAGGACTTAAAATTTTGACTTTCCTCCTTTATTATCTACAGGTTTTGATTTGGTACCTTGGACACCTTTGTTCTCTTGAGACCATTCTGAATTTGCATAGCCGCTTGTATTTTGGGTTGTTTTCTCTTAGCAAGTCTTAAGACTATTGGATTAATACCACACAAGCCTTAACTTTTTATGATAATAATAAACTGTTTCTCTGAAGCACCAAAGAATTGACTTTTTTGCTGATAAAGCACTTGGAATAACTGAAACTCATTTAGTAAAATTGGATGAATAAGTAGTCACTGAGCCATTATTTTGAAGTTGAGCAAAATAGAAATGAATTTTGGTAATATGTAAATAACTGGGTCCCAGTTGAGAGAAAGCCTAAGAATTAGTTGTAATCAAATAGTGTGATTCAACAGGAAAAAGACAAATCAGGAAATGAAAAGTGTAAAAATATAACTTGTTAGTGTGTTAACTTGGTATGCACTAATTGACAGTGTTTTGAAAATTTAGGAAATTATAAAAGCAGTTATTTGATGTCAGAGGAAGAGAAGGACCTTAGAGCCAGAAAATAGTTAAACTTTTTTACTAGAGTGAGTGTGGAGTTCATGAAATGATAGAAAGTACTGGTATGTATGGAATAGAAGAATGCAGGTTGCAGGGTCAGGTAGGAGAGAAAGGAAGAAATATGTTGCAGTAAAGACCAGGCAAGGAACAGGGACAAAAGATCTTGCCTGCCTTAGGCTCCTGGATTCTTTCATATTTTCTGAGAACTCTGGAGTGACCTTGAGGTAACCGTAGTATTTGTTCAGTAGGTCTTACATTTAAATAAAAATATAAAATCTGGTATTTAGTGAGGTTCGATGATGCTTTAAGACGGGAAGTGTTTAGCATCTGATGTTTCCCCTTTCTAGGCCTTGCATTCCAGGCGACTTTATTTCTAGGGCGGTTAGTTATCATTAAAGGAATATCTGGGGGGATTTGGACTGAGGGAGAGACAAGGGCCAAACGTGCTATCGAGAAGACATCAGGTGTCATTGAACAGAATCGTATTCTTTCTTAGTTGGCTATGTGGTGACTTTTTTAAAAACTCCAACATGAATACCAAACAAGGGAGAATAATTGTGTCCAGATCAACCTATTATTTTTAAGAGGTTTTTTTGTTTTTATTTTTTATCCTGAATATATATGTTCTATTGCATTTGACTTACCTCACTTCTGAGTTATCAGACTGAGGGGCTCTCTAGCCCTCTTCTTCCTCCCTCTCTTTACCCTTCCTTTCCTTTCCGTTGAAACCATTTTTCTTTCCTTATTTCCCTTGATGCTGTAATTACTATGAAATTGGAGTAAGATTCCCTGGTGAGGTGATGTCCAGGATGGCGTACTTGGCCGACAGCCAGTGAGGGAGGAGACTGACCTCGTCGAACAGTCCTGTTTGGGGACATGGTCCTTGTTTTAGAGATGACGTGCTGAACTTTTTGGGGCGGGGAGAGGGGGCAAGAGGGAGACTCGAGATGTTTGGAAAGGTTTGGGGGAGGGAGGAAGAAGGACCAGCTGTTGTAACCAATCCTGCCAAGTCAGGTAATAATGATCACGGGTAACATCTTACAGTTTTCAAACCTCTTCCACATGCGTTATATTATTTTCCTGCGTCCTCACAACACCTTATGACGTCAGATAAAATTAACGTCCTGAAGTGTGTTAGCTTCAGGTACGTATGTACGTATGGTATTAAGCATTTGAGTCAAAGGTCCATTTCAATTTCTCTTCTGAACACGTGGCAAATCATTTTGACAGATCCATGTTTTAGATACAGGTTGCCAGTGTGTTTTTGGAGGACGGGGTGGAGAGGAAGGGCTTTCCCAACACTCAAGTGCTGGTGGTGATGGCTGGAGCGGGGAAAGCCGTGTGTGTACGGGGGGAGAATCCTCGTTTCCTTCTTTTTGGTCATTTCGTTGATTGACGGGTTGCTGTATATTCTCCCCCGCCCCATGCCATGTAAACAACCAATGAAGTGAAATAGTATATTAGGGAAAAGAATAGTTTAGAACATTAACTGCCTTAATCCTCTGACGATTCTGTGCTGTGATGAACCCCATTTTATAGATGAAGAAATAAATGACGTTCTCAGTTTTGAGCCTTTTGAAGATGCTGACTTTTAGGAGAAGAAGGTGAATGGCAACAAAACAAGCAAATCAAAGGTCTATTTTATTTTAAAGTTGCCATTTGAATGCTTTAGGTTTTGGACATAAATATTTAACTCATTTGTCGCTCCTGTCTACTTTTACGCCCGTAATGAGCCTCAGCCTTCATCCTGAGAGCCCTGCCATACTGAGGCAATCTGCTGTGGAAGATTCCTTTTCATCAGGAAAGCATATGGGCCTGAGAATCTTGAATCTGTATTTTGGGCCCTGTCAGTTACCTAATTTTAGAAATGTCACTTTACATAAATGAGTTTCCCCCTGTGTAAAATGTGTGTTGCACTTAGTTTTAAAATCCCATGATTCTGTGTTTGTTTCCTCAAGCTGCCTCAAATTCTTTTTGGACTGAGTTGGAGGGAGTATAAATATGAATTCAGGGGAGGAAAATGGACTAATAAATTTTGAAGTTGAAACCGCCTCTGTGGTTAATCTGAGGCAGTGAGGCAAAGGACCGCGTGCCCTAAACTGTAGTCCGTGTCGGTTTCCCTGTGTCTGTTTCCCTTCATCGGTAGGAAGTAGTCATGCCGTGGTGACGACTGGCTTGGAACCAGATTCTGCCAGCCTTGTGCTTGTTGGCAAATTACTGTATATTTCTTTAAGGCCTAGTTTCCTCACCTATAAAATAAAGATAATAAATAGTAGCTATTTGTAGATTATTGTGGAGATTAAAATACATAATCTATGTAAAGTACCTGGCTTCTAGTATACATCTGCTGCACGTTCCTTCCTTCTTTACAAATTATGAAATATTTGGAATTTGTCTTCTATTTTTCTTTTGGGAAGTTAACATCTGTTCACATATATTCCATTTTAAATCTCTAGGACTTCCTTTTTAGGAAGGGAAATATCAGGCTCAGGTTCAGTCCTATTCCCCACACAGTGATTAAACTAGGATTAAAATCTCGTTTTGAATTTGGAGTCAAAAGTGGTTTTTCTGCTTCCTCACTGTTCAAGAGTTCTTTGTCCCCTGCTTTAAAAATGCTTCCTGTGTTATTACTGCCTGGATAGGTTCAAATAACCCTAGTCTCTGTTTACTGTGGCCCATCAGGGCTGACTTTCCAGGGAAATAATCAAAACAGCTCACACACAGCTTTGCCTGCAGTCGATTTAACAGGTGGGAGTCTACGATGATAGAACTTGGCAAGACTTCTTTAAAATAAAACAAGCTGTAAACAGGGCCCCCAGCAGAGTGATCTTTTAATGATTTTACAAATGACATGGGTCCTGCTTTGGTAAATGTGTAGGGTTTGGAAAAGGGGAGGGATAGCCGATGTGTTGAAAGATAGAATTCGGATTCAGGAGATCTGAATAGGCGGCAATGATGTGCCCCCCTCCTTTGCTTATCAGAACCCTCACTGTTCTTCCAAGCCCGCATCCAGTGTACCTTGCAGATGAATCTTTTCCTGAATCCCATCTGATGTGACTGCTGTTGTATTTGAACCACAGTAGCATTTTGGATTTGGCACTGTTCTGGCATTTATATTCTGCTTAATGTTGTATGTATCCGGCAGGGTTCTGGTAGGAGACAGATTGAACTAGGTAACCAAGGAGACTTTAAGAACCATTTACTAAGATATGGGCAGGTTTAGGGAAATCAGCAAGGAATAGGGTGGTCTCCCAGGACCAGCTCCTCTAGGCCTGGAGGGGCCAGAGGAAGGAAGGGCAGAGCCCTAAGGGGATCAGAACCCCACGAGGGGAGCTGTAGGGGCTCCTGCCAGGAGCAGCTGTGGCCCCCAGTGAGGGACCCATCCAGCCTGCGGTGGGCTTGAGGGAGGGGGTGAGGGGAGATGAATACCCCACTCCCTCCCATCCTCTCTTTCCTGCTGGTGCCTCCTTCAGAGGGCAAGTTGATACTTTGGGGACACAGAGAGTGGGTCTGGAGGCGTGGAAATCCTGTGCAGGACATTGTGATTACTGGTATGTCCTTTACATGAGTGTTACTCATCTCTCTACGTGATGAATACAAATAAAAAACCCTTTGTCAGGCCCTTAAGGCACATCCTTATTCTGTCTCTTTCTTCTCAGTCGCACGTTTTGAAAAAACAGTTGAATCTTGCTAATCTCTGCTCACTCTCACAACCATTATAATCAGGCTTCTGCCTGCCACACTAATAGCCACATCCAGCGGCAAACTGTGTAATACTGATTAGTTACTTCTTGCTTAAACCTCTTCCCAGCTTCCCTGCTGCCCTTTGCAGTGCTTTTTCAAGTGTGGCTGTGAGACCACTTGTATCAAAAATCATGTGGGATTGTCGTTATATATTCCCAGGCTCTACCCAGAGCTACCCAGTGAGGGCCAGGGAACCTACATTTTTAAGCAGGCTCATTCTTACCCACCTTCTCCTACCATCAGAGGTAGAGAGCTACCTGGCCACATTTTTTTAAGGTTCTCCATATTACTAAAAGGTTATCAAAGTGTGACACATTTTTAAAATGTTTGCATTTAACCGACTAACTTGTAATCCCCAAAAGGTCATGCAGTGTAATTGTGCTATTGACAATATAGTCACAATATACGGGAAGAATAAAATTCATAAGTGCACACTAGGCAGTGTGGCCCCCAGTTTTCAGTTGAATGATGTCCTTGTCCCTTTCCAGTCCTGTCATTGTATCTCTAGTGACTGCATGTGTAACCTCATGTGTAGAAAATGTCAGAAGTCTAACTTTGGGGTCCTTCTGGGCTGAGAGGCCTGCCCTGTGAGAGGCCTGCCCCACCCATTCTCAGGCCTGCTCACCTCTGGGAACCCCTGGCCCACAGGAGAGGCCTAGAACCTCCCGAATATGGCTGCCAGCTCCTTTTCTGTTATTCGGGCCCCGCCCCTACTTTGGCCACCCCTCACACACCCACACTCTCTCCCCAGAGGAGCGGGAAATTGCCAGAAGCCCCCATGCACGTGGCAGTGGCCGGGCTGGAAGTGCAGTCCTGGTCTGCTGCCCGAAGGACCTGCAGAACCAGTTAAGTTCCCCTAATACGTTTTCTTATCTTTTAACTCCACGCCTTTGATCAAAGTATTTCCTCTGCCTGGAATCCCCTCCACACTCCTTGGGGTCGGCAAAGCCATATTTTGCGATACTCCGCTAAAGCTTATGCCTCCTGGGTGAAGCTTTTAAAGATCTGCCCCATCCTTTCCAGTCGCGCGTCACTGCCCATGGGGCCACTGTGCGCGTCTAACGCGGGCACAAGCGGTAGGTAAGTACATGCTGCTGCCTGAGGCTGTGGGCATCCCCGGCGGAGCCCCTTCCAGGAGCTGTTTCTCGAATCTCGGCAGCGGTTCTGCAGTGAGGCTGGCGCTGCAGAAGAAGCTCGAAGAGAAGGTAGACAGGTAGTCGTCTTGCTCAACCTCTGTCCTTCGCTCTGGGCTCCCCCAGCCTCTCCTGTGTCTTCCAAGCAAGAGCCCAGCATCGCCTCGATCTGGCTCTTTCAGGAGTGGGGTAAGGGGCACATGTTGGGGGTCTTTGCCCCTTTCCACAGCTGCCTGTCAAGGGTGTGTACCCTCCTCGCTCTCGGAAGTGGTGGTCCGAGAACCCCCGCTGGTTGGCGTGATCTGGTCGCCCTTGTCCTTGTCAGTCGGGGCCTCGGGGGAGTTGCCTCGGCTTTCCCTGCTCTGATGGCACCTGCAGCACGTCATTTTTTTTGCTTACTTCGCGCGCCTCCCTGCCAGGGTGTAAGTTCCTCAGGCACAGGGCCTGTCACTCAGGTTTGCCTCTCTCGCGCTCAGGACCGCCGTGGGCACGAGGGCATCCGGAGTGAGCGGCTCGCGTGGTGAGGAGCACAGACCTGCTAAAGTTCCGCTCATCACTGATTGGCGGGGCGCTCCAGGCACTCACTGCGCTTTCCTAAGCGGCAGGTGCCTGGTCTGCATCCCGGGGCGGGTGAGGCCCCTCCCACAGGGCTGAGGCTGGCATCAGGGGTCCTGCCGGCAGCGGGCCGAGCACGCGGAGCTCAGTCCGTGCTGGGTGTTGCAGCTGCCGGGCTGCTTTTCCGGGGTTTGTGGAGGACACGGTGTGTACGTGCCTCGGGTGCAGCAGGCTTTGCAGTGCCCGTTTGCCGTGATGCGTCCTGCAGGCATTGGCGTGGCCGGCGTGTGCCGGGCAGCGTGCCGGCCGTGCGGGATACAGAGGAGAAGGTGGCTGCGGTTTAATGCAGTGGTTCTCACACTTTTCAAGGCAGCAGCTACCAGAGGGGTTGGCCGGGCGGCCAGGCGGAGGCTCCCGGCCGGGGTGATACCCGTGCCCAGCTTCTGAGCAGCCCTGCGCCAGGGGCTCTCGGGGATCCTTTTCCCGGGGACACTTCACTTTTCCAGCGTCTTTCATTGGCACCTACACCCTCCCCGGCTGGTAGGCTGGTCGCGGGGTCAGGACAGCAGTGGCGTCCCCTCCCTGGATGGGGTGCTGCCTTGTCTCTGGCGCTCCTTTGGCTCCCCAGCTGGCCGAGCTCCGCAGATCGGGGTCAGGTCACTGTGACTCGGCCCCTCCGTGTGGGCACTGCCGTGCTTCCTCCTAGCTGCGCAGCCGCGAGAGTTACGGGGTGCCTCTGCTGTGAGTGTTTACGTAAAGGACTGCACAGTACATCTCCGTGGGTTAGAAGGAAGCTGTGTAAACCTTTCTGGCTGACTTTTATTTTCCTCAGGAGGGTTACTTAAAAGGAGATGTGCAAAGCATTGAAGAATTTTGGAGGAATGTGACTGATGATTCAAAGGAAAATGAAGATAACTGTGAGAGGTACCAGTATCCCCAGCTAACGATTACACTGTCATTACACCGTTGGGTGATAAGGGGTGACTGGAAAGAGAAGCTCTATCAGCATTGTTATCAAGCTATTCAGAAAAAAAAGAAGCCTTCAGAGTGCAGAACTGTCTTTCTCCAGAAAGAACAAAGGGCTGTCCTTACAGCCCTGTGGGGGGCGGCCCTGCAAGAGGGCTCTTTGCCGATATTACCCCTCCACCCCCTTGTCCCCCGGGGAAGCCTGGCTTTTGGCCGGCAGCAGGTGTCATCAAGGGATCCTCCCTGGGCGGCCTGTGTCCCTGTGGAGTGAGGAAGCCAGGGGCCAGCCCAGTTGCCAACTAGATGGACCTCCCTCTTCCGTGAACGTGTGGGCCTCTGACCAGCTTGCCTTGCTCCTGTCTCGGCATCGGACAGAGATGCCACATACTTTCTGTTTTAATCCATAATCCCATAGAAACTTTTTTAGTTTTTAGAGGTTTTCTGTGCCAAACTAGATATCTGTAGAAGGTCAGAGTTGTAGATAATATATACTTTTAGACATATTTAAGTTACTCAGTTACGTGTTATTTTAAAATAAATAGCTCCCAGCTTATACAAACAAAAAATTCTGAATCCTTTCAGTTTCTTTTTGAAGGTAGATTATAGGTAAAACTAAGCATATGAAAGACATTCAGGTGATACCTTGTTAAAACTAGAGAGAGAGGCTCTGCCTTTTTTTTTTTAATGTAATTTTTATTTATTTATTTATTTATTTGGCTGTGTTGGGTCTTCGTCTCTGCGCGAGGGCTTTCTCCAGTTGCGGCGAGCGGGGGCCACTCTTCATCGCGGTGCGTGGGCCTCTCACTATCGCGGCCTCTCCCGTTGAGGAGCACAGGCTCCAGACGCGCAGGCTCAGTAGTTGTGGCTCATGGGCCTAGTTGCTCCGCGGCATGTGGGGTCTTCCCAGACCAGGGCTCGAACCCGTGTCCCCTGCATTGGCAGGCAGACTGTCAACCACTGCGCCACCAGGGAAGCCCGAGGCTCTGCCTTTTGCAAAACCACTAGTTTCAAAACCGCTCGTCCTCTGGGTGCACAATAAATAGTGATTGAGTTCAATGTATCTAATTTAACAACATCAAATTTCAAAGATAAATGTAAAGACTTGCAGTGAAGTTCTCGAAGTTAACTGTATAGAAGGAGACTTGCCTGAGACCAGGATTAAATTTTATGAATAAACCATGGGAGTGTCTGTTTACTGTAAGGTGTTGTTACCCGATGAGGTCATGGCTTAGGTGAAGTAGTTAGTGCCAACATAAATTCCAAATTCACATGTCTAGAGGTTGCCGGGCAAGGAACATGAATGGATATGAATGTGGATGCAGCCATTTTTTGAGATATGGACAGCATGACCATATGGAAATCCCATGCCCAGGCTAAAAGGAAAGCCCCCCCTCACATTTGCTGATGGTTACCAAAGCTGATTTTTCAAGGGAAGCTGGAATTCTGGATTTTTTGGTGAAAATTTGTGATTTTTAAAACTTTGGCTCAAGTTTTCTTAAGTCTTCTGTTTTTTGAGCCCAAACAACATAGCTAGGCCAGATTTAGCTCATTGGCCGTCAGGAAGTAGGTAGCAGTGTCTGTTACAGTTGCTGGCGGTCATTCCAATCTGAGCAGCACTGTGCTCTTCTGAGATGTCGAAGGAACCTTGACAGGCCCGATTATAACCACAGCAGGGCAGTCAGGGCTGCAGAAGCCTTGGGAACCATGTCATGGGATTGTTGAAGATGTAATTCTCGTATTTCATCACTTAGTAATTTCGTCCTTAAACTGGCCAGCAGGATTTCAGGTTAAATTTTGTCTGACTAGTTCTAGTCATTTGGAGAGGGTCACACCTTAGAAATAATCTTGAAAGTTAATATCCCATTAAAGTGGGAAGGTTGGACTTTCACACTGCTATCATTTTGTTCTTTTTGCAGATCCAGTATTTCAATTATTAACTGGCCTAAGTGGTCAAGGCTATATTATGGGTGTGATGTTAAAAAAAAATGTCTAGCTAGTAGAGAATAAAGTCTCATGGAAAGGTCTTGATTGCCCAATAAGCCCCTACCAATTTTTCAGGTTTTTAAAGTGTACGTTGAATTTTGGCCAGCATATTTTATCTCGTGATAACTGTTCAGGCTTTGGAGTTTAAGTTTAATCTACAGTGCGTTTCACTGCAAGTGTTAGGGTGCCTTTTCTAATACTGGGACTGGCACAGCTGTTCATGTTAGCTGCTTACCAAGGATAGAAGTCACGAAGATTTTTGGTGTCTGCATAGAGCCGAGGACAAGGTAGAAGTACCCTTTGGCTGGTATTTAGTATCTTTGGGGATGGCTAAGTGTCCTCAGTCTAAGATTATCATCCTTCTATGCGGTCCCTGTAGCTTTCATGTAGTATGAGACTAGTTACGTCTTCTCCTTTTGTTCTTGGAAAATATTTTAAAAGCCGCATAGTAAAGGAAAATCTTGGTATATTTGGCATCACAACATTGAGCTTCAGCCTTCCGTTAGATTTGAATGGAAATTCTGATAAACTAGTCAAAATCAAAGAACAGAATTTTTGGGTATTGTCGGTATTGTTGGGTATTTGTTACACTTTTCCATATGGATTGGAAGAATTCATTTCTAAAGAGTTCGAGTTCTTTTTTAAGGTATAGGGAATATAAATTAATGGGGAAATAACTATGCTGTTCCAAGTAGGTTTTTGGCACAGGCTCAGTTTTAGCACATAGGACCATGAAATGATTGATGCAGTAACTTTGTTAGGAATGTGGCATTTGGTAGGAAACATGTGAGTCGATTTAGAAAAAAAATCCTGCTCGGAATATTAAACACAGAAGGATGTTGGGACCATTTCAGCAAAGACAAAATAGATTAGAATAGTGCCAGAAGGCTGGTCTTGGATTGTTTTCCTTTTTGTATTGATTTTATTGAAAGCAGGAACCTCTGGAAAATAATGAAAATATTAAATTGCTTTTGCCCATTTTGTCCCTAACTCCAGATTTGGTAAATGCACCTTTCAGCTCTTGTAAAATGAAGGAGAATATCAGTACAGACCAGCGCCCTGGCTAGGCTAGCACCGTGGGTAGCAAGGAGATAAGCTATCTTTACGTTGGACAGTAAACAGTGAGCAGCAGGGCAAGGTACAGCAAGGGAAAACCAAATGTGTATTAGTATAAGTTATATATCAGGGAGGATGGACTGGATCAGAATTAAGAGCCTTCTCTCACACTGGCACCCCAGGAAACGAGGTAGTAGCAGTGCCGAAGACAGACCTTTGACAAATTGGCATCATTCTGAGAATCGTAGAGTTGGAAAGTTTTAGTCTATAGTGAGTGTTGTTACTTTCAGAACATTTTTGTAAAAGGAAGTTGCTGGCTTATTGGTATCATTTTAGATATTACGAATTACCATGTTGGCAGTAAAGATGGAAAAGGGTAAGTAGGTATTGTTGTTCATCGAGCACCTGGTATAGGCCAGGGGTTTTCTAGGCCCTGGAGAGATGCAGAGATGAGTGAGAGCTGGTCTGGCTCCTGAGCTTCTAGTCCAGACGGAAGAGAAGGACTGACGCATCTGCACAGCATGCAAAGGTGTGTCAGAAGAGAGATGCTGGGCTTAGCTTGGATAAAGCTGCTGCAGGGAGCCCCACCAATAAGTCAGGGCCTTTAAAGGTAATAGACTACTTGTGTTCTCACGTAAGTTTTGATGTAAATGGTCCAGATTGGTGGATAGTTCCACTTCTCCTGGTCCTCCAGAGACCAGTGTTCCTTCCAGCACACTGTTCTGCTACCTGGGGCCTCATCGCCTGATTGCAGTTGAGGCTGGTTTGTCGAGGGCAGTGGCCCTTAAGCGTGAGGTTGCATGAGCATCCCCTGTGACACTGGTTAAAACACAGGTTGCTGGGCCCTATGACCAGAGTTTCTGATTCAGTTAAGTCCGAGTTTGCAAGTGTGACAGGGTCCCAGGTGACGTTACTGCTGCTGGTCTGGCAGCCAGACCTTGAGAACTTAGGGGGTTCAGTCCTCCAGCAGACAAGGGGGGAAAGAACCCCTGTGGCTGCAGGTGTGGGCCAGAAGTGGCACATGCGTGTTACTTTGACCGTCCTTCCTTTTGCCAGAGCTCTGTCACATGGCCACAGGTCACAGCAAGGATGTGGGTGGGGTGAGGGCTAGTAAATGTGGCTCGTCTGTAGGAGGGCAGGGCAGGCTCCACCATGCTGGCATCTTCTAGGGAAAAACAGCTGTAACTCGGGCTTGGATTGGTCAGGGCAAGGTAATGTCTGAGCCAGAATCTTGAAGGATAAATTTTCCTGGCATCCCAGAGCAGAAGTGCCACTTGTAGTTAAGGAAGCAAGGAAAGCGGAAAGCAGGGCAGGCTGGCCCCTTGAATAAGTATTGATTGATGGCCAGGCTTTTTGTGAGGCTTCGAGCTGCAGAGACTAGAGGGGAGATGGGCAGGGTCTGATGCAGCTGATTAAAAAGCAAACAGGTTTCGTGTGTTAAGAGTCTAGCAGTTAAGACCGTGGGTTCAGGAATCAGCTTAGATTTGAGCTGTGGTTCTGTGTGAGTGGCTTGAACCTTGCTTTATCTGCATTGCTGAGCCTCGTGGGTAGGAAGCACTCTGTAAATGTCAGCGATCATGGTCATCGCACCTTTGGTGTGAACTGCTCGTGTGAAACGAAATCCTCATGGGAGTCTCTGGTGAATGGCCTTCTGGCTTCTGTGTGAACACATCTGTGCTGGAGAGCTTGCTCCCTTCGCTAGGGCAGCCAAGGCCATTTCTGGGTAGCTGTCATGGTTAGAATGTTTGTCATCTTGGTGCTTACAGACTTTCTGGAACAATCCGGAAGTGGTCTGAATAAGCCCACTTCTTCATGGTCACCTTTTGGATTGTTGGGGACATTCCGTCTGTCTTCACATGGTTGGCTTATGAACAAGTACACTTTAGTAAATTAGGTATTGCTCCCCCTAAATCTTCTACTTTGGAAATGCAGAGGCTCATGAGTGAACGTTTCTAGCTGTTCTGGGATGGGTAGCCCTGCACCTGAAAGTCTGGTTTCCAAGGGTTGCCCTCTTTAGAGCATTGCATACTTGTTTGAAGATTTATTGCTTTTTGCCTCTATTATTTGCTAGTGTGTACTAAAAATAAAAATTGCTGATTTGGTAATAGGCATGTTCTTTGAGACAGTGATATTTGAGACACTGATAGAAACCACTAGGCGTACCCCGAATACCACTTCTTTTTTTTTTTTTTTTTTTAAATATTTATTTATTTATTTATGGCTGTGTTGTGTCTTCGTTTCTGTGCGAGGGCTTTCTCTAGTTGTGGCAAGCGGGGGCCACTCTTCATCACGGTGCGCGGGCCTCTCACCATCGTGGCCTCTCTTGTTGCGGAGCACAGGCTCCAGACGCGCAGGCTCAGTAGCTGTGGCTCACGGGCCTAGTCGCTCCGCGGCATGTGGGATCTTCCCAGACCAGGGCTCGAACCCGTGTCCCCTGCATTGGCAGGCAGAATCTCAACCACTGCGCCACCAGGGAAGCCCCCGAATACCACTTCTTTAGGCTCGGTGGACTCCTGGTACTCATGGTTTATTGTGTTCAGGCGTGAGAAAGAGAGCATCACTGAAGAACGTGGATGAAATGCTGGAAATGTGTTATCTAAGGTTGCCTTGAAATAGGGTTCCCTCAAATCACAATTTTGGTCAAATGTCTGATGGCTGAGTGTTAAAATCAGTAGTGAGTTAAAGCTGAATATTATCCAGACAAATCTCAAAAATTTCTTTGTCTTCCACTCCTGAAAATGGTTGATGGTGTCCTGTAATCATTTCTGCAAACAGTTGTTTCTTTGTAGATTCAAAACAATAGGAATTCTCTTCTTAAAACATTCTTTTTTTTTTTTAACATCTTTATTGGAGTATAATATAATTGCTTTACAATGGTGTGTTTACAATGGTGTTTGCTGTATAACAAAGTGAATCAGCTATATGTATACATATATCCCCGTATCTCCTCCCTCTTGTGTCTCCCTCCCACCCTCCCTATCCCACCCCTCTAGGTGGTCACAAAGCACCCAGCTGATCTCCCTGTGCTATGCAGCTGCTTCCCACTAGCTATCTGTTTTACATTTGGTAGTGTATATAAGTCCATGCCACTCTCTCACTTCGTCCCAGCTTACCCTGCCCCCTCCCCGTGTCCTCAAGTCCATTCTCTACGTCTGCGTCTTTGTCTTTATTCCTGTCCTGCCCCTAGCTTCTTCAGAACCATTTTTTTTTCTTAGATTCCATATATATGTTAGCGTACGGTATTTGTTTTTCTCTTTAAAACATTCTTATGAAGACTACTGATCTCAGGATTAATTAGTCAGAATAAAACATGTTTTGGGAACCCCAATTCTCTTTAATACTTTCCTTTTTTTCCATACTCCTTATATATTTTTATTACATATGTATGATTCATTATGGATATTATTGTGTGTGAGTTTAGCATTCTTTCTCCTTGTGAAATTGAGATGGCAGAGCTAATTATTCTGCTTTTAATTCATTGGCATAAGATGTATAGAATTCCCAAATAGAGCTTTTTCATTAAAAAAGGTCAGTTTTTCATGATTTAAAACTAAATAACTAAAAATCGAATACGGTTCTTAAAGATTATTTTGTTTTATGTTAGTACACTAAACAATTTTATAAGTATAATATAATTATAAAATGCTATAATCTCCTATTGACTTATAAAAAATTTTATAAAAATTTTCCTCAGTGAATATAATGTTCTTCCTAAAGCTGTCATATAAATGAACCCTTTCTCAACTCTCACATTAACTCATTTGCTTTCCTGTTAATTGTTTCATACTCATCAGTTATAACAGCATTTTACTCTCATGATAACAAGCACATATTCATATTTTAACTGATAGAATATTAATATATAGGCACACAAGATGATTTCACACCAATTTAAATGTAAATTCTTATCTATATATATATATTTGAAAGTTAATATTCATTTATGAACAATAGATATGAATGACATGCACTGTTTATATTACTGGTGTTATTTTGCTGATCAGAAATGACAGTAGGATTAAAGACCTAAATGTAAGACTGGAAACCATTAAAATCCTAGAAGAAAACATAAGCAGAACACTCTTTGACATAAATCGTCATAATCTTTTTTTGGATCTGTCTCTGAAGGCAAAGTAAACAAATGCAAAAATAAACAAATGGGACCTAATTAAACTTAAAAGCTTTTGCACAGCAAGGGAAACTATTGACAAAACAAAAAGATAACCTACTGAATGGGAGAAAATATTTGCAAGTGATATGACAAATAAGGGATTAGTATCCAAAATATATAAACAGCTCATATAGCTCAATATTAAAAAACCAAAAACCCAATTAAAAAATGAGCAGAAGACCTGAATAGACATTTTTCCAAAGACAACATATAGATGGCCAACAGCCACATGAAAAGATGCTCAAGATCGCTAATCACCAGAGAAATGCAAGTCAAAACCACAGTGTTATCACCTCACACCTGTCAGAATGGCCATCATCAAAAAGACCACAAATAACAAATGTTGGTGAGGATGTGGAGAAAAGGGAACCCTCCTACACTGTTGGTGGGAATGTAAATTGGTGCAGCCACTGTGGAGAACAGTATGGTGGTTCCTCAAAAAACTAAAAATAGAACTACCATGTGACTCAGCACTTGCACTCCTGGGTATATATCTGAAGAAAACAGAAACACTAATTTGAAAAGATACGTGCACCCCAACGTTCATAGCAGCATTATGTACAGCAGTGACGATATGGAAGCAACCTAAGTGTCCATCAACAGATGAATGAATAAAGAAGAGGATATATATGTGTGTGTTTGTGTGTGTATACAGGAATGAAATTTTGCCATTTGCAACAATATGGATAGACCTGGAGGGTATTATGCTTGGTGGAATAAGTCTAACAGAGAAAGACAAATGCTGTATGTTATCACCTATATGTGGAATCTGAAAAATGAAAGGAATGAATAAAAAGAAATTTACAGATCTAGAGAACAGACTAGTGGTTACCAGTCTGGAGAGGGAAACAGGGAGGGGCAGGATAGGGATAGGGGATTAAGAGGTACAAACTACTATGTATAAAATGAATAATCTACAAGGATATATTGTACAGCATAGGGAATATAGCCAATATTTTATAATAACTTTAAATGGAGTATAATCTATAAGAATATTGAATCACTATGTTGTATACCTGAAAGTAATGTAATATTGTAAGTCAACTGTACTTCAATTAAAAAAAAAAAGAAATGATAGATTAGTCTATCTCAAGTGATAAAATTGAGATAAGTGTGAAATTCAAGGATGCTAGATAGAAAGGACCAGGAAAAAGGCATTAGGCCTTTTTGTCCTTTTACAGGCCAAGATCCAGAGCAAAGCAAAATTGTGGATTTGGGCTGAATAACAGGGTGAAACCAAACTTTAGTTCATCTATAACTTGAAAAGTTGGCAAAATTAGGGGTTTTTTTTTGTTTTCTTTTTTGCTCATTGGGAGCTGATCCTTCTCTTATAACATGTAGATGTGTTTGACATTTGTGCATTTCCAATTTCGTGTGTTTTCACTAATGTATTTTGTATCCTAATAGGGAACTGAATATAGTTTGTGTGTTTTCTATCTGATTTTAAAAGTAATATATATTCATTGTATAAAATTTATAAAACACAGAAAGGTATAAGATGAAAATTTAAAAATCACTCATTGTTCTTCACCTTTTGCTACCTTTCTTTTTAGTGTGTGTATATTTAAACAAAATTGCCTGCATACTGAATGTAAGATTTTTGTAACCTTTTGTTTTTACGTAACACTTTGTGAGTCACTTCCAATTTTATTCAATTGATTTTCAAAACCAATATAATGTTCCATCATTTGGATATAGTTAATTATTAATTATTAACTAGTTAACTATTAATTAAATAGTTAATTATTCCCCTGTTGTGTACAATTTTTTGCTATCATGATATTGCAGTAAATTTCTTTATATATTCGTTTGGTGCATATCTGTTTATTTCCTTAGGAAAAGAAGTTTCCTGAGTCTGAAACAATGTGCAGAATCACTGGTTTTGAAACAATTATTAGAACTTTTGCTTTTGCTTTTAATTTATTACAGTTTATTTTCTCCTTTAATATTTTAGGTTGTTTTCACTTTTTATTTCTTCATACTTGCACCCTTTAGAAGTTACATTGCCTTGTTCTTCAGTACTTGAATGTTTTATGAGTCAGAAAGTTACCGGAACTCCCCAGCTTGGGTGGTGTCAGCTCTGGTCCAGTGGCTGTGCTTTCCCCACTGCCTTTACCAAGTGCTGAAAGGATTGAGATTATGCCTTAGAGGCGTGGCCTCCTTTTCTCCCTTGCCTCTGGGCGTCTTCTGCTCTGTTTCTGTGTCTGTTTACTAGGTTATTTCCCCCACTAGACAGATCTTCCTTCTCTCCATTGCTGGTGCCCTCCCTCTGCAGGCATTTGTCAGATGTTTACATTGCATACAAGTTTATGATGATTACATTTCTAATTTTTAGAGAAATGACATTACATTCATTTTAAGACTCCGAACCATCTGGAAGTCTACCAGCAGGATTTATGCTCAACCTATTCAGAGCATTTGCTCACCAGTTCTCCTTGCAGGCTTGGCTCCCATTCCAGTTGGTTTAGTGTTGAGAGAGTTAGACTCACCATGAAGAGGAACCATACCACTGGCGGGTCGGCTGGTACTGTTAGGGATGCTGGAGACTGGTGTCTGCCGCCTGCACACCTTGCTGGTGCCGTCTGCCTGCCTCGTGCTCCGAGGTCCTGAGCCCCTGCCAGCGGGGGTCATGGTTAATAGAGCAGACACTCCCATTTTTCCTTCCTCCTTTTAGAAGCCCTACTTGATGTTCCTGAGAATAACAGGGAAAACTCCGCTCTCTTGATTTCTCTACTTGTAGGTGAAGAAGAAACAAAAAATTATCACATAACTTTAATCTTGTAAAGGAAGTGATGGTAGGCATTTAGTGCAAATCATATGTCCTAGCCTTGCTCAGACCGCTGTGGGGAAATCCTCTTCTCACTTGGAATGGACCCTCAGGTCCTGCCATGATTCGGCCCTGCCAACCTCTCTAACCTCATTTCCTACCATTTTTTTCTCCTCTACTTTGTCTCCACTGGCCTTCTCACAATTGCTTGAATACTGTGAGCACGTTCCCACCCGGGGCTTTTGCCCTGACGTTCCTGCTCCCCAGATGTCTGTCTGGCTCGCTCCCTCACTTGCTGTAGCTCTCTGCTCAAGGCCTTCTAAAGGAGGCCTCCTCTGGTCTCCCCATCCCCAAAATAGAACCTCCTATCATTTTGCTCTTTGTCAGTCTTATTTTTTAAAATATTGACCTTACATTCTTTTGTACATTTTGACATTATACATTTATTTGTTTATTGTCTGTTTCTCTCACACTAAAGTGTAATCTCCATGAGAGCAGGGACTTTGTTTTTTTTTCTTTTTTCCACTGTCTAGTGCCTGGAGCAGTGCCTGGCACATAGCAGGTGCTCAATACGGATTTGTCTATTATATTAGAGAACTATCAATCTGATGATGATATGTGTTTTTTAGATTTTAATTTCTTGATGCTAACTGAATATAATTTACAGCAGCAAATGATAGAACAAATGACCTGTTTTAGCATTAACTGCTCTTTCCTTTTTGGAATTTCAGCTTAAGCTTAATGCAATACCAGTTTGGGAACTTATTTTTCTCTTGTTGTGAGGCAGTGGTTTCAAATGGTGATATTGCCGCTTTTTAGGAAGGAAACTTAACCTCTCTCGGCTGTAGAAGCCTCCATTCCCTCATATATAAAATAGAGATAATGATCATGTTGGCGTTTTCAGGTTCTAGTAATTAATAACCCTTTCTTGCCAAATTTAGCCCTGGCTGAGAGAGAGAGAGATACAAGAGTCAGACGTGGATCAAACTGTCAGCCTTACTGATGAAAGCTGAATTGGAGGGTGTGACTCAGGGGTCCTGCCCCGTGGAGTTCCCAGTACTTTACTCCTGAGTTAGGTTAACTCCTCCAACACAGGCAGAGCTGGGCGCCTGCAGGTTCCCCAGAAGGAGCAACTTCCCTAGTTAACTTCCCACACAGTGAAGCAGGCTGAGGCTGGCAGGTCTAAAGAAAGCCCCAAAGGTTTAGTGAAGTCTTTCCTCCTCTGATGGGGAGGATGGGGAGGATGGGGAGGGGGGAGAGGGGAGCATTGCACCAGAAGAAACAGGAGGCCCGGGCAACGGAGGGTCCCCCAAGCAGGTAGTACCTATTGTGGGGAGGACTTCTGTAAGATATTTTCTCTGTAAAGAGTTTGGAACATAGCAAATGCTGAATACCTATTAGCCATTATTATTATAACACCTGTGCATGTCATTACTTACAGCAGTTATCGTACTGGACTATAATAGGTGTTTGTTTTTTCTTTAATGTTTATTCACTAGGGTAGACTGGAAGCTCTTGGGGGAAGGAACTCTTCATTATCTCTTGAATCTCCAATGCTAGACTAGCTAGTGTTGGCTTGTAGCAGTCAGTGAATGGATATTTGTTTGAGAAGAAGAATGGCTTACTGGAAAGAATGTGGGTTTTGGAGTCAGAAAAAGGGAATCTGCTTTAAATTCTTTTTAGACCAAGGAGGAGATAAGAAAGAGTGAATACCAAGAAAGGAAAGTGGACTAATATATGTATGTTTAAGATTTTTAACAATAGTAGTTGAAACAATTTCTGCTTCATCAAAGAAAGTAGCTAAACAAAATAGCACACACCCAAAATGTTTCAGTTTATCTAGGTTTCGCTAGGTTTCTTTTCTTCACATTCATAGGTGGTGGTAAAGAAGTTAGGCTCCTGCAGAGTGACGGATAGTTTACGCATGTTAGGATGTGTTTCTAATTAAAAAGTAAGGACAGGGACTTCCCTGGTGGCGTAGTGGTTGAGAATCCTCCTGCCAATTCAGGGGACACGGGTGCGAGCCCTGGTCTGGGAGGATCCCACGTGCCGTGGAGCAACTGGGCCCGTGAGCCACAACTACTGAGCCCGTGAGCCACAACTACTGAGCCCGTGTGCCACAATTACTGAATCCCGTGCCCTAGAGCCCGTGCTCCGCAACAAGAGAAGCCACTGCAATGAGAAGCCCGTGCACCGCAACGAAGAGTAGCCCCCGCTCGCCGCAACTAGAGAAAGCCCACGCGCAGCAACGAAGACCCAACGCAGCCAAAAATAAATAAATAAATAAATTTATATATTAAAAAAAAAGCAAGGACAAAGTAGGAGAAATTATTATTGAAATACACAGTGAGGTCTTTTTTGATATATCCCAATATGAACAGTAAGTGAATGTTTTATGGGAAGGTGTGCATATGTTCACAGAGTTTAAGAAGAGGGCAGATGTCACTAGTAGACAATTGTTAGCCCTTTCCTGTCTGCCTCCCCCATTAGGTGTCCTTGAATCCAAGCTCCTTGTCGTCCTTAGCGATGCTTTAGTTTCGGCCGTTTCTGTGCCGTGACAGCGTTGTCACATACTCTTCTGACGGCGCGTGGTGACACGGTGAAGGCTGTAATGATGTTGGTGCTCCTTTTTCACTGTGGCGAATATTACCTGCATTAACTCTGACAGAGACAGCCTTTCTCTTTCTTTACCCTGGGGCTTCCCTGGGCTTCTCCAGTCATGATTTCACTTGCAGATTAAAATGTCATACCGCACATTCTCCAGATCAGGTCTGGTCTTCAACATCCGGGCAAGCGCGCCTCCCCGTGGCTGCAGGGGGGTGGGTGGGTGCCAGCCCAGAAGTCCCCTTGCCTCCCCGGGAGGGGTGTGCCTGGAGCACGTGGCCCTGGCGGGGCCCTTGCAGCACACCACCCGCACGGGCCCTGGACACGCCAGGCGCTTTCAGCCCCGTAGTCCAGAATTAGCACTTGTGTATTGGAAAATAGTAATTTTCTGAGCTCCTGTTTTTAAAATGGGGAGAATAGTGACTATTTCCCAGGTTACTGGGAGTGTTATTCAGTTAATGGAGGATGTAAGATTCCTCGCACGTTCCAACTGCTCAACGAATGACATTTCGGAATACGGGCAGATGGTGTGACATCACCGGCACGCGGTGAGCGCCCGCCTGTGCTGGGCACGTGCTGTTCATTCTCATCGCTCCACCCACTCCACTGCCCCTCCTGACCGTGCCCCGAGGCTCTGGCTGCAGACAGACCACGAGGGCACAGCTGCCTGGTGCCTCCCAGGCCTCCTGGCTGGTGAGTGGCAGGCCTTGGACTAGACCCCAGCGCTGGTGACACTTGTGCTGCGTGGCTCCCACGGCTATGTGCACACGTGCCAGTAAGTGCTTTGGATAGTCAGTTACTTCTGAAATGGGGGGGGGGGATGAATTAGGGGGTTGGGATTAACACATACGCACTCCTATGTATAAAACAGATAACCAGCAAGGACCTAATACATAACACAGGGAACTATACTCAACATTCTGTAATAACCTATGAGGGCAAAGAATCTGACAAAGAGTATCTATCTACATATCTATATAAAACTGACTCACTGTGCTGTACACCTGAAACTAACATGACATTGTAAATCAACTATACTTCAATAAAGTAAAAAAAAAGTATATCATGGAAAGGTTTTTTTTAAATTTTTTTGTGCATTTACTATTTAGTGGATAACTTTTTTAGAATTACGGGTTTGTTTGGTAAATCACTTCTAGTAGGACACAGAATGGAACCCTTAAAAACTGATCATTTTTGTTGGCAGTTAAATGGGAAAGAAAACTATTTTCTTTGTTTTGTGGGCTGGGGAGCGTAAGATTTTAATGGTCATTGTTTCTCTTTGGGGAGGAAAAAAACTTCCAAAGACTTAATTTTAGGCAGAGAAGCAGGCAAATTTTAAAACTCTTTAAAGATAGTTTTCTGTCATTTAAATTTGCTATTTAAAAATTTTCTTTATATAAATTTTTTTTTGTTATTAGAATTAACAATACTTGCCCATTGTAGAAATTTGGAAAGTATATTATTAACATAGAATTTGAATTCCACACCCTTAGGGATAACATCTGCACTTCGAGAATTTATCTTTCTCTCCTTGGATAGTGGTCTTCTAGAGTCTTTCACTTTCCATCTCAAATGTGGGGTGACTGTTCCACTGGCCTACTGCACAGTTTGCATTCTACAGCTTCCTTTTACTGCACCTATGAGCCAAACTCATTATTTCTTGAATCTTTGCCTTCTTTCTTGGTTTAGACTTTTACTTTTGCTGAAGGGCATCTCCAAGTAACTTCCCAAGAAAGACTACATGGAAAGTAAGTTTTCTGCCTCTTTATATATTAGAAATTATCTTCATGCAACTTTAGGTTGAAAATATCTTTCCCTTATAACTTTCAAGATATCGTGCCATTATCTTTCAGCGTGTAGTATTGTTGATGAGAAGTCTGATGCTAGTCTAATTCTCTTAACGAGCAGTTGACCTGATTTTCTTTCTTGAAGACTGGTAGGATCTTCCATTTTCCTTGATGTTCTTAAATTTCACATTGTGTCTGTGTGGATACTTGGTAAGTTTGTTCAGATCGAAGACTCATGTTCTTTATCTCTGGGAAATCCTCTGGCATTACTTCTTAGATAACTTCTTCCTTGTGTTTTCTTTGTTGTTGTCATTGTTTTCTTCCTGGAACTCTTATCTATTAGATATTGATTTCTTGGATGAATTCTGTCTCTCTTGCTACCTGAGTCTTTTGGAGACTTCCCTCAACTTTATATTCCAACCTATGATAGATTTTATTTTCCACAAGTGGTCACAGCAATATTTCTGGTACTTGTCACTCCCTATCAAGAGATGAGATTTATTTCCTTTCCCCTTGAACCTGGCGAGGTTTGTGACTGTTTCAGCTGAGAGAGTACAGTGGATGCTGTGTGACATTGGGGGTTAGGTCACTAAAAGGCTACAGCTTCCGTTGCTGTGGGTGTGTGTGGCTCTCTTTCTGTCTGTCTCTCTCTCTCAGAATGCTGGTCCTTGAACCCACCTGCCGTATTGTGAGGAAGCCCAGGGCACACAGGCCATGTGAAGCTGACTTGAGAGTGAGTGAGCCTTAGATAATTACAGCCCCTGGCTCATGCCAAGGAGAGCGGAGATAAGTTCTCCCTTCCTAGTCGTGCTCAAATTGCAGGTTCAAGAGCAAAAGGTATGTTATTGTTTTAAGCCGCCAAGTTCAAGGGTAATTTTCATGTCATCAGATTTCTCATTTTGGCAATCCTGTTTTTTTAAAACGTTTATTGAAGTATAACATATATACCCAGATCTGAAGTGTACAGTTTGGTCAGTTTTGACAGATGCATAGGTATTTTCTTGTGTGACTAACCCTTGTGAAGGTGATCTTGGTAGACCAGACTAGTAGGTATTGAGTTGAAAGAGATTGGCAGGAATTTGGTTAGAATATAAATAGGATAGGAAGCCATTGGATTTTTTTAAATGAACTTTTAAAAAATAATTTAAAAAATAATTTTATTTATTTTTGGCTGCATTGGGTCATCGCTGCTGCGCGCGGGCTCTCTCTAGTTGCAGTGAGCGGGGGCTACTCCTCGCTGCGGTGTGCGGGCCTCTCATTGCGGTGGCCTCTCCCGCTGCGGAGCACGGGCTCTAGGTGCGCGGGCCCCAGTCGCTGCAGTGCGTGGGCTCAGTAGTTGTGGTGCACAGGCCTAGTTGCTCTGCGGCACGTGGGATCTTCCTGGACCAGGGATCGGACCCATGTCCCCTGCATTGGCAGGTGGACTCTCAACCACTGCGCCACCAGGGAAGCCCCTTTTAATTAACTTTTAATTTTAGAACTCTTTTAATTTACAGAGAGTTGTGAAGATAGACAGAAAGTTCCCATATAACCCACATTCACTTTTTCCTGTTGTTAATGTGTTACATTAGAATGGTCTTTTATCACAGTTGTCCTTATCAGGGTGCCAGCGTGGTCAGGTTCTGGTGAGGCCTCTCTCCCTGGCTTGCGGATGGCTGCCTTTTTGCTGTGTGTTCATGTGGACGTTTTTTGGTGTGTGTGTGTGTGTGTGTGTGTGTGTGTGTGTGTGTGTGTGTGTGTCTGGGTGTCTGGGGAGGGAGAAGGGCAGGAGCTCCCTCTCCGGTGTCTGTTCTTATAAGGGCACTAATCCCATCATGAGGGCCCTGCCTCATGACCTAATTACATCTCAAAGCCTCCATCTCCAGATTCCATCACATTGGGGGTTAGGGCTTCATTGTATGAATTGGGGGTATACAAATATTCAGTCCATAACAAGGTCCTGCCTGTGACCCAGGACCCTGTGCAGGATATTCCCACTTACATTTAGTCGTCAATGTTTCTTGGGTTCCTCCGGACTGACAGTTTCTCAGACTTCCCTTGTTTTAGGTGACCTGACAGCTTTGAGAGTCATCAGGGATTTTGTAGAAAGCTCCTCAGGTGGGGTGTGTCCAGAGTTTTCCTCACGACTAGTCTGGCTGGTGGATGTCTGGGAAGCAGAGCACAGAGGTGCAGTGTCACTTCCGTCACGTCATAACCAGGGCACGTCTTTCAACCGGACTTAGCGCTGTTGACGTCAGCCTTGTCACCTGGCTGAGATGGTGCTCGTCAGGGCTCTCCAGGGACGCTTCTCTTTTCTACCCTGACTCTCCACATCGTCCTCTGGAAGAGGGCATCTGGGCAGCCCGCACGTGGGGGCAGGCCATCTGCTGAGCTGAACAGAGGAATTAGCTCATCTGGTTTCCCTTTAGGAAGATCTTGTTAGTGTGTGGAGCGCTAGAGGAGAACCAGGGGAGCAGAGTGTGGTGTGTGAGCAGCGGCCTTGCCCGGGGGCTCCTGGAAGGAGGAGCTGCCGTGACTTACTGGTGAGGGATGTACGTGAGGGAGAGGAGTCGGGGGCGACGCCTGTCCTGCGTGGTTGGCCTAAGCAGCTGGTCAATGATGGGGGCTCCAGGGGCGATATGGCTTTTGGAGCGTGGGAAGGGAAGGATAGAGTCTCCTTTGGCCGTGTTAAGCTTAGGGAGCCTGTTAGACCTGAAGAAGGAATGCTGAGTAGACCATTGACTGTGAGTCTGGAGTTCAGGATGGAGGGCAGGGCTCAGGACGCAGTTCAAGAATTCCATTGTGCTTTCAGACTAAGACTTTGGTTTGGTAGAATAAAGAGCCTGTGGTAGTTTGATCAGAATGATGAGAAAAATTAAAATCAAACAAATGTCCTTTCTGAGAGCGTCGTGAACAAAAAGAAGAAATGCTGATTTTGGTCAGCATCAGTAGCCCTGTGTCCCAGCTTTTACGGCCAGTTGAGCAGTGGAAAATTCAGAATTTGATTTGGATGTCTTCGTTTTTTCCCCGAGGAACTGTGTACATGTATTTTGGGGGCCTCAGAGACAGCCAGCGTGCAGTGCATTACATTTCCTCCTTCTTAGAGGGAAGCCAGCAGGAGTGGGAGGCCTCCCGCAAGCTGGATTTTGACGCGGTCGCCGTTGTGGCTTTTGTCTTCTCTCGGGCAGAGCGCCGGCCCTGTGGCCCCTTCTGGACCCCTCCTGCTTGCGCTCCCTCTCCTGTGACCAGTGTGGTGACCGACTTTCCTGTCTTGGTTCCTTTCCTGGTGATGATGAAGAGAGGAGACTGAGGGATTTATATTATTTGGCGCCGTAATAGGACTTTCTAAAGGTCTTTGATAGTTACACATCAAATTACGTAACATTTGACCAGCGGTACTGATGGCTTAAGTGTTAAGTTGCTATATACATAGAAGTTGGTCCATTATCACTTAGAAAATGGAGTAAGTGAAAACTTTGGGGGAATTTATAGTTCTTTCTTTTTTCCTTTTCTCCCCCAAAGCTCTTTACTTGTTTTTAAATCCTTTTTGTACCAGTACGTCTTCCCTTTTCTGGGGAGTTTTTATAAAAATCAGATTTGCAGGAGATTGTGTACCAGCACCACGTACTCTTAGAGGATGGTGAGACCCTCCCTCATGCTTCCAGCTTCAGGAGAACCTTTGCAACCTCCCTGGGTGCCCCTCTTAGGGCTCATCCAGGAGAGGAGTGGTTTCCAGAGTTTGGGGTTTATCATTTCCTTGCTTTTCTTCATAGTGTTAACCACAAACGTGTGTATCTGTAACAACATCACGTTTAGTTTTGCTCAGTTTTGATTTTGATCTTTATGTAAATGATTCATACTGTGTGTTTTCTTCTGAGTCTTGCTTTTTCCATCAGGTTATGTTTATTTACATTGGTAGCTGTAGCTGTGTTTTGTACATTTTCACTCTGGACTAGTGTGAATATACTCTCACTTGTTTGTGGTCTCCTGTCCAAGGACGTTTGCATGGTTTATGGTTTCTTACCGTATAAACAATGCTGCACTGAACGTTCTTGTTCATGTGTCCTTGTCACATGTGCAAGAGTTTCTCTAAGTTTATCTCCCTACTGGTGGCCTTATGGTCATGGAGATTGTATCTTTAACTTTACTAAATAATGGCAAACTGTTTTCCAGAGTGGTTATACCAGAATACTCTCCCACCGACCGTGTATTAAAAGTTCTTTTGTTCCTCATCCACACCAGCACCTGGCTCCTGTTGTTACCAGGTTAATAAATTTTGGCCAGTCTTGTGGGTATGAAAAGATCTTTTGTGATTTTCATTTTCATTTTTCCTGAACGAGTGAGGTTAGTGTGTTTTCATATAGCTCCCGGCCATTTGTATTTCCTCTTCTGTGAAATGCTTAGTCCTGTCTTTTGCCTGTTTTTAAATTGGGTAGTTTGCCTTTCTCATCTTGATTTTTACAGGTTCTCTCTGTTTTGGATTTGAATTATTTCTCCATTATATGTATTGTAAAATATCTTTTCCCAGTTTGTAGCTTGATTTTCCATTTTCCTTACGGTGTCTTTCAATGAAGACATTCTCGATTATTTATTTATTTTAAAAAGTAATTTTAAAAATTAAAACATTGTGATAACATATATAAATATATAGAAGTTACCACCTTAACCATTTTTAACTGTATGATTCGGTAATGTTAAGTATATTCACATCATTGTGTGACAGATCTGCAGAACTTTTTCATCTCGTAAAATGGGAACTGTATACCCATTAAACAACTCTCTGTTTCCCCTCTCCTCCAGCCCCTGGTAACCACTATTTTACTCTCTGTTTCTATGAGTGTGACTATTCTAGATACTTCATGTAAGTGGAGCTCCCCTCATGGGGTCTGAACCAGCTGACCAGCTAGGCAGACCATGTCAGGTCAAGGATCAGAAGTACGTATCGTGTTTGTTTGGGGGGGGTTTGGTATATTTCATAATCTAGAAGTGTAGATAGAGGGTATTCTTTTTTTCATATTAAGAAACTATTGCATAAAGAGGTAATGAATGCCAGAGACTACCTGGTCAGGGCCGGAGCAGGGATTTGTGTTTATGGTTTATTAGGTAGTAATGAGCTGCTTACTTTAGACCCACAGCCATCGGCCTGCTGTGATACGCTTGGTGCCATTCACCATGGTCCCGTTTCTGTGCTCTTTGATATGTGTAGTTCCCAGCAAACTAGTTGCATCTCGATTGCCTTTTCCTTTGAGGAGAAACTTTATTAAAGTCAGTTGTTCACAAACTTGACTACTTTAATTTTCATTAGTAATACGTACTTGTGACACACCTCAAGAGACTCCCCTCCTATAAGTCGAAATCGCTGCCTTTGATGACTGAATTATGTGACTTTATCAGCTCTGTGGTGCTGCTTAATATTCACCTCGGAGTTGGTGTAAATATTTGATAATCTGTGTTGTACAGATGGTCTGCCAGCTGTGGCTTCCTTCCTAGCCAGAGAGCAGAAACTTGTTAGCAGTTTGCTGGCTCAGTCAGTGTATCAGACTGGGGGAGTCTGGCCTTCCAGGACAGCCTGCGTGGCAGGACCCAGGTGGATCTCTTGTGATTGATTTACCAGATGACACTGCAGAGTTTGGAGGTAAAATTCTTACTGTGATTTAGATACAAGAATTACTTTTTAGCTCCTGCTTAGTATTCAAATAACATCAAGCAATAGGAAGAAACGATGACACGTAAATTTGGAATAATATGGCGATCAGAATAAGATAAAACAAAATATGAGTTTGCAAGTGTTTAACACACGTGTTACATGCTGGTCATATGTCAGAAATAGATGCTGAGGAATACAGTAAACAAAATAGATAGAAATCCCTGTTCTCATGAAATGTACATTCTAGTGATTATCTTAATGATTTACTATAGGATAATTCAGACTACATGACATTAACAGGCGTAATGATCAATTGTGATTTTCTGGGTAGCAGTGTCTGAAACCTTTAAAAGTTCTAAAAAAAAATTAAACATGCTTACATTGGCTCATTCAGATAATGTGTTGTTTAAATGCTTAATGGCTAAATATTCCAAAGGCAGGGTGTTCAGATCCCAAGCTAATCATTAAAAGTTAATACTTTTTATGTTGACATGATTGTTATTGAAAAGTATACTATTTTTGATGGGAGGCAATGTAATTTCAAAACCAAATCAACATATTTGTAAGTTGGTATTGTATTGAACTGAAATCTGACGATAATGAGGTAGTCCAGGAGAAAAGTGAGTTCTTTGCATCATTTGAAGCCTTGTGTAATTAATAGGATAGCTAAAATTGACTTTTTTTTTTTTTTTTTTTAGGGTGGGTGCTTTTTACCCAGTAGCACCTAGGCCCCTGGATATGAATGCTTTCAAGTTAAGTCACTATTCTTATTTGGACTAAAGCTTCTAATAGTCATTGCAGAAATGAATGAACGAATGGGTATTAGAAATATAATAAATAAGTAAACAGATTTACAAGATACTTTGAGATAGTGATGAGTACTGTAAAGTCAGTAAAATGAGATAGAGTATATGTTAAAAACTGATTGGGATGCTGCTTTAGCTTGCAAGATACAGGGGCCTTTTGAAGACATGATGTTTGAGTTCTGATGTGAAGGGCGAAGTGTCTGCATTTTGTGCATTCCAGGTATGGGGGGCTGGGGAGGCTTTGGCCTTGAGGCGGAGGTGCGTTTGGTGTGTTAGGGAACATCCCGCGTTGAAAGGTAGCCAGCGAGAGAAACAGTGGTAGATGAGGCTAGAAAGGGGGCCCGGCTCTTTGAGGGTAGAGTAAGAAGTTAAGATGTTATGTTGACCATGATGGGCAGGCTGCTGGAGTGTTTGAAAGAGGAGGACTGACATGGTCACATGACTGTAGTGTGGTGCCCAACTTGGAGAGGCAAGAGGGGACATAGGGAGCCCCTGTGGGCTTGGTCGTCCAGGCAAGAAGAGGTGGCAGCAGTGGAGATGGAGACAGGGCATGCATGGCACATGCAATTTGGAGACAGAGCTAAAAGGACTTAGGGATGGATTTGACGTGGAAGCTGGTAAGGAGTGGGTGCTTGCTGGGTGTTCGGTTGAGCCGCTGAAGTTGTGCTGGTGCGTTGGCTGAGATGGGTAGATCTGGGGGAGAAGTTGCCTGGATGACTAAGTACCCCTTTGACTGCAGCGAGTTTAGGATACTTATTATCGTTCAAGGAGGTGGTTGAGTGGGCAGCTGAAAAAACGAGTCTGAAGCTCCGTGGAGAGGTCAAGATTAAAATTACAAAGTTAGGTGTCAGCAGCGTAGACATGAATTCCTGGGAGAGGATGGAATCTTCAGTTTCCTCCTTTAAGTTGAGGAAGTCAGACTGGATGGTCTTTCCTTCTTTCTGAAAATCAGACATTTATTGAGTCACAGAAGCTGTCTGTGAGAAACTTGAAGCGATGGGAGTTTTCACTAAAATTCTTTCAGCTTTTTAAACCGTGAAAGTGATGAATGGGAAGGAAATACAGGCGTTTAAGCATTCCACATCTGTATTCCTTCCAAAATTGCTTGTCAATTGCTTGTCCACAAAGCAGGATATATAACTGAAATGAAATATCTTTCCAAAAGCAAAGGTAATCTCAATCACATTGTTAAGGTTTTCAGTTAAACCCAAATGATGGTCAATGTGAATTTATTTTTATTAAAAGAATTTAAACAGCTTTATTGAGGTATAATTGACGCACAATAAAGTGTGCCTTTTTAGAGTGTAAAATTGAATGTTTTGACATATGCATCCATCCATAAAACCACCACTGCAATAAAGATAATGCACGTCTCCATCACCCCAGAGTTTCCCTGTGTCCCCTAGTAATACCTCCCTCTTGCTTCTCCCTGCCCTGCATCCCCAGGCAACCACTGATCTGCTTTTTGTCATTATGGATTAGTTTGCATTTTCCAGAAATTTGTATAAATAGAGTTGCACTCTTCATTTTTCTGAATTCTTTTACTCAGTTTAATTATTTTGAGATTCATCTATGTTGTGAGTGTCACAATAGTTCATTCCTTTTTCTTGCTAAGCAATATCCTCTTGGGTGGATGTACTAGGATTTGTTTATTACATCATTGTGAATATAGACTCCTCTTCCTTTTTCCCTTTAGTAAGTCTTCTGATGTGCTAATATTATTTGTAACCACCTAAGAGATAAATATTGAGTCTCTCTCTCTCTCGCCCCAAATGCTCCTAATAAAAGGGGAGATGGTTCCTTGTTCTTATATTTATTTCCCCTTTATCCTTTTTAGGAATGAGCTCCTCAGTCATTTGTCGGAGTACGTTTGACAAGTGGTGTTGATGTGAAGCAGATCAACCCTTTCTTTGTGTCTGTGCTCTGTGTGATATTTTGGGATGTGTGTATGGTGACTTTATTTCATCTGAATTCAGCTTATTTCCGTAGATTGCCTTTACTTGAGTTTCATAATTTAGCAGTTGTGGATGCAATTAATCTAGCACCTTTTAATTTTACAAGCAGGTAGAAATAAATTCCTTCTTAGTTCATAGGAATCTTATATAGATGGCAAGACTGAAATTAAATAAACTGTCATTAACCTTGTAGGTAAGAGGTGTGTCCTTTTAATCTCTGGTGTCTTGATTGAATCACTTGCTTTCTGCTTCTGTTTCAGTGCCTTTGAAAAAGCTTACTACTTTTTGGTTTCTGTGGATGATCTGAGAATATACTTCAGGATCTGTCAGTTAATGAACCCCCGGGAGTCTGGCTCTTTTTAACGTCGTCAAATTTAGCACAGAGTAGGAGGTTAGGGGATGTCTGGGCTCTCGCCTTGCAGCTCTCTGTGCTGTTGTCTGGGAAGGAAGAGGAGAGAAAGTTGTATCTAAGGGCCGGCCCTGTCCTGGTGGACACGGGGCTTTGCTGGCTAAACCCAGTGTGTTTTGTTTATGTGGGATTAGGGTAGGCAGTTACCATGTAATTCAGGAGGCAGGATGGAGCCCCGAGAGGCATGCCCTCTACCTCCCAACCTGCCTGGCCGCCACCGTTGTTATAGTTCATTTGTGTGTCTTCTTGCCCACCTCTAAGTTTTATGAGTGCAGAATCTGCCATGTCTGTGCTTTCTTCTACCTAAACGGTGTTTACAGAATGTTGAGTAGAATGCACCTTTATGCTTACATATTTATTTCTTATTTCTTGTTATGGAGTTTCTAATTGGAGCAATTATTATTAAGGCTTCAAGTCTCTAAGGAAGAAGATAAAATATGAGCTGTTAAATTCGTAATAGTCTATACTATTTAGGCAAACTCTTGAAGCATATTTTTTTCCTCCACTCTTTCAGTAAATTAAAAGCACAGATGGAGCCAGGCATTGCAGTCTGGGATGGGTAGGGATTCACAGATGAATAAAATTTGTTCCCAAGCCCTGAGAAGTTCACAGTCTAGAGGGAAAGTCAGACTAATAGGCCAGTAAGTGACAAGTGCTGTATAGAACTGATTTAAAAAGTGTTCTGGAAGCCCAAAAGTATGAGTACCGGTTCCATAGTTTCTATTCGAGGAGCGGGGAGATCCCGTTAACTAAGATAGGCGTCCTTGGAGGAAACAAGCCAATTGGGTAGAATGATAAGATAGACGAGGATGCAGGGAAGAATTCCGTTCATGTGTCCAGTTTGAATTTTGGGCAGAATGTCATTCTTTTGGCGAATCTGTAGATTTTTATGGCGGTTTATAGAAACCTGTTTCCCAAAGTTTTGGTTGGGATTCACTTTTACTATTTATGGGGAGGTTGTGGTTGTTGAATGAAATGAGTTTAATTTACCAAAGTTGCTTCTAGTAGGAGTGGAGTTTCATTTACCCTATGCTTTTGAAAGAGTTGTTTTTCTGTGGCAGTGGCCTAATCATGTTTGAAAATGCTTATATGCCGTAAGACGGGGCTGCCGTCGTATTAAATTTAGTAGAATGAAGCTAGCGATGCAGACTCAGTGTAGGGAGATGAGAAGATTACAGTCTTCAGTCCTGGTGCTCAGGTTTTGGTTTGGAAATTTGAAAAGAAGCATGAATTACTTTATTTATTTAAAGAATCAATTTTATTTATTTATTTTTGGCTGCGTTGGGTCTTCGTTGCTGAGCGCGGGCTTCCTCTAGTTGCGGCGAGCAGGGGCTACTTTTCATTGCGGTGGCTTCTCTTGTTGCGGAGCACGGGCTCTAGGCGTGTGGGCTTCAGTAGCTGTGGCATGTGGGCTCAATAGTCGTGGCTCGCGGACTCTAGAGCGCAGGCGCAGTAGTTGTGGCGCACGGGCTTAGTTGCTCCGTGGCATGTGGGATCTTCCCGGACCAGGGCTCGAACCCGTGTCCCCTGCATTGGCAGGCGGATTCCCAACCACTGCGCCACCAGGGAAGTCCCAGCGTGAATTACTTTTAAACCATTTATTTGGGGGTAGATAATACATGTCCATGGTGCAAAATAAAAAGTTGGACAGGGCTGTACAATGACAAATAAGTCTCCCTTTACCTCTGTCCTGTACCCTGAAGGGCAACCACTGTTACCAGTTACTGGGGTTTCCTTCCAGAGAATGGTGTGGTAGAGACTGCTAGCTCTTCCCCAGGAGTCAGTGCTTGTCCTGTCCTGGCACGCTTCCCGGTCAGCCGTGCAGCGGGTCGGGCTCTGTGACCAGCTCTGGGCGTGCGTATGAGTGACAGCGAGCCATGTCCCATTCTCAGGCGAGGGCTCTTTAGAAACAAGTGTGCCTTTTCCATCCTCTCACGTCTCCCTTCCGAAGGCCGGATGCAGCGACGATGAGGTTCTGGATGATGGCATCACAGAACGGAGGCAGGACCCCGAAAGCATCTGCCCGGGAGGGCTGCCCACTGACCAGGCATATCTGCTCTAGACTGTTACCTGAACCTCAGTTTTGTTGGAGCCATTGCATATTTTGTGTGTGTGTCTGTTTATTACAGCACCTAATGTTACCACAGCTATTACGTAAAGTTTAACACAAAATTAAAAAGCCAATATCTTTGTAACCACCCTGAGCAAGAAACAGATGATCACCAGCACACAGAAGCCCCCTGTATGCCTCTCATTGTGACCTGTTCCCTTCCTCCATAGATGATCACTTTGCTGACTTCAGTGATATTCATTTCATGCTCTTTATAGTTTTACCACTCATGCGGGCATCCCCAAACAGTATGGTTTATTGCTTGTTTGGGGGAACTTTTTATAAACATATGTTTTTATGTTGTATGTGTTCCTCTGAGTTAAATTCAAGAGATGTGTGGCTTCTTTCATACAGCGTTGTGTGTTGAGTTTAGTCCATATGCCGTAAGAAGCTGTAATTTTTCATTTTCATTGTTCTGTGTGTTGCCTATTGTATGAATACACCTCAATGTATTTAGCCATTTTACTGTTAATGGGCATTGGTTTTTTTCTAGCATATGGCTGTTATGAACAGCACAGTTTTGAACATTCCTGAACAGCACAGTTTTGAACATTCCTGAACATGTCTCCTGGTCCCCGTGTTATACCTCTAAGTTGTGGAGTGGCTGGGTCCTAGGGTGTGAGTATCTTTAGTCCTGTAAGAAGGTGCTGAGGTGTTTCCCCAAGTGGCTGTGTTAGCGTGTGTGAGACCCATTGCTCTACACCGTAGTCTACTTTAGTATTGTCAGACCTAAAAAGTTTGTCAGTCTGGTCGATACATAATGGTATCTTATATGGATTTAATTTATATTATTTCCTGAAGATACAAGTGGTTCTTTGCCTTGCCTTTGGGCCCCCCTGTATCTACTTGACTTTGAGGTTGGTTGGCGAGGACACATTTCTCAAACATAGAGCACACGAGTTTTGCCTGCGGAATTAAAAAAAAGAATTCAAGGTTCTGTTTCAGACCAGGGGAATAAAAATTCTGGGGCTAGTATTCAAGAATCTATTTCTCATCAGCTATGCAGGTGGTTATTACACAGCTGGACTTACACCGGTAGGTGCAGGCACAGTACTGAGGATGCTAAAGTACTGAGGCACAGTACTGAGGATGTATCTGTGGGGCCTTGAGAACCCCTGTGATCCCTGGCCACGGGCTGTGTGCCTCATTCCCCCAGCTCCGCCCATACAGGGCCTCCCAGAGACTGCCTGTTTACCTTGGGAGCCACTGGCTAAGAATGTAAGTATGCTACCCAACAGCCATTTATACTAATTGAAAAGTAACATCAGATGTAATTTATGTTCCATTGATAGAGATACGGAGGCAGCAGTTGATTTTGGGGTACTTCTGTTAATTTGTTGAGTATTGCACTTCATCTTTTTAAAAAAATTTTATTGAAGTAGAGTTGATTTACAATGTTGTGTTAATTTCTGCTGTACAGCAAAGTGATTCAGTTATACATATATATATACATTCTTTTTCATATTCTTTTCCATTACGGTTTAACACAAGGTATTGAATATAGTTCCTGTGCTATACAGTAGGACATTGTTGTTTATCCATGTTGTTTATCCATCCTATATATAATAGTTTGCATCTGCTAATCCCAAACTCCCCTCGCCCCCTTGGCAACCACATGTCTGTGAGTCTGTTTCTGTTTCGTAGATAAGTTCACTCGTCATATTTTATTTTATTTTATTTATTTATTTTTTAATTTTTATTTTATTTATTTATTTATTTTTGGCTGTGTTGGGTCTTCGTTTCTGTGTGAGGGCTTTCTCTAGTTGCGGCGAGCGGGGGCCACTCTTCATCGCGGTGCGCGGGCCTCTCACTATCGCGGCCTCTCGTTGCGGAGCACAGGCTCCAGACGCGCAGGCTCAGTAGTTGTGGCTCACGGGCCTAGTTGCTCCGTGGCATGTGGGATCCTCCCAGACCAGGGCTCGAACCCGTGTCCCCTGCATTGGCAGGCAGATTGTCAACCACTGTGCCACCAGGGAAGCCCTGTCATATTTTAGATTCCGCATATAAGTGATATCGTATGGTATTTGTTCGTCTTGAGCTGCCTTGAAATTTAAGTTTTTTCACTCTCAACTTACTATAAGTCAGTTGTTGGCTTATTATAGAATGCTTAGTTCTGATGTGGCGGTAATTAACTGTTGTGTGGCATGGGTGGCAGTTTATACACTTTTTCATAAGAGGTATAGCTGCTGGTTTGGTGTGTCCGTGGAGGGACGTGAGCGGAGGGGCCTCCGATGTCACTGTCTTGGACCCTTCCCTCCCTAAATGCTTCTGCAAATTTGTTTGGGGGTATTATTAATAATTTCTTTGAATATCCTTAAAAATAAGTGAATCTTGTTGCTATTTCTTTGGAGTGGCATAAATTGCTGAGCAGTAAGCTTTCACCCTGCACGCCTGGACACTGACTTAATTGTGAGATTGAACCACGTCATTTGGTGTCGAAGAAAATCCCTCTCTCACCACGTCATGTGGAACGTGCTCCTTAGAGAGCATCCTCTGGTTGGCCTACAACAATTGCTTTCATAGGTACTTCTGTGTGCAACTTTTCACAAAAGTTAAATTTTTAATTTAAAAAATCTTAAATTAGCTAGATTTTCCACCCCTGCTTCTCTGCCCTTCCTGTGCCCTGCCTCCCCTCCCACCCCACCCCCCACTCCCAAATTTCTGGGGGCACTTCTTTGAAGGTACGTCAGGTCATTTGTATAGGTACATTTTCAACAAAATGGTGTTGAAAAAGAGAACATAAAGTCTTTTGGGTCTATATTTCTTTCCATTTGGAAGAAAGCTTGTATGAAGGGTTGACCTGTAACAAACCAAAACAAATGTACGCAAGCTCAACATGGCTTCTCTTTTATTGTGTGTATTAGGTGTGGGAAGTAGCCGTTTGGTGGCATTTTGTTAGCTAGGATGGACATATTTTGCGGATCGCAAATTCTCTATATGGTCTTGCCTGTAGCAATCAAGTTGGACCTTCAGACCTTCTCTAGAAGTAGAGAGGCAGCCATGGAACAGCCTAGACTCAGACATGGATTAGAGCCTGGGGTACTCACCTGTGTTGTAAGTGACCTTGAGTTGGCTGAGTAAACTCGGGGAAGTAGCACCTTGCTTCAAGGATTGAAGGCGGGAAGTAGTGGAAAGTGCCAGCCCGTGAAGTGATGGATGTCCGTGCCTTGTAGGTCTGTTAGTTCTTTCTTGCTCTATCTCCGTCTACAGTATTCATTTGCCTCCCCAGCCCTACCCCACCCGTGAAAGAATGACTAAGATATGGGAAAGTTTTACCTTTAAGACCTTTCACAACAGCTATTTGAACATCTGGGTGTCTACCCATTCTGTTGTTTCCCATGGAAAGCAACAGATAGTCTGGGTTTCCCCACCTGGATTTCCTACAGGGTTTTTTTCTTGATACGAATTGCTGCTCCCTCCTCCTGGAGTCGCCACCATCGTCTGACGGGCCGAATCCTTCTTCTTCTTGGCAGCCCAGTTGCAAGGCCCGGATACCAGCTGTGCCTCTGGCTGCTCCCCCAGGTCGGGGCACTTAATCGCACCTGCTCCCGCGGCTCTCTCCCTGGCGCTTCAGTTGTACCCTAGTTCTGCGTGCTTCAGAGCAGGACCCCGCTTCACGCGTCTTGTGTCTCCTGCACAGCTGTCCTGGCCACTAGTGGATAACGTATGAATTACTCGTAGGCTGTATTAATTTGGACGGGTTACCTAAACACTGGGACTTAGCTTCCTCATCTGTGAAATGTGGCTTTCTGCTCTGGGCATGCTCTCACCGAGCTCACTGATAAAGGTGCAGTTGCCAAGGTAGGTGGCTTCTCTTGGATCTTGTGCCCTGTGACCTGACCGTGACCATGGCCTCTTGAGCCTCCTCTTGCCCCGCCCACGCACAGTGTGCCCGTTCTTGCTGCTGTGACTTGGCCCGGCTGTGACTTGCCTGCTGTGGGATTCTGCCCTGGGCCCCCTTGTCTGTCCACAGCTCTCCTTCCGCCGTGTCCATCGCTCCCAGACTCGCATCTGCTCTGCTGGCTCCAGACCCGCCTCGCAGACGTCGTCTGAGCGAGCGTGCTTGCCCCCTGCACACCCTCAAACTGAGCGTGCTCGAGGGGGGTTCTTTCTCCTCTAGGACCCACGCTTCCCCGCGTTGGTTCATGTCGTCATCCACTGATGACTCGCGGCCTTTCCTCTTCCTTCAGGCCCTGGTCTAGTGGACAGTCCTGGTGGCTCTGTGGCCTGAGTGTCCTTCGAACTGGCTCTTTCCTCTCTGTCTCCTTGCCCTGCTTTCTCAAGGAGGCTGGAACAGCAGCGGCCTGCACCCTGTTGCTACACACTCCTTATTCTGGTCCTTCTTTTGCAGAAGCAGAGCTTGGGTCACATGTTAAGTTGTCGGTGTGTTTTTTTTTAATTAACTAATTAATTAATTAATTTTATTTTTGGCTGCATTGGGTCTTCGTTGCTGGACGTGGGCTTTCTCTAGTTGCAGCGAGCTGGGGCTACTCTTGTTGCGGTGCTCGGGCTTCTCACTGTGGTGACTTCTCTTGTTGCGGAGCATGGGCTCTAGGCGCGTGGGCTTCAGTAGTTGTGGCGCATGGGCTCAGTAGTTGTGACTCGCGGGCTCTAGAGTGCAGGCTCAGTAGTTGTGGCGCACGGGCTTAGCTGCTCCGCGGCATGTGGGATCTTCCCGGACCAGGGCTCGAACCCATGTCCCCTGCATCCGGCAGGCGGATTCTTAACCACTGTGCCACCAGGGAAGTCCTTGTCAGTGTTTTTTCATCACTTATGGGCTCAACTTTAAACACCTCGGCACGACATGTAAAGCCCCTCTCTCTCTGAACCCACCCCCATCCTGACGTCATCTCCCGCTGTCCCCACTATACCCTGCTGCTTTGCATTTTCAAGCCTCAGTGCTTCCTTCACATTGGGGTTTTTTTGTTTTTGTTTTGTTTTTGCTGAAAATGCCCTTTCTCTAATTTTCCAACACCGTGGTTCTCATACCTGGAGGATGATTGGGACCTGTGTTTTTCTTTTTGAATTATCGACTTTTGTGCCTGCCCCCAAAGATTTTGATTCAGTGTCTGGAGTGAGATCTGGTCTCATTTTCTGTAAGACGACAACGTTGAAATGGATGTTTACAAAGATACAGAATTCTGTATGTCAGTGGTTCTAGAATGCTTCTGTATTAGTTCACACTTTGTTTTATGTTAGACAAATATGAAAAGAGAGAGAGAGGAGGAGGGAGTGGGAGGGAGCGACTCCTTGGATGTTTGTGGAGATCAGCTGTCATTAGGTCTTATGTCCCCAACTTTGTGACAGTCAGCCCTTCATGCTCTTTCCTTTGGCGTGTCCTCAAAGCACTTTCTGTATAGTCTTTAATAACTGAGTTGAAGTTCCTTGTGCACGTATTTGCTTTTTTCATTAGATTCTAAAGCCATCCAGGGCTAGCGCGGGGCTTATGCATTTTTTGATTTCCCATGCTTTGCCCAGAGTAGATGCTCCATACGTTTTTGTTTAGTTATGAGATATTTGAAAGTTTTTAAACTGTAAGAAGTTTTGTAGATGTGAGTAGTTATTAATGTCAATATTCATTTTTCTGGTATATCTACTTTTTGCTTAATTAAAAAAATATTGTTGGAACCCTGTAGGAGAGAAAAAGTGCTTAGAACCTGTTGGAATGACATTTTGCTTGTATTAAGTCTAGCTGTTTCAAAGAACAATGGTCTCTCAGACAATGTACAACAATGTTCAACTGTTTTTCTCCTTGTAATGCAAGAAAAAGCACATAGTTGTCTGTGTCTTTAGGCAGAGATATCTCTGTGGATCTGTGGCAGCACCGACATGTAGATAGTGTGATTTGTTCCTAATTTAGGTCCCTGCAACAGTGATTTTGTTGTTGTTAAATGTGTTTCTTACAAGTTCCTAATGTCAAATGGATTTTTCTTGTATTTGTAGATTCTAAGGCATGTGTTCCTTAACGTTCTATGAGAATCTACTTCATAAGAGATAGAAATGCAGGTTTTTCTTGAGTCTTTAAACACCACAGGAGTCTTATTTGTAGTTTTTTATTTTATCATTTTGCAAGGGCAAAAGTAATGTTAAGGGAGAGAAAAGAGCCGCAGCACTATTGCCAGCTTGTATGCATTCCTGAAAATTGAGAACGATGTCGTTCCTGGTGAGTTATGAGGACATTTAAGAACTTGCCTTGGTGGCCTTGGGGGTGAACGCTACCCCTCATGGCTTTCTGGAGGTTCCTTTCTCTTATTCACCTGCTTGCCTCCTGGACCAGTGCTTGAGGCCCCCAGAGCTGAGACATTTGGTTCCTTTCAGTGGTGGTTTCAGACCAGCAGCATCCCCTTGACTCCCTCGCCAGGGATGGTACGGAACTCCAAATGGAGGAGGGTGCATTCTACAGACTCTCGGGGATCTTGACCAGATCTTGACCCAGAGGAGTTTTGGAGAAACTCAGAGCTCTTCTTTTCCACCAGTTACAGGGTCGCCCAAGTCATTAAAATAAGTTTCTCTTTCCCTCAAACCATAGGGTACCCCGTGCTTTCCATTTCTGCGTCTGCATCCCTGTGTCTTCCAGATTCTTCCAGGGGCCCCCCCAGGCCTCTCCCCACGCTGGGCGCCAACGTCCCTGCCAAGTGTAGCATCCACGTGTGCATCAGCCCTTCACTTTGAACTTGAGGCTGTCATCCCTGGGAAGACGCCCGATTTTTGTTTTGTTTCTTTAGTAAACTGGGAGATCTTAATTTTCTGTAACCTTGGTGTTTTTGTCCTGAGAATTTAAATGTAACATCAAGTGAAAAATTCAAGTCTGTGTTGCTAATATGAAATTTTAATTTTTCTTTACAGGTCAACTTTGTAGTGTGCCAACTCTTTGCCTTGCTAGCAGCCATTTGGTTTCGAACTTACCTACATTCAAGCAAAACTAGCTCTTTTATAAGACATGTCGTTGCTACCCTTTTGGGCCTTTATCTTGCACTTTTTTGCTTTGGATGGTAAGTAATTATTTTGATCATATTTAATGAAGACTTTGGACGTCTTTGTGAATTGAGTGTGTAGAAGGATACATTATGTAGGGTTTTGTTCTTATAGTTACCTAAAAAGTTTTATATTTTTAATATAAAAAAAAGAGTGGAGAGTGGGCTCTGTCTCTTCAGCTGGGGTTCAGAGGGCAATTTATTATTTATAACTTATGAAAAAGGACAGATGAAGAAAAAGGATATAAAGACATTTTATTCTGTCATGAGTAGCTCTTTCACCTGTTTTGCAGGTCTTTTATGCCAAGATAAATGATCCATTCAAAACAGCTTTTTTCTTTCTGTGCAAGTGGCTTTTAAGAGTCTGGTAAAGCCCATTGATAGAACTCTATTACCATTCTTTAGATTCTGCCATTAGCCAAAAGAGGTTTTTTGTTTGGTTGGTTTCGACGGGGAAGAATTACTTAGCATGGAAAGCTTTTATTTATGGCCCTTCAGATGCTGTGTGTACGTGTGTTTCCTTCACTTAGCTCCCTTCTTAATTGTCAGGGCTGTGAATCAATCCAGAAACACTGTCACTTCCTGTTCGTCCCAGGTGACGGTGGTTGTATGTGACAGAGGGAATCAGGAGAAGAGCACAGTGTCTCCACGAAACAGCAGAGACGCTCAGTGGAACGACCCTCTGCTCTATGATTTCTCCCGAATTTTCCTTCTTCATAAGTGAGAGCTTATGCTGCTTGCTCATTTGCTATGTTTACACAGTCCCAGAGAAGGCTTTCTAGGTTTGCTGTTCGGCAGACTGTTGTTGGACATGGAAATTCCCTGAGAGGATGGAAATGTAGTCGCTTGATCTGTGGTTTAGTAGCTTCTGTTGTGGGCTGTGGACTGTTGGACTTTGACAATGCCTCTGCATTTGTTCTAGGAGGTTGTTTTTGATTCTTGGGCGGGTTGAAATATACTGGTATTTCTTAATCTAGTTTCTGCCTCTGGCAATTCCACATGTGTCCTAGAAACTCACGAAAAATCAGAGATAATTTATTCAGTCTCTGCCATGTTGCCCTGTGACCAGTCCTCTGATAGGCCCTGCCAGTGGTAGGTGTGTGTGGAGTCCTTGGGGTTTCAATGGGATCTCTTAAATCAGATCTAGGCATGGTTTCTCCACTTCCTTGATAACATCAAATTTATGTCATCAAAGTTTTCTTAGGTGTCTCAGGTGATTCTATTTAAACTTCTTGTAAATCATGTCATGGGGGTAGTGTGTATGTGTGTGTGTGTATTTAGCTTTGTGTTATGGAGCCTTTCGAATACAAAAGTACAGAAAATAATATAATGAACCCTCCTATATCCATTGTCCAGCTTCAACGATTATTAAAATTCTACCGTTCTTATTTTATTCTTTCTCCAACGTATTTTTCTGGAGTATTTTCAAGCATATCCCAGTCTACGCATTTCACCCGTACATACTTGGTGTTCAGTGTGTATTTCGGCAGCATATTTTGAGGAGGGGTCGGGGAAGGCTTGCCGTCCAGAGTGGCCAACTCTGGGACACCCTTCACGTTGCAGTCTGTGGACACAGAGTAGAAGACTGAGATGTCAGCTGTGTTTCCTGGGGCCGTGTGACTTGGAGGACTGCCAGAGGGGAGGTCTTTACCGACGGGGTGCTTTCTTGCTGTGAAGCCTTCTCACGTGCTTTATCACAGTGTCCCGAGGAACCCACCTTAATGTCAGGTGGTCCTAAGTATTTCAAATTATATGTGAGAGCCAGGATTTTTTTTTTTTTAAATAGAGTTCTCTGTTCTTTTCTTGGAGGAGAAAATTTTTATATTCCTTTCTTTGGGAAGAGAGTTTGTTTGTGCCTCTGTGCCAGGTAAAAGATAAACTCTGCTAATCGGAATGAGTTAGGGAAGTAGCGTATCCTTCTGATTTGCATTTTAGCACTTTGTTTTTTAGGCTCAAAGGTAATCCTGTCTCCTATTGATTTTGACAACTTCTATTTTGGAAGACATATGTTAGTGAGTTGTCTAAATATAATTGGCTATTTTACCTAATTGTATTTGGCCTCAGCTTTTTTTTTTTTTTTTGAACCATCATCTATAAGTTTCTATTAACTGAGAATTACTTTATATTTTTATTTACTTATTTAGCTATTTGACAGCAGTGTAGAGTAACAGACTGGAGCTTCGACTCTGAATCCAGCAGACCTGCATTCCACTCTGGGTGCCTCGGCAGCAGCCCTGTGACTGGACATGTTATTCAGGCTCTTTAGCATCACTTTTCTCATCTGTAAAATGGAACCAGTGATGGTTGTGATGGCTAAAAGATGTAATACTGCAGAAAGGGGCTCAGCACAGTAGCCAGCTCCTTGTGAGCAGGGAAAGTTACTCAGGGTCAAGACCGTTATTGTGACTATGGTCTGTTGCTACCATTGCCCAGTCGGTGGTCCAGATTAGAAATGTTTATGTTTATCCAATCTCGTCCTCAGTTTATCATACAGTATTAAAGTGTGTCTTTCTCTCTAGACTGGAAGGTCTCTGAGGACAGAGACTGTATCCCCTGACTCTTTATTCCCAGTGGCCAGTACTGTGCCTTTCGGAAAATGGACATTCAGTAAAGATCAGTGGAACAATCGAAGAGGTGTTTCTCAACCTTTTTAAAACTCTTTTTTTTCGCTAAAAATAAATTTTATACCTGCCTTTAGTGTGATTTGAAATTCAACATATGTAAAATGTGATAATCTAAAAACAAACTGAAGTTTGGGGATAAAGGATTGTTTTGTTTGGAAGACTATGATCCACAGCCCATGGGGTTCCACTCGGCTTGCCCTGTGAAGAACCAGCCAGTGGCTAACTGCCCAGGAGGAAACAACTTGAGTCTCAGTGTCACTTAGGGTACTAACTGGGTATATGTTAGGACTTAGTTTCCTCGACTCTAAGATGATGAGGGCTGGATTATAATACACTTCTAAGATACCTTCTTGCTTGTGTTTTTACCTCCCTAATAATACTTAATATTTGAAAGCGTACTGTGTGCCCGATAACCCAGTCAACACTTTTCGTGTGTTATCTTTTAATCCTGAAAAGTACTAGGTGGCTACTGTGTACTTACTATGCTCATTTTTCTAATAAGGGCAAGTAGAGTAGCTGCGGATGGGAAATTACGAGGAAAGTCACCAGTGCTATGATTGAGTGCACAGGCAACTTGATGCTTGTTGTGGAGGCCAGTGAAATAGAGGGCAATGCAGGTCCACTCTGTACAGATAGACCTATATTATGCCAGGAACAAAGGCTTGTACAACTGGCAGAGTGTCATATTGCACTCCAGAAGATCGCTAAGCTTGTCACCTGAATGGCGATGCCCGGGGAGTGGGCGTCTCAAAGTGATAGAAGGAACCACGTCGCTATTTGAAGCATAGAACTTTTAGCTTGTAAGTTGTCACATATCCCTCATGTTCCAAGGAAATTTATTCAGTAGGAAAGGAAAGATATTTCCCCAAGAGTCTTCAAAATCTTTTTTCATTTAAGACATTTATCGTTAATGAGTTCTATTCTAATTAATAAAGCCTGTGCAGGTGTCCAGCAGGCCACTTCAGCATTTTCACATGAAGTCCGTTAGTGCTGGCAATAAATAGGAGCTGGTAATGAATTCGAAAAGTGTGTGTTTTAATCATGTTTTCTTAGCTTGTTTCTGTTTCAGTTTATACACAAATATGTTTTTCTGCTGCCTCCTGGTCCTTTGGTTATATAGTAGCATTCCAGGCCAACATTGTTTCTGTGTGTGTGTGTGTGTGTGTGTGTGTGTGTGTGTGTTTGGCAGAGGAAGAGACAAGTAGACAGACTGACAGACATTCTTTGTACAATGAGTAAAATAAGTTTCTTCTATGGGCCTGCCTTGGAGCCTACTTCTTATTTGTAATATTTCTATGGAAAATTTAAAAAAATTAAGTAGCTTTTTCACATTGGAGGTGCCTGTTATTCTGTGATGATTAGGTTAGAAAGTAATTTTAATCATAGCTTAAGATACTTATTGATACTTTAAATTGTATACAATGATTTGAAAATTTTTTCATGCATTATTCATGCCGTCAAAGAGGAAAGAAGATGGAAATTTTGTGTTTGTGTGTGTGTGTGCACATGTATGCATAATCTTAGGGATAATTTGGATGGATTTTAAAACCAGAGATCTGAGTCATGTTTTGCATGAATTTTGTGACATGAGAGGATAAGTTAGTTCTCTCATTTAATGGTAGATTTCTACATTAGAACGTTAGAAGAAACTGTGTCATCTCAGTGAGAACGTTTTGTAGATAGATTACTGCAAATTAAGGATTGACTGGATTTGTATAAGGAAGCTTATTTGACTTGAGCCATCATGTTTTCAGAATAAATAAATTTGGGTGTACCTGCTTTTAAGTGAATTCTAATATTTAGTATTTTTTGCTATTTTGTAAGTAATACTTGAAAAGATAACTGCAGATACAAAGCTGTATCGACGAAGTTAGTTTGGGTAAGCCAAAAACTGATGTTCTGTCAGGACTATTCTGAAATCCAGGTTTCTTACTCCTTTTCATCCCTGTTCCTGAGTTATAGAAAAAGCTGTAAACCTTGAGCCTCAGGACCCCATAGAGCTTTCATGTAGCTGGTAAACGTGGAATGCTAGGGCACCAAGTGTGGCTTTATGGGGTTTTGTCTTATTTTTCCAGCTCCTGTGGGGCTTGTGGGATGGGACTCCCTCTCTAGGGTATCCACAGAATTTTAGGCTTTGGAGGTTTGCTTCCTTTTTTTTATCTGGCAGTGTCGTGTGTTATAGATAAGCACTTTTTAGCCTAAATTATTTCAATCTGATGTTTGTGAGTGGGCTCTTCTAACAGTGCTCTTACTTTTTACAGGTATGCCTTACATTTTCTTGTACAAAGTGGAATTTCCTACTGTATCATGATCATAATAGGAGTGGAGAACATGCACACGTAAGTGCTTGCTTTATTCACATATAATACGTATTCCAACATAATAGAATTGGGTCAAGTAGAATTTTATTACATTAAAAATTATTATTTTTAATAATAATTATAAAAATTATTGTAAATTGTGATCACTTTTTCAAGAACTGTCATAAATACAAAAATAAAACCCTTGGTATGCAGCACTCTTCTATTTACTTAGAGCAGGGTGTCTCAACCTCAGCTCTATTGACAGTTTAGGCTGGATCATTCTTGGATGCGCGGGACTGGCCTGTGCCCTGTAGGTTGTTTAGCGGCTTCCCTGGCCCCCGCCCACTAGATGCCAGTAGTACCTCCTCCCCAAGTTGTGACAACCATGGATGTTTCTAGATATTTTCACAGGTCCCTTGGGGGGCATAACCACCTCCAGGTAAGGACTATTGGCTTAGTCTAGGAGTGGCAGCAGTGGAGAGTTGGAGTGAGTCTGACACATTGGAGAGAGAGTTAGAAGGTACATTTGGAAGGATTTAGTGATTGACGGGGAAGAAGGGTATCAGGAGGACTCCAGGTTCCTGGTGTGAACAGCCAGGTAGATGGAAGCACTGTTTTCTGAGTGTAGAGAACGCTGGAGGTGGGGAGCATGTGTAGGGGATAAGCGTTTCAAACAGGTATATAGTCATCTAAAACAGTGCTTCATATGTAGCAAACACTCTGGGTATTAGCTGAATAAGTGCCTGTTGACTTTGGGGTGTCTGTGAGGCAGTTCATCGATGCTGGGGAGGTGGTGTGGAGGTCTGGGCCAGAGATGTGCACTGGAAAGTCGAGGTGTGCAACGCTTACTTGGCTGAACACCCAGGGGCCGGGTACCCGCAGGTCTTGCTGGCCGATCCTGCTGGGGTTGTTCCGTGATACCTGTGGTGCACTATGTCTCTGAATTCTGACATACATGTGGCTCCAAGAGTTCTGTGCAAGGAACGATGGACTCGTAACTAATCGATTAGCTTTTTTTCCAAATCTCATTCTATTTTGCATCTTCGGTGTTTGACTCATGGGTCACCCACTCTGTTTTGACCCAATGTCTTCCCTCAATTTCCACTGGTGCCAGCTGCGTTGATTTCCCCCTCCCTTCTGTACTGCAGTACTCCAGGTTCTTGGTGTTTTGATTTCAATTTTTATAAGAGGAGTAAAATATATATATATTTTTAAATTAATTAATTAATTTATTTATGGCTGTGTTGGGTCTTCGTTTCTGTGCGAGGGCTTTCTCTAGTTGCGGCGAGCGGGGACCACTCTTCATCGCGGTGCGCGGGCCTCTCACTGTCGCGGCCTCTCTTGTTGCGGAGCACAGGCTCCAGACGCACAGGCTCAGTAGTTGTGGCTCACGGGCCCAGTTGCTCCACGGCATGTGGGATCTTCCCAGACCAGGGCTCGAACCCATGTCCCCTGCGTTGGCAGGCAGATTCTCAACCACTGTGCCACCAGGGAAGCCCCAAGAGTAAAATATTTTGATGGTGTATCATTTGAAGCAATTTTTATACCATCATGACCCTATTTATAAAATCTCATACAGATGGCAGGTTCAAAGCGGTACTATCTTTAATATCTGAAAAAAGGAGCTGTATGTTTTGAATCTGGAAGAAGAAGGAAAGTCTGGCTAGATTACTGAAAACAGGTAACTTGTGTTTCCCTGTGTAAACAAAAGCCTTTTAAATTGAAAGGCTAGTAGATTCATATTTGGTCAAAGGAAATTGTTTCTTTTTCTGAAAGGCAATGGCAGTCTGTGAAGTTAACTTTCAAGGCTTCAGACCCTGTCCAGTATGGCGCCCTTAGCTGCATGTGGCCTGTAGATTGAAATTAATTGACATCTAAAGCTCAGTCGTTCAGCCACACTGGCCACATGGCACGTGCTCCAAAGCTACAGGTGGCTGGTGGCTACTGGACTGGGCAGTGCAGACAGAGGAGATTTCTGTGGTCATAGAAAATTCTGTTGGAAGGTGCAGCCTTAGAGACACACAGTTGGGTACAGTTGATTTTGTTGCTCTTTTACAGTAAGTGATCAGGAGGAAAGTGCTACTTGCATATATGTTGCCCGTGTTTAGAATTTGACACCATCCACGGAGCAGGCTATTATAAATGGGTTTGCCATGTTAGTTGCTAGTGTTGGCAATAAAGAGTAGGTGAGTAATTAAGTTAGAAAGTGTGTATTTTAATCTCTTTTAGCTCCCTTCAATTTCAGTTTATACCTATGTGTTTTTCTGTTTGACTTTACTTTTTCCTTTTTGTTTTTTTTTCTTGTTATCCGTACATGCTTTTTTCCCCCTTTTCACTTAGGCCTTTACATTAATTTAAAACGTTTAATGGGTCCAAACTTCAGAATTTCATTCAAATATACTAGATGGGGCTTATAGCATTACTCTGTTGTCTAGAGTTATTATTTATGTATAATACAGTTCTGTTTATTTCTTTCAGTCTAGTTTTACATGGTATGTGTAATATGTTTCTTTGAACAACAAGGGTTTAAATCTTTTTAAGTGAAGGATTTGGACTCCCTGAGTATTTAACAGTTTAAAAATTCTTGGATCTCTTTGTTTTATATACTTTGTAAGCTGTTCATAGTGTAGTTTTTGCACTCTCTGTAACAAATCCATTTGTAAATTAAAATATTTTAATATAAACTTTATTTTTGTAGCTCCCTTTATTTCACACTTATATGTATGCTGTTTTATTCTGATCCATAATTAGATAACTTACCATTAAAATTTAATTTATTCTAGAATTTAGTGCTTTTTAATTTACCATTAAAATTTAATTTATCCTAGAATTCAAAGCTTATTTTCATATAAGCTTTGAAATTTTTGAGGAAAAAAAATTGAAAACCTTAAGTGTTAGAGGCAAGAAGAAAAAGAGTATTTAGGGATAGAAGGTCCTATATCTTAGGATATTGATTCACCTTAATTAGTATGGGGAGAATTTAACTTTCACAGATTTGACCAGCGTTTCTGAGAGCAGGGGTTGGCAAACTGTCTGTAAAGGACCAGATAGCAAATATTTTAGACTCTGCAGGACACACAGCCTCTGTCACGGCTTTTCTCAGTTCTGTCGTTGCGCACATAGACAGTATGTGAACAACGCACTTGACCTGTGCTTCCATCAGACTTCCTTTACCAAAAAAGCGGGTGGACCATATACTAAGCACACTCCTGCCACAGGGATTTGAAAAAAGAGAGGAAGGCAGACACACACTCTTCCTGCTAGTTTCAAAAATATGAAATAAGGTTTGCCAAGTGGTAATTTTAAACTTGCTACAGCACAAAAAATGGAATAATGAACTTTGTATATTAATGATTTACTTTGGATTATTGTTCTGAAGCAGATGGTTTCTAAAAAGCTGGTTGAAATTTTCGCCTTCTTGGCATAGCTTTTGCTTGAAAAGGAAGTGAAATAATGCAGGACTCAGGACTTGATGTTTAACACTTAGCGCAATAATGAAAAATATCTTATTCAAAAAAATTATAAAGGGAATAGTAAAATCACAGTATATAAGAGCAATACACAAAAATTCTTTTTATTTCTACATATTGAAATAGTCCAAAAGTGAAATTTGTTAAAAGTTCATTCACAGTAGCATCGAAAAGGATAATATGCTTAGGAATAAATTTATTGAAAGAAGTGCAAGACCACTAAACTGAAAATAAAAATCTTTGCTGACAGAAATGAAAGAAGACCTAAAGCACGGAGAGAGACATCACATTCATGGGTTGGCAGACTCAGTATTGTTAAGATGGCAATTCTCTCACAGTTGATCCATTGAGTCAATGCAATGCCTGTCAAAATTCCAGCAGGCTTTTGGTTGCAAAACTGCCTGTATAAATTCACTAAAATTCATTGAATTGTACACTTAAATTAGGTGAGTTGATGGCATGTATATTTTACTTCAATAAAGCTATTAAAAAGATAAAAAACATTGTAAAGGGAGGTGCAAGAAGGAAGATCAGTCTTAAAGTAGCGTGCTTTCTGAAAGTTGGTTCAAGAGTTTTGTATATTTTCTCCTTTAGGCAAATTTATAGATGTTCAGATGCATCCACGTTTTCTTGAGTTTAGTTATAAGAATGAAGGGTCGAAAGGAACGTTGAAAACCTGCAGTGCCCTCGAAGGAAGGAAATCTAGGTGTTGAAGGGGGACGTGAAGCTGTCTTCAGATGCTTAAAGGGAGTATATATTGCTGTTCTTAGGAATCCGGAGATGGAATTGGTACCTGCTAGGCGAAGTATGAAGATGCACATTTTTGACCCAAGGAAGGATGACCTCAGTTACAGTGAGATGCTTAGGGGAGTAATGTCTTTTGCCTTCATACACCACAAATTCAGTGACGGCAGTCATGTCCTACCTGTTTGGTTTTCTGAATGTCGTACACCACCTTGGAGGTTGTATGCTCCCAGTAGGTGTCTACTGAATGAATGAGTGAATGATAACCTGACTTCTGCATGACAGCAAGCCCTTTCCAAGTAGCCTCCTAGAGCTCTTGCTTCTGGGCCACGGTCTCTGCCTCCTTCGAAATCCCTGTGCACCAGCTCAGGGCTGCCCCGTGGTCTCTGCCTCCTTCGGAATCCCTGTGCACCAGCTCAGGGCTGCCCCGTGGTCTCTGCCTCCTTTGGAATCCCTGTGCACCAGCTCAGGGCTGCCCCGTGAGAATTTTGTGAGCAAGCATTGTAGCCGCCCTGATTCTCAGAACTGAGCACCTCCCGGGCTTTGCTTGGATCTCTGTTCCCAGGGAGAGTGGAGTGTAGGGGAGAAACAGAAGGGATGGGGATGGGGGAAAGGGTGGAGGGAGAGCCTTTCTCACTTGGTTAGAAGAGGAAGGAGGATATCAATGCGTTTCAGGTGCTCGCAGCTGGGGCTGGGAGGCATTTTCCCTGGAGAAGGTAGCGCAGTGTGGCTGGGTCCCGTGGTGTTCTGATGAGCTCAATAAGCTTTTGTGGTTGGGCGTGAGAACCTAAGTGCCCTTCATGTTAGTTTTGCATTTTTGTGTTTTTTGTTTTTTAACTTTTCTACGGGGAAGCTTGTTTCGAGTTCCAAAAAACAGTCTCAGATTTTGGAACACGGCACAAGGCAACTGCCCTTGTTTAAATATAAACAGCAGAAATGTGGGATAGTTAACATGGGAGGCACAGGAGAGCCTGATAACCTTGAGAAGTTAAGCAGAAAAGTATTTTCTTTATAACCTGGCAAGTAATTTTCACCAAAACAAATGACGTAAAGAAAACATGAAAAAGAGGTAGATACATAGAGTAAACCTGCATCTGTGAATGGGTTGCCAAGCTTTGTATGGGATGATATTGTAAAAGCTGTAAGAAGGTGATTTTAACCCCACCGTCCCATGGCTCAGCTACCCACCAGTTTGAACAAACACCTTGTGTGCCACAGTGTTTCCAGAAACTCAGAGACAGTGGCGATGTGGTCCTTACCCTCTGATAGGCACCGCTGAGTTGGAGATGTTAAGACAGTCAGTCATGCAACAAGTATTTGTTACGTGATGCTGGGGCCCAGTGATGGATAAGAAGACATGCTCCGTCTCTGCAAGAGACTTACTGTCAAACTACCGATCACGCTGTGATTACTGTTATGAAAGCTGATGCCCTCAGGGCTGAGGAGGCATCAAGGAGTGACCAGCTTGGAAAGCAGTAAAAAGAAGAAAGTGTATCTACATCAGCCACTTACTATGTGCTCAGCAGAATGAAACAGTTGGAAACAGAGTACCGATGTTTGGTGTTAAGTAGAATTATGCTAAAATATATTTTTAAATATGGGGAAATATTAAAAACCATGTTCCTCAGAATCCTCTTGTATTGGTATAAGATTGAACAGCAGGCCTAGGACATGAGAGAAGATCACCTCCAAACTCCGACTTTCCCCCAGGTGGCCTTAGTGATTCATTGGATGAATAATAGGGGCAGATATGTATGGGTTTGAATTCAGGTTCTGCTACATTTCATTAGCTCTGGGACCTTAGCCAAGTCACCTTACCTTTCTGAGTCTAAATTGCATTAAACCAGTGACTCAGCTGAGGAGCACGTGGGTGCCCAGGCGAGCCCAGGTAAGCTTTCGTCTGCATACAGGGTTCGGCTGCCAAGAAGAGGGTTCACATTGTGGGGGAAATGCTTTCAGAGGCCATTCCTGGTCACCGAGTGTTCTGCTGGGTTTTGCTGCCCCTGCTGATGTCACGTGAGAGCTTGCTGTCAGTATTCACGCAGTCGCTGTAATTTATTTTTTCTCCTCCCAGACCATGAACTCCTCAGCAGGGATGCTTTCCTCATTTTATAATACCATTGTTGAGCGTATGGATGATAGAAGCTCTGGAAGAGAGGTTCTCTGTTCTGTTCTGTTGAGTGAATATTTGTAGGCTTTTTTGCACCTCTTTTTTTTTTTTTTAATTTTTATTTTATTTATTTATTTATTTTTAGCTGTGTTGGGTCTTCGTTTCCGTGCAAGGGCTTTCTCTAGTTGCGGCGAGCGGGGGCCACTCTTCATCGCGGTGCGCGGGCCTCTCACTGTCGCGGCCCCTCTTGTTGCGGAGCACAGGCTCCAGACGCACAAGCTCAGTAGTTGTGGCTCACGGGCCCAGTTGCTCCGCGGCATGTGGGTCTTCCCAGACCAGGGCTCGAACCCATGTCCCCTGCATTGGCAGGCAGATTCTCAACCACTGCGCCACCAGAGAAGGCCCTGCACCTCTTTTTGTTTGGGTATTTCCGAGCAGATTATATTCATCTGTGCAGCAGGCCTTGAATGGCAAGCTTGATGGGTTGACTGGCAGTCAGTGGTGTTTCCTGCTCCCTACCTGATTTTCTCCCCCTGACGCTGGCTGTAGAGCAGCGGCCCTGGGCCTGGGGGTGAGGTTAGGGAAGGACCAGACAGTTTCAGCTGATGTGCTTTTGTCTCAATCGTCCGTGACCCTGACGAGCAGGGAGGACAGGGATCCTTTTTCACCTGTCATCTGCCGGTGCCACCGAGACTCCTGCAATACGGATATCTGGATAGCAATATCGTGAAGAACTGCTTGAAGTCTACTAGGAAGGAATGAAGATCTCGGAAATGCCGTCTGGCGGGCAGAAGCCTCAAGTCACTTGAAGATTTGTCCTCATGAAGTTAACGAGCAGTAGTTAGTGGCACGGCAGGAACTCTGTGGGGAGAATATTAACTTCACCAAGGACAACCCCATAATCCCATGAGAGGGAATAAAATGTGGCAGGAAGGAAACTGGACTCTTAGACGTTTTCTTTTCCACTCTCTGTGGACCGTACTCAAAAGCCTTTCGGTGGCTTGGAATGAAGGTACAGGCCCTTTGGGTATTGCTGTGCTATCCTGAGCTAAGAGCCGGATTTCAACTGGAAAACCGTAAGTAATTCTAAAATTGATTTTTTACATTATCTTATCCTTACAACAGTTGACGTTTCAGTAATTATTCGTATCCATCACCGTGCAGAGCACATGGATTGTCACCTAATCCTAGCAGCAGCCCTGGAGGTGGGCGCAGTAGATCTGTTTCCCCAGAAGCAGGTTAGTAGGAGGTAAATCTGGGATTAGAGCTGGGTGTGTCTGATTGCACCCAGCACCCAAGCTTTTTGCTTCTGCACTTTAGTACTTCTAAGCATTAAGCTTTTTTTTTTTTTTTAAGCCTTATGATTAGGAGAATGCGTCGTTAAATAGAAATACCCTGAATTGATTGAGGAGAGGTAATGGGAGCCCTCAGGGTCCTGAACAAAGGCAGGGATTTGTATGTGTTGGTTACGCTTCCTTAGAGCAAAGATGCCGATATTTTTATCCAAAAGGATGCAGTGGCCTTTTGGCATATTGTGCTTAGGATCTGAGGTTTTTCAACGTTCTCAATTCCCATGGGAAGGAAAACCCGTTACTCGGTGAGAGGTAGTAGGATCTCCAGACCCTGTTGGATTCTGAAGAAGCTTTAGGACATACCATCATACCATCAAATCCTGCACTCGGGAAAGGGTCTGATTCAGATTCCTTTACACCATTAAGGCACTGTAGTATCTCTTTGGGAGGTATTTGAATTCTGAGTTGTGTTTCCAGTTGTAAACTGGACCTCTGTTAAGGCTCCAGTCATTCTTGAGCCAGGAAGGGAAGCTTTTTCTCCTTGGATTAAGGGTTTCCATACGAAGTAGGAGGATTACGTTGACGTGGGGATGCCGACACGGCGAACACCCATCCCTTGGTAAATAACGCGGTTACTTTGGGTGTTGCTGTTATATTCGAATGTGTTAGCGCAGGAAGAGGTTTGCACAGGTGACTCATGTAATGGGGCCCTGCCAGGTCAGGTCTGTCTAAAATGCCAGTTTGATAGCTCATTCTCCAAATTAATCAATTAAAAAACAAAAGGGAGTTTTGAAGATATTATCCAATTAGATGACATATCTTTCTTGTCTTGAAAATAACAATTCATATATTAATAAACATAACCAGATAGTTGTAATAATTAAAAATAAGAATATGTACTTCTCATTGGCAAAGTACAAGGACTCACCTTTTCATTTTGGGTACCTCTGGAAACTAATCTTTTACAACAAGATCCTAATCCTTGATAGGATGTTGAAGGAAAAATTAAAGCCCCTGTAACCATCTGTTAAAATGATGAACAGAATCATTCAGTTATGTGTCATAACACCATGCTGTTTACCTAAAATATGTGGTCCGTGTTGAAGTTTTGTGAGAGAAAAAGCTTGCATGAATGGTCTTTTTTTTTTTTTTTTTTTTTTTTTTTTACTTTTAGGTAAGAAATGAGGAAATTGTTTTGGAAAATTAGGGCTTGCTGAATGCTGAGTCTGCTTGTGGTGTATTGTTATAGTACATTTATAGACTTGACATGGGCAGGTTTTGTCTTCACTGTGTTAGAAACAGTGTGATTTAATAGGGTGTTTGGACTTGGACTTTGGAGCTTGAATGGTGGAGTGATGTCCATGCTCAGTCACTTTGCTGAGTACTCTTTATAAATATTCCATTTAACTGTGCCTACAGTCCCGTGTAGGGGTGTCATTTTCCACTGTACAGAGAAGGAAACGGTAGTTCCAAAATGTGAGGTCGCTAGAACTAGTAACAAAACCGGTAACAGTCAGCCCTGGAAGTCTGTGAAATTAATTTCTGTTGTTAGATTATTGATTTACTGAGATTCTTTTAAAGTTTTTTTTGTTTCTTTTTTTTTTTTAAATTGGAGAAACAAAAAGAGATTCTCACCTGCTTACAAGATAGCATAAACAGCCTGGTTTATTTTTTGAAAAATAGCAAGAATGGAGACATTGTATTGTGACTGGCTTTTTCTTAGTCTTCATTAGAATGCGGTGTTGGGATCTTTTTAAAAGGCTTTACCCTTTAGAGAAATATTTGAATAGTAGTGATTTTATTCTCTAAATAATCTTCCTTTATTTAAAATTGTTCAGATTTTTACAAGCTCCATGCTTGAGGTTGATATTATTTCAAATACATAATACAGACTTTTTTTTTTTTTTTAATAAATTTATTTATTTATTTATTTTTGGCTGTGTTGGGTCTTTGTTTCTGTGCGAGGGATTTCTCTAGTTGTGGCGAGCGGGGGCCACTCTTCATCGTGGTGCGCGGGCCTCTCACTATCGCGGCCTCTCCTGTTGCGGAGCACAGGCTCCAGACGCGCAGGCTCAGTAGTTGTGGCTCACGGGCCTAGCTGCTCCGCGGCATGTGGGATCTTCCCAGACCAGGGCTCGAACCCGTGTCCCCTGCATTGGCAGGCAGACTCCCAACCACTGTGCCACCAGGGAAGCTCCATAATACAGACTTTTAAAAAAATTTTATTAGAGTTGATTTATGATGTTGTAAATACTACTATAAAATAGTGCTTTAGTGACTTCCCTGGTGACGCAGTGGTTAAGACTTTGTGCTCCCAGTGCAGGGGTCCTGGGTTCAATTCCTGGTCAGGGAACTAGATTCCACATGCATGCTGCAACTAAGAGTTCACCTGCCCCAACTAAGGAGCTGGCAAGCCACACCTAAGGAGCCCACGTGTCACAACTGAGGAGCACGCCTGCCTCAACTAAGACCCAAGTGCAATCAAATAAATAAATAAATATTAAAAAAAATTATACTTTAAAATACTATTTTAATGTCAGTTGACTAAAAAGAGAATTTTAAAATTCTTTCTGATAAATTAATTTGTGTAGGGGAAAGATACTGACCTTGTCCTACCTGCTGCTGCTGGCTTATTAAACAGAGTCCTTATTTAGAGTAGTTATGGAGAGAGAGACAAAGAGTAATAGGGGAAATATCTGATGACCTGAAAAATGTCTGGGCATTTTGGTGAAAGGATGTTACAGCAAGTGAGCCTGGGCATCTGTTTCTCACAGTGAAAACCGAGCTGTGGCTTAAACTTAGCAAGGCCCAGAAAAGAGATGGGATTGCTCATCTTTTCCTGGCCTGGAAATTAACCTTGGGATAGTACAGAGTATGTGCCTTACCAAGACTTGCCTTGGGAAGAAGATAACGGTTTCAGGATGGGCTTGGCACTATTTGCCTTTCAAAGTTTTAAAAAATCTTGTATAGAACTCATTTTGTTGGAGCATAGTTTCATTTCAAAACACGAGTGAATTGAGAGCTCTTATTTAGAATAGTATGCAAAGCATTTTTCCTTAGACACGAGAGCTTTAAAATGTATAGAGAGTGGACTTAAAGACTTGAAAATAAAATCCAATGAAGAAAATGATAAAAGTTAGGAAATGAATAAGATGAAACCCCTAAAGGACAATAGACAACTTTAATTGCAAATAAGTTACTCTTAATAGCTAAACTGCCAGAAATAGCTAACGTTTATTAAACACAAATCCTATGTCAGATACATGTTAAATGCTGAGGTGCATTCCCGTGCAATCCTTACAGCTGACTGTACTGTAATAATTGTATCTCAGCTTTGTGGTCGGTCATACAGAGTGAAGTAAGTGAGAAAGAGAAAAACAAATACCGTATGCTAACACATATATATGGAATCTAAAAAAAAAAAAAAAAAATGGTTCTGATGAACCTAGGGCCATGACAGGAATAAAGACACAGACGTAGAGAATGGACTTGAGGACACGGGGAGGGGGAAGGGTAAGCTGGGACGAAGTGAGAGAGTGGCATGGACATATATACACTACCAAATGTAAAATAGATAGCTAGTGGGAAGCAGCCGCATAGCACAGGGAGATCAGCTCGGTGCTTTGTGACCACCTAGAGGGGTGGGATAGAGAGGGTGGGAGGGAGATGCAAGAGGGAGGAGATATGGGGATATATGTATATGTATAGCTGATTCACTTTGTGATACAGCAGAAACTAACACACCATTGTAAAGCAATTATACTCCAATAAAGATGTGGAAAAAAAAAAAAAAGCCCCATGCAGCCACTAAAATCGGCGCCTCCCCAACATTATCAACGTGCGGATTTTCCGTGGGAAATGTTGTGTCCCAGCCATTTTATTTTGGGGTTGTTTTCCCTCACTGTTAATTGGTGTGTATGCAAGTAGTATAAATTAATCTTACTGTGAATGCTGAATTGGGAGGCTAAAGTTCTTAATTCTAATTCTTGGGTTAGTTTCTTAACTTATCTAGGCTTCATTTCATGACTCCTGTTAAATCTAAGAGCCTTAAGTTAATCAGTGATTCTTAACCATTTCTCTCGCCCCCAGTACACCCAACAGAACATACTTTTGTCAGGAATAGTATTTGCTATAGCTGTAATTCTCACCTCTTTGGGATAAAGAATGGGATAGTGATTCTGATATATGACCCACTCCATCCACCCCTCCCCCAGACAAACAAAAACAAAACAGAAAAGGTGCTAGCCAAATTTGGTATCAGATGGAAGTTCTCTTGCCTCCCCACGACTTCTTTCCCAATCTTGGGGCTTATCTGGCCGCTCTGTTGTTTGTCCCTCCAAAGTGCTGTCATCTACCCTTCTCTAGGTTAGCAGTTTGCAGAGTATGGTCCAGAGACCCCAGGAGTCCATGCAATCCTTTTAGGAGGCTCTCAAGTCAAAACTGTTTTCATAATAATATTTAGATATGATTTGCTTTTTTCACTTTCTTTCCCCCCTGCATGTACAGTGGGGCTTTCCCGACGCTACATGATGTGTGATGCTGCAGCAGAAACATTTGCGAATTCAGCTGTCTTCTTATTAAGTCAGACATTGAAAAGATTTGCAAAAGCATAAATATAGTTCTGCCCTTCTCAGTAATTTTTTTTTTTGGTTTTGGGAAACATACTTATTTCTCATAAAAACATTGTTTCATGAAAACCTAGCATCGTAGGTTTATTGTCGTTATTCTTGAATTAACAAATATTTTTAAAATTCTCAGTTTTGTTCTCATATGGTAAATATCAGTGGCGATTATTTAAGTGGGTTATGCTTCTTTGGTCTTGTCAGTAATTTTGAAGAGTGTAGAGGACCCTGGGGCCAAAAAGCTTGAGGACAGCTGGTCTAGAATTCTCTCATGCCTTTTGTAACCTGGCCCTGTCACCAGAACCATCTGGGCTCTTACAGTTCCTTGTGATCGTGCCCTCGCCGTCCACTTCTTTGCCTGCTGCCGCTCTGCCTCTGAAATCTGCCAGCTGAGACCACAGATTCTGTACCCGAGCTTCCTTACTCCCTTCCTCCACGATTGGACGTGCTCCCGGAGGTGCAGTGAAACGACAGAGACGGGTTGAGAGCCTACAGGCCGTGCTAGAGGGGATGCTGGTTCCACGTGTTCTCCTGCTCAGTGTCTTCCTGACCTCACCTTCCTGCTGTACATCGTCTCTGCCACTCTTGCTCCCGTGTCACTCTGTACACCAGGCAGATGCCCAGTCTGGGGTGGGCACAGATCCCTGTCGTATTTGGGCAGCAGAGTGTTGGAGAGAGACCCATGTGATGGTTCTGGGCTGCTACAGCTTCATGATTTATTCCTTCACTTACGCCTTCAGTTCTCTTCAAAGTTAGTTGAATTGACATTTTTCAGTTCCCTTTCCCATTCTTTTCAAATATTAGTGTAAATCTTAGCCACCTTTAAATCTACTCACCTTATCCACTCACGCTTAGCAGATAACATAAATTCATAAGTAAAAGTTGAAGATAAAGACACTTCTTGGGAGACAGTCCTTAAAGATGCAAGGTAAGGCGTTTAGAAGTAACAGAAATGGAGACAAAGGAGGAGGGGAAACGTCCCTGGCAGGAGGAGACGTGAGTCAGTGGCCTGCAGGTGTTCCTTCCCTGCAGAGATGGTGCTGCCCGCTCTCTGGTCCTGCCCGTCTCCACTGCGGCCCGAGATGAACACCCAGAGCATCTTGGGCCCCAGCTCTCTCCTCCCTCGCTTACACCCTCTTCGGGCAGCTGAGCAGCGAAGCCAGGCCACTGGGATAAATCCTCACTTCTCCCTTCTTCTCCTGCGTGTTAGCCATCACGGAGAACAACCTTGCTTCAGTTTCCTCTTGGGTTGTTTTGAGGCTGAGACATCTGAAAGCCACGCCCGGCGTGGTCAGCCCGCAGTCGGTGGTGGTGCCCGTCAGCTGTAATTATTGCCCGCCTGACCCCTGCAGTCCGCTGTTGCTCTGCAGCTCCAGCCGCTTCATTAGATCACATCGCACAGCTGGACTTTCATCATCTTCCTTGCTGCCCTTGCTTTGAAGATCTTTACAGAATTAATTGGATCACCTTTTTCCTTTTCTCCTTTTCCACCTAAGTATTTTTCACCCCGAAGTATAAGAGAAGAAAGATGAGTGACCTTTCATGCAAGTGGGGAGGGAGCTCAGGACCCTTTGTTACAGTGCAGCCCTGGAGAACAGAGAGTGACAGGTTCCTGGCCTTCCAGTTGGGAGGGGCCCAGGAACTGTGACTTGGGGGTGGTAGGGGTGACATGAAGCCTTTTCCAAACTTTTTTTTTTCATGGTCCTGGTTTTAGTAGCAACTAGAATAGGCTGAAATCTGGATGCATTTTTGTGGGTAATTGTCTTTCTCAGTTCAAGATTCTGTCATTACATTGTCTGCCAGACATAGTTTTTGATGTTTTTAAAAACTTTAAATTTTCATTTCTGTGTATTTATTGACTTAAGGACTATTTAATCAGATGATATTTTGAATTACAATTCAGAGGTCTTAAATCTTGATGTAAACTATAGAAGTCTTTGCTTTTTTTTTTTTTTCTTTCCGGCCATGCCACGCGGCTTGTGGAATCTTAGTTCCCCAACCAGGGATTGAACCCGAGCCACGGCAGTGGAAGCGCAGAGTAGTAACCACTGGACTGCAGGGGAGTCCCATAGAAGTCTTTGCATTTTGAACGATGAAATAATCTTGCTTAATACCAACAGCCAATACCCAATTTTATTTGTATATCTGAATCAACTTTGGAAATTTTCTTTATAAAACACAATTAAGAAAAAAAAAAACACAATTAAGTGACTTCATTGTGTTACAGAGCCAGGTGTGGGAGAGGAGTTAGATTTCTTAGAAGAGCTGAACGGTAGCCAGGAGGGTTGGGTCATTTCTGTCATCCATAAACAAAGTGAGGACAGGGAAGAATCGAGTGGCTTCATGTATCCATGTCACTGTGTCTGGTGTAGTGAATACAGCTAAGCTCCTTTCCTTTTTTTCATGAATAAGGCTTTGTGAAAGAACAAACACAGTCCCTCACGACTTTTATTGTATTTGTAACCTGTGGAGACCTCGTGGTTCCAGGTGAGAGGGCACCTGGGCAGAGCGCCAGGGCAGGGAACCCAGCAGGCCCTGCCTTCCGAGCCACAGCAGTTTTACTGTGGAACAGAGATTACCTGCAGGTCTCCAAGAAGAAATCAAGAGTGTGCGCTGGTCCCTGGACTCCAGAATCTGGTGTCTCTATATCCAGGGAAAAGCCTAAAGTGGGGACCCTGGGGAGGAGGTTACTGACCCCACAGAGGACAGGGGCACATTAGTGACTGGGAACAAAAGGGGGGCCTCTGAATCTTTATGAAGACGGCATGGCTGGCTTTTGCTGGTAGAGCAGCTGGTTTTTTAAAGTGTTTCAAAATTCTTCTGTTAGAGTCACAAATACAGAGGCGATTTCCCAGTAACAGAGCTCAGCTGACTCTCCCATGGAGGGCTGGCAAGCTCTTCTTGCCACCAGGACTTTTCTAGGTGTGGATATGTTTCTGATTTTCTGGATCTATTTTAGAACTTGAATTTACCCCCCACAGAAATAATATTTCCATGCTAGCCTACCAAATCCTATTTTAATTGACAGATGTTCAGCTATTGAGGAATGAGAAGGTCTGCAAATTTTCTCCCCCCAGAACAGCGATAAAACTGGATGAACTGGTCAAAACCATTTTAAGGCTCTGGAAATTGACCAAAAGTAAACAACAATTTGAGACGCATTTATTTAAAAGAAAACGGGTGACCTTTGAGTGAGAACAGTGGGAATTGTGGTGTTCTTGCCTGGGCTTACCTCCATTCTTCATTCCCTGGCAGAGTAGCTCTCCTGGGGCAGGGATGGCCACAAAAACAGCAGCTTTGATTGACTTGATTTGGAGTGGAAGGCAGAAAACCCATGCAGTGGTTCACAGAGGATGCCGTCAGCTCTCCTGTCCTGAGGATGCGGTCCATACGTTTAGCAGAGAGATCCTGGCAGTGAGAGAGCTATAAAGGGACTAGAGAAGATCTCAATGCAACCCTGGCTGACTGGAGACCGCATCCATGCCAGGGGAGGTCTGGGAAGGCTTGAGGGACAGGGAAGGCGGGGGCGGACTTGAGACCTGCTGGACCATAGAATGAGCTCTCAAACCCACACGTAGATCCCTCGGCAGAGGGCAGAAGCCTTACTGGCTGCAGGTGTTTGAACACAAGCCCTGACCAACCCTTGGCTGACCACTGAGATTACAGACACAGGTGACTCCTCGAGTGAGGCTGAAAAATAAAACCAAGAGTTTAAAAAACTGAGTGGAGATGTCAGCCGCTGTGTACCATGGGTGAGAGAGATTCAACACAAAATAGCACAACAATGCTCAAGAAAAAAGACAAAGTTGAGTTACTATATTATTTTAACGTGTCCCTTTTTAAACAAAAAGTTATGAGAAACGGGAAAAAAGCAGTCAATTGAAAACTGTCTCCAAATGGACCCTGATGTTGAATTTACCAAAGACTTCAAAGTAGCTATTATTAATATGCTCAAAGAATTAAAGGAAGTTATGATCACCATGACTCAACAAATAGGCAATATCAATGAAGAAATAGTAACTATTAAAAAGAAACAATGAAACTCCTAAAGTTGAAAAGTAAATAACTAGAATGAAAATTCATTAGATGTGCTACATAGTTGTTTGTGATGGCCAAAGAAAGAATCACTGAGCTTAAAGATGGATCAGTAGCTATTAGCCCGTCTATAGAACAAATGTAAGAAATACTGAAGAAAAACAAACCTCAGAGACCTGCGGGATGACATCAAGTATGCCGACATAATGGGTAATGAGAGTTCCAAAAGGTGAGTCAAAGGAGAAAAGGACAGAAAAAGTATTTGAAAAAATGATGCCCAACAGTATCACAAATTTGATGAAAAACATTAATTTCCAGGTCCAAGAAGCTCAACAACCCCAAGAAGGATAAACGAACAGATGGTTACTAAGATACATTATAGTCACACTGTTGAAAGAAAAGACAATGAGAACATCTTGAAGGCATAAAGGGAAAAATAGCTCATTGCAGACGGAGGACAATGCAGTTCTTATCAGAAACAGTGGAGGCCAGAAGAGAGTAGAATGGCTTATCCAAAATGCTGAAGGAAAAAATTTTCAACCACAAGTTCTATATCTAGCAAAACTATCCTTCAGAAATGAAGGTGAAGTAAAGACATTCACAGGTAAACAAAGACCAGCTTTACAAGAAATTCTAAAGGAAGTTCTTCAGGTTGCAAGTAGTGTACCAGATGGTAACTTGAATCCACAGGAAGAAATGAAGAGCTCTAAAAATGGTAAATATGGGGATAAATATAAAAAATGGTATAAATATATATTTTCTCTTTTTTTATTTAAAGGACATATGGCTGTATAAAGTAGTAATTATAACACTGTATTGTTAGGATTATAACAATACATAGATGCCATACATATTATAATGATAATAGCACAAAGGACAAGGGAGAAAACGGAGCTGTATTGGAGCAAACTTGCTATATTTTATCAGAATTAAGTCAGCATCAATCTGAAATATGCATGCTGTAATCCCTAGAGCAATCACTAAGAAAATAACTAAAAAATATATAGTGAAGAAAATCAACAGTGGAATTAAAATAGCATACTACCAAATATTTTTTAATACAAAAGTAGGCAGTAAAGGAGGAACAAAAAAGACCCAAGACATACCTAAGACAAATAGCAAAATGGCAGGTGTACATCTAACTGTATCAATAATTATATTAAATGTGAATCAAAAGGCAGACTGGATAATAAAAGATCTAAGCATATGCTTTCTATAAGAGGCACTCTTTAGATGAAAAGACACAGCTTGAAAATAAAAGATTGGAAAAGATATATCTCACAAACCGTCATCAAGGGAGTGCTGGAGTGGCTACAGAAGAGACCACCAGATCTAATAAATGAGTTTGGCAAAGTTGTAGGATACAAGATGGGTATACAAAATAACTATATTTCTATATATTACAAATATTCCAAAAGTGAAAGTGCAAAAACAGTTCCACTCACAGGAGCATCAAAAGGAATAAAATACTTAGGAATAAGTTTAATAAATGCAAGTACACTTGAAAACTATAAAACATCCCTGAGAGAAATTAAAGAAGAGTAAATGGAGAGGTACTTCATATTCGTGGATTGGAAGACTTTATATTGATAAGATGGCAGTTCTCCCCAAACTGATCTACAGATTCATTGTAATCCCTAACAGAAATTCCAGAAGGCTTTTTTGTAGAAATTCACAAGCCAGTCATAAAATTTATATGGAAATACAAAGAAACTTGAATAACCATAACAGTTTTGAAAAAGAACAACAAAGTTGGATTTACACTCTCCAGTTTCAAAACTTACTGTACTGCTACAGTAATAAAGATGCTGTGATAATGATATAAGGATGGATATGTAAATCGTTTAAACAAAATTGAGAGTCTAGAAATAAGCCCTTAGACTTGTGGTCACTTGATTTTTGACAAAAGCTCCAAAGCCATTCATTTGGAAGGATGGTCTTTTCAACATGTGGTGCTGGGACAGTTGGATATGTGAAGAAATGAGCCTGGGCCTTACCTCACACCATATATAACAACTAACTGAAAATGTATCATAGCCCTACTAAATATAACAGCTAAAACTATAAAACTTTAGAAGAAAATATAGAAGGAACTCTTTATGTCTTTGGATTAGGCAAAGACTTCTTAGATATGACACCCGAAGGATGGTCCATAAAGAAAAAACTGATTAGTTGTACTTCATCAGAATTTAAAACTTTTGTTCTTCAAAAGACACCGTTAAAGGAAATTCCCTGGCGGTCCAGAGGTTAGGATTCTGCACTGCGCTCTCACTGCCGAGGGCCTGGGTTTGATCCCTGGTCGGGGAACTAAAATCCCACAAGCTGCGTGGCCAAAAAAAAAAAAAAAGTTAAGAAAACGAAAAGGCAAGCCTCTGGGCGAAAATATTTGCAAAACATATATCTGATACAGGACTTATGTCCAGAATATATAAAGAACGTTTACAACTTAATAATAAGAAGCCAGACAACCCAGTTTAAAAATGGGGAACTTGGGGCTATCGTCAGCAAGTCCGCGTTAAGTACCCAAGTACCTTCTTTGTGCCGTGGTCGGTTCTAGGTGTGGGAGGAGTGGCCGTGAGCAGGACTGCTGAAGGACTGCCTTGCTGGAGCTATTGTTCACATGGGACGAGACAGACAATAAGCAGGTAAACACCACATTCAATCAATGTTATTTCCGAGACTGAGATGAATGAAAGAACATGGCTGCTATTTTAGATGAGTTGAGAATTAAATGATGCAAATGAGTCAGTTATTCATGGAACCAGAGGGAGACCCCTTGAGGCAGATGGAGGAGCCTGGGCCAGGGTCTCAGGAGTCCGGTGTTGGGTGTATTCAGAGCCCAGCAAGGGCTCCAGCCTTGCTGGTCCCTGGTGGGCCAAGGTCTCCAGTGGTGTAAAATGAAGTCAAAGAGGTAGGCGGAGCTGGATTGCAGTTAGTTAGCTTGTTTTTTTTTTTGATCAATTTTTATTGGTGTATAGTTGATTTACAATGTTGTATTAGTTTCTGCTGTACAGCAAAGTGAATCAGTTATACATATACAAATATCCAGTCTCTTTTAGATTCTTTTCCCACATAGGTCATTACAGAGTACTGAGTAGAGTTCCCTGTGCTGTACAGTAGGTCCTTATTAGTTATCTATTTCATATATAGTAGTGTGTATATGTCAATCCCAACCTCCCAATTTATTCCTCCCCCCACCTTTCCCCCTTGGTAACCATAAGTTTGTTTTCTACATCTGTAACTGTTTCTGTTTTGTAACAGATTGTAGTTTTAAGTGGAGTGGGAGCCCACCAGGGAATTCTAAGTGATGTCACGACACTGTTCCCACTGCTCTGAGTGGATAGGATTGTTAGAGGGTGGGCGTGGTGGAAGGACCACCAGTCAGAGACAGCGGGCAAGTCAGATGGGAGACAGGAGGGTAGCAGTGGAGAGGGGGAGGGGTGGGTAGATACGGGCTCGGTTTCAGAGGTAGAACTAGGGGGACTGGATCGCAGATTGGTTGTGGGGTGTGACGACGAGGGGGGAATCGACTTTTTCTGGCCCCAGCGGCCGGGGGGGCTGTGTCAGGTAGGAACGGGGGGGCTGGGGGGAGAAGCCGCTTACTGGGCAGGAGGGCTTCCTCTGCCAGGTTAAGTCTGAGAGGCCTCATTCGATATTCGTGTCGGGACGGCAGGCAGGCAAGCCTGGTGTTAGGCTTTCAAACCTTAGAATTCAATGAAATCATCTAAGAAAAAATGTACATGGAAAAGAGGAGGGGACTGAGGCTTCATTTAACAGCTTGGCTGGAGTCACCAGCTGGGAAGAGATCAAGCCAGCTTTCCGGCTGGGCCAGTCTTCACTCCAGAATCGACTTCTGTGTTCTCCTGATACACCCTAATTTACAAACCTGACTTTTTCTTCTTAGTTTCTATAGCCAGTATGTTACGAGATTATTTTTTAGTTCCTCCTTGGAAATCCTTAGCATTTGCTGTCCCATCCCCTGTCTTAGCTCGGAACTTATTTCCTCCCGCTGTGTAAGTGCTCTTCTGACTCCCAGCCTTCTCTCTTACCATCCATCATATATATGGGTTAGCCTTTATTATTTGCCTAAAAACGATTTCATCGTATTGCTCTTTGTTCAAAAATCTTTGAACGCCTATGGGAGAATAGCCGCAATACTCAAGAAACTCACGGCCCTTCAGAATACTCTGAATCCGTTTTACCCACTAAGCTTATTTCCTGTTGTCTCTCCCAGTTTTCACTAGGTAGGCGTCAGGCTGACCAGGCTTGGCCCTGGGCACTCAGCCTGGCTGGGCGCTGTCATCTTTTCTGTGTCCCTCCTGCTCCGTGTTTGCAGCTACGGCGATGTTGCTGTCCTCCTGAGGGGAGCCTGCACTTACTTCCCCGGCCTGCGATGATCTTTTCACGCTGCTTGTGTTCTGCCTCTTCACAGAACGCCTCCTCTCTGTCAGGCACCACGCCAGGCTCAGATACGCAGATGTCTGAAGTCTTCAAGGAGTGCGGTCTAGTGAAGGATACGGACATCTAAGAGAACAGTTTTCACAAAATGTGATTAAGACGCTCGAAATAGACATAGTGAGACGGGTGACTGGCATTTTGATGGCTGGTCCTGGGAAACCCAGCACTGCAGTCACGATCGGCTGCCAGACATTGTGACCGTTGTTGCTGGCTCGATGTCAGGTTCTTGAGATGGAGAAGCCGTATCTTACTGTTCCTTCTATAAAAGGCAAGTGTGTGGAGTCAAAGTGACATCTTTAACAAACCAACTCTGCGAAGAGATGAGACACATGATCTAAAAATGTGAAGAGTGGCTACCATGTATCTTTAAGAGGGTGTCTTTATAAATGTGATAGTGGAAGGAGCCTTTCAACTTGGTTCTTAAAGACATCATGTGGTTAGATAGTTGATAGTCACCTATTGGTTAACTGAGGATAAACTTAACCTTTGGGTCTAATACTTGAGCAGAAATCATGTATCTTATTTTTTAAAAAATATTTACTTATTTGGTTGCACCAGGTCTTAGTTGTGGCAGGCGGGCTCCTTAGTTGCAGCTCACTGGCTCCTTAGTTGTGGCATGCGAACTCTTAGTTGTGGCATGCACGTGGGATCTAGTTCCCCAACCAGGGATCGAACCCAGGCCCCCTGCATTGCGAGCACGGAGTCTTATCCACTGCGCCACCAGGAAGTCCCAGAAATAATGTATCTTAGAATGTGTTACTGTACACAAAGTAAAAAGAACAAGAAACGTTAAGGATCACATTTATTAAAATTCCATTAAATTTATGACTGGCCAATTAGAATAAAATGCAGATACTATCAAAAAGATTTTAGAAAACAGATGTTTTGATGATGGTTATAAAACTAAGTTTTGAGACTTCCAGTTAATTGTAGCAGATTAAACACACACATTTATCTGAAACTCCACTTAAATGGTAGTGAAACGTCAAAGAGGTGTAAACTCCAAGACGGGGGCTGGAGATGGCATAAGAAGCCGAAACCTAAGTGCCTGCGAGGATGGTGCTGTTGAGAACCAGCTAGTCTGTCCTGCCAAGTCCAGGGGCGGATCCGGGAACTGGCCTGGCAGCCTCTGGAGAGCAGAGCCTGCATGTGGGGTGTCGGGCTGCAGAAGGCTCTGTCCTGGTGACCGGTGTCGGACCCTTTGACTTTGAAACTGTGCATGTGTTACTTTCATAAAAGTAGAGGTGAAGGAAAAGCCGAGCTCACTCCGGGATGCCGGTTTTAGAATAACAGCCTCATTTTTAGGCCACCTCCGAATGCCACCCCATAGAAAAATAACTCTTCAGGTTGCCTTGCACATAATAGCCACCAAATGAAAACGAACAGACTTGATTAATCATAAATTTTTACATAGGAAACTTGAACAGTTTTTAAGCAGTCATCTTTCCAGGTCTCTGCTGACTTTATCAGGCTTAAGATCCTGTTTTGAAACATACCCAGAAATAGAACACTCACCTTTGCTTTAAGTTCATTCGCCCGTAGGTCAGCAAACTCTCATTATGTCTAATAATTGTGTTTGTATTCACATGACTGTTGTATTTTTAGTGCAAAAATTTTTACCTGTGTACATATTTAGCATTTTAGCCAATTGTCTCTCTGGTTAGTTAATGTGAGTATTGTACAGTTTTCTGGTTACTTGTTACCAAAGTCTATTTTTAAGATCCTGTAAATCATTTATTAAGTACTTTGCAAACTCTGTTTCTCACTAGTGCCATCTTTGGAGTTAAATCTAGTGTCCACCCCCTGCCAATATTTACTGCTTTTTTGTATCAACAGTTCTTGGCTTACATTTATTGCTATTTAAATAGATTAAAATGTAGAAATAACTAGATTAAGTGAATTATAGTTTTGATTATTTAATTTGAAATGGTGTATTCTAGAAATGGAAATGTGTAATTGTGGATAGTAATTTTGGAATACATTTTAAAAGGAACGGAGTGTAGGTTTGGAGAAGTATTTACTTAGAGGTGTTTGCTTTTTAAACTGAGTGGAGTCTCTCTTCAAAATTACATAATAACCCATGATATGCAGGGTTACATGCCAGGAAGTAGAGGTAAGGTTTGGAGATACCAATTGGAAGAAAACTTGACGCCTGACTTAAAGGCTGTTGTGACCCCCTAGCAGTTTTAACCTGAGCTTACCTTCTATCAGCTTTACAGTTTTCACTTAGCAGGGCCATCGAGACAGAGGGAGGGGAATCAAATAAGACTCAGGACGGTTTAGCAAGACACGATTATAAAAGAACACAGTTATCCTGAAAGTGAAATGGAGCCCTGTTTCAGCAAATCATGACCAACCTGAGACAACCCTGATGGTAACTAACTCATCCTCCCCCAAGTTGCTGGAATTCCAGTGATCACCTGTGTGCATGTATGATGGGTGATCTCAGTGTTGCCAGGCTTCTCGAAGCTTCGGTGATATTCTAGTTTCATCTATCTTAAATAATTCTTTATTTCTTAAGTTATCAAAATAGAAGCCTATGTAAATGTGTTTCATTCATCCAGTAGAACCAAAGAAAGAACTCAGTTTTGTTTTTTTTTTGTTTTTTTTTTTAAGTTAGATTCTGGGGCAACAAAAGTTCGTGCAGAAATTTGGATTTTGTTCTAAGTGTGGGGGGTAGCTGCTGGCAAGTCCTGAACACTCTGGATGCTGTGTGTGTAACAGACTCGGGAGGGAGTGGGAGCAGGGGCTAGTCAGGGTGCTTTTCCAGTGGTCCAGGCCTGGACCTGCTTCCGGTGGGAATTACTCAGTCCAGGGTGTATTTTGATGATAGATTTGGATATGGATGTGGGTCATACATGATGTGAAATATGAAGATGGATTTGAAGATTTGGACATGGGATGTGAGTATAGAGATACACCAAAAATGACTTTAGTTTTTTGGGCAAAGCAGCTGGGTGAAAGATGATGCCATTAATAAAGACAGAGAAGACTAGGGAGAGGAATTGTTTTGGTGAGGTCAGAATTTCTATTTTGAACGTGATGAATTTGAGATGCTTGTTAGGCAGCCAAATAGAGATGTTAAGTAGCTTGCTGATTGTTTGAGTTTGGAGGTTAGGAGACACGTCTAATCTAGAGATATGAAATCTGGGTGCTGTCGGTATACAGCAGTAGGTAAACACCTACATAGTTTAAAATCATGGAACTGGATGAAATCCTTTTGGAAATAGGTGCAAATGGAGAAGAGGACTGAACCCTGGGACCCCAGGTTGAGAAGGAATCTGCAATGGAGATTGTAAAATTTGTTTCCAAATAATTTTTAAATCAACTTTATTTAGATAAAATTTACCTAAAACAAAATAGAACCACCAGTTCAGTGAGTTTGGACAAATGTATAGACCTGTGTAACTACCACCCAAATCCAGATACAGGACACCTCACTCATCCCCCAAAGTTCCTTCATTCCCCTTGTAATCATTCCAGCCCAGTCCCCTGCAGCCAGCTATCTGCTTTCTATCACCATAGATTAGTTTGCCTGTTTTAGAATTTCATGTAAGTTGAAGTATATAGTAAGTAATCTTCTGTGTCTGGCTTTTTAAACTCAGCTTAATGTTTTAAAACTCATTCATGTCATTGTGTTTATCAACAGTATGTTCCTTTTATTGCTGAGTACCCTTCCATTGTGTGAATATACCGCCATTTACATATCCTTTCACCTGTTTATTAATGGTCATTTGGATTATTTCAAAATTTGGGGGACTTCCCTGGCGGTCCAGTGGTTAGGACTTTGCCTTCCAATGCAGGGGGTGTGGGTTCAACCCCTGGTCAGGTAGCTAAGATCCCACATGCCTCGCAGCCAAAAAACCAAAACATAAAAGCCAGAAGCATATAACTGATTCACTTTGTTATAAAGCAGAAACTAACACACCATTGTAAAGCAATTATACTCCAATAAAGATGTTAAAAAAAAAAAAAGCCAGAAGCAATATTGTAACAAATTCAATAAAAACTTTAAAAAAAAAAGTCCACATCAAAAAAAGTCTTTAGAAAAAACTTGTATGTATTTAAAAAAAAACCCAAATTTGGGTTATTAGGAATAAAACTTCTAAAACATTCTTGTACAAGTCTTTTTATGGATATACATCTTCATTTCTCTTATGTAAATACCTAGAGAGGATTTGCTGGGACATAGGATAAAAGTATGTTTAATCATATAAGAAACTGCCAGACTTTCCCAAAGTGTTATACCATTTTGCACTCCTACAAGCAATGTGTGAGAGTACCAGTTGTTTACATTCTCATCGACACTTGGTTTTATCTGTCTTTTCAATGTTCGTGATTCTAATGTGTGTACAGTGGAATTTCACTATGATTTTAATTTAGATTTCTCATGACTGATGATGTCAAGCATCTTTTCTTGCCCTTTTGACCAAGTGTACATCTTCTTTTGGGACACGTTTATTCGAACCTTCTGACTTGAATTTTATTACTATCTTATATTTCATTCTTTCTGTTTTCTGGTTGTAAGTCTTTTGCAGGTACATGGGTATATTCTCCCAATCTGTGACTTGCCTTTTCGTCTTCTTGGTGGTGACTTTTGACAAATAGAACTTTTAAGTTTTGATGAAGTCAATTTAACAATTTTTTATTTGATACTTTAGAGCTTTCTGTGTCTTTTCTGAGATGTCTTTGCCTGCCTAAGGTTATAAATATTTTCTTCTAGAAGATTTATGGTTTTAGTTTTTATGCTTATGTCAGTGATCCATTCCGAGTTAATTCTTTTGTGTGCTATGAGGTAAGGGTTGAAATTAGTTTTTTTCTGTGTATGTATCCATTAGTCCCAGCACTATTTGTCCACATACCGTGTTTTCTGTTTTGAGTTGCAATTCACCATATATGTGTGACTTTATTTCTAGACTCTTTGTTCTGTTCATTGATCCACGTGTCTAACGTGCACAGCACTTGTAACATCTGAATACTAACTTTACTTTCTCCTTAATTATTTTTTAAAGTTCCATTGTATAATTTTTTTAAAATATATTTATTTTATTTATTTATTTTTGGCTGCGTTGGGTCTTTGTTGCTGCGCGCAGGCCCCCTCCAGTTGCAGCGAGCGGAGGCCACTCCTCGCTGCAGTGCAAGGGCCTCTCATTGTGGTGGCGTCTCTTGTTGCAGAGCACGGGCTCTAGGCGCGAGGGCTCAGAGCACTGTAGTTGTGGCTCGCGGGCTCTAGAGCACAGGTTCAGCAGTTGTGGCGCACGGGCTTAGTTGCTCCGCGGCATGTGGGATCTTCCCGGACCAGGGCTCGAAGCCGGGTCCCCTGCACTGGCAGGCAGATTCTTAACCACTGCACCACCAGGGAGGCCCGTCTCCTTAATTTTTTTTCTCTGTTTGCTTACATACTTTTTGTTTTATAGTGTTCCTTGTATTTTTAAAGTGGCTTCAAAAATTACTTAGAAATGCAAAGACTACAGAATGTTTTGAAAGAGAAGGTAAAGTTTGAGGACTTAGGCTACCTGATTTCAAGATTTCAAAGAGAGCCTTGGAGAGTATAGACAGTGGGGAAGGCAAAATAAGGAGAAAATGCAGTTAGTACTCAGATATGCAGGCCTTTCCTGAATTTGGGCTGCACCCAAAGCCATCTGAGCTCAGGCACCTTGGAAAGTGAACAGTTTAATTTGATTTCAGCACATTAAAACAGCTACTCATTTATTAGTTTTTGTCTTTATTCCCATCAAGATTTTGAACCTTTTGTTGATGTTGCCTGTTTCCCTCATTTGGGGAGAATTCTTTCTCAGTTCACATCATTGCTAGCCCATCAGTTTCCATAGTCCCTGAGCACTTTGTTTTTCCCTGAACAATTTCCAATTTGTATCTAATATCTAGAGAATGGGTATTTTAGATGTGGTTTTTCTTTTTAAAATGGGGCAGTAATTCAACATTTATATTTTAACAAATAATAAAAGGTTCTTTCTGGAACTCTTCAAATCTTGTTGATTTAATTTTGTTACGAGTGATGATAGTATCAGGCTGCTTTGAAAAACTACAGAGAGCAGAAATCCCAGCTCATAGTGGTATAATGGTATAACAGTACAGGAAGATTTACCTCTTGAAGCAAGAAGTCCTGAGGCAAGGCAGTTCTTGTTGGTTAACTCAGCAACTCAGTTTTAATGAGGGCATCAGAAGGTTCTATTTTTTGTTCTCTTTAGCTTTTCTGCTTCGCTATGTCAGCATATTGTCTGTAGGCTAGCTCCTTTTATAAGCTGGGCTTATCAACATGACAGTAGCAAGTGTCCTACTTCAAGGAGAAAGCCTTTCCAAAAGCTCTGTGTCATGTGTCCTTGACCATACTTAAGTTTTATGCCCACATGTAAACTGGTCGGTTGCAAGGAGGACGAGACCACGGTGATTCAGCTACCATAGTCAGGCTCCGTCCCTGTGTGTCTGCCTTTTATAAGGGAGAGAACTATGGTTCAGAAGTAAAGAAACTTTCTTAAGATCACACAGATAGGAGGAGTAAAAAGTGATGGGGCCATTATTTAAATCTAGATCATGTCTGTCTGGATTTTATTTGCATGCATAATTTTCTGTTTGAAGACATTCAGTGAAACCCACGCAGTGACCATAGCACTTATAAGAATATCGTGTGCACGTATGTATTGGCTTATATGTCTGCTTTCCTCTGCTGTTGTGTGAACTTGAAAAATCGGGGGCTTTCCCCATCACCCTTTCCTGCAGCCTATCTCAAAAGAAAAGATAAAACAAAAGTTTGGTGTGCTTTGGTATCAGTTAGGAATACATTTCAGTTGCAGAAAAAAAACACCACCTGAGATTTTTTTTCTGGACTTAGGTTATTCAGAGCCAGTGTAGCTGCTCAGCAGTGTTTATTAAAGGAGCAGGTTTCTTGTTAATTCACACCACACCAGCTGCGTGTATCCTCTCTTTTTCTTTGATTCTCACAGAATGCTTTCATTGACTTTTGACCAACTCATAACTAATCTATGGTTGCAATTCAACCATGATTTGACAGAATTAGACGACAGATTTTTTTCCAGTTCAGTAAAGAAGTTCCTCACATCATGGGCAAACAAATGTGGTTCCATTATGAATGTCGGTTGATATTTTTGTTTACGTTAATGAGTACATTGAAAGTGAAGCAATAAAGATATATGTTGCCACTTCACTCTTCTCGTCCGTAATGTGAGTAAGAGCACCTTCTTTGCTGAATTGAATAACAGTTTTTAAATACTGGAAGAATAAGATTTCCTCTTTTTATTTTTTGGGCTATTCACAATGTAGTGGCTACAGGTCATGACATACTTTTAAGAGTTTAACATGCATTATTGGCATTCTCTTCGTTACTTCTAATTAGGCTCAGCAAACTTCTTCCATAAAGGGCCAGATAGTAAATATTTTAGGCTTCGAGGGCTGTGCAGTTGCTGTTGCAACTATTCAGCTTAGCTCTTCTAAGGCAAAAGCAGGCATAGACAATATGTATGTAAACAGGCATAGGTGTGGTCAAATAAATTTCATTTATGTAACAACAAGGAGGGGGCGAGATTTGTCCTACAGGCTTCAGTTTGATGATCCCTGCTTTAAACATTCTACAGTGTTTGCCAATTTTCAAGGTGTAAATACTTCCACCACGTAAAGCTACTAACTTGATGCCCCTGAATGTGGAATTGGGAAGAAATGCTCAGTAGCTCACAATTACATACTATTTCTACCACACAGATACAGGATATGTAAATCACCTCAAGAGCACAGAAAATAGCAAAAGTCAAGAAGTAATTGAGAAGTGATGAGTCTGAACATTTAATACCTTTGAAAGATAATTTCTTTAATTTTATGTTTATATCATTGAGTTTTTAGTAATGGCTGAGTTTAACAACCACTTTACAAAAACTCTTGAAAAATTAACAGCTTTCATAAGCTGGTATGAACCAGATCTGGGACACTCCTGCAGGCGGCCACCACCATGGGCCACACAGACGCGTACCTTCCCAGGAGCCTCAGCAGACACCTGCATACACCTCGTAGGCAGAGCTGTGTCTCTTGCCACCTCTAATGGCAAGAGAGGCTGAGAAATGGAATATTTAGCCTTTGGCCTCTATAGGCAAGGAAAGCAAGGTTGAACAGAGATGGAAATGCATATGGAGTGAGTCAGCCTAGAGTGTCTGCTACAGTTCTGTTCTAGAACATTTTCCATGATGTATCTGTATATGTTTATATATACACATACAGATGTGTACATATATAGAGAACCTAAAATGGGATTGCATTTTAAGCACACTGTTCTTTAGCTTACTTTTTCCACTTGACTCTGACTTTCATTGTGTGTACATATAGATATCTCTTTATTCACTGTTACTGAATGCTATAGGGAGGCTTTCTGTTTATTTTATTATTTCCATTTATTATAGCTAATATCATTGGAGACATTTAGTTCGTTTTCCATTTTTATCATTAAACACAGTGGTTTAGTGAATATCTTTGTATGTATCCTTGTGCATATATATAAGTATTTTTATTTTTTAGGGTAGACTTCTTGCAGTGAAACTGGCGGTTCAAAGAGTATGTACAAATTCTGAGGTATGCTGCAAAATCACCTACCAAAAAAAGATGTTTAAAATTTCATCCCTACCAGCTATGTTTGCGAATGCCTGTTTTTCCCTCCCAAACTGGATATTATCTACTTTTAAACTTTGGCCAGTCTTACTAGTCTTTTATTTTTGGCTGCTCTGTGCATGGCATGTGGGATCTTAGTTCCCCAGCCAGGGATCAAACCCGTGCCCCCTGCAGTGAAAGCACGGAGGCTTAACCACTAGACTGCCAGGGAAGTCCCTACTTTTAAACTTTTGCCAGTCTTAAAGTATTATCTACTTTTAAACTTTTTATATTGGATAAATATTATAATTCTAATATGCATTTCTGGATTATTATTATTATTTCCTGGTCATTCTTTATCATGAATCTAATTTATTTTTCTAAATGGACTGGCCGTTATAATTTCTTTATTCTATAATTTGCTCATTCACATTCTCATCCATTTTTTCACTTGAATTCTTAATTTCTTTCTTTGTTGACTTGTAGAATTTCATCATTAGGGATATTAACCTACGTGTAGTAGTTAATTTCTGTTACTTATTTAATTTTCTGTCATCTCTCATACAGAAATTTCTCCAGTAATCTCTATATAATAAATATTGTCACACTTTGTGGCATTTATGATTTTTGTCATGCTTATGAAGGTTTCCCCAATTCCAAAAATTTGAGGATATTCTTTTGTGTTTTATTCTAGACTTTTTACTGTCTTATTTTTTTTCACAGTCTGACTGGATTTTTGTATGTGTGTGTAGTGTGAACTCGAAAACTATTTTTATTTCTGAAAGGAGAGCTAACTTTTTACACTTCATTTGCCTCATTCATCTTTTTCCCACTAATTTTATATGCCAGCTTTATAATGACCAAAACTTTCAGTTGTACCGTGAGTCTTTTTTTGAACTTTCTTCTCTGTAAGGTTAATCTTTTGGCCTGTTTCTGCATCAATACTGCATTATAAATCACCGTGACATATTCTTTTATCTGGTAGGAGAGGGCAAGTCCTCCCCATCATATGTTTGTTTAGTTTTCCAGAAGACCTTGCAAGTCAACTAATCAGGTTCCACCAAAAGTATTGTTGGGATTTTGCTTGGGATTATGATGCTAAATTTAGAGATTTGAGGAGAGTGGACTCTAATGTTATTTGAATTTTCAAAATAAGTCTAAAAGTAAGTTATTTTACACTAACACATATACCTCTTCTTTCCCACTTCAAAAACTTTCATATGCTTTCCCCCATGAATTACTAGTGTTTCAGGGCCAGCAAAGTACTGAATATTTTGATAGATCTTTTTAATGTTAGGAAAGCATCCTCTTCCTTTAGTTTATTGAGTTCTATTTGTTTTGCGGAAACATTATAGAATTCTATTAAATGCCTTTTTATGTACCTGTTATAACTATTTTTCCCCTTTGACTCACCACTATGATGATACACATTACTAGTCTTCCTACACTGAGTCATTCTTGCGTTTATCCAATAAGCCCTGCTTGGTCGAGGTATCTTATTTTAAATTACAATCAGTTTTAGTGTGCTAAACTCTTTTTAAGGAATTATTTCAGTTATCTAGTGCAGCAGGACAAATCACCCCAAGTTTAGTGTCTTAGCAGTGATCTGTTATTATTTTTCATGGTTTTATGTTTGGAGTAGACGCAGCTGAACAATTTTTGCTTAGGGTCTCATGTGGCTGTTATTAAATATTGGCTGGGACTGCAGTTATTTGAAAGCATGACTGCTTGACATCCGAGAAGGTTTCCTTCTAAGGCTGGCAGTTGACGTTGGCTGCTGGCTGGGAGATCAGCTGGGATGATTGACTGGAGCACCTGCATGTGACCTCTCCGTGTGGGCTTGAGCTGCTCACAGGTAATGGCTGGGCTCAGAGAGAGTGTGCTAAGGACAAGCCTTCCAAGAAACCTAGGAGGAAGCAGGAAGACTTCCTATGACCTAGCCTTGACGTTTCAGGAAGTCATTTCCATTGCATTCTGTTGGTAAACCAAGTTATTTCGACCAGATTCAAGGTGAGGAGAATTATATTCCAACTCTTGAGGTGCAGAGCTACATGTGCCACAGGGAGGGTTGTTACTGGGGGCAGCAATCTTAGGAGCCCTTCTGTCCTCTGGCTTCCACAGTTCACAGTCATCCCACATGAAAAATGCACTTACTTGGCTCCCAAGATCCCCCAGAGTCTCCTCTCATTATGGCATCAAGCTCAAGATCTCTATCTCGTCATCTAAGTCAGGTCTAGTAAGAATGAGGCTTCTTGGCTGTGGTTCCTAAAGTACAATTCTTCTCCATCTGAGGACCGTAAACTAAAGAGGCCCCTGGTGGACCCAGTATACAGTGGTGAACAGTGAATAGGATAGCTGTAGTGGACCTTTCTGTTCAAATAGGAGGGGAATGCAAGTCACTTAGCAATCCCCGGTCTGTAACAATTGTGAACTCCAGACGGACACCTGTTATCACTTCCTTGATTAGGGCCCAGACCTAGTCCCTGCAAGTGGTTCTCTGTGGCTCTTGGCTTCACCCTCTAGACTCTTGACTCCACACCCTGAGCTCTCCTTCCTTTTTCATAAGAAATAGCCAGATTTTACAGTTGAATAGTTTTCTTAGCCTACTACCCAACAGTAGATAGTTGGGCACCCAAAGATTTGTTTTCATTTTGAGCTGTCTCTCCCTTTCAGTCCAATCTCATGTAACTCCCTTAAAAATGATGTGGGCTTCCTGTGTATCTAATTATAACCCCCTGCATTAGACAAAAGCTGCACCCACAGATCTCTTTTTGATAGTCTCCTTTTTAATTTGGTCTGAAAGTGCTGTGGGACAACATCCTTAAGGTTCCTAAAAATGTTGCCTTGCAGAGAGTCTATGAGGTATATACCCTTAAGATTCTTAGAAACTCTTTTTTTTAAATCTAAGAGGTTCTATAAAGTTGTGTCCTTAAATCTTTCTGAGGTGTCATCAAGAGCACTCGTGACTTCATCTTTACTCTGATTACTTTAAGAATATTTTGCTGACAAGAAAGACTATCCTGAGCCCTTTCTATTTTCCTAAATTCTGCTCAAACCCTGCACATTTTCTTTTTTAGTTCCTCTCTCTCTACCCGTACCTTGCTGTATGCATCTAAGAGAAACCTTTCAGCGCTTTTATTGGGTATTTTTCTTATATTCCATGTTACAGCAGGCAGCAGAGTTCCCCAGTCACTGTATAACCTGGGGTGCCTTTTCTCTGCTTCCAATTTTAATTTCCCTCCAGCTCTTTAGGTCTTCAGTAGCAATCTCCTCCAGACCTTTCCTGCTGCCACCTGTTCCCTGTCCTAAAGCCAGTGTGTGTTAGGTTTTTCCTATGGTAGCACCCTGTTTGCACTTACCAATTTCTGTTCTGATTATGTCACTACATCAGAATGCAGTGGCTTAAAATAAAGCGCTTATTACTGTTCTGTGGGTCAGGAATTCAGGAAAGGTTCAACTGAATCGAGCCCTCTTTTTCACCTGACCTCAGCTTCACGTAACATGTCTAAAGACTTAGTGCTCCCTGGCACCTCACTCCCTGACACTCCCTTCCTCCAGAACCCTGTACATGTGTTGGTCTTGGGACAGTCATGCTTTTTTCCTGACAAACAACTTCCAAAAGGCAGGAAGGAGAGACTGCCAGGCTAATTATGGGCTGCACCTGAACTAGCAAAGTGTTACTTCTACCGTAGTCTACTGGTCAGTGCAGTTAGAGGGCCAACCGTGATTCAAAGTGGGTAGAGAAAGACTCCTCCTCCTGATGAGGGAACAGAGGGGCAGGTTGTAGAAGAGCATGTGAAGTGGGGGACCTTGTTGCAGCCCTCTTTGGAAAATGCAATCTGCCACATGATATTTAGAAGTTATGTTAGGTTTGATTTCTCAGCGTTTTGTGTATGAGTATGCACATGTGCCATTTTATCAGATATAGCTATCAGGAATATATTAACTCTGTAAATCATTTGAATTAGGAAGCTTTCCTCCCTTTTTCTTTGCTCAGGAATAATCCAAGTAGATCGGAATTACCTACTGCTATAAAGTTTGAAAGGACCTTTTCATAAAACCTCCTGAATTGCCTACCTGAGAAGTTTAAGGTTTTAACTTAGCCAGATACATTGGTCTTTTTCCATTGATTTCTTCATTATATATGTTTAGAAAGTCCTTCGCCAATTTGAGAATGTTTGAATATTTATCCACAGCCCCTATGTGTTTTGGTTTTATGTCGTATTCATAATTCTTTAATCCATCTAGAATTGTTTAGATGAAGATACAACTCCCTTCCCCCAGCCAGATCGTTAACTAATTAGGTGATAATCAATCCATTCCTGCTAATTTGCATTGCAGCCTTCATTTTATGCAATGTCATGTATTCTGGAGTCTGTGGATTTCTGTTCTATTGATATGTAAATTCTTTTTCCCATACTGTGTTTTTAATTATTGTAACTCTCTCCCATACATCTTAACACTGAAAATTACTAAACGTTCATGTTTTAAAATGTGAGTAAATACCACCTGACCCACACTAAGTGTTTATGATTTTAGACAATTGAGGACAAGTTTTAAAAATCCTGTTAAGAACTTGTTTAATGTATATTTCAGCCAAATATTTTCATACTAGATTTTGTTTTCTAGAAAGAAGGAGGAATAAATAGAACAGATATCAATACTCAACATATTCAGTTTCATGCTGTGAGCATGACTTTCAGATACATAATTTGGTGTATGGAGTTTTTTCAGAAGGAAAAAATGAATAAAGGTAGGAACTAAATGCACTTACCATTGAAGACGGTACAAAGTTCAAGTAAACTGAAGCAGACACTAGTAAAGATTTTTTAAACTTATTGAAGAAAGCTATTTGTGGAGTAGATCTAGTAATGTTTAATTTTTTGAACTGTATCATATAGTTAATACATTAGTTTAAAATATATTCTTTAACAAAATGAATCTTTTTATTTCACTAATCTAGCTTATTTTTGTTTTCCAGATATTGTTTTGTGTTTGCTTTGGGTTACCTCACAGTATGCCAAATTACTAGAGTCTATATCTTTGATTATGGACAATATTCCGCGGATTTTTCAGGGTAAGCCTGTTTATCTATTCTAACATGTTGGTTAAAGGACAAAATATAGTTGCATTTAGTGGTTCAAAAGCTCTGTTAGTTGAAAATTCTTTTATGAATTTAGCATTTTTCTTCTTGTAAAGTGGTCTTTTATAGTGCTACATACGTCACAAAAATAACCTGGTTTTTAAAATTGACTTATACAAAATTTCTAAATATATGGCAATTAAATTTGTTGTACAGCATTCTGATATTGAAAACATTTTCTAATTCTGTTAGAAATTTCTGCAATCACTTATAACTAATGAAAATCAGCCCCTTTGAACCTGCATCCTTGCTACCTTCGCTCCTTCCCCCCGCCCTTCCCTCCCTCCTTTCCTTCCTTCTTCCTTTCTCTGGAGTCCCTTTTATACAATCGTTTCACCAGCTTCTGTGTAACATCTGATTGCTTGTTCTTGCTTCTTAGCACACTGTGGGACTTTCTTTGGACCAGAGGGCCTCGGACTAGCTTTGTCATTCTGAATTTCCAAGAGAGGGCACTTGAGCATGTATTTCTATGCATTTCACTTCTATGGAATGTTTTACATTCTTATATTCAGTATTCTACTGAGTGGTAGAAATAACTTCTGGCTTTTATTCCTTCAAAGGAGATTGAGTACCTCCTTGGTACTGGAGAGGTCTTTTCCCTGTAGCAAAACTGATGGAATGTCTATTATGAGATAAATGCAGTCCAAGTCCTTACCAATGAACTTGCTCACCATCTTTATAAAGGGACACTTGCTAACACCTAGGTACCAGGTGGGGAAGCTGAAGGTAAAACTCTATAGTCTTTATGTCAAGCCTGACAGCTTTCTCTGTTGAACAAGATACAGAAGACCTGCTTTTAAGTCAGTCTTGAGTCATCTGGACAGGATAAAAAATGACCAGTAAATCCAACTTAAGGATAAGTAAGTGGAAAAAATAAAACAAATCATGACATCTATGAAAAAAATTGTTCAACAATAGAAAAGGTCCAAAGTTGTATGAGCTTAGAGAAAAATCACTGTTATAAAACAAGAGAATTTCAGAAGATGAAATATCTTTTTCTCCTTAATGAGATCAAAGTGGATTTTACTTTTATTAAACAGATTTTTAAAATAGGCTTGGGTGAAAGGAGACTGCATCCAAAAGAACAAACAAAACCCAGACAAAACGAAATTGATTAAATACACTAAAACACTAGTTAGTCAAATTAGCAATATATTGAATAGAATTGAGAAATACACCTGGCATTCAGAAAAAGTGAATAGATGCTGGCGATCTAGCTTATAAATAATAGGAATTCTTGAAGAAAAGAGCTATTGAGCAGAATCAATAAATGTATTGGGCCACCATGAAAATCTTGGTGAACCTGAAGAGGTAACCCAGGTCACGTGTTGTCATCCTAGTATAACGAAAGTAGGAACTAGCTGCTTATATTTTTAAACTGCCAGATTTAATAAGTAATTTAACATAGCTGAATTGAGTCTATTAGTATGGATTGGTACAAGTACAAATTCGTGAGACCCAGTATTTGCTGGATCCTTGTAACCCCTCCTTCGTTTTAATCTTGGTCATTTTTTATTTCCTTTATCTGCTGTTCTAAACTCATGTCACTCTCTAGCTAGGGGTAGGCTAGCACTGTCAAAACAACAACATCATTTCGGTGGCTTTACATAATGAAGGTTTATTTCCCACTCACAGTACAGTCCAGTGAGGAGGGAGCCTCTGCTCCGCACGGTCATTCAGGGAACCAGGCTCCTTCTTTCTTGTGGCCCTACCTCCTTCAGGGTCTCTGGAATCCTCTTGATTAAGTAGATGAGGGGGCGTGTCCAGTAGTGAGTTGAGCAAAGAGAGAACATGCCATGCTTTCTCCCATTCTGTTGGAAAAGGCTAGTTCCATGACCCCACAATTTAGAGGATAATTTACATTAAGAACAAAATGCGTGTGACATGGCTTTAAGTATTTTAGTGAAATTAAAACTTTCATTTAAATGTTTAAGTATAATTTAAGATATTGAAGTATTTTAAAGACTTCAAAGAGAAGTCAAAGAGAAATAACATAGCATTTTAAAGGTGGACAACCTGATATAAAACTCCCAGTTTAATGTGTAATTTTTATCCGTTAGGAGAAAACATCTGACCATTATCAGTGAACTGATAAAGATTAGACAGAGACACATCAGCTCAAGGAGACCATCGAGGCTGAACTAAGTTAAAGGACTCTCTCTTTTTTTTAATGGGCACAGAAGAGAAAAGAAGCATTTAGAAGCCTTGAGTGTGTTACAACACATGAGCAGAAAAGATCCTGACTTGATCCTAATTAGGATAGATATGGTAGCCATCCAAAATGTTGGCTGTCTGAAGAAGGTAGAACTGAATAAAGGGAACCATTCTTTGTGCTAAGCTGTCCCGTTGCCCTGAAGTTAGAAAAGGGAAGCCAAGCTCTTGCTGAGGAATAGCATGGGAACTGTTTTGTACAGGGCAGTGTTACTTGCAGAGGTGTGGAACACTGATTTTGTGTGTGTGTGTGTGCACGTGTGTATGTGTGTGCAAAGAGAGAGAGAGAAATAGGTTCAATATACATTTAAAATGTTGATTAGATAAAAGGGACTCACCTCTTAATAGAAGCTTCTTTTTGCAGAAAGGTTGAAAAGCTAGGTTGTTAGCTTTCACATTGGCCTCAGAAAATAGATACAAGAGAAGTATAAAACAATGAAATAACTTTCCTTTATATCAGCAATAACCGGTTAGAAAATATAATGGAAAAAGGATCCTAGTTTCAAAAGCAGTAAAAACTATGAAATATTTAAGAATACATGTAAAAAGAAATGCAGGGACCTCTGTATAGAAAACTATGAAACTTTACTATAAGATATAAAAGAAGACTGACTGGAGAAACATCTTGTTTATTCAGACAGTAACAGTCAGTATTGTAAAGATGGTCCTTTTTCTCTAGTTAATCTGTAAATGTTATGCAATTTAAGTTGAGGTTTTTGAGGGAAATTAGACACACTGAAAAGTTTCTCTAGAAGTGTTTGAGACTAGCAAGTTCAATATAAAAACATACACTGCTTGTAAAGCAGCTGTCATTTAAATATTGTAGGACTGACATAGGAATAGCCAAATCCAAGAAGCCAGCATAGAGAAACAGACCCGTGGATCTGGGAAATAAATGTACAGAATGAAAATGCTGGGAGTATAGGTCCATGAGGAAAGCCCCTCTCGATATTCAGTAAATGGTAGTGAGACAGAAAAAGAAATGTAAATACTTGCACCCTTGTAGATGGAAGCAGAAAAAGATATTTTGGGGGCAGGAAGATAATGAGTTCTGATTGGAGTATGTCGATTTTTGTGGAGCTGAAGGGTTGGTTAAGCATCCACCTAAAAAAAGATACATGTGGCGTATTTTCCATTGAAATCAAGAATATATTTTAGAGCTAACCAGATAGTATCAGATGCTCAGTAAGTATCTTATTACCAGCTGCCCCCGTGTGTTCATTCAGCTAAGATGTACTGAGCATGCGCTGTACGTTTCGCTGGGTGCTAAGTACTTTTGCAGGAGACAGTGCTGTCAAGCAGAAGAAGGGAGAGACCCTTTGGTCTAAAAGCTTCATTCCGTCTCTCTGTGCTCACTGGGCTGAGTCCTGGAAGGTTCCTGCCGCTCCGCACCGTCCTCCGCTCTGCTGTGCCCAGTGCCTGTGCTGTAAATAGGGCTGATGTAAATTATTCAGCCCGTAAACCGCAGTGTTCCATTTATCCTGTTTCCTCCTGTGGGAGCGTCTCCCGACACCTCGACCTACATTTGGTTAGGGGAAGCATTCCGCCCAGCTGCCACTGATGTAGTTCAAGTTACCAGGAATCAACAGGCACGGGTCTGTTATATGGTTTGGTATGTCTGTTCCCCGCCCTACCTGAGCCTTTTCCCCGATTTTATGTTTGTTCACAAAGCAGTGTGGTATAACGGTATTTATCAGGAATCTGCAGTGTTCTCTTAAGACTCTAAAAAGTTGATCTCTGGCCTTCAAAGCCCCCATGTGTGTGCCCAGCCTCACCTCTCAGCCTGTCTCGTCTGATGCTACAGCCACTTTCATGTACTCACACTTCTGCCCCTCAGATTCCTTATGCCGGAACACCCTTCTCAACCCTACCTGCATATCCAGACCTCCCTGCTCTTAAAGGCCCAGATGAAGTGACTCCTGTTCGAGGTGTTTCCCCCTCAGTTTGCTTAGTTTGAAGTTATCTCTCATTTCTCTACACATTTCTTCAAATATCTCATTTAGCACTTAACACTTTTTTTTTTTAATTTTTAATTTTATTTAATTTTATTTATTTTTGGTTGCATTGGGTCTTCGTTGCTGCGCACGGACTTTCTCTAGTTGCGTCGCGCGGGGGCTACTCTTTCGTTGTGGTGTGCAGGCTTCTCATTGCGGTGGCTTCTCTTGTTGTGGAGCATGAGCTCTAGGTGCGCAGGCTTCAGTAGTTGTGGCACATGGGCTCCGTAGTTGTGGCTCGCAGACTCTAGAGCACAGGCTCAGTAGTTGTGGTGCACGGGCTTAGTTGCTCCGTGGCATGTGGGGTTTTCCCGGACTAGGGCTCGAACCCATGTCCCCTGCATTGGCAGGCGGATTCTTAACCACTGCACCACCAGGGAAGTCCCAGCACTTAACACTTTTTTGTGCAGCTCTTCGTGTACCGGTTTAGCTCCTAATTTAGTGAGAAAGCTCCTTCAGAGACAGTACTTTACAGTTAATTATTGCAGCCCTCCAATGCCTTCTGTTGAGCAGCAGTTCCAGTATTTATTGAACAAAGGTTTTATCAAACATCTGCTGTACCTCAGATACTGTTCATGGTATTTGTCCTATTGCTGTTTTATTTAATCCACACGGTGGCTTTATTATCCCCATTTTATAGACGATAATTTTTTTTGGGGGGGCAGTTAAATAGCTCCCCCATCTCCACAATTGATAAGTACTGGAGTCAGGACGTGAGCTGCTTTCTGACTCGCGGGTCCACCTGTCTGTTCCCCACGTCTCCGCCCGGTTGTCCGGTCAGCATCTCACACTGAACTTGCCTAACACAGGATTCCCAATTTCCCTTCCCTGTTCCTCCTGCACTGCTTCTCAGCCGGCCCCATCCTTCTGTTTCTTGCTGTGGTCAAAAACCTTGGTGGCTTCAGGTCTCAAACCCTGTATCTGATCCATCGTCAAATCATCATCAGATCTCACTGTCTTTACCATCAGAAGGTGGCTGGAATCCATTTCACAAGGCCTGTGCTGTCACCCTGGTCTGGGCTGCCGTTCTCGCCTGTCTCTTAGCCCCATCCCAGCACCCCAAAGTCCTTTCCACCCAGAGCTGGAATATACCCATTTAGAACCGAGTTAGTTCTCTCCCCTCACCCTCCACAGTTCCCGGTGTGTCTCGGGTCACAGCCTGTGTCCTCACGACGCCCTGCAGAAGCCTCCTAGATCTGACCCCTGCCCCCCGTCTGTCTTCACCGTCTGCTCCTGTCCTTACTTGCCTGCTCCAGTCACATCGGCGTCCTTACCAGCCTTCCAGCAGGCCAGTCACACCCACCTGGGGGCTGGTGAACTTGCCTCACCAGGGCTTGCTCCCTGACTCAGGTTCCCTGTGAAACGTCACCCCCGGGTGAGGCCAGTCCTCACCTGCGTCCTGGCACTCCCTCTCCCCCACCCTGCTGAGCAGGAGAGCAAGAGCTGGCGTACGATATAGTTACCTGTAGGTTCATCTGTTATCCGTCCCTCCCCAGTACAAGAACGAGAACCCTGTCTCGTTCACGGCTGTGTCCCCAGCACCTGGTGCCTTGCAGGTGCTCATTAGATACTTGTTTTCCGAGTGAGGGAGTAAAGGGGACGGATGGATGGCTCAGAAGCCTTTTCCATCCTCTCTCACTGCACATTCCTTTGGTGTTAGGTCCGTGGGGTTTGTTGGTTTCAGCGGGTTTTGCTGTTTTGGAGGAGAGAACACCTGTGTATTAGACATGCCTGGGAGTGGAGAAGTAAGTTTGGTTCTGTTAGGTCACTTGTACCCTGGTGACAGACTGACCTTTTACCTAGTAGGTGCTCGTAGTTGCTTTGTAGCAGCATTGTTAGAGTTTAGCAGTCTCCTTGAAATAATGGAACAATCCAGAAAGTGATTGTTCTTTTTTAGTATTCATTCTCTGATAATGTTTAACTACAGTTTGAGTTTCACTGTGTGATAGAAGTAAATCCCATTATTCTCCTTCTTTGTAGAGGAAAAAAAAAATGCATGTAGATGTTTTAGTTAAAAAGCAAAGTTAATTTGTACCCTTTTAAAAAAATTATAAGAAGTCTAGAGTTTTTTAGTTCTTTACATCTTATTTTATATTACCTGAAGCTCTTTCATCGGTTGAGGTATTTATTTTGAAGAGCTAGAGGGCACATTTTTCCATGTTCCTGGCAGAGCGCCGGGGGAGAAGTACGTGTAGTCCCACCTAAATCTAGCGACGTCGTGGTACAGAACGTGCAGGTGGTTCCATCCAGGCCCGGGCCTCACTCCATGGAGACCCGAAAGCCGACTGCTTGCCCTTCCCCACTGCACCCCGCAGCCTCCACCCCAGGGAAGCAGGAGAGTCTGATTCACGTCGCGTTATCTCAGACTTCCTAGGACCTGGGAAGTGATTAGATATTGGATGCAAACAGGTAGTTAAAATGTCAATAAAGGTGTAAGTGAAAATTGCATGAGTCACTCTGTCGCCATTCAGGTATTTGTGAACAAAGGGCACTGTTAGGAAAACCACTGCACTTCACCTCTTTGTCAACCCTGGGAGTGTTTCCACTCAGAAGCGTCCCCTCTGCACGCTGGGTTCTGTGTGCTCCGGGCGGCCGCCGCACGCACCAGCCCTACCTCCGTCTCTCTGCTCTGTCTCCCGGCCAGGCTCATGCCTGTGTGGGACCCGTCGGTCTGCCTTCCCCTCTGGTTTACTCTTCTGAGCTCTCGTTAGTCTCTTCCTCCCGTGCTGAGCTTCCCCCTAGTACTTTTTTGCTTTCATTCATAAAGGGCCCCTTCATAGTCACTCTGTAATGATTTTTGTCTTCTGTCCTTTTACTGTCACGTTAGCCACTCCCTGACCCCCAGCCTGTGACAGGTTGGAACAGAGGCTGTGGAATGGCCACCTCTTTAAAACCAAAGGAAATGTTCAGGGATAACGGTCATCAGTTAAGGAAACAGAAAAGTCATGTGAGACATTTTTACAAGCCAGCCAGACCTTTCAGCCTGAGTATATAGCAGGTACCGAGGGTGCAGAGGTGAACAGGGCAGTGTTCCTGCTGTTAAGTAGTCCGTGGGTTTTGTGGTGACAGGAAAATCAACCAGTAATTACAGAGCAGTCTGGTACCTGTTTTCAAGCACAGAGGAGAGCGGACAGGAGGGAGGGAACATCATCTACCTACGGAAGGAGTGATGGATCTTGATACTCAGAAGATTCAGCTTATGTGGTATTTTAGAAATATTTATTCAGCACACATCCTGTGCCAGGCACTGTGCTCGGCCCTGGAGGGTCCGTGGTGAAAAAGACTGTGAGCTCCTTATAGCAGCGACCTTCTAAAGAGGGAAGACAGATTTTAAAACACAGCCGCCACTGGATAAATGAAACACCCATGAATGTGAAAAATTCTTTGAAGGAAATAAACAAGACGCTGAGATGAAGTGAAGGGCGTGTGTCGCATTTGGGCAGAGGTGGCTCCTGGGGTAGAGCTGCCCACGGGCCTCTTGTACGGAGTGACTGTTAAGCTGAGGCCTGAAGCAGGGGACGGGGATCTCCTTGCAAAGCAGCTCCAGGAGGAAGCAACGTTTGGGGAAGAGTCTGGAGCATGTGGGTCTGCTCCCCGCCTTCTTTCCACCTCTGTTAGAGAGCATGCTCCTGGGAACCCTCCGTCCCCCAGCCCAGCTCACTTCCATGAGAGCCTGCGCCCTACACACCTGATAGAGTAGAAATTGCACGGGGCTGCCAGTAGGCACAGTAAGGGCACGCACTCAAGAAGCACATACTTGCCTTTGGAGAACATCTGATGTATATGGACCTAACAATTTAGTACATCACTGAGTTGATAGCATAAAGTTAATAATTATTTTATCAGGTGTTTTTATGATGTTTTAAGGTGATGTGAGAATTAAAATTTAGAACCGAAGAGTATTTTCTCATCCATTTTTAACTGAACTATGAAGAGAATTAGGCAGGTGAGAAAACTGATTCTTTTCCCCCAGGGAAATGGGAGTTACAAGGTATTTTTATAATCCTCAAAGGCATGTAAAATATCTTGCAAAGTTAAAAAAAAATGGCAACTGGGTGTTGAAAGCAGCCTGGGGGGATAGGTTAGCCGAGGAATAATTTCCTGAGAGTGAGTGATGTATATGTAGGAACTGACCTTTAAGGGAACTCAAGAGGAATCCTCTCCGTTAGTACTTTGAGTTTAAGAGCAATCGTCATCTGACAGGTTTTTTATGAGATCTTGCCTGTTAGGTGAGGCCAGTGAGCTGTAAGTTCTCGGGGGGCCCAGGTCTGTGCATCTCATGCCAGTGGTCGGACCATTTAAAACAAACCCTTGCTGGCGTTGCTGACACGGTGAGAAATCACCTCCTTTCTTTACATGTTTAAAGATGCTGGTTGTTTTGGTGAAGGTGGCAGTCTGTGCTCTGAGCAGTGGACACGGGGAGGGGCGGGGCTGGGAGGGTAGGGGGGAAGCTCAGGGTCTTCGTGGTGGGTCTGAGCCCCCCTGCCCCGCTCCCCGGCTGCGATGGGCCTTCCATGATTTCCTCCTGGTTTTATTGAGATTCCAAACATATAAACAAGTAACTTAGGGTTAATTGTTCTTTAATACTAATGTCTGTAAACTAACGTAAAGGATAAAAATGTAGCCTGGTGGGTTTTCTTATGTGGATTTTTTTTTTCTTCGCAAGGTATCCATTCAATTAGAGATGATGAAATATGGGGAAACGGTGGCCATTTTCTCGCATGTGACACACATCGAAAGTCCTCTTTCCGTGGCGCGTAGCCTGGCTTGTGCAGCTCCAGGGTGTTTTAACAGCTGCTCCCCCGCCTCGCCTGGTTCCTGGAATAGGGACATAGATGTCGTCCTTTCTCTTTTTGCCCATTTCCATCTTTCTGTTTTGCTCCACATTTCTCACCCAAACTCCTTTAATTTTCTACCTATTCCCCTTTTCCCAGGCGACTTACTTTCCATCTTTAAATTCAGCCCTGAGGCAAAAGGCAGCACAGAGTATTGAAAAGTACTGCACGAGAATGGGGTGATGGGGTCCCATCTGGCGGCTGTGTGGTCCTCAGCTCTGGCCTCAGGTTACAGGCAGGAAGTGAGGACGTGGGGCTGCATCTCTGCTCACACGGGTTTCCTTTAGAGGATAAGCCTTTTCTTAAAGCGAGGGAGAAAGCCCAGGTCCCCTGTCCTCTGTCGCTTCCCCAAACACAGCAACCCTGGAGTTCTCTCTTTGAAATTCCTTGGGGTCTTGTTTTTATTAAAAAAATTTCAGGGTTTTGTAGTCATAAGCAGAATAAAAACTCTTTCATATATCATAAGTATTATTTTAAATTTCTTCTTTTAAAATATTTATTTTCTGTTTTGTCATAGCCCAATGATGATAATTACCCAGAAGATCACTAGTTTGGCTTATGAAATTCATGATGGTAAGAATTTGGAAATTAATTTTTCATCGCTGAAAAGGTTATATTCCAAGCATCATTTGTTTGAGAGATTATGATAACTTTCTATTAGAGGAAAGAAAGGGATGGCGGTAAGATAGGGAAAATATTGAACTCTGCTTAAGGTTACTAAAGTGTGCTTGTTTTCTTTCACTGTTTATTCTTAATTTTGCATTCAGTTCAGTGACAAAAACAAAGTAAAATAGGGTGAGTCAGGCACGTGACCCACATCAGTGGCAATTTAAAATATGAAGGAAATAGACATTTGGTCTAAATCAAGTTTTATTAATCCCTGCTTCATCTCTGTGTTACATTTTTATTAAAATTTGCATGTTTTCCCCCTGCCCCTCTCCCTTATACACATGAACACACACACATTTATGTCTCCTTTTAGTACAAATACTTACATATTCATATTCTGTATCCTCAGTGAATGGACACCTTGCCATGGCAAATGCTGGCAGTCAGGACTCTGAGTCCTAAGAGTTAGACTCTGGTCTCTTCAGAGACTGAAGGAGGAGTCTCTGTAGGGCAATCATTTATATGCAGCCTGGATGGATTTGCAGCCTCATAGTACCCATCACCCATCCTGTGCCACCTGCTCGGGCAGACCCACAAGAATTTTCGAAGTGTGTTGTTGCTTCTTAGACCTCCTCTGGCCTTTAAATTGGGTTTAAGATTCAGTAAGTTGATGTGTAATCATAGGTAACGTTCTCCTGTTTGGAGGACAGGTAAAGAAGTGGATGAAGATGGTATACTGAGTTCAGTTTCATTCACTAGAGTCACGTAGGAGTGAGGAAATCCATCCTTGCTTTATACCGTCTGTACCATTGAGATTAGTCATTGGAATCGTCCAATAACAGAAACATTTTCATGCCTCCCTTTGAAAAGTCATTGCATTTACTATTAAATATGCTAGCATTGGGGAATTTTTAAATGTAATAATACTTTCCTTTAGAAAAGAGTCAGATTAGTTCCCTGACATGTGTTATTTATCTTGCCCAGAGCCAGACGCGTTTGGTTACGTGATGGTCCTTTCACATGATTGAGCCTGTGTTGTAATGAGAAGGAAAGGGACTAGTTATACCAAATAGACCAGAATTGGGATTATAACATGAATTTCAAATGAGGAAAGTAATGCAAGTGTGAATGGGAAGAAATACCATTCTTTTCTTGGGAGAAATCATAATTGATAAATTGCCTATTTTTATTTCTCAGGGATGTTTCGAAAGGATGAAGAACTGACTCCGTCACAGAGAGGCTTAGCGGTAAGGTATGTGCCTTTAAATCGTCTCCTGCCGAGGTTCATGCTGTCCCTGCTGGGGACACACACTTACTCATGGCCAAGGCTAACTTGTCCTCCTAGAAGCTCTTAGTTCATGAAAACCAAACATTCCTCCGTCTGCACACCTCCCGCCACGAAATCTGGCTGGGCTGGGCCTCCCTTCTAAGACTCCCATAGCACCTTGAGTATTTCATCATGCAGCATGCACCTCCTGTAAGGCCACAAGGCATCTGCGAAATCTTCTGTCTCTCCTGCGAGGCTCTGAGTTCCCTGAAGGCAGGAAGATTGTTTGGTCTTCACGTAGTAATTATGAGTCATAATCACAGCTACCATTTATAGACCAATGACCTGATGGCAGGTGCTGGGCTTAGATGTGTTAATATAGCACAGAGATGCCATGTTTTGAAATAATGAAGAACCAGCAAGATATTCTCATTGGTACTTGAGGAATTCATTTTGGGATAGGCTGCTACTTTGTTTATTGTGTGTCCTGTGGACTCATCTGAGAATAGCTTAATTTCTTGGCAGGGCCGATCTTAATCTAATGTAATTAGAGGTCAGATACTCAATCTACCTAAAGAAAAACTTCCCACAAGCACCTTGTTTCCTGTAAACCTGGAACTAATAATATATTCTTGGCTGTCAGAAGAATGAAATTGTTTGTGTAGTAGGAAGGCCCTACCTACCCTAAGTGCTCACCTTTGGTCCCAGGTGGTATGTCTTGAGGATCTTCTTATATTTTCCCCATCTTTAAAATTATTCTATTTTGATATTCACTATAGCCAGTCTTTATATATCAGCGAATGCGCACTTGAATTTATTTAGTTGCTGAGAGGTTAGTTTGACCTGGGCTCTGTGATCTGTATGAGTCCTCGGTCCATCCCAGGAACCGCTCGTCAGGAGCCACTCGGCCCTGGTCCCTCCTTTCCCTCCCACACGGCCACCTGGCAAGACCCCAAACCCGGTTACATTCAACTCTCCGCCCGCCCGAACAGCGGAAGAAGGCAGAGTGGAAAAACGTTGTCTTGCCGATTGGAGTGTTTCGGATTTGTTACCCCAGATTTAACACGACGGAGCTCAGTATTAACCACAGTTCCCCTGCCTCCTCCCCGCCGTCCACTCACTTTCCACCTGCTGCAGGATTGGGAACGGCGTCCTCCTTTCTCCCCCACTCCCAGCTCCCCGTCCCCGACGCGCACGTGGAATGGTGTTTGCTTTTTGGAGAAAATAAGGCAACTCTACTTCATTCTGCAACCGCCAAACCTACCAGCCTGCCTGTGTCTGTAACAGAATACTCTCCTTTCCTTCCCAGTGCCACGTACACACCGTCCGCAGTCCCGCCCAAGGCCAACTTTTCACGTCAGCGCTGAGTCCAGTTGCTTCTTGAGCACAAAACTCAAGGATTTTGCTTCTTCAGTTATCCCATCTTGTGCATCATCACTCATCAATTTTTCCCTCTCTGTGGGCTCATGCCCACCAACTTAAAGGGAAAAAACTCCTTCTTGACCTCACAGCCCCTTCCAGCTTCCACCCCATGACTCTCCACTCCTTTAGAGCAAGACTCCTTGAAGGATTTCTCTATTCTTACTTCCTCATCTCCTTTTCTCTCCCCAACCCACTGCAGTCAGGTTTCTGTCCTCGATGCTTGTCTGCCACCATTCTTTCAAGGTTGCTCTTCACCTTGGCAGATTTAATGGTCCGCCTCGGTCTGCAGGCCGCCCAGCCTCTCAGCACCACGTGACCCGTTGGCTCGCTCAGTCCGTGGAACACCTTCGTCGCTTACCATCGGGGCCACCACATGCTCCTCAGTGTCCTCCTGCCTCACCGGCTGCTTCTCTCGGTCTCTGCTGAATCCTCCTCCTCTGCCTCACTGCGAAGTGTTCCTGTGCTGCAGGGCACATCCTTGGACTTTTCCATCTTCTCCGGGCGATCACTGGCCTTCCATTGGCTTTAATACCGTCCACACATTTGAAGTCTGCTACGTTTATATCCCCATCCAGCCTCTGTCCTGGGCCCCGGCCTCGTATGTCCACCTGCCATTGCAGCGTCCAGGCGTGGAGGGTAAACAATGTCTCAAATGGAACCTGTTTGAAATAGAACTTCTGATTTCCGTGTCCCTTCTCCCACTCCCCATCCCCGTCTGTTCTTCCACCGTTACTTCCCTCCCAGTTGCAAAAACTTAGGCAAACTTCCTTTCTCTTACTGCAAATCCACCTCACCCTCAAGTCAAGTGAACTCTTCCTCTGAAACCTGTCTCCCACCTGACCATGACATCTGGCCGTCTCTAATCTGGCTGGCCTCTCAGCACCGTTCCCCCTGACATCACCCCAGCCTAACCTCGCTCTCTACCTGGTCCACTGTCAGAGCTTTCCTGGCTGGTCTCCATTTTCTCTCCTGCCCATCCGGCAGCCAGAGATTCTTTTACTACGTATTGGATTATATTATCACCCTCTCCTGATGAAAACCCTCCCGTGGCTCCTCATGCCATCGAGAATAAACTAACAAAGGTCTGACGGCCGCGTGGCAGGTCCCACAGGAGCCGTAGCCTCCTTTCCTCCCTACTCAGCCCACCTGTTACCGCACAGCCCTCCCCTCCAGCACCCTGTAGCCCTTGGCCCTGCTTTACTTTCCTTCATCATATGTATCACTGTCTGATGTTTTCTAATATATTTATTGGGATTGACCCTCTCCCTGTCCCCCACTTGTCAGCTCCAGGAGGACAGACCTTCGTCTTCCTTATCATTACATTCCCATCTCCTCAACAGCAGTTCGCCCTGGGGGTGCTTGTGGCCCCCAGGAGACATTTGCCAATGCCAGGGACATTTTTGGTTGTCACTGAAGGAGAGGGGTGGTGCTCCTGACTTCTGCCGGGTCAAGGCCAGGGGTGTTGCTAACGTCCTACAGTGCACAGGACGGTCCCCTTCAACAGAGAAATACTGTCCCCAAATGTCAGTAACGCTGAGACTGAGAAGCCCTAAGCTGGGATGACGCACAGTTGATATCAAATAAGTATTTATGGAATGAAGAACGAATCTTCCACTTGATGTCATAAATAGAGTATTACGGTTATACTTAGTTCTCATTTCATAGCGCGTATTATAGTTATCTGCCTCTTTCCTAACGTGACTTGTCATTTGTATGTCAGCAAGTTTCATGGTTCAGAATCATCTGTCCTTGCAAATTATGATACATATTTGGACGTGGTAAGATTGAGATGCGCCTTGACAACGTGGCATTGTTTTGGTCTTGAAATAAGTGGTGTTGAAAATGGGGCTCTGTTGCCTGAGCACAAGGGGCTCTTTGGCAGCTTTGTGACGACGGGGCACTTGTCCAGGTGTGCGAGGTGGTGAGAAGGCCCTCTGTTTCGGTGTTACATGGAAAGAACTACAAGAGAAAATCTGCCAGAAACATTTTGCTCCCAATCACTTGTGAGCCCTCAAGAAAAATTACTTAATGTTCCAGAAACTTTTAAATGTAGAAAAGTAATTCAGGAAAAAAATTTTAAGGAGTTTTGGCTAAGGGGTGACCTAGCTGAGTGTCAGTTGGGCCAGAAGCACTGTTTTCTCTTTGTTTTTTTTAATAAAAATATACATGAGGGGGTTCTGTCGACTCCTCTTGGCCATAGAGACTGTGCTTTTTTAGCAGATCACCTGTCATATTAGAGAGGAAGACAGGGCTGTCACACATTCAAGAGCCTACTTACTCTCCCCGGGTGTAGCTGTTCTTTTATTTGTGGTAGTTTATAGCTGTCAGTGGATGGCAGACTTCACAGATGGAGCTGGTTTTAAAAAATAAAAAAAATACACTTCTGATGCATTTACATGATGATATACATGGTCTGCATTGTCTCCTACGTTATTAACTGTTTTTCTCCCGGTTACCTGCATTGAGAACTGGAATGCTTGGTACACTTTAGATACTGTGTGCCATTTGGACTGACCTGAGAGCAGTTGAATTAAAAATGTTGCAGTAGGGCTTCCCTGGTGGTGCAGTGGTTGGGAGTCCGCCTGCCAATGCAGGGGACGTGGGTTCGAGCCCTGGTCCGGGAAGATCCCATGTGCCGCGGAGCAACTAAGCCCGTGCGCCGCAACTACTGAGCCTGAGCTCTAGAGCCCTCGAGCCACAACTACTGAGCCCGTGCGCCGCAACTACTGAAGCCTGCGAGCCACAACTACTGAGCCTGTGCTCTAGAGCCCGTGCGCCGCAACTACTGAAGCCCGCGAGCCACGACTACTGAAGCTGACGCGCCTAGAGCCTGTGCTCTGCAACAAGAGAAGCCACTGCAATGAGAAGACCGCGCACCGCAATGAAAAGTAGCCCCGCCTCGCCGCAACTAGAGAAAGCCCGCGTGCAGCAACGAAGACCCAACACAGCCAAAAATAAATTAATTAATTAAAAAAAAAACATTGTACGACATCCTTGATTCCTTTCTCCCTTAGGCCGCACATCCGGTCCGCCAGCCGACCCCAGGGCTGTCCTGCCAGAATGCAGGCAGACGCTGCTCTTCCGCGGCCCCAGCCCCGTCACCTCCCCCTGGAGGTCAGCGGCCTCCTGACTAGTCTTCCCCCTTCCACCCTTCTCTGTCCACACCCAGGGGCTAGAGGGATTCTTTCAAAACATAGGTATTTTAAAAGCCGACCGTAGTTTTTCAGCACATTCAGAATAAAATCCAAGGTTCCCGCCGCGCCTTGCAAGGCAGGCCCTGTGTTACCTCACCTCGGCTCGCTGACTCCCCTCCTGCCTCTCTGCCTGGCTCAGCCCGTCCAGCCGCACCGGGCTGCCTGCTGCTGGGCCTGCCCCCGGCTCAGGGCTTTGGCCCTCATCGTTCCCTCTGCCTGGAGCCCTTGTCCGGGACAGTCACACGACTCACACGTCTCCTGATCAGAGGGGCCTCCTCTGACTCATTAATACACCAAAATGCCCCCTTCTCCTTGCACTTAGCATCTCTGAAGTTACGTGATGTATTTTTTTTAATTGTTTATTTTCTGCAGCTGTTCTGTAAGCTCTATGAATGCAGAATTCCTCTGTTTTATTTACTGCGCTATCTCTAGAGCCTGGAGCGTGTGTGTAGTAGTCGGTGCCCACGTAGGTTTGTTAAATGAGCGAATGGTTGACTAGTAAGAGATGGTTCTTGCTGCCATGTCTCGTCCTCCTCGGGTGTGTTTCATCATGAGGAGTTAGGTAGAAACCCTTCGTAGTTGCTCGCGAAGACCTGTATGGAAACTCTTCTATCCAGAAATACTGTTGCTCATTCCTTCATCCTGAACCTTTAACTTCTTATTGTTAGGATGCAAATGAAAATCAAAGCTTGTTTTATTTTGGAAACGATAAGAGAAGTGAGGTTGGAGAAGATCATTCCTGTCACATTTTCTGGAAGCAAACGTTCCATCTCACACGTTGCGTGTCTTTTCGTTGCAGACGCATGCCGAGCCTTCTGGAGTATTTAAGTTACAACTGCAACTTCATGGGTATCCTGGCAGGCCCACTCTGCTCTTACAAAGACTACATCACTTTCATCGAAGGCAGATCGTACCATATGACACAATCAGGCGAACATGGAAAAGAAGAGATACAGTATGAAAAGACAGAGCCATCTCCAAATGTAAGATCATGAGATTCGTCTGCAGCCTCTCTAACATGTATTGATTAGCCTTGTTTATTTCAAGATACTAATGTTTTCAAGTTTTGAGTTTACCCATCTTTTTCTTTAAAAGCATTTTTCGAGGTAAATGACCCTTCACACAGTACCCGGTGGTGATGCCTAGTAGAAGTACAGTCGTGATTGAAGAACAAAAGTAACGTTACTTTAAAAGCCGTGCTGCGTTCCTTAGTGAGGATAATGCTTTGTAGTCATGGAGTATTTTGCAGAAAAGCCCATCTCGTGGATCTGACCGAGCCTCATTTTCCAGGCTTTTTCCTTAGCTGTACCTTACGTCTCTCCTAATGCCGACCATTGCCAGTTGAAATCTCACGCCTCTTTAAAGGCCTACTTCAGATTTCACCTCTTCCATAAAACCTTGTCCAGTGTTCACAATAAAAAAGATAATAATAGTGAACACTTTCACAGCACTTTCAGCCCTTAGGACAGTCTTGCGAGGCAGCTGCTTTATTCTCACGACTTCACAGATGAGGAGGCTGAGACTCAGAGGCTAAGTAATTTGACCAGGGTTTCCCAGGGTGGCCGTGGGAGAACCGGAATTCAAGCCCAGGCGGTCTGAGCCTCACACCCGAATGTAATCTTTATTCCCTGGAACAACTGCTGCTCCTTGTTCAGGGAACCTGTGCAGCTCTGTGCAGGCCACGTTCTGCTGGACTTGATCTGGTAGAATCTAAAGGTCCATGAGAAATAGGCCAGTCAACAAGTCTGTGAGACAAAAAGGTGGGGCTAGTATGCTTTCTCTGAATGTGGGGTTTGGAACAGAGGACCAGCTCCTTTCTAAGTTATTATGAAACAAAGAGTGAATGAAGACGTGCACTCATCTGCAAAATATCTCGTATTTTCTCTTTCGTGCCGTGCAACTCATTGTGTTTTACACCAGAAAGATGCTCTTGTCTTCACAGTTTCCGTTAACTGGCCAAGTGTTAACTGATAAATGCCAGCTCAAACTGGGACGGGAAACTGGGTATATTCAGATCTCTTCGCTGACTGTTTTGTGTCAGGCTGACCACTTAACCCTTCAGAGGCCTCACTGCTGTAGGAGGAACTCAAGGTAGTTAATAGACAGCTTCGATATCCCAGAGGTTCATTCTAGAATACTGGGAAGAGAATGAAATTAGGAATTTAGGAAACTCCTAGTAAGGAATTTAGGAATTTAGAAATTCCTAACTAGGAAATTAGGAATTAAGATGCTAGACTTAATTTTGTAAAATGCTGGAAAAATATCAAGTGCAACAAACATATAAGTAGTGGTAAATCAAACCCAACAAAAAGCAGTACAAATTTATGTATTACTTCTGTCGCCTCACTCTGAATTTTTATGGGATTTGCTCTTAGAAAACGTCACTTTCCTCCTTCAGGTTATGGACATCATAAATAAGAGATTGTTGACAATAGCAAATACTCTTAATATATTATCTCACTGTTCTAATATATTTTAAATTTAAATTTCATATGTACATAGTTCACACAGTCAAATAGTGGTCGTTAATTTACAGATCACTCAGAGGCACTTAGAAGCTCTTTGTGTTATGAGTGGGGTGTGTAGACTCTTTGAATCCAAAGTGGGTCAGTCAGGTACCCAGCGGCCCATTTGTTGGGGGCCTCCCAATTGTCTTTATCTGCGTTAGTTAAGATACAGGTTTGGCTGCTGAACCAAGGACCAAAATAACAGGAGGTTAAACAAGGTGGAAGTTTATTCTTCTCTTACAGGACAGCTCAAGTGTCAGCGGTCCATGGGTAATATGGCAGCTCCGCGGGCGGGGGAGCCAAGCTCCCGTTTTGGCCATCCTTAGGGCGTTTCCCTCATCCTCATGGTCTAAGATGGTTCGCCACAGAAGTTGTCCATGTTACTTGTGACCACATAGCTACAGTCAACTGCAAAGGAGGCTGTGACGTGTGGTCTTTAGCTAGACTTCACCGTGCCCAAATAGAAAATCCATTGCTATGTAAGAAGGGGAGCACGTCTCCTGGGGAACACCTGTCAGTCTCTGCTGTGATGCCTGTAGGTCTTTTCTCTGAGGCTGTTTGGTTTCTTGAGTGCGGGCTTCTCCCGTCTTCTGCCCGGGGTGTTCAGACTTGACTGCTGGTCTGTGGAGCTGGGAGGGAGGGGCTGCAGACATCGCCTCTCGGGATGCATCCACCGCAGGCTCCACATTCATTCCAGCCCCACTCTGGACCCGCGTCCTGAAGCCTGACTCTTTTCTGGTTAGGCTTCCCTGAGAGTTAACTTCTGGCCTCCTGCCAGCATGGGGGAGAGGAGGCTGTGGGAACGGGGGGGTTACACCTGGCTTCCCAGCTTCAGGCCCCCTCACCCTGCCTTTCAGAGTTCCTGATCCCGCATTGACTGAGGTTTTTTGGGGATTCTCGTTGGTGTGTGCGCCAGCTGGTAGTTGAGATCAGGTATATGTTCCTTTAACTTGTTTTAAACTGAGACCTGGAAACTAGTGTGTACAGTCTAATGGCCACAGTACTTCTCATTATGTTACTAAAGTGATGTACCCGATTTTTAGGTTCACATATGAGGTCATTCGGTTCATCTCACTTCATTTATAATTATAATTTTTCCCTAATTACCTGTTGCAAATTCAGATGTGTAGGTTAGATATTTTGGAGGTAGGAGTGAAGAAAAGGTAGCCTTACTTTACTGGAGGAAGCTTTGAAAGACGACCAGGAAAATGAGAATAAGAACAGTTGCAGCGAAGAACCCTTGACCTTCCAGCGCCTCCTGAGAATAAATAAAGGTTTTTCGAAAGTGCAGGAATCAGGCATGTGCTCTGACTCTCGCCTTTGAGCCTTTCTTTTTGGCCCCGTTACAGAAAGTGTTAAATACAGGTGTTCATCTGCAAATTACCGTAGTTAATTTGAATACTATTTGATTACTGTGCAGGACACTAAATCCAAGTATTTTATTACATTCTTTCGTCTGGATCCAGCCTTTTCTTTCCTCTGTTTGTTTCTTTACCTCTGTAGCCTGTAAAATCTCCTTTATATTGAATCAGATTGAAATAGTCTAGCCTACTGAAAACACAAAAACACCATGAGTTGGTGTTTTTCAAGGTAATTTAACCTTACCAGAATAAAGATTGTCCTTTTCTTTCCATCAGAATCTTTATGCAGATCTTTTTGTTTTCTTGGGTGTGGCTCTTTTGGTTTTATCATTTGAACAAAATTGCTTTAAAGAACTTCCAGGTTTAAAGAAACGTGAAAGTTGTTTATTGTAAAAATAGTTTTCTATGAAATACGTAGAATTTGGAAAATAGGGAAAAAGCACAATGGAAAAAATAAGCCGTGTGTGTGTGTGTGTGTGTGTGTGTGTGTGTGTGTGTGGTCACATAAAATCCACTACCAAAACTTATTAATGTTAACATTTTTACATAGTCACCCTAAACACCTGTGTTTGCTTTTAGTTTTTCTCAGTTTACTGAAAGTCCTGAAAATACACATTGGGGTTTCTAGTGTGATTTGAGCCATAACCCAGAGGCAGTCATTAGACATAAGGCTTCATGTGTTCAGACTGAGACAGTGGCGGCTTTAAATTCTGAGCACGCCTGAGTTCAGGATTTTGGATGGAGTTACAGGGTTAATACGACCTTCAGGAAGAGTTATGTGGCAATAATACGCAAATACGTATCAATTAAGTTTACGAAGTCTTGTCTTGCTTTCAGCTCGCAGTTATTCAGAAGCTCTTAGTCTGTGGACTTTCCTTGTTATTTCACTTGACCATCTCTAAGACATTACCTGTGGCATATAACATTGATGAGCATTTTCAAGCTACAGCTTCATGGCCGACCAAGGTTATCTATCTATACGTCTCTCTTTTGGCTGCCAGACCCAAATACTATTTTGCATGGACGTTAGGTAAGTAACACGTGAATAAACCTTCGTGTCAATGTGTGGAAGTATAAATCTTACCCTGGTGATAGCCGGGAGAATACCCTCTTGAGAATATATAGTTAAGACCAATGAGAAAAACTAGGGTCATCTATGCAGGAGAAACAAACCTTAAAGTTCATGTCCTACATATAAGGATAGAACCTAAAAACTGTTAGGAGAGCCTAAAAACTGGATCAAGGCCCATTTTATTATATCATATAAAAATGAGAATGAATCTACTTTGACTGTTTAAGAATTAAAGATGATAGTATATGATAACGTACATCTTCTGGGAGAACATAGTAGTTTGTTACATAGGTTTGTGATAGTTTCTTTTCCTTTGTGTATCACAGCTGACGCTATCAATAATGCGGCAGGCTTTGGATTCAGAGGATATGACAAAAATGGAGCAGCTCGTTGGGACTTAATTTCCAATCTGAGAATTCAGCAAATAGAGGTTAGTAAATCATTAAGAAGTTGGTTACCATATGACACTTTAAGTAACATAATTTGCCTTCATAGGTTATGATGTGATGTCCCAAGACTGGTCCTGAAAGATTTGTAATAATAATACTCATTCTTTCAATCAGCCAATATTTATTGGTCATCGACCATGTGCCCCAGGCCCTGGGGAGCCAGTGAATAAGATCAGTACAATCTGGGCTCTCCTGGAACTTTAATCGAGTGGGGGTTACAGGGATACAGAAAGATTGGCTGTGATCAGAGAGATGTAGGGCATTTCTAAGATAGGAGGCCAGCTTAGACTAGTGAGGCGATTGTGTGTGTGTGTGTGCGTTAGGAGGATGGGGCTATGTCAGGCGGAAGGCGTCGCCCTCCTGAGACAGTGACCTGTTAGGAGGGTGCTGTGTTAGTCCAGCATGATGGTGACCTCAACCAGGGTCGTGGCAGTGGGGCTGGAAAGACGTAAACACACTGGACACTGTTTAAGAGACTCAGCAGAACTTGGTGATACATTGGAATCAGCAAGAGAGAACGAGCTATGAATCATGCCCAGAGGTCTGGTTCAGACCGCTGTGTTCACCGTGGTACCGTTCACTGGGGTAAGGAGCAAGGGGTAGGCGCAGGTTTGAAGGGAAAGGTGGTGTGTTCAAATGGCAGACTTACCCGGGTGGTCCAGCCGGCCAGTGAATGCTGAGGCATGGGCTGAGATTGTAATTTGGGAACCATCGCACTTCAGGTTTTGGGGGGAACTACGAGAGTAGCCATGAGGGACACCGAGGGGGTGGGAAGAGACGAGAGCCCCCAGAGGAGCCCCCGTCTTACAGGCCAGGCAAAGGAAGGCACGCGGGGGGGTAGCTGAGAGAAGAGAGGAAAACCAAGAGGAGGCATTGCTCTGCAAGCCTGCGTGAGGGGCTGTTCCCGATGGGAGAAGTTACCGGAACTTCGGGTGAGAGGCTGACCGGGAACGAATAGTGAGCGGAGCAGCCGGACCCACTGCTGGACCTTGGCACCTGCGGTTGTGGGACCACAGGACATACAGGCCTGATCAGGTCCCTAGATCCTTCTGCCGTTGGAAGGGACCCAGAATATAGAGAAGTAAGTTAGACACCAGGGCCAGAAGCGGGGAGTGCCACAGGACCAGTGACCCGATTTCCCGCACAAACGCACGGCATGGGAAAAGCGGGGGGCAGAGAGGGGCTGTTACACATTAAAAGAGACGTCAGCCAGCCGTGCCATGTGTTTGCATCCTGACTGACCCCGCCAACTGGAAAACCGTGTTTTTAAACCGTCAGGGGTATTTGAATACAAAATGGATATTGGATGATATTAAGGAATTATTGTTAATTTGGTTAGATCTGGTCATAGTTTTTTTTTTTTTTTTGGTCATAGTTTTTTTAATTTATTTTTTTATTTTTATTTTTTTGTAACATTTTAAAAAATTATTCTTATTCTTTTTTTAAAATATATTTATTTATTTGGCTGTGCCGGGTGTTAGTCGCGGCCTGTGGGCTCCTTAGTTGTGGCATGCGAACTCTTAGTTGCGGCACATGGGATCCAGTTCCCTGACCAGGGATCGAACCTGAGCCCCCTGCGGTGGGAGCGCGGAGTCTCAACCACTGGACCACCAGGGAAGTCCCTGATCATAGTTTTTTTTAAAGGTCCTTATTTATTGGACATAAATTCTGAACTATTTACAGGTGAAATAAGATGTCTGGTATTTGCTTTGAAATACTCTTAACAGTGTCAGTAATAAAATGGGGAAGGACAGGCGAAAATGGATAATTGTGGAAATTGGGTGATGAATATATGGCCGTGTTTTAACGTTTTGTTCATTATTGCCAGCTAAGGAGGTTTTGAGACTTTTTTTTTTCCTAATCAGGCCCCATGAAATTTTAATATCACAGATATATTGTATATCTCTTTATATCCTATATGTATATATGTGCCTTATTCATAAAAGAGTAAGATTTTATTGCCTCTTAAAAAGTTTTCATCCTCAGATTTTGACGAGAGCAATAAATAACGGAGCAGAGAATCTAAAGTGGTGAGAAGTGCAGAGCCGAGGAGGGGTGGTTTCCCAGGGGAGGAGTCGCGGCCAGGAGACCAGAGCTTCCCTCTGAGATTGGAGGGTGGCGTTAGTCGGGGAAGCTTGAGTGAGGCCCTGGAAAGGTAGGAAGATGTGCAGACCACTCCTCCAGGGGGAGCAGGTCCCGGGAGGCCAAGACTCCCAGGGGCCGGGGAGGGAGGCACTGAAGGAAGTGAAGCTGCACCTGATGGGGTGTCCACTCCGGCCCCCGGTTAACGGCCACTGAAAGGCCATTCAGCTGCTCCATCAGGAGTGTCTTTGGGATAATTCCATGGCAACCCCTGTAAGTGTTAACACACAGGAGAAAATGGTGAGAATCCATTTACCTCACAGATGTTCCCTCCAGTAACTCCTTTTATAGAATGATGTTACTCTATTAGAAAAAACGGTGTTAAGGAAAGAGGTCGTACACTACCATCATTGTCAAGTAATGTTCTCTTAGCACAGTAAGACGTTACTTACATTTAAAGGTTCATTATTTTGTCGACCAAAGAAGAAAGTTCCTTTGTTTTTCAGATGTCAACAAGTTTCAAGATGTTTCTTGATAATTGGAATATTCAGACAGCTCTTTGGCTCAAAAGGTAAGCTCCTTCAAGAACCGTCATCAGCTGAGCTTTGGCCTCTAGTTCTTGAGGCTGAGCTTCACGGGGTTCACATTCTTAACTAAATTAAATTCACGCTGTGACCTTGCGTTAACCGGGAATCAGAGTTAATGTCGTCCGAAGCAGGGTGCTACCAAGTCAGAGAACTGTTTAGGCTTGAGTCATGAATGTAGCCCACTGACCTCGTAGCCTGCCTTGAAAGACGCCCACCAAGGTTTGAGATCACCAGTATGTCCCTCATTCATGGGAGATTTGGCCAAACAAAAATGCCTACACAGCCACCATACGTATGCCCTAGATTTTGCACAACACTTCCAGTTTTAAAATATTTCAGGACAGCAGACCTTTATATGTTGGGCACAGGCTGCAGAGACCCAGCCTCTGCAGTGGGAGGTCACCGTCTTGGTACAAACTCGGTAGTCATCTCCATGTGCTGCTCCCTGTCGAGAATGATGAGAGAGTGAGTGGGAAGCGTGCGGGAACGAGGGGCAAAGAGGCGCCTGTGCCGAGAATTATGAGGGCTTGTCACGTGCACACGGGGAAGGCAGAGGACCGATTACAACTCCCAGTGGTCCGGTCTCCTTGTTCTTGATGGGACACACTGCCCGATCTTGAGCTTATTTCATAAAAGACTGCTCCTGGGATGGGAGGGCTCTAAGCACCGTTCTGTGTAGAGAAGCCTTCTTCTGTCATGTCCTTTACTCATGACAAGTTCAATCCCTTTACCTCTTGAAATATCGGAAACACATTATCATCGCTTCATGGTGCCTTGCAGTCTCCCCAGTGGGTGGAGATTTCCCGAGCTAATCTGTTGTGTTATTTTTTGTTGTTGTATTTTAAATTTGATACCTTAGGAAAATCTTATCTTCATCTGAGTTCTCTGCCTGTGACAAGAACACTTTACACTAAGCACAGCCTACTTCCCAGAAGACTATTGTTAGATCAGTTGAAAGTTCTAAATGTTACTAGAGAAAATAATAAAATAATGTAAAATAAAAATAACTTTTATATTTGTTAAAGTTCTTCTGTGCATAGTATAGACTCCCAAACACTAGAAATGATCATTTTGGCCATTACGTGTACCAGTAAAGAGATGGAAATGAAATTTCTTTTCATAAATCTGATCCCCAATAGCCGTAACCTCCGTGAAGTCACAGATCAAGCTGATGCCCAGAATCAGTTGTGGCTGTTTTCCTAGATCCTGACCAGGAGTAAGAGTGATCGTTGTGGACTTGATAAGCTCTGATCGCTCATGTTTTCCATGGTTTCCAGGGTGTGTTATGAGCGCACCTCCTTGAGTCCAACCATCCAGACGTTCATCCTCTCTGCCATTTGGCATGGGGTGTACCCGGGCTATTACCTGACTTTCCTCACGGGAGTGGTGATGACGCTGGCAGCGCGAGCTGTGAGTATGAGTTCCTTCTCGTCCTGCGGTGCTGGTCACGTGACCTGGTGTCAGAGGCCCAGTAAGCCTCTTACCTACCGGGCAGCCTTGCTCCTTTGGCCGGGTCAGTGCTGTGGGCTGGCTGGGAGCGTGGGGTGTGCCTGGCATGTGTGTTGAGTGTGCCTCGTGGGCTGCACGCTTGGTTCATCTGAGAGGAAGGCCTGGCCCACAGAGGCCTCCACAGCGTGTTCCTCGTTGTCACAGAATCTTCGGAAGGATTGCTGAAAACTGGGTGAAACAGAGATGACCAGACGAGTAGGTTTATTTTAGAGATGTTTCCTGAAAACTACAGCCTTTGAGTCCTCTTTTAGAGGAAGAGAGGACCGTGGCCAGGCCTAGATAACACGGACGGGCCATTCCCCATGGCGGACACCACGTGCGAAGCAGGCTGCAGGTCTGTAGGGTATTTGAGACCTGGTGTATTATTTGGGAAACAGTTGAGGAATTAGGTTGGTGATGTGGGGAAGAAGAGGGACAGTTTAGTGTAAGTCCTTGGAAGTCAATCGGAGGAAAGTGACATGACAAAAACAGTGTTTGAACAGGCTTATTATGTCAGTTACAGGTGAGGTGGCTTCATTTAACAAACTAGCAGATATTTATTGTATTCAGTTTTAAGGTACCTTGGAGATGTATGAGGTAAATGTCAAGAAGTATTAACTAAAGGCTATTCTTCTGTGGTTTGTAATCTAAGGGCATAAGGTGTATGTATGTGTGTAGGTATCTGTCTGTATATGGTGGTGTGTGTGTGGGTGCATATACCACAAGGCATATATGATAGATTCTATCGCTTTTATGGATAGTAAGTACCATAGGTGTTTAGAGGGAAGGAAATCCCTTTTGGTTGGGTTGACTAGAGGTGGCCCCAGTAGGAAAGTGTGCTTGGATTTGGGCTTTGAATGATGAAAGTTATTTCAGTAGTGACTGAAGCGTAATGGGGGGAGAAAATGCCTTTCTAGGTGTAGAAATGACGAAAGTTATTTGAATGATGATGATGAAAGTTATTTTAGTAGTGACTGACAGTAGTGACTGAAGCGTAATGGGGGGAGAAAATGCCTTTCTGGGTGTAGAAATGACATTAGCAAAACCAGGTTAGGAAGTGTGTGGTGTACTTGGGAATGACGAGCAGATCTGGTTGGAGCAGAGCCTTCATGTGTGTCTAAAGGGGGGATGATCCCGGAAAGGCAAAGGGCGGGGGCGGGGGGGGGCGGGGCTGGAGAGAGAGGAAGAGGCCAGTAATAGGAGAACTTGAACAGCAAACTGGGGAAGAGCCTAATCCTCATCTGTCCCACATCAGGGAGTCAGGGAGGGTGGGTAAGGGTGGGGATGGGATGCTGAGAGCCACGCCTTGGGAAGTGGATTTGCCCCTGGTGGACAGAAGGGGAGAGGGTGCAGGTAGCCTTTGCCGCCTTGAGCAAGGCAGGAAACCTGGGTAGGGTCCTGCCACTGAGAGTGCTGGTCTGTGTGTGGAAGAGCCACTAACCTCACACTGCATCCCCTCTGAAGAACTCGCGTGGCATCTCAGAGCAGGGCCACGCTTCGCCTATAAACGTATTAGACGAAAAAAGCCGGGACACGAGAGAAAAAAACTAGTGTTTGGTTAAGTTTGCACATTTCCAAATTGAAATGTTTTGACTGTTTTAGAAGCTAAAAAAATATTAAAATAGTGGTTATTAGAAAGCACTTTTTTCCTGAGAAGCCCTTCTCAATTTCCCCTAATGAATGATGTGTGTAATTGCCATTCATTTTAATAAGTGCTCTTTGACCTAAGCTCAGTGTGTAATAGCTGTCTTTCACAAATGCAGAGGTTAAAGAAGAGGAAGGATGTCTCCTTTCATAGTAGTAGAAAAATTAATCACGGAGTGAACCTTATTTACGTATAGGCAGACATTGCGGATTCGGTTCCAGACCACGGCAATAAAGTGAATATTGCAGTAAAGGGAGTCACACGAATTTTTCTGGTTTCCCAGTTCACATAACAGTTATGTTTACACTATTGTGTAGTCTAAGGGTGCAATGACATTATGTCTAAGTATACATACCTTAATTAAGAAATATGTCATTGCTAAAAAATGCTGACCATCATCTAAGCCTTCAGCAAGTCATAGTAATAGCATCAGAGGTCGTTGATCACACAACACGATTACAGATATAATAATAATGAAAAAGTTTGAAGTATTACAAGAATTACCAAAATGTGACACAGAGACAAGAAGTGAGGAAACGCTGTTGGAAAAACGGCTCCAGTAGACTTGCTTGACACAGGGCTGCCACACACCTTCAGTTTGTAAAAAACGCAGTATCTGCGAAGCATGATAAAGTGAAGCACGATGAAACGAGGTGTGCCTGTACTATAGTTTACAAAATATGATTTAAGGAGCTCTAGGAAGTGTAATTTTTAACTTTGGGGGGGAACTTTTAATTTTAACACCACTTCAAATCTACAGAAAAATTGCCAAGAACTCCTATACGCCCTTTGCCCAGATTCACACATTTTGCTCACGTGCTTCCCTATGCGCTCTCCATATTTTTTATACATATACATGTATTAGTTTTTTCTGAACCAGATCCAGCTTTTCCCATAGTAGCAGTACCATTTTAGATGCCCACCAGCAACGTACGAGAGTTTCGCTTATTCCACATCCTTGAAACAGTTGATATAGTCAGTGTAATTTTATAAGCAGTGTTAAAGATAAATATTTTTGTTTATTTCAGGTGAGAAATAACTTTAGACATCATTTCATCGAACCTCCCCAACTTAAATTATTGTATGATGTCATAACATGGGTAGCAACTCAGATAGCAATAAGTTACACAGTTGTGCCATTCGTTCTTCTTTCTATAAAACCATCATTCAAGTTTTACAGGTAAGTGTTACTCTTAAAAATATCGGAAATTTAAAAAAAATTTTTTTGAAATATAGTTGATTTACAATGTTGTGTTAGTTTCAGGTGTATAGCAAAGTGATCCCGTTATTTACATATGTATGTATGCATGTGTGTGTGTGTGTATATATATATATATATTCTTTTTTAGATTCTTTTCCATTGTAGGTTATTACAAGATATTGAGTATAGTTCCCTGTGCTATACAGTAGGTCCTTGTTGGTTATCTATTTTATACATAGTAGTGTACGTATTTTAATCCCAAACTCCTAATTTATCCCTCTCCCACCCTTTCTCCTTAGGTAACCATAGGTTTGTTTTCTGTGTCTGTGAGTCTATTTCTGTTTTGTAACTAAGTTCCTTTGTATCATTTTATTTTATTTTATTTATTTTTCATTTTAATTTATTTTTAAAAGAGAGCTTCTTGCTATTGGGTAGAATAGAAAAATAGTACGCTAGCTTGTTTTCTGCAGTTAAATGCATTGTCAGTTACTTTTAAATCTTAAACCAAGCCGTCACAAGTTTATTTATGGAAGGATTAACACCACTCAGACCTCCGATGAGAGTGTGATTTACAGTGAGGAATATCAGCTGGGTAACCACTGCTTCAGATCTCTCAAAGGTTACACTGGAAAGTGGAGCTCTTCTTCCTACACTTGGTTGTGAACTAGATGATTGTGGTGATCATTTCATGATATATACATATATCGAATCATTATGTTGTACACCTGAAACTAATAATGTTATATGTCAGTTATATCTCAATTTAAAAAAGAGAGAGACATCAGACTAGCTTTGCCCCACAAGCCGTAGTTTGCTCACCCCTGCTCGAGAGCCAGGGTTTAAGAGTTTATTTGTTAAAGCAGAGGCTTAAGAGTCACTAGGGATATTTTAGGGGCGGAAGTAAAATATATCCCCTGATAGTCACCAGTAACTATTGGTAAAGTCCATGGAACAAGAGTTCAGCTATTAGACTGGTAACTCCAAAAGGAAAGGAAAACTTAAAAAAGATGAAGAATAAAGAATATGATGAAGCAGTTAAAAAACAGTATAGCTTGTTCTTTATAACGAATTATTAATTCTCTTAATTTCTTCAGTCAAAAGATAATAAATTACTTGTATTTCATTTATTGGTTCCCTTTTCACTCTTTTATATTTCATTGGTACTTTTTCATCTCTACATGATAGAAATTATTGTTTTGAATTCCATATTTTGTTTATGTTTATCTTCTCTCCCTCCCCCACCAAATTCCACTCTCCCCAGAGTAGATAGTGATATCTTTGAGATCAAAAACTATTTTCCATTACCCTAGCATTTAGAATGACAGCACAGAGTCATAATAATCATACAGGAAGACATAAGTAACTCCTGCTAAAATGTCCATTTGAACAGAAATATTACATGTGTCTAAATGTGACTGAGCTATTGGTTGGATTTTCTGTCTCAGGTACTTTGTTCAACAGGCACTGGCACTTACAGCTATAGAACCAGGAGGTCACATTTGGTTTATATTTAATTTGAGGCATGATACTTCTAATAATATCTTTAATAATGTGACCTTCATTTTGTGACAGTAACCATCAAGAAGCAATATTACTTATCTATTACTCTCATCATTGGAATATTTGTAACTTAATTAGGACAGTAAATAACAGGCAAGGCTATTACTTTCCCTTTACTACCTGCATAGTTTGCTCAATATTTGATTCTATGGATTTTAGAGTTTTTTTTCAGATCTCTGCAGCTATTAATAAGTACATTTTTGTTTTTGCTCTATTTAGTCCTGGCCTTATGACCTTTACAAAGGAATGCAATATGATATCTAGTGTGAGTGCTTTATAAATACCCACTGGCATACATGGTTAGAGTTTCATCCAAGGGAGATGAGTAAAAGAATAGTGTAGGGCTTCCTTGGTAACGCAGTGGTTGGGAATCCGCCTGCCAATGCAGGGGACATGGGTTCGAGCCCTGGTCCGGGAAGATCCCACATGCTGCTAAGCAACTAAGCCCGTGCACCACAACTACTGAGCCTGTGCTCTAGAGCCCACGCGCCACAACTGCTGAAGCTGGCACGCCTAGAGCCCATGCTCCACAACAAGAGAAGCCACCGCAGTGAGAAACCCGTCGACACAACTGGAGAAAGCCCGTGTGCAGCAACGAAGACCCAGTGCAGCCAAAAATAAATAAATTAAATAAATTAATTAAAAAAAAAAAGAATAGTGTAGTAAATACACACATCCTAGGTGAGGCTTGTGACATTTTGACAAATGTCAAATTAAGTCTTGCTAATTATCAGAATTTAATAAAGTAAAGTTTTCCTTTTTTCTTTTAGCTCCTGGTATTACAGCCTTCACTCTGCTAGTATCTTAGTATTATTGTTGTTTCCGGTGAAAAAAACTCAAAGAGGAAAGAATACACATGAAAACGTTCAGCTGTCACGATCCAAAAAGTATGATGAAAGAGAAAATTCTTTGGGACAGAATAGTTTTTCCACAACAAACAATGTTTGCAATCAGAATCAGGAAATAGCCTCTAGACATTCATCATTAAAGCAATGATGGGGAAAGCACTCGGATGGCTATTTTTTGTATGTTAACAGAAACCAATCTTAGCACCTTTCAAGGGGTTTGTGTCTGTTGGGAAAGAGATCACGTGGGGGGAAATCGGACAGTTTTAGGTAGGGAATGCCCTGTGTACCAGCTTGAAAATGGAGTGAAAGACCCCTCCCATGCCATGTCCCTGTGGGCCATGCCTTATCAAAAATGTTTCCATTATTTCAATGGGCACTCAGGACCTCAGCATATGTCCATAGGGTCATAAGTGTGCCCTGCTGCTGAATGTATGTTGTGTATCCCAAGGCACTGAAGAGATGGAAAGATAATTGTGTCAATCTAGATGATTGAGAAAAATTAACTTTTCCAAATGAATGTCTTGCCTTAAACTGTCTATTTCCTAAAATATTGTTTCCTAAATGGTATTTTCAAGTGTAATATTGTGAGAACACTATTTCAATATTTGATGTTGTATGCTGCACAGGAATTCCGGAGGAATTTGAACAGGCTATTTAAGACTGTGGATACTTTAAAATGCAATAAACATCTCAGTATTTGAAGGGTTTTCTTAAAGTATCTCAAATGACTACAGTATGTTGTGCAACTGTAAAGTGATGGATGCCAATTTCCTGGAGAGTTTAATTACCCTGTGTCAGACAGAGAGCCCTTCAAGGAAGGATTTCTTAAACATAGTTAAATGTTGGTAATGTGATATTTTAAGCTATTTTTCTTAAAAAAAAAAAAAAAAGGGAGAGAGAGAGAAGATGACAAAGGAAAGAAGGAAGACATGAATGAAGAAAGCACTGCGGGGGCTGTAGCCTGAGCCAGTGGCAGCTGTGACCAGCGCACACAGGTGTGCAGGGCAGGTGACCAATGCTCTGCAGAAGTGCTCTTCATCCCTGTTTATCTGAGTTCTTTGTGATTCTGTAAGACATAAAAGTTTAATAACTTTTTATTACGTTGGACTTTTAAAAGAAATGTATCAAGCATAAATTACATAGAATGATAAAAGGATTGTGAAAATAATAGCGGGAGATTGCTTGAAGGTTTTGAAAGAGAAATCACTGAGTGAAATTACTCTCTAGCTAATCACTTTTTTATCCTTGACAATTTAATTTGTATTTGGGAAAGTTTTAGGAAAATGAAAACTTAAAGTCATTGGGTCTGAACCACCTCTGTAGAGAATAATATAAATTAGTTTCCAAACTCTTAACTTCTCACATAAAAGTTTTGCCACTAACTCTTGTTAATGAGTTTCAGATTCTTTAAGTAGAAAAATGTGCTTTTATCTTATGGGCTGTTTTCACCATAATTAATTTCGCCTGAATTGCTGGGTATCTCCTTTAACCCCACAGTCTTGTGATGCTGCAGTAGCTGAAAGCAGAGGAGTGGGATGTGATGCCAGCCTGGCATCAGGGCCACGGCCGGAGATGATGAATCATGGGCGGAAAGGGAGAAGGATGGGCAGGGCCTTCTGACTTCACTTTTCTGTGACCCATCTTTTGTGGAATTTATTTTCTTTTTTGCCTTAAATTTTTAAATGAAATGCAAATTGTCTATCTATGATGAGTCTCTCTTTTTTTTTTGTCATTAATAAATCTGCAAATGAAGTTAAGGACAGAACAACTCCCTGGCTTAAGCTGTGTAGTATTTCAATTAAAGACGAAAGGAAAAGCAAATGTACTTGGAACTTTTGAGGTCTAATCAGCAAAAATATCAGTGTACCTTCCCAGAACTTTAGAAATAGCCTCCTCTTTGTTTATATGACATGTTTTTATTTTTCTAAAGGTAATTTTTTTTTTTTTCCACCTGATGGTGTTAGCCATGCCCTGTTACCTCCCAGGAAAAGATGGATTGCTAAATAAATTTTCTGTTTCCCATGCATTGAATTTAAGCGAACTGTGGAATGTGAGAGGCTAGAAAAGAATAATCATGGAAAGTATCTGCCCCCCACAATGTCTCCTCCATTTAATTAATGCTGCAGAGAATCTGATCACTATTAAGAAAAAGTAAACAAATTTAGAGGTTAAAAGACAAGTCTAGGCATGTCATAAGTGAAAACAAGAAAGAGCATTAAAAACTTTTCTTTTTCTTCAGCCTACCTAGCCATTAACAAATAATCATGATTTAGTTCTATTACCTGACTATTTTTTATTTCTCAGCCTATAAACCTAATATCACTGTTATCTGTTTTTTGCTCAGTGAAGGTAATCATAGCACTACCATCTAGAAAGCAAGATGATTGATGAATTTTCCAATTACTTTGAAGATAATACCTTATATATACAATTTGACTGATTTCCATCCCCCTGGATTATCTAGGTTTTTTGTTTGTTTTTTTGTTTTTTGTATGATATGGGTTTTGAATAGCTTTTATTTAATTTTGGAGAAATTATAATCACAGGTATACAATCTAGGAGAAAAACTAAAGAAATAATTTTAATTCTCAGCTTGACCTTCCTCCTCAAGAAGAGACTTTTTGTGCTCTATAAACTGAATATATCTACTTGGAGTGTTGTAAGGATTAATACTTCTAATTATAACAGAAGAATTGAAGACTGGTATATCTCTACTATGTTAAACTTAAAGGGATTCATTGTAATATGTGCTTGCTTCTTTTTTAATCAACAGAATAGGATTCAGTGCATATTTATATTATTTCTCCACTCTTCAGTTGCCATGAAACCACTCCAGAGATGATCAATCAGCATCATATTTATATCAATATTTTTGGTTATTATTATACTACTCAGGGAAAAAATGAACAAAATACTTACTTTTCCCGCAATTTTATTTTTTTGAAACAATAGCAGTTAATTTATTTTGATGTATCTCAGCTGTCACCATTTTACAACCCGCTTATTCTTGGTTTTTAAAATAAGCATTTATAATTGGAACTCAGGGTAATTGAAGAAATTTATTTAGCGTCTAAAATACCCAGCATAATAGAGAAGGTTTATTTGGCTTCCAAAATGTCCAGCCACCCCTTATGCCTCCACCATACCTTTGCTTAAAAAGTATTTTTGTTACTGATTCCCACCATGTGTGATGTTCACATACAGGATTTCCACAGATACCAGTTTTGAGAAAAATTTTTCAGTGAAAAGAATGGTTTTAAAAAGTAGAGGTAACCCACATTGAAGCACTAATTGTCCTAGGAGGAGACCTGGATATTCATCTGGCTCAGTCATCAGTGAGCCTTGTGACTTGGACGAGTGACCTGTCCTCCAGCCGAAAGTTCCTTAATAAGCCCAAAGGGTTAGTTCCAAAAGTTTGTGACCAGTTGTGTTTGTAATGAATGAAAACCATTAGCAAGATCTGTAAGAGTCACGAACCAGGGCAGATTCACCATCAAGATTATCTTCATGGTCACTTATTTTTACTACTTGAGCTCAAAGCCCTGACTTTTCAAAAGTTTTTTGAGGCAGTCAGAAGGCGTGCAGCCTACCATTTCTACTGAATACAGCCCTTAAAATGAATCTTTCATAACGAAATAGTCTTCACTGAAGGAAAATATTTTCTCTTTTTGATTTCTCTGCTTTTTTGGTTTCTGTTTGTGCTGTGTAAAACTGAGGAATATATATGCTGAAAACTATGTTATATGAATTATCAATTTTACTGGACAGGGTTTGCCACCATATAACTTCTCAAATATTATTTCATTCAAAGATATTTAAAGAATATTTAATTTAGTTATACCTTATTTTAAACTACAGAAAAAATTACTTTAAAATGTTGACATTAAAATAATTATAAAATTTATACTTTTCTTCGAGGACTAGATTACACTTAGGACAAAAATCTTTCCTATTTAAAATGCATACCTTGTAAATTTTCATTTGTAAGTTCATGAACAACTCTGGACATTTGTGCTTTTTTGTTTCCTTATTTTAAATTGTCCAAAATTATTCGTTGATTGATTTGAAGAGTTCTGCATTTTAGTCGAAAGAAAAAATTACTTGAGAGAATAATTGTTTCAGAATGGTGCCTATTATTGCTGTGTCAGTGAAGCATTTGTCCAGAGTTTTAGATATGAACCAGTATTTCGTAGAGTTTTATTCAGCCACGAATAGTCCATCCTGGCTGATATTGAATACATCATATTTAACAGAGGTGCAGAATTCTAAGTAACACTGTGAAATGTAATCTTAACTGCCCTCCAGGACTTTATAAAAACTACACTTAACCCGGTGTACATTTAACGAGTAGCTGATCGTTTAGACACTTAAATTAGATGCTGAAAGTTCTGCTTTCTACAGCCCTTCCTTGTAAAAGTGTGTTTATATCAGTGCACACTCCTTATGCTGAAGAAAAAGATTTGCTTTAAAAAAAGAAATTTCACTCTGAAATATGGATTTGAAAGACTAGGATGCAGGGGGTCTGTTAGGATGCAGAGGGTCTCTACCGTGTTTTCCTGCAGCACCACTTAGTCAAATCTATTTATAGTAACTCATTATAGAAGAAAATTTTAAATGAAATTTTCCATGTTGGCATTTTGTAGGACTGCTCTTAGAATCAACAACTAAGCTGCTTTTGGAGCTCTTGTACAGAGGATGCAGCCAATTACATTTTACTTGGTGGGCTGCTTAATAAAGTTTTGTATATGTTTTCAAATAATATTTATTTTAATAGGTTTTTAACGTTATGCAAACCCCAGTAAAGAGCTGACAAGCTCTAGAGGTCATTGATCGGGAAGACTTTCTGAAATGGAGCCTAAAGACACACTTTTATGCCAACTAATATGTCTTGCCTTTAAAGCTGATTATAACTGTCTTCTTTCAGTATACCTTTTATAAAGCAACAAAACAAAACAAAAGAAACCCCAGGACTGTATGATCTATAGATAAGAGTGTAAAGATCCATGCAAAACCCCTGTCTAACTTCCTCAGTGATGATAGCCATCTCTCCAGTCACATTTTATCAAAGTTTGCTACTATAAAAAGAAATGGAAATGTAATGAAAAACCAGAAGTTACAGAGGAACATCAGTAGAACGACTCACCATTTTCTTAATAACGTGTTTGAAATGGAAAAAGTGACTGGCTGCCTCTTACTGGAGTCGTAAGTGACTGTATCCTGCCCAGCCTCTATTTTTGGGGTAACTTTGAGAAGTTGATTTGTCAATATCCCTCTTTGTTTTTCCTATTAAAGGGCAAACACGTGTAAAGAGTCCGACAGACCTTTCAAATATGCTTCTTTTCCGATGTTAAGTATTTTTGGTTCTGTATCTACGGCTTCGTCAACAAAGTACGTTTGCTCCTGACTTTTTCATCGCAGGAGAGAGGAATCAACCAGCACCCATGCTCCATCTTCTGTCACTCTGTCACTTCTGTCCGCACCTGCCTCCCCAAGCCCCAAGGGGCACGATGGAAAGCAGTAGGAACGAGAGTAAAAATAATCCCGGCGGAACAAGCGAAACCCTCCTCCATGCAGAGTGAAGACGTGGGATTCCATTCCTGCCTTCCTTTAAAGCTTGCATCTCGATCTCTGCGTAGGAGTAGTTGAACACTGTTACGCCAACACGAGGGGGGGCCCCAGCTCCAGCAGCCGGTATTCACAGCCCTTCATTTGCCTTCGCTGGGGGAGAATAGAACGTGGTGTCTGTGCTTTCTGTTTGTATGATTCCAAAATATTTTTTTAAAGATGTGTTATTTTTCGACAGATCCATGAAGTAGTTCCTGTTGTACGGTAAATTAAAATGACCACTATGTCAGTTACACTGTGATGTGATAATTTCATAACCACTCGTTTCTCGTCTGTGTCCTCAGAGCTGCACTGGTGGCTTATTGCTGGGTTTTAAAGATGTTTTTAACTGAACATATGTTTTTTTTCTAATTTGTGTGTCTTTAAAAATGATTAAACAGTAGTTTAAAAATATATGTGTGTGTTTGCTGATTTCAGAGGCTTTAAATTCCACCTCTAGATCTGAATATCAGGCCTGTCTTGAGAAGCAATGGTCTTTTTTCATGGAAGGATTCTTCAGTTGAATGGTAATACTCTCAGGAGTCATTGACTTTTTAACTGGTTAAAAATTCTTTAAAAGAAACTATTGTCACGTTATAAACATTTTGGGAGGCAATTAAAAGAACCTTAGGTTAGTATACAGTATCTTGTGTTCTCTCTTAAAACAGACTTATAAAGTGAAGAGGGTGCTGACTCTTCTCAGATACAAAGAAAAAGAGTTGGCTTTCCCAGTCCTGCGGTTGGCACTTTCATTGGCCTTGTATATGGATCTGGTCTTTGCTTTTGAGAAGCAGAGCACTGGGACGGCCGCTCGGTTTCGGTACCATGATTACAGACTTAAGGGAACCTTGGGGGGCACTTCCAGGCTCTTCTAGATGCTGTCGTGAACAGCTGGGGGGAAAACATCTTCTATTAACTTGTACTGTTGTACAGAGTTGCTAGATGAACACGTGTGAGTAAGTCCAGTTGTGGTGCTTTCTCACTGGAAGGCCTTGGACTTGATGGCAGATTTAAATGACCCCATTTTGAGATTCATGATAGTGAGCCACGACCGGGAGCAGCACGGACCCAGGAGCTGCCTGCCAGCACCGCACTTACACGTGCTTGTCCCGACAGGCGTGACAGCGAAGGTAACGTGATTCGCTCCACGGTTAGGAAGGCCAGGAGGCCAGGTGATAACAGGACTCCTATTGTACATAGATGAACATTGTAAGGTGTTTCGTATTTTACGAAAGTCATTAAATGACTTCCAACCGAACGTCCTGGGTAAGTAAAGAACAAGTCACGGCTCTTGCCTGTGAGGAGCTAATAGTCACCATATAATATGGTAAGTGCTTTATTAGAGGCAAGTACAAGGGTCTTGGGGCTATTAGAGGGGTGGGGAGCTCAGGAAGAGGCTGGGGTAGCTGCACAGAGGAGTGGCACTTGGGTTTGTGAGAAAGCGTTTTACTGCGCCGACAAAGAGGTGGGAGGTGAGTTAGAGGAAGAAAGAAAAGCATACGTCAACGATTTTATAGCGTTTACACAAGTAGAATAAAAACAACAGGAGTTATGCAAGTTTTGATCTACTGTGTGCCAACTATCTGTTTAACAATAACTTATCTTCCCCCACGTAGAAAAAGGAATAATAGGAAAACATTGAATTTAGCCAATGTTTAAGAAATGAGACTTTACAAACTATTTCAAGCATATGGTTCAGTACAGAACAATAAAACAGACTCTAGTGCCCACTGCTCAGATTGAACAGCTGTTTCTGCTTTGCCACATTAGGTTTAAAGTTTGTCTTTTTTTCATAGAAAGAACGTTGCACACGAGGCCAGTATACCTGCCCCAACCTTTGCCTTCCCCCTCCCTCCTCAGAGGTCACAACTATGTCAATGTGAGCCTTTTTTGGTAAGCTTTTCATTTAGTCACCTTATAAGCTTAGCTATGTGATTTTTAAAATAATTTTGTGCTCTATTTACTACAGTTTTCTAGGTGTTTATAGCAAGATGGGTTGTGTTGGCTCGGTCTGCTGGTTGCTGGAATCAGATGTCAGCTCAGATTTTATATGTCATTAAAAGATGGCATTTCTCTTTACTGGTAAAATCCTTTCTATTACGATGGATTTTTATTTTTCAGGTATGCTTTGTTTTGTGCTTGTGTCTTCTTTTTTTGTCACATCATCCCAAGTGATACCCATGGTGTCCGTTAGCACAGCCTGAGACTCCCGCCAGCAGAAGGGCAGGTCCGGATCCGCCAGCCGGGGCAGAGCTGGACGCACTGTGCCCAGGAGAGGGGTGCCGCGCACTGATTGCCATCCCATTTTGCAGGGTGGGCATGAGCGCAGCCTTATACAAACAGGCCTAGGATCTGAGCCTAGCCGCCAGCTGCTTACAGCCATCAGCGGGGAAGTTGGCTGCCCGGCACCCAGAGACCCAGGGCGTGTGAGGAGAGGAGGCCCTGCAGGGGGGCCGCCAGTGCCCCGGAAAGCTGAGTTCCTGTTTCTCTCTCCACGCTTTTTTAATGCACGAATCATCAGCCTTAAGAAGAGGCTAAAGAAGAAATTCGCGAGTACTGGAAATCCATCCTACGGTCCTGAACCTTTACTATAAATCTTCGGAAAAGAGTCGTCAGAGCAGCACCCCGCTTCCTTAATTGTCTCCTACACTCTGCAAGGGTCATTTTTTGCCTGTTGCTGAATGTGATGCTTAGTTTTCCATCTTTGCGTCGCTCAATCTCTGCAGCATTTGGCAATGTCGACCACTCTCTTCTTGAGATTCTTTTCTCAGTGTCTGTGAAACTGTCCTTCCTTGCTTCTCCTCCTTCCTGCCTCTGGATGATCTAAGTCAGCCGAGACCCCTCGTCCTGGCCCCAGTTCACACACTTGTCTGTTCTCATAGGTCCTCTGTGCTGGCCCTACCTTCAACACTGACCTCTGTCTCCTAACATCCCCCCCCCCCCACCAACTCCAGCTAAATATCTGCACCCGGAAATCACGAGCAAACTCAGAACATCCAAAACTGTGCAAAACGTGTGATTCCTCTCGTAGTGCTCATGTCATTAAATGTCGTGAATATTTCCCTCGTTACCCAAGTCAGAAGCCTGTGCAGCACCCTCTCGCTTCTCACTCTTTCTTCCTTACCCACCATCACATGTCGCCAGCTCCCGTGTGTCCCGTCTCCCAGACAGCTGACTCCATCTCACCGGCCTTGCCTCCTCCTTCCTCACCTAGTTCACGGCAGGGACCTCCCAACTGGTCCTGCATCCTCCAAGCATGTCATTCTGTAACATGCAGCCTCGAGTCATCTCTCTAAAGTCAACAAATTGGGTTTTTATTTTCCTGCTTCAAAAATGAAACTTAACCAAAGCCTTTGTGATAAATTCAAACTCTTAAGTATGGTGGAAAAAAACTTTCCATGATCTAACCCCTGCTTACCCTTCATCATGCTTCTCTCTCCTGACTTACACCCCTCCCAGTACACACATGCTGCCGTAGATTGAGTCTGTCCCCCTAAAATTCATGTTGAAATCCTAACTCCAAGGTGATGGTATTTGGAGGTGGGGTTTTGTGGGTGTGATAGGTCATGAAGGGAGGCCCTCGTGAATGGGGTTTAGTGCCCTTATAAAAGACTCCAAAATGATCTGAAAAAGAATATATATAGATATATAGATATCCCTTTCCTGTATACCTGAAACTAACACAACATTGTAAATCAACTATACTTAAATCAAAAATAAAATTCAATTTAAAAAAGACCCCTGAGGGCCTCCCTGGTGGCGCAGTGGTTAAGAATCCCCCTGCCAATGCAGGGGACACGGGTTTGAGCCCTGGTCCGGGAAGACCCCACATGCCGTGGAGCAACTAGGCCCGTGCACCGCAACTACTGAGCCTGCGCTCTAGAGCCCGTAAGCTACAACTACTGAGCCCACGAGCCACAACTACTGAACCCTGCGCGCCTAGAGCCCGTGTTCCACAACAAGGGAAGCCACCGCAGTGAGAAGCCCGCGCACCGCAACAAAGAGAAGCCCCCGCTCGCCGCAACTAGAGAAAGCCCACGTGCAGCAACAAAGACCCAACACAGCCAAAAATAAATAAATAAAATAAAGTTATTTTAAAAAAAAATGAGAAAGACCCCTGAGAGCTCCCTTGCCCCTTCTACCATGTGAAGATACAGCAAGACGTTTGCAGTCTGCACCCTGGAAGAGGTCTCTCACCAGAATTTGACCATGCTGGCACCTTGGTCTCCAGCTCCAAGCCTCCAGAACTGTGAGGAATAAGTTTCTGCTGTTGATAAGCTGCGCGGTCTCTGGTACTTTGTTAACCGCGTCTGAACAGACTAAGGCAGCTTATGCTCAAGCCACGCTGGGTAATCATACTTCCTCCAGTCTCTCTCCCTTGCCTCCTACCTGCTGCTCCTTTTACCCAGAATTACCATCTACACCGCATCCTCCCCACCTCTCCCCTCCAGCTCACTCCTGCTTCATCATTGGGATGCAGCCTGATTGTCACAGTCAGAAACGTTCAGTGAGCTTGTGCTGTATGCCAGGTACTAAGATGAATGCTAAGCGTCAAACAGATGCTTTTCTCTAGGCAGCTCTTCCTGGACCTTCCCGTCACAGGTTCTCTATTCTCATATGCACCTTACACTCACCACACAGTGCTATAATTTTTAATATATAATATATATTTGTTCAGAGTTGCACAACCAAAGAAGGAAGTAGAGTGATGAATGCAGAACAATATACAAATTCATAATTATCTGCTATTTACCCCAGACTCATAAACTAATTCCTTTAGCTGCAGGACCTCCATTTCCAAGGACCCTCATTACCATCAACTTGTGGTTGATGTAGGAATAGATTCCCAAAGTCTCCACATTGCGTGGTAGAGACACAAACTAAGATGCTTAAGTCCTGGAGGCCACATTTAAGGCACAAGGACCACGTACATCTCAGTTATGGGTATAAACAGAATCATTTAGAAAATCAGTCATCGTTACGCATTTGCTAAACTGAAACAACCTCTACTGCTTGATACTAATAAATTGCCTTTCACACAAAGCAACAAGGTTTTGTGGAATTTGATTAATTTTAGAAAATCTTCAGTATGGCCCAAAATAAAACAAAAACCTTAACACTAAGACCGAAGGTGTTTTGTAGGCAAGATTAAATATTTTCTATCCAGACCTTCGGATTAGGAATTATTTCATCGGTTCCTCCACACCCACACTAACTGATTGTCCCCCCCCCCACCTTTATATTAGGCACATCGTAGCTCGTAAATGTATTCAAATAAGTCAAACAAACACCCATCATTCTGTCACTGATAACCGATTTTAATATTCTGGGGTATTTCTAGTCTTTTTTCCTGTTGCTAGATAAACGTGTGTATTTTGCAAAATAATTTTGTAAGCTTCATTTTTCACTGATATTTTGTACCTCTCTTTCCTTATTTCACCTAATAAGTTTACTTAGAGGGGCAATACCAAGAAGAAAAGAGAGAAATGAAGGATGTAGTTAATATGCAGATTAAATAAACCACATGTTCATTGAACCCTACTCCAACCCATAAAAACAGAAAATCAGTTGTCAGGTTCATTTATAAATGAATTTGAAGCAGGATGAGAATAAGTCACATCTGCTTCTCTCCCTTTATACTGGTGCATAGTATTTTCCTGAAAGTACTTTTCTTTCAGGGGCACATTAGGCCATATACAGATAAAATCATTTAAAACTCTTATAAACTTTCATCAAGAACAGAAAAGTGGATAATGGAATGATTCAAGATAGATCCAATATAAGGAAACAGCCCAGATGACTGTCATCTGACTTTCTGAATCAGTTTGCTCGGGGAGAGACTGACTAATAATGAAGAACTAAGGAATTTTATGCCAATAATCATGTGCTCCTGACGTTTTATTCCATTAGAAATATGGACCCATAAACCACAATGTGAGTAAATATTTTTAGTATATGATGGTGCAACTTCCTCTGTGAATGGCTAAACAATTTGCACTTCATACTGCCACAGTGAGTACATCGAAGTGTCATTTATGTCTGGAGTCATAGCATTTCAACATGTTTATGTTTGTCAAGTCATCTCCATTTTCATCACTATTGAAAATAGAAAGCTTGCTATCCCCCTGCAGCTCTGTACAGCCCATCTTTCCCCAACTCCTCCAAACCTGCCACTCTCCTGGGACACATGGCACGTTGTTAGTAAAGTCTCCCCTATTTCCTCTTAACTCTTTCCTCCACCTTTTTTTTTTTTTTTTTTTTAATGGCTGTGTTGTGTCTTCCTTGCTGTGCGAGGGCTTCCTCTAGTTGAGGCAAGCGGGGGCCACTCCTCATCGTGGTGCGCGGGCCTCTCACTATCGCGGCCTCTCTCGTTGCGGAGCACAGGCTCCAGACACGCAGGCTCAGTGATTGTGGCTCACGGGCGCAATTGCTCCGCGGCATGTGGGATCTTCCCAGATCAGGGCTCGAACCCGTGTCCCCTGCATTGGCAGGCGGATTCTCAACCACTGCGCCACCAGGGAAGCCCCACCTTTTGCTCTAATGAAAACCCACGTCTCTCCCAGGACGTGACATCCCTTGCTGACCTCACAAGTAGTAGCTGGTTTCCCTCGCTCATCACTGGGCCTGGAGGTGGGGTAGGTGCCCTCCCTCCTGCTCACTGTCACGTGCAGACAGTGGTCCCTGCTTTCTTCCTGAAACACTGGAGTTTAGAAGCGCCTGTCATCCCTCTCTCCTGCCTCCATCTCCAGACTTCCCTGGGTGACTCCCCGCCAGAGAAGATGAGAGGCTGACTGTTGTCACTCTCCAACACAAGGCCCTGGATGATGTCAACATCCTTAGAGAAGAGCCTGCCAACACTGGCCTCCCAGCTCCCTGACCTGCCCCCCGACCTTGCTATCACCAACAGTCTCCATTTCCAGCACTCCACTCCCAACCCCCTCCAACTTGCCCTCTCACTTCCTCTAGTACACAGACTCCATCAACTCTTTGACGCCACCATACATGCTTATATTCCAGTGATCTTAGCCCATGTCCTCACTCTTCCCTACCCTGCTTAAACTCTCTGTTCTGTAGTTAGTTTATAGTAATGCTACTGCTACAGCCCTGTAGACTGCCACAGGCTTCTGTCCTAAAAGCACAGGGATTCTGATGAATTCTGTATTGTGTGATTCAGCAAAAAAGAAGAATGAAGTAAGTGCCGAATCATTGTAAAAAAATACATATATTCTGAAATAAAAAGTTTATTTTATATATGTATATAAAATAGTTTAGATACATAATAAACTTTTAATTTTAGAATAGTCTTAGATTTACAGAAAATGTGGTGAAGATAGTACAGAGTTCCCACATATCCCCACACAGTGTTTCCCAACTGTTAACATCTTACGTTAGTGTGTACGTTCGCCACAGCTAATAAACCAGTGCTGAATAAAGGCCACACTTTATTCAGATTTCCTTAGCCTTAGTTTTTTCCTAACGCCCTTTTCTGTCCCCAGATGCCTTGCAGGACACGTTAGTGGTTATGTCTCCTTAGGCTCCTCCTGACTGTGACAGTTTCTCAGACTGTCCTTGTTTTTGATGACCTTGACAGCTCTGAGGACTACCGGTCAGGTATTTGGCAGAACGTCTCTCCATTGGGAATTTGCCTGAAGTTTTTCTCCTGAACATATTCTGACAGGAGAGGACTTCCTTTTTGAGAAGGTGCAGATCTTCTGCTTACAATTTTACCTGCCTAGTGTTAGAAGTAACGTTTATAGACTAGCTTCTGGCTCCATCTGTTACAGACCTTGTCTTCCATCGTCCAGATGCTTCAATGCTGGGTATCCCAGGACATCTTGTTCCAAATACACCTAGAACCTGACTTTCTTTCCTGCCACTACTAGGTGCCCCTGTTCAAGCTGTCACCTTTCACTTGTGTTACTACAAAAGCCTCCTAAATGTTCTCCTATGTCCCTCCCTTGTTACCCCTGAAGGTCCATTTTTCACACAGTAGGTAGAATGAGTTTTCTAAAACAGCTCAGGTGTGTTCCTTCTCCGTCAAAACCCTATTTTCACGGGCAGTAAAATTCATCTTTGTGGTCGCAGAAGAGGCCCTGCCCACCCTGGCCTCTGGGGTATCACCTCCTCCTTTCCCATCTCTCTCATGCTGCTCCAGCCACCCTGCCCTTGCTGTTCTCTGAACACGCCAAGCACGTGGCCACCTCTGCGGCTGTGTATCTACTGTCCCCTTTGCTGGAACTGTTCTTCCTCCAGATGGTGCACTTGAACTGCCTCTCCTCCAAACAGTGCCTGGCTTCTGCGCCTGCGCACCCTAACCATCTGCTGCATGTTCCCTTTCTCCATGGCACCTACCTCTGTCTGCTGACTGTTGGCTTGTTGTCTGTCTTCCTCATTGGAATATAAGGTCCATGAGGGGAGATGGTAGGGATTTTATCCTCACTGCTGTATCCCTGGCATCTAAAAGGGTGCTGAGTGAAGCTTATAGTGGCTCATTCACTTATTCAAGATGCATCTGGCACGTAACAGGGGTTCATGAGTTTGGGTGAGTAAAATGAATGAGTGAGTGAATGGAGCCTGATCCTACAACTGAAAGCCTCTACTGATATTCCTGGTATATCCCTAAGTAGACATCCTGTAGCTTTTTCATTATTTTCTTGTGAGTAATCTCCTAGTAGGTCTCCAGGGGGTTCTGTTAGCTGGGGTTACCAAAGTTTTATACTGACTGCACATTGTTCCAGGCTTAGTTTTCAGATACCTTGATACACTGCTATTTGGCTGGTATTATCTACTTTTCTTTATACCCCTCCCATACTCTGGTTATATAACTGTATTCGTCATTTTTTGACTATACCTCACTCACATTCCTGCTTAAAATGCTTCTACCTGCTGGAAGAACCAGCTCAAATCTTATCTTGACTAAGAAGTCTTCCCAGCTTCCTCCAAATTGTAGTCTCTCTTCCTTTTCACAGCATACATCAAAATATCCAGAGTGAAGCATGAAGAGAAAAAAGAGTTAGAAAACACAGAGAAGAGAGTCGGAGCTGTAGAAGATATGGTGAAAAGGTCTAGCCTGTGAGTGATTGGAGTCCCAGAAGGGGAGAAGAGAGATGTTAGAGAAATGTCTGATGTTGATAAAAAGTGTCAGTTACTGTGAACTTTACGGGTAAACAGTGGAACCTCAAAGGGCCAGGAAGGGTAATCCCAAAAAATATTACAATTTATTATAAAGTGATAGTAATTCAGGCAGTGTTGTATTGGCTCAAGGATACGCAAATGCATCAATCAATCAAGTTGAAGTCAATTTAACTCAATAAAGAACCACTTGGTAAGCAGTTTGGAAGTAGAGGAGAAAAGATTTAATACTTCATAAGAAACACATGGAAAAGCAGCTATCTTTAGGATAAGTATTTTAATTGAAGTACAGTTAATTTACAATGTTGTATTAGTTTCAGGTATACAGCAAAGTGTTTCAGTTATACATATATACATGTGTGTATATATATAAATATATATATATATAAATATATATTAATTATTTTTCAGATTCTTTTCCCTTACAGGTTATTACAAGATATTGGGTATAGCCCTGTGCTATACAGTAGGTCCTTGTTGGTTATCTATTTTATATATAGTAGTGTGTATATGTTAATCCCAAACTCCTAATTTACCCCTCCCCCCCAAATGTTGGTTTTAAAGAAAGCTATAGGTTATATGATTAGAATCATTAGTAACAGAGGAGTTGAATTTAATGCTATGTTAAATGATGTGCTATCCTAAATTTCTAATGTATCTTTAGCAAGCAAAACCTGCTTGATAATTTAAAATATGAAAAAATGACACTAAATTTCATGATTAAGGTAAGAGACAGGTGTAATTTCAAAACATATACCAACTAGCAGATCTGAATTACATAGTTTTTATGGCACAATAAAATTAAACATTAATTCATAGTCTCATCCAGCTGAAGGGGTTGAAAAAATCAACCAGTGGACCGAATGCAATATTAACTATCCCTTTCTGTTCCCGCTCTTGTTCCCTTTTATGGGAATCCGTGTTGATGAGTGAACTTTGGCTTCAGAGGCTAGGAGGGATTCAAGGTTCCAACTTAGCTAGAACGAGATGCTGAGATCCTGGAAATGGAAAGAGTTCCACATTTTCAAGAAGGGAACAAAGCACTAGACCTCTTACTAACTTAAGGTTGCCCTAAAAATGCTTTTGATATAAAACTCAAAATGAGTACGGTTGGGTGTCAACCTTGAGTAGGATTTCCTGACCATGTAACGCCCATTCCCACCTCCTGGTCGATGTAGTTCCCCGACCCCTGCTGACTCTCCTCATTGCTTAGAGGGCTTTGCTCTCCTCCCACCAATCCCCAGACACCGCTCGCTCTTCTGAGCTACCATGTCCTTGGGGCTTAGCCTATGCCATCTGGAGCTGATAGTATTTTCTGTTAGCATATTACCCATCTCCCTAATTGGATTGAACTCTCATAGCGGGGCCCCGAATCTTCAATCTCTGTTAGTGAGTAAGAATTTGGCAATTTTTTTTTAAATTAGTATTTTACTTTTATTTATTTATTTGTTTATTTATTTATTTATTGGCCATGCCACGTGGCTTGCGGGATCTTAGTTCCCCCACCAGGGACTGAATGTGGGCCCACGGCAGTGAAAGAGCTGATTCCTAACAACTGGACCGCCAGGGAATTCCAAAGAATTTGATGATCGAAAAGAGCTTTAGAGAGACTAAAACAGCCATGGCAAGGCAATGGGTTGGCAACACCAACATGTGTCTGCCCTGCTGGTAGCTTCGTTTGACTTAGGTTGAGCTTGCCAACCTCTAAAACCCAAAGTCGTTTTTATATTGATTCAGTTATAACTCTTTCTCTTTCCTCCAACTCTTCGTCTGACTCTTTTTCCACCACTCCCTGCCCGCCCCCCACTTGAAGGCAGGATTTTATATTTGCCCCTCTTCTATTGCCTCTCAAATCTGTGCTTAGCTCTGTCCGGGAGTGTGTTCCTTTTCGTCTGGCGCCATCCCAGAGTTGAGGAAATGTCCTTCCACCTGTTTTTTGTGTAGCAGGAACATGCTGATTAAATGAGTCAGGGAGGAGATTGGCAAAGCTATCAAGAGAAATGATAGCGACAACCATCACTCCTCAAGGCAAGAAATGACATCTTAGGAACCTCCCTGTTACCCATCCCCTTCTCAATAAGAAATGTTTAAAATAATGACTTTGGTCCATAAAGTTTTTGTTTCAAATCTCTGTTTAAGACGTCAGAGGACTCTGAGTGGTAAATTAGGGGAGATCTCTCTTCTTCAAATATCTCTGTGTTTTCCAAATACTTTATAATGAACACATATTCCTTTTAGAGTCAGAGAAAAACATTTTTTAAAGCAAGATGGTATGTGAAACATCTTAAGATTTCCATGGAAAATCTGATGTACAATGAAACTGAAACCATGTAAAAAGATTGGACTGCTGAAATCATCATCCCAAGATGCTGATACTGTTGAAAAAGATGAAAGCGTGATTAAAATTACAGTTTTGGGTGGGGAGAGTGGTGAGGAATGGAAAGATAACTCACATTTTTCCTCCTCCATAATACATGACAAGTAAAAAAGCCAGACTCTTGAAGTGATTTGAGTGATTCTGCTGAAGCAAGAAACGCTTAGTATGCCTCTGCCAGAAAGATTTAGGCGAGCTGCATAAACCGTAAAGAGACCAATGAAAGTGGAGAGAGTGATGGATTTGAAACAAAACTGAGGAGGAAGCATTTCAGTTCTATTTTACAAGTCATATCATCGCAAGATCAGAGTCTGAGTCCATAAATATGAAAGGAGTCGACAGCATTTGGCAGAAGTTGGAAAATATTTAATTTATTAAATGTAACCATAATGTAGATAAAGAAGAATGGGCTACAGTGGGATCAAAAAGCTACTTTAAACAAGGCCCTACTGTATAGCACAGAGAATTATATTGAATATCCTACGATAAACCATAATGGAAAACAATATAAAAAAAGAATGTATATGTATGTATAACTGAATCACTTTGCTGTACAACAGAAATTAACACAACATTGTAAATTAACGATACTTTAAAAAAAAGTAATTAAAAAAAAGCAACTTTATCTTTCCTCAAGACAGCTCCTGTAAATGCTCCCTTCTCCTTCTTGTTTCCCAGACAAAATTTCTAATAGGTCTCATAATTTTTGTAATTTTTCTCATTACTCTTGGATCATTGACTATCACCTAGTCACGTTTGGTCATTAAAAATTCTCATTTTAGTAATGAAATGCCTGGCCTGGACTACTAATAAAACCCCGAACGTAAGATTTCTCCCGTCCCCAGTTCAGGCCTGCAATGGAGGGGGGACCCTAGCTGATAACCCTATTCCCTGCTCCAGGCTTCTCCCCTTTCCTGCCATCCTTGAACCCGACCCTTCTCTCATCTTCCATTCAAACATTTGCCAAAGGAAAGCCTGTTTCTAGTAGCTTCTTTCCAGGCTGTCATCTGGACTGCTTTTAAAATGTGCCTGAAGGGACACCGTGTACACCGAATATCTTCAGGATTTCTATCTGGGGAGAAGAAGTGGGGAGGGGATTCAGGTAGTGTGGGTGATGGTCTTAGTGTCTGGGACTCAATGTCCCACTTCTAGACCGGGATTTGCAAAGTCCTTGACCGAGAAGCCCCCAGCTGCGGTGCAGCGGTGCTCGGGACCACCTCAGCTGGAGGACCACTGCTTGCTGTCCCACCCGCCCCCCTGCTTTCTGTTATGTTCCAATCGTCCCCAAGAGAGACGTTCTGGTGGCGCTGGTTCACTGCTGCTCAGTGTGGCTCACGCCTGCTGGGCATGAGCCAGCCTCCTGGACTTGCTGTGGAGAGGCCAGCTCACCAACCAGGCGTTGCTTCCTGGAGTTACAGAAATTACGGGGTGAAGCGGCTGGGGGTGGTCGTGGTGAGGCGGTCTGGAACGGTGAGGACTGTCACGGGGGCAGCTCTCTTCTCAAAACGGTGTTCCATAGGGGAAGCACTTAGGGACTCAAGACCCCTTCTCCCTGAGTCACCATTTCATAGCGGACACACCTCAGTGAGATCTTGCAGGGCCCAATCTCTGCTATGGAATCCACATTTTCCCTTTGTGTCCCCAGGCTCATCCAGAAAGCCCGTCAACATCCCAGGGGAAGAGCAAATCTCTTGGAGAGTAGCTAGTGGTCAAGAGACTCAAAGACAAGGTTTAATGTACAGACAACTTTCCTGCAAGAAGAGCAACCCAGATTTGCCCCAGTACTAGGAATCCTGGAAACAAATCTAACCATCGTGGGATGAGAGTGCAGCTTTTTCACACATGGTAACCCAGAGGTGTCAGGAAGTGTAGGAAGTCTCATCTCATTTTTAATATTTTTGCCCAGGGATTCTTAACCACTTTTGTATTGTAGCCCTTTTTGGCAGACAGGTAAGACCTACGACTGCCTTCTCAGAATGTGTTTAAATAGATAAAAATAAAATCAATATGATTACAAAAGACACCAATAATATTAAAATGCACTCATTAAAATATTTAAAAAACAACCCCCCACCCCAAAAATAACAAGAACGAAAAAGAAAGCCTTTCAAACGCCTTGCTGATGATTCAGATGGTTCCTTATGATAGAGCCCTGGCTCCCACGCTGGGGCCATAGATCCCTGTGAAACCACAGATTCCAATTCCCATGTCGCTTTCACAACCAGTGGCTACTAAAAGGCCGCCTGCTATACTGTGTAGGTCCTCGAAAACTTGCTTGACACTGAAAAGGGATATTTATATCTGCTATCACCGATTTGGACACAATGGGACAAAAACCACGTCTGAGAACGGTGTTCCGTTGGAAGATATTTTAAAAATCCCCAGCAAGGGTCGAGTTTTGACTTTTAGAAGGATCTACGGATGATTTTGATGTGCCACCTTTGGGCACCATTGAAAAGCATCTGAAATGGATCACGCTGGCAACTCATGGAAAAAGCCAACAAGGAGCCAACACGTGGCTCCATCAGATGTTGGTGTGGCGTGCATGGGCAATGAGAGGACGCCCCAAAGCGTGTGACGAGGTCATAAATGGTGCTCGTTCTTCCTTAAAGGCTTTCCAAGGCCACACACTGCTCTAAACAGGGTGAGGGAAGCTGGTGCGGAACCAGAATGGAGTGAACCTTATAGTGGGGGCGAGACAAGGAAACAGGTTAAATATGCCTTAACACATACTTTTGGAACACCTACTGTGCCCCAGGACTGTGGAGTAAGAAGGTGAATACAGAAGATGGATGATGAACTCTGGTTGAGGTCATGCAGAAAGCTACACAAGAGGGGACTGCTTAGGCTGCCTCTTAAAGGACAAATAGAATTCATCTGTTGGACTCAGCTGGACAAGAGGCAGGAAAGGCTATCCAGGGGAGAGGGAACCACACTTTGGAAACAAAATGGAGACGAGAAAGAGCATGGCCCGATGTTCCAGGAACTGAACTTGCCAGCCTAGGGCGGGGCAGGATGGGAGGAGAGTGGTGGACAGTACAATGGCAAGAAGTCTGGCAGGGGCCAGCTCCAGAGGAGCCTTGCCTGTTAAGTACTATTTGGGAATCTGCTCTATGGAAATGGAAGGCTGCTGAGGAGTTTAATCAAAGAAGTGACATGATCCCAATCTCCTGGGGAGATGGTTAGTGGGGCACCAGCAGAGGCAGGGAGGGTAGTTGGGGGCTTTTGATATATAGTCCTGGTGGGGAGCTTCTGAAGCCTTTAAGCAGCTCAGGGGTGATGAAAGTGGCTGCAGTCAGGCGGTGTGGGCTGATTGGATGACGTTAGGGAGGGGCGGAGGGAGGTGCATGACTTCCCAATTCCTGCCTCGGTGGATGGGGGCAGGAGACAGGTCCCCCGACAGTGTCACTACAGGAGGATCACACCAGGTCGGGAGGGTGACGAGTCCAGCTTTGAGATGAACTCTGAAAACATTAACCAATTTGCAGGGAGGTGAAATCTGAGAGGAGCAGCTAGAGAAATGGGAGGAAAACGAGGAGAATCAGAGTCACAGAAGCCGAGGGAGGTGAACATTTCCAGGAGGGAGTCGCGAGGGAAACTGTGAGTGGAAAAAAGGTCAGTCACATTTGGCCGCCGGCAGGTCAGAGGTTCCTTCTGCAGAGACCCGGGTGAGGCCGGGCTGCCGGGCTGCAGAGGGGGGAGTGAGGAAGCGGGGGAGGCGGTGGGCTCTCTGGGTCGGGAGATTAGATCCCACAGGTGTTCTGGGTTCAGGAGGACGGGATTTCAGCTAGCCTCCATTCGCAGTATGTTTGCAGAGTCGTCTGAAGTTATAATTGCGGTTTATTTCTCTGCATAAGCTTTGATGATAATGGTGAACTGGGATAAGAAACTCGCCATAATATGAAGAGTGACACTGAAGATGAAGAAAATATTGCCTGGGGCGCTTGCCAAAATACGCCAAAATTTGGAGGCCAGAGAGAAGGTGCCGAGGGCGGCAGGGCTGGGTGACTCGCTTCCCTCGCCCCAGCCCTCCTACCCCCCGTTGCTCCCGCCGGCGCCGGCATCCCCACCCAGCCCCGCCTCCTTCGGGCTCCCGGGGCGGATACGGGGCGTGGCCACCCGCCGCCCCGCCCCTCAGCCCGGGTCACGTGATCTGTCAGTTTGCGGAGATTGGGGGGAAAAATGGCCGCCGGCTGAGGTGAGGGCGACGCGCTGAAAGCCGCGGTCTCTCCCTTTCTAGTCTTCTGACAGCGCCTGCGGCAAAGCGGGCCCTTTCTGCCCGAGCTGTGGAAGCCGTCCTGGGTCCAGGTTCTGAGACGGTCGGTGTGGTGGTCGGCGGGGAGGGGCCGTGGTGGGGTGTGTAGGGGGACGAGGCCGAGCGAGGAGGGAGCGGAGGAAGGGTGAGGCCGGGTGTGGGGAAGGGGCCGTGGCCGGGTGAGGGGGGCGCGAGGCCGAGTGCGTGTGCGGGGTCGAGGGAGGGGAGGGAGGGGGCGGGGTGGGGCCGGGGGGCGCCGGTGTTCGGCTTTCCGGGCGGGTCCGCGCTTGCTGGGGCGCCGGGAAGGTCTTGGACTTGCTGTCGCAGGTGGTCAGCCTTTTGCTGGGGTGAGATGGGGGATGCTAGTGAAACAAGTGTCTTTTGGTTTGGTTTTCGGAGCAGCCGCAGGCACACCCACCACCTCAAGAACCCCCTTAGCTGGTACCGCTAGGGCAGGCGTTCGAGGTTTCTTTCCCTGGGCTTCCACGGAGGAGGTGGTTGGTTTTTCTCCCTTTGCTTTCATATTGGGCTCCATTACGCCATTGTCCTGTGCAGGCCGTTATATCAGCAAAATATCTGCAAGCCATTGATTACGACGCTTCCTTGACTAATTTATAGGGAAGCGATTTGTCAGCCAGTAACGTTGGATTATTTTTCTTTAAAATTGTTTTGACACATAGTCAGGTTTAAACCAGTGAAGAATATTTTCTTATTAATAACTATTTATGGAGCCATCTTTGCTAGCCGCTAGGGGGCACTGGTTAAAAATGTAGCTTTCTTAGCCTTACCCTCAGAATTCCCATTCAGCGGGCCTGGGGTGTGGCTCAGGAATCACCCCTTCAGACAGGTGACTGTGATACGTTCTGTCACTGTCCCCACCTTGACGACACTGAGGATCAGACATCTAAATTTTTTTAAAGCACCTTAGGAGACACTGATGCAGAGCCAAGGGTGAGAAATGCGGCAGCAAGGTTGTGTTCTTTGTTCTCTAGCTTTACGAGCGTGGACACTTTCATCAGAATCATTTTGGGGTGCTTGTTAAAATGTCAGTGTCTGCGCCCCAGATCTACTGAATAGGATTCTCTGGGGGGAGAAGCCCAGGGAATTTGTGTATTGATAAGCTTCCTGAGTAACTTTGATGCACACAGGTTTGAGAATCTTTGTTTTACACTCTGTGCGAGTGATTTCCAGGTCTGTTTTTCCAAAAACTGGGTGGATTCTCCAACCCAGGTTTTTTCGAGCACCTCACGTTCAGCATGCAGGAGTGGTGGGGAAGGAGGAGATACTAACCAAACAGAGGAAGGTCCTGACCTTCTCCGGACTTCACTTTTTTCTTGTTAGTGACACCACCATCCTCTCATCACCTATGCTTGGTATCTAGTCATCTTTGACCAGTTCTTTCATTTCTGGTCACAAAATTTTTAAAATTTCTACATCCAGAATCTCTCTTCTGGATATTTTGGTAGGTCAAAGGGTCCAATATGGGGGATTTTATACTGTTCAAGTTCATATCTCTCACTTCTTCTGCATCCCTACCGCCTGTCCCCTCTCGTGTGGGCTCTTCTGGTGGTTGTCTGACTGGCATCCAGGGTTCTGATTCTGGGCCGCATACACTGCTGGGGGAAATTTTTCCTAGGATCATGTGAGTGTGCCATCCGCCTCTTCCTGCTTTTGCTCAGTTTCTCTGCTGCTATATTAGTCAGGGCTGTTGAGAAGGCGAGGGACGGAGATGTACTCTTTTACCTCAGGGAGAAGGAGATTTGCAGGACTGACTGAGAATCGGAAGGAAATCGGGATCTAAGGCAGCTCCACCTTCTGTAGACCTCTCAGGGGCCACGTTTGTCTTCTCACTTAGGAGGAGTCTTCTCTGTTCACATCTGTTGGATCCCCTCTCTGCTGACTGGCTGAGAGGAATCTCATTGGCCCAGCTTATCTTGTGAGCAGTCACCTGTCCTCATGTGCTCGTCACTGGTTGTGGCTGATGGTAGAGAACATGGCTGTGGAGGGTAGCGGGAGCTGTGGGCAGGCAGAGTCCTACAGAAGAGGCGTATTTAGTACACCTATGCAGTTATTCAGTCTGGCAGTTATCTTCGATGTTTCTACTTGCCCTGGACCTGTAATAGGTTCTGGGGACATAAGAACAAAAGAGAGACAGCCCTTATCTTGCAGAGATTACAGATCTAACCACCCTCACTTTCCAGCCTTAGCTCTAACTTTTTACTTACCGTCCCTATCCACGCTGTTCATTGTTTCCTGGACACACACTACATAGTCACTCAGCACGCTCTGTGTTCCTTCTGTTCCTTTTGCCTGGTATGCCCTTCTTCCATTTCCCACCAGTGGACCCATTCTTCAAGGATCAACACAAAGTGATACTTCCGTGATATTCCAGTAAGAGTAGGAACTTCTCTTCAGAACTCTCATAGCACTTTGGATTTCTCCAGCACTGTTCTACCTTAAATTATGACTTGGATTTATCTGGATACTACACATTTGCTTTTTGAATTATGTTGGGCAAGTTACTTGTGTATGAAACCTGTTTTCTCATCTGTAAAATGAGAAATAATACTTAAGATTATTGGAAAATCAAATAGATCATAGATATAGAAGCATCTCATAAACTATAAGGTGACGTGTAAATGCTCTTTTCGTGATGAAGTTCTTTTATGTCTCCTAGTGAACGGTAAGCTTGTTGAAGGCTTGATAGGAATCCACTAAAGGCTATCACAGGCCTTGCACATGATGGTGCCCTGGAAATATTTGCAGAACAGATGAGATCTTGCCCCCTGGGCTGCCTTCGTTCACCTGATGCCTATTGAGCCTGTCCTTTGTTCCTGGAAACGTGTCAGGCATGGGGGAAACAGTGGTGACCAAAGCAGACATGCTTCCTGCCTGGGAACACAGTCACTGCAATGAAGTGCAGTGTATCTTTAAGGAAGACTGAGAAAGGAGGAGGGAGAGAGGAGGCCCTAAGCTGGTCTGGGAGGGGGGTGGGCGGTCAGGGAAGCCTCACTGGGGGAAGTGACTTTTAAATTGAGACCTCTAGACTCTCTGTTGGTGGGTTGGGCATACGTGTCTGTCGGGATGTCGGGATGATGGGGAGGAGATCCTGGTCCTTGTGAGGGGGAGGGGGAGGATGGCTTCAAGCTGACGGAATTTCTGAGAATGACAAGAGCGGAGGATGGGACGTGGGCGGTGAGGGTATTTGTTTTTAGGTGAGAATGGAACCTGTTGAAAGGATTCATTTAAGAGGGAAAGCACGGCTAATCAAAAGTGAAGCCTCTGAGGGAGGGATTGGGAGACCTGGCCATCGAAGAACATGATCTGATTTACTGGGCACACTTGAGATCAAATTCTTGATTTGTTAGAAGCCTGGCTCATGGGAATCATTTTATAACTGTCAGCTGTGGTAGACTGTTTTCTCCTGTTAAATTAATAAATGTGATGTGACGATCAAATTCAATTCAGGAAACATTTAACAATTCTTTAATATGCACAAGAAACGGTTTTAGGCGCTTCTGAATTTGTGAAGGTAAGACTTGTGAAGTTCCTCCTGGTAAGAAACTTAACAGTAAAGAAGGGATGGGTGGATGAATGCAGAGATTACCAGAATTCCAGGCGTGTAATGCTGAACGATCAGCAAAGCCTGCTCTAATATTTCCCCCTAAATACACAAAGTAGAGAATCGTAATGAACCCTCATGTACCCATCCCCCAGCTCCAGCCAACCAATTTTATTTCAGCCATTTCTCTCTTCCCCCAGTCACCTCTTTTCTCCTCCAGTACTTTAAAGAGCCCTAAGTCTCCACAGGGCAGAAACAGTGTATTATTCAACTTGTCAGTGATAACCTGAAGCATTGTAAATTACAGACTTCCAACAGACTACTGTTAGATCGAACTGTTATTCAATTATGGCTGTGTAGAATTGCATTTTCTCAGAACTGTATGACAAAGGTAGATCACCTTTCCTTAATAGAGTCGTTTAAAGAATATCTTTCAGGTGGCTTAAGGCAAGGCAGCTTCAATTTTTTTTTTTTTTTTTTTTTACTATTAACCATTTTCTGCTTAATCTTAGTCTAAAGGGATCTAAGTCTAAAGTCTTTTAATATTAGTCACAATCTATGAGTGATAACTTTTTAAGTTTTATGTATCTCAAGGTTATACACATACCATCCACATAACAGATTGGGGGAGAGAGGTAACAAGATTTTAAAATCTTAAGATTTTCAATTTTTTTTTTTTTTTTACAACTGAGGTCAGTGTCTATAACTACTTTTCTTTACTATGCTCATTCCAGTCTTGTGTGATATTATAGTGAGGAAAAATATTTGCTCTAAATAAGGACTTTGTCAGACATTTGCATGTGTTTAAAATTTTTATTTTAAAGTAATTGCAAACTTACAGAAGACTTGTAAGAATAGTACAAAGAACTCTCTTTTACACCTTAACCAGATTCACCAGGTGTAACATTAAAATTTAGGGTGCACATAGCCTCTGTAATTATAAAATATTCCTGTTAATTCCGTAACCATTTAATGATGATGTACCAAGCCTTTCCTTAGTTGCTGAGGATGAAAAGGTGAGACATGATCTTGTTTTCAAGGATTTCAAAGTAAATGAATAATTGTGATATGTTATTATAAGTGTAATACTGCAGGTATGCATGACATATAGGTGTACTGGGTGAAACTGACCAGGGCGGGGCAGGACAGAATGAGGGGAAGAAAGGGGGGAAGGTCCCAGAGGAGGAGCCCCCTGAGGTGGATTTTGAAGGAATGTTTCGGTTTGTTGGAAAGTTAAAGACGGGTGAAGAATTCCAGGTGGGTGGATCAGTGTAGGCATGCTCGTTCGTTCTTAGATGTTGGTGTCTGCTGTGTGCCGGGCACTGTTCTACATGCTGGGGATTCAGCATCAGACAAAACAGAAGTAGTCTCTACTCTCATTGAGCTGCATTTTTGAGGTGGGATGGGCAATGAGGAGGCAGACGAAAAACCCAAAAACCAAAAAACAAAGGTTTCTTGAGCAATGCTAAGTGCTGTGTGGAAAAGTAAGGCAGGCTTATGCCATGAGGAATGATAGTGGGGGTGATGGCTGTTTCATACGCAGTGGTCAGGGACGCGCTGATCAGGTGACATTTGAACAGAAACCCTGCGTAGCCTGAGCAAAATGAAGGAGAAAGAGAGTGGTAGATAAGCTCAGGGACATGGAAGGGGCTGGAGTAGGTCAAGCAGGGCCTTTTGGGCTCTGATAAGGAATTGGGGTTTTTATTTCGAGTGAGAGGACAACCGTTGGGGAGTTTGGAGCACAGCATGGCCAAGATGCGACTCAGTGATTTAGGAGTGGGTTCCAAATGCAGCGGGCGAATTGAGCAAAGGCAGGTATGTGGAGCATGTGAAAGATACAGATTCAGGGGCTGCATCAGGACCTGCTTGTCAGAATCTCCGAGGGAAGGGCCCAGGCATCTGTGTTTTACAAGCTCGAGGTGATTCTGATGTATATTATGATTTAAGAAGCTCTGGTCCAACTTACATTTTCAAAAGATCACCTGGTTGCCTTGTGGAGGATAGACTGTGGGGAAGGCAAAATGGAGGAAGGGAGAGCAGTTGGGATCTAGGTGAGAGGTCACGGTGGCTGGACCAGGGTGGTTGTGATGGAGGTGGTGAGTGGTGGGTGACCAGATGTGAAATACATTTTATAGTTAGAACCAAAGGATTTGCTAATAGATTGAATGTAGAGTGTAAAGGGATAAGTCATGGATAATGCCAAGGTTTTGACCTTGGAAGAATGGAGCTGGAGTGGCCGTTTACTGAGACGGAGAACGTAGCAGGAGAGGCAGTGGAGCGCTTTCTTGTATTTGTGGGTGGTGGTGAGGAGGAGTGTTTGGGGGATGGGTCTGGAGTTTGGGGTTTGGATGAGTTAAGAGAGAGATGAGTGTGAGTCTTGGGAAGAGAGGGGTGGGCATTTTGAGAGCTGAGCTACGGGGCCTTGTTTTTACTCCTGCCAGTGGAGGTGTATTTGTACAAGTTTAAGGTTAGGAAAGTAATATAGTTAGTAGTAACTTTTTTTTCCTAATCCCAAATTATGATCTGATTTAACAGGTATTGTAGCTTTCTGTGAAAATGTCAGTTCTCATATCACAGAGCGTAATAAATTATGTAGAAGAAGAAAACATTCCTGCTTTGAAAGCTCTTCTTGAAAAATGCAAAGATGTAGATGAGAGAAATGAGGTAAGACCAAGTTTCTAAAATTAAATTCTTCTTACAAATATTTGTTGACTACCCACTATGTACGAGGCACTGTGCTAAGGATAAAGGTAAGTAAGAAATTTGTAGTTCTCACCCTCAGTAATGATATAATTTCTTATAGGTAAAAGTGCTTTGAATTCTGTACTGTTGGAATACATTTGAACTTATATAAATGATTGAATATTGAATTTATGCTTTATGATTGAGACTTATGTTTGGCTTTTTTCCAGATAGAACAGTCACTCTTCAAGAAGTTTAATTACTGAAATCAAAAGTGTTTCTAGGAAATTTTAGAAGAGCTTCTAGACCCAATCTTCTCATAAGTAGATTAACCAAAAAAAGATTAACCAGACAAAATTAGGACTTTCTAAAATATTTTCTTTCCTGGAGCCTCAACCCTCTTCCCAAGTTGTTCATTCCACACGCCTTGGGATTTTAAAGACTTACATCTTTAAGAGACAGTTAAATAGGTCATGTGTTCTGTTTAATGAGACAGGGAAGTATATATTGATCATTTTCATTAACTCGTATTAGATATTTCTGTTCAACAATACAAGCAAGTAAAATGTTGATTATTTTATTGTGAACAGCCAAGCTGCAACATTTTAGGGACTAATAAACTTATTGTATGAATTTTTTAAGTGGCAAAGTATGTATGTTTTATAAAACTTAAGAAAAATAATGCTTTTTCTTAGAACTGTATTTTAATACAGTGTAAATTTTTTTTTTTTTGCCAGTGAATAAGATGAACATGGACTGATTTTAGTTTTACACAAATGTATATGTGTGTATATGTGTATATGTGTGCACATATATGTATCTGTGTGTGTAGACATGCAGAGTTTTATTTATGATTTTTTTTTACAGTGGGGAAAAACCATAAAATTTACCATCTTAACCATTTTTAGGTGTACAGTTCAGTGGTGTTCAGTAGTGTTAAGTAATTCACATGTTGTGAAAAATTTCCAGAACTTTTTCAAATCTGAAACTCCCTATCTACTATACAACTCCCTATTCCCCCTACCCCGACCCCAGCCCCTGGTAACCACCATTATACTTTCTGTCTTTATGAATTTGACTACTCTAGGTACTTCATAGAAGTGGAACTGTACAGTGTTTGTCTTTTTGTGACTGGCTTATTTCATTTAGTGTAATATCCCCGAGGTTCATCCATGTTGTAGCATGTGACAAGATTTCCTTCCTTATTAAAGCCGAATAATATTCCATTATATGTATATACCATGGTGTGTTTATCCACTTATCCATTGATAGACAGTTGGGTTGTTTCCTCCTCTTTGCTGTTGTAGATCCTGCTGCTATGAACATGGGTATGCAAATATTATAAATGTTTTGAAAGCTGCTGAATCAACAGTTATTACTTTATTATTATTATTTTTGGCATGGGGTACTTAGTTGTATTAAATGTTAGCTCTTGTTAAAGAAATCGTGATATAAAATTTTTATTATTGCAATACAGTGATGATAGCTAATGTTTTTATTGACTATTTATGCAGATATGGTAATGGTTCTGTATATTTAGCTCATTTAATTTGCATAGAAACTCCATAAAAAATTATACTCTTATTTATCTTGACTTACAGATAAATGACTTAATCCTTCAGTTTCCTATCCAAGATATTACCTGGTGAAATCCAAATTGAACCCATTCTGTTCGACTTCAAACAAGCTATGATCTGTTTATGCTCTTTTGTCTTTGAGTCTTAAGCTTATGTTCATCTAATGATAATGTTCATCTAATGATAATTATGTTCATCTAATGATAATGTCTATATCTTCAGTGTTCATCTAACTTATGTTCATCTAATGATAATGTCTATATCTTCAGTGTTTCTATATTAAACAAACTATATTTTGGTTAGTTGACCTCATTATTTCCTTCTATGATTTTGAATAGTCAACAATTGTTATGCATAAATGAGATAAAATTAATAGTTGGAGATTGTTCATTGTTATAAAAGAACTGCTTATGGAAGTAGTCATTTTATTAGCATATATTAGCATATTTGGAATAATAAAATGATAGTTTAAAAAGATTAAGTTTTACTTCATAGACAGTTTCTTTGGGAATATTGAGAAAATAGCTTCACTTGGAAGGAGAAAAATAGCACATAATAAGCATAAACTTAGATTAATCTTATTCACATAAAAAATGAAGTGTATTTGGTATAGAGCTTAACTTGTCATCATGCATGCAGTAGCATTTAATGGTTATTAGTGATATTTACGTCTAGTTTAGTATTCTATAAATTAAAATTGGAATTTTAAAATAATACTTTGAAACAACCTGGGATTTTTTACATTATGGCTTAATGTGAAGGTTGTGGAGAAAGTAGCTTTCTCAAGGCCTTTTTTAGCATTTTGCTTCTACAGCTTCTGATTAAATTTAATTTTTATAGAATTCTAAAAAGTTGCTTAGACCTTCCCTCTTTCTTGCCTTTAAAAAGTGAAGTACTTAATCACCTCATGTTAATATGTTTGGTTATCAGTTTTCAAAAAGTTTCTTAAATGTTACATCAATAAAATAAAATAATGTGGGGAAAATTGCCTGATGCTGTGCTTAGCATATGATGGGCTACAATTAATAAATGCTAATTTCCTTCCTTTTTTTCTTTCTACTTTATTTGTAAACTAGATAAATCTCTTGGCCTCTGAATGTTCTCAATGATGGCAAGTCTTTGCCCTTTGTAGATCAGTGAAGGGCTTTAATTTAATTTAACTTTATTTTTGAAAAGAGCACTCTCAGCTCTCCTTGATACAAGGATATAGTGTTGACGGTGGACATTATTCCCTGTCTAAGAAAACGAAACAGGGCTCTAAATTCAGGAGGTGAATTTTCTTACGTGCTTGCAAATGTAGACCGTGAAGGAAGCTTCAAAGGAGAATTAAAAAATGTTCTAGTTTCACTGCAATTATTGGAAGACGTATTGATCCTCCAAAGGTGACTGCTTTAAAGGGCAATGGTTATCTAGGTCCAGTACACCTGAATAAATAGAAGTGGGACTACCTAGGAATTGGGAAGAGCAAAAAGATGCTGAATAGGACATATTTTTGCACTGTAGCTTCTGGGAAGCTGAGATAAAATATGATAGCTGTGGTGCAGAACCTTAGTTGGCGCGCAGTGTTCTGTTTTGGTGTGTTTTGGTTTGAGGTCATTATCAACAGAGTATTATGTGAGTTATGTGATCCTGTATTTTTTGGAAAGAAATGGGTTTGGGATTTGCTGGGATGTGTATGTGGGGTTAGGTAGGGAAGGGCCCTTTAGTGATTCATATTGAAGTGAAAGAGTAAAGTCGTCGTGACTGTTTCTAAGTCACTCTATCTCCACAACTGTAGTTACTAGATTGGCTAAGCAAGAACTAGTAGAATAAATATGTTTTGTGATAAGGCACAACTTATAAGGTAAATATCCTTCTACCTTAAGGGAATTAATAAAACTTAATGGCAGCCTTTCCTGAAAATCACTTATCTATTTGGATAGTGTAGCTAAAAAAGGTTAAAGATTGCTTTGGACTGCATGTAACAGCTCCCAAAATAGTGGCTTAATCAAATTAAGATCTTATTTTTCTCATGTAATGACAAGCTGGAGGAGCCATTCGAAGGCTGATATGATGGCGTCAGGATATCTTCCCAGGCTCCTTCTGCCCTTCTGGCCACTCCTCTCTGTGTGCTTGTTACTTCACATCAGCTGTCTTGATACAACTGCAGCATTGTGTCCACATATCAGACAAGAAGGAAAAGGGAACGGGCCAGCCGAGTTAGTCTAATTACTGAGCCTTCCTGGGAGACCTAGCCAGAGGGTGCCAGGGATTATTTCCAACTGCAAGTAAGGCCGAACAATGTAGGTGTTTTTAGCTGAGCGTGCTGCCACCCCCAACACAATCCTGTCGCTCTAGGTACTGGGTAGACAACTAATAGTTTCTGCAAGAGAAAGTTATGACTATTCAAGTCTTTCATTTGGCTTGTTTCTAGTTACTCACGTTTACACCATCTGTCTTATTTGTGTTATGGATTTTAATACACATCTAACTTATTTTTTCCCTCATACTCTAAGAGCACCTGTCTTTGTGAACTATCTGAAATGTGACTGTGACCCCAGAAAGTAAACAGAAAGCTCCTGAGTCTTTGGAATTACAATTTTGAAAACTGATGTACAAGTCATATATCCTTAGGGCCATAGATTCAATTAGTTGGCTTCAATTTATATATTATACCATTGATTTTGATATTTCACTTTTTATCCCAGTTAATCTAATCAGAAGGGAGGAACATGCTGTAGAAAGTAACTCATTACATTAGAGCTCACAGAGGCAAGCCTGGTGTAATAATTGATGTCTGTAGGTATGACTCAGAATCATAAACATAGTGTTTAAGTTAATCTGTTTAACAAGTAGCAATGTGTGTATTACTTTTTAGAAAAATGGTAATCATAAAAGTTATAATCAAATTTAATATTTAAAGGATAAACTTTTTCACCTGGAAAATCTATTGATGCATAATATCTCATTCCCTAATGACCCTGGTTGAATGACAGGTGACTACCACATATAATTTAGTATCCATCATTATATGAGTGTCTGTATTTAATTCGATTTACTTTTGTACTTTAACTCAATATTTGTGTTTCTCTTGTATTCTTACAGTAGCATCTGTTGTACATTGCCTGTTACCATAATTATTTCCTGGTTTGTATGTTGCCGTTAGTGGATTTTCAAATTCTTTCGGACTTGGCGCACTCATTCACTCAAATAGTTGAGTACCTGTGTGGCCGTGGCTGTCCCTCTCGCTGGGGCTGTACAGTACTAACTACACAAACAAAACCGGCATGCTTCCCGCCCTCTGGGAGCTCAGGGCCTTTAGAGGAAACACAATAATCAGTTGTTAATCACACAAATAAAGGTGTAGTTACAAACAAGGATTAGTATAGTAAATGAAATTAGAGGAGGTCAGCAAGGCTTCCCTAAGGGGTTGATGTTTGACCCAAGAGCTGCCGGGTGGGTGGTGGTTAACTGGGTGGGGTAGAGGGAAGACTTTGTCTGAGGGTCCAGAGGCGGGAAAGAACTTGAGGGCACATTGGTGAAGAGGGAATGGCCTGGCACAGGCTTCAGGGTAGGCCTGCTGTCGTCTCTCCATCGTTAGACCACAGGCCACGTAAGGATTTTGGTTCTCATCCAAAAGAGCAGTAGGAAACCATTGAGGGTTTTAAGCAGTGGAATATTGTCAGATTAGCATTTAAAAAAAATCACTGATGTTTCCCCGCCACTGATATACATTCAGTAAGTAGGTGCTTAGATAAATATTTCTCTAATTGAACTTAGTTTTTGGTGCAATATTCATATACCTTAGTATGTTTCAGCACCTTTAACCCAGTGCATCTAACCTGTTTGCTATCATGGCATGTACAGAAAATGATCATGTGTGTGCTGCACTTGCAATAGCCAGGCTTGCTGCTGGAGGGAACCTGTCCCAGGATCCCGCTGCCCAGGCTCTGCCCTGCTGTCTCAGGGCTGGGGAGCACTGTGTCGTATGCTGTGACTCATTCTAGGCACAGGCTGGGCAGCTCTGAGGTAGCTAGTAGGGCTTTAGTTTAATGAATTAAGGTTAAAAGGGAAGGCTTAAAAAAACTACATAATATATACAGCACCTGTATTGTTTTTGCATATTGCTTTACTTTCCTCCCTCTAGTCCTGATAACACATCTTATACATACAATAAAACCACATTCTGTATCATATTCTAACTGTGTTGGTAGAGAATTTGGTTACCACAGATATCCTAAGATTTTTATATACATTGTGGTAATTACTTTTCAGTGCCTAGTATTATTCATGCTTACTTATTTTGAATACAATTGCAGTGCCAAAAACAGATTGCTAATGCTGTCATAAAAAAAGTCTCATTTTCTCTTTGACTTTTACATTATTAGTAAACTGAAAACTTAAGAATTCAGAGGTGTTTCTAAATGAAATACTGTAAATAGCGCTTAACATAACATCAGGAAAAAGTAAGTGTGCTATAATTAACTGGTATTTCAGCTAAAGTACAGCATCTTGACAAGTTCTCTGTGTCTTTTATATCTCCAGTGTGGCCAGACTCCATTGATGATAGCTGCTGAACAAGGCAATCTGGAAATAGTGAAAGAATTAATTAAGAATGGAGCTAATTGCAATCTGGAAGATTTGGTATATATTGAAATAATTTACTCATTTGTCTTTTTCTTTTCCTTAACTTTGCTTTTAAGAAATGATTCAAAAGTAATAGATTATAGATTGTACTTCTTCTGTTTCTCGACTTTGCCTAACAATATGCTAACTCAATTTTTTAAAAGGGGTAATAACAGGAGAGAAATTTTTACTTTCAGTGAAAGTTCTCAGCGCTTCAGGTTTTTTATGTATAGATGGCACTGGTTGAATAGGGAGCACATATACTTAAAACTAAATGCCTGCCTAGAAGATATGTATGAGTCATATTGTTAAGTAACTCCCCGTAATGGTACCTTATTATTATAAATATCACATATGATAGGCCAGAAAGATGTGGTCCCTTCTGATATCATTTGTGAGGGATAAATCACTATTCCAAGAGGCTTACTTCCTCTGTTTCCCGGGAATTATTTTTCAGGGTCACACAGCTACATCTGTTTTTCTGTTTGTTTTTATGATTCAAATTGATGATATTAAATTGGTGATTTTAATTGAGTGATCATTTGAATTAAATTATAGTACACTCATGGATAAAAGTTAGGATAGGATACTTGTAGGCTTTATTTAAAAAAATAAAGAATAGTTCTTTATCATACAGTTTCTGAACTCATCATATGGGATCGCTTGAGTTTAATAGTTTGTAAATGTGCTCTTAAGTCTGATTGCAGGCTCTTTAATTTCAGTTTATAGTAATGGTCGCTAACCGCAAGGATTAGCTTTGAGGCTTCGATAGTCACCTTTTCTCCTCTGTAAAAACACAGTGTGTGATTAGAAGGCCAGTGAAAAGACTGAACACGCAGTTGTGAAACCGTTTTTACACCATTGTAGTCATACAGGTAGACAGATAAATTCTTAACAGAGCTTATGCTTCAGTGTAATTTCAGAGTAGTTTAGAGTGGGTTGGGTCATGTCAATTTGGTATGATCATCTGGTATGTAAATTCAAATTTATTTTTCCTCACTTTGGAATGTTATTTTTGGTTTTGAATTGATAACATTTGTGTCTGTGTGTTCAAGGATAACTGGACAGCACTTATATCAGCGTCAAAAGAAGGGCACCTGCACATTGTGGAAGAACTGCTTAAATGTGGGGCTAACCTGGAGCACCGTGATATGGTATGGACATTCTTTATCCATTGTTAATCAGCTGGGATCTTATTAGCAGTAAGGGATATGTGTTAAGTCTTGTATTTTTATGTGTGAGGTGATACTATAATAATGTTTTTAGGATTTGGGATCGGGCATTGAAATGACCCTCAAGAATGTTTTAAAACCCGGTGATATAATGCACCTCCTTTAGAATATTCTTAGTCATTATTTTCTGTTTATTTCAGAATTTTAATTCTGAAATGTTGTTAAAACAACTTATTACTCTTTATAATGTATCAGTCTTAGAACTCATGAGAGAGTTGTTCCCTTTAAGGAGAACTTTAAGAGGGACATAGTATAGTTTTAAAAATATTTTCAGTTATTTAAAGTCATGATTTTCAGAATAATATTTATAAACTTATTTTCAAAATGTAATTGTGTTTATAATGCCATCTGTACACATTACAAGTTTAACAAGATATGATTCTTAATTATCTTAGCTCTTATTTGATCTTGGCATTTGCTTAAAGCATAAAGGTGAAGAAAGGGATCATTTCTGGCTTATTTTTTCTGCAAAATGTTCAGCCTTTTCAAAGATTAATTTTAACAGGGGAAAAAAAGAAGGAATTGAACTGCCTTGATATAGAAAACATGTATTACTTTGCTGATGACGCTTTATGAAGTACAGGTGGTCTGAATTTTTAAGAAACTGCAGCACTCCACCAGCTTGCACTTAATATTGTACGATGTAATTTGCACAGTGTTCTTCTACAGTGTTATATTTATTCTTAAAACTTAGTGAAGTGGTTGGTATACTTATTTTTATAGAAGGATACAGAACCATTTGTATCCTCCCTATTTCTGAAAAGAAATTGAAGTACATTGCTATAAAAATTTAGGGAGAGAAGGTAATGATGTCAGTAACCTAGGCAAAGGATGGATATGGCAGGTAGGAGTAAAATGCAGTGTTCTTATCTTAACTGGCATATAAAGCAGAAGAGAAATTCATGGAATTACCTAGTTCTCCATATTTTTTTAAAAGCACCATACCATTTTATCAGATGAATTGATATTAGGTAGCTATTGTATGCCTGATCCCTTTAGGTGCTTTTTAGCCTCTCTGTCATTAATTGACTTCTCAGAAGAATCCTACGGGCTAAGGGTTAATTTTGTTCTCAGCATATATAGTTCAGGAAATTGAGACTGGAAGAAGTACTCTTTGCCCAAAGTCACTTAGCTCTTAAGCAGTCAGACTGAGTTTTGAACCCAGGACTGCTTACTCCAAAGGCTTTCTCCTTTATTATTCTTCCATATATATCAGCAAGGGAGTTAGGAACTATAAAGTATACATTATGAATGTATAAAAACTTGGCAAGATGTGTAAAAAATGGTTTCTTAAACTTTCTTAGTTCTCCATATTTTTCATTTCCCTGAAGTACTTATCAAATCACAGAACATTTTAACATTTAAAGGGCCTCTGTGTTTGGCTTTGTAACACCCCAAATTAGGGAAACTGAGGACTGTGTCTCCCTTAGTAGTTAGTATTGAGAGACCCTAAGCTCAGAGAATTGGGTGGGTGGTGGCAGCTGCTGAACTGTGAGGGAAGGCAGAGTTCCTGGGACTTGTGTGAGGAGAGGAGAGTGTACCAGGGGTTGTCTGGGATTCAGGAGTAATTCCCGGATATAATGTCAGGAAGTCTAGTGAGGATTCTTCCTTGAGAAGACCTTTAATGGACACCAAACTACAGCATTGCTATAGGCAGTCAGTTCCAATCTTTTCACTTTGCAAATTTGGGCATAGGTTTCTCAAGGTTAAGTTTTTATCTCAGAGATTCTTGCATAGGGTGGTACTATACAAATTAAAATGAGGGAATGATATTAACACAATTCTGGGCAGGAATTTTACAGATTAAAATATTGGTGTGTTTAAGACTTGACTAAATGCCCAGCTCTATAATTTGACCTAAATAAATTATGTCAGCCTTTCTTTGTCTTTCATGACCTTGACACTTGAAGACTTCTTGTCCGGCATTCTTAGGATGTCTCTCAATTTGGATTTGTCTGATGTTTCTCATGATTAGATTGAGGTTGTGCTTTATTGGGAAGGAGGTGATATGCCCTTCTTAGTGTACCACATCTAGGTACATACATCAGCAGAATGTATCACTGGTGATGTATCTTGGCTAAGGTAGTGTCTGTCAGATTTCCCTTTGTAATTCCTAAATATTTGAGAGAAGATACTTTGAGACTATACAAATATCTTGCTTTTGATTAAACTTTCATTCATTTATTTTAGCATCCATCAATGCATCTTGCATGCAGCAGTTATGACTGTGGTGTTATAATGGTGATTTTTCTATTTTCATCATTCCATCTACATTTATTAATTAGAATTCTTCTGTAAAGAAGAGTTCTCTCTCTCTGACTCTGTCTCTGTCTTTCTCTGTCTCTCTAAATATGTATCTATATATAGATATATGTAGATAAACATTTTAGCACTTCCTTACTTTCTGGCATTACAAAATGCTTCAGGCTCAGGTTCATCTTATATTTTCCCTGCCTTATTTCCCTGATTATCAGCCCTGGAATCAATCAGTTTTCCAAGGAACCCTAGTTCCTGTTTTTCGAAAATGATATTTAGAAACCAGTAATCTAGGGGTTAGGTATGCTTATTGTTACTGGGATGTCATTGCTTGTAGCCCTTCTCAGTGGACAGATGTAGGAAATAACATGTCTGTATATTAACTCTTGCATACATATACATCTATTCTGTATCTGTGTGTGTGTGTGTGTGTGTATATATATATATATATATATATATATATATATATATATATATACACATATATATATATATTTTTAAGTAGACTAGGTCGATAACCATGAACCCAATCCACTGTAGCCTTCTCCCTTTTCTTAATTTGTAACTCTCCTCTGACTGTGAGAAATCTGGCTCTCACTATCTACACAATATATTTACTTATTTGTTCAACTCTAGTATACAAATAAAGTAGTTTCAGAATTTCTAATCCATACCCTGAGAGAAACAGATTTGCTACTAAATATACTGTTTGTGTTCAGTTCTTTTTGTCTTTAGCATTATTACAGATTTCAGTCAAAATATTGCTTTCCAGAGTTACCTAGATCAGCTTCTAAGTAATTATGTGATTCATTTGTAATATAATTAATTCATCCCAGTCTATATTCTGTCTTTCTTCCCCATGTTCTAGGTGATTTTTAAAAAATTTACATACAGTAAAATTCGTCTCTCTGGTGTTCAGTTCTGTGGGTTTTGACAAGTGCATGATGTAATACGTCCACCACCACAGCTCTGTACAGAGCAGTTCCATCATTTCAACAGTACCCTCATGCTGCTTCTTCATAATCAGCCCCTCCACCCACTCCCCAACCCATGGCTACCACGGATCTGCTTTCCCTTTCTATAGTTTTGCCTTTTTCGGATTAGGGCAAGTATTTTTTAAAATTTCTTTTTTAGTGACAATGAAACAGAATCAGAAGGATTAAGTGATTTATATTCTTGAACCCAAATTTGGATTGGTGCAAATACTGATTTAAAACAAAAAGCAAACAAGACATTCACTTCTTAGTATAATTTGACTACATTTGTCTCTTTCATTGAATTGCATTACAGCTAAAGAGAACATTGCCAAAACAAGAACACTACTCCTGTAGCTTAAAAAATAGAAAGTTATCATGCCGCTAACTCATACTTAATGACTTTGCCCACCCTTGGAAATCATGATCTACAGATCATTGCCTTCTCATCCTCTGTTTTTTAGCAAGAGGTATGATAATGATCTGGAATTTATAGGATGGGTTTAGATGCAGGAGTTGAATAGGGTTGCTGGAATCGCTCTCTGGAAAAAGTCTAGACTCATACCAGGAGGAGAATATCTAGAGACATAGAATGTTTACTGAAGGAAAGTATTTATAAAGCCAAAATAAATCTTGGAAATTTGGAAAGAGTCCAACATGAATGTTCCCTATGCCAATTTCCAAAATATAATACAAAGTTTGGAGTAATCATTACTGGACTTAAGAGATTTGACTTTTTTCAGATACTATTGTGTATTTCTCTGGGGAGCTTGGGTATTTAAAACTACATAGTAGTGATTTCTTAAAATAATGGTTCTATAAAGAATAAAGCTGACAAAAGGAACTTCATTAATGCCATTTTTGTGCTTAGAGACAATCCAGTGTTTTGTTTCCCTCCGCCGCCTGACCTTTTTGTTTTCTTTAGGGAGGATGGACCGCTCTTATGTGGGCATGTTATAAAGGCCATACTGAAGTGGTTGAGTTGCTTCTTTCTCATGGTGCCAATCCAAGTGTTACTGGTCTGGTAAGCGTTAACAAAAAATCCATCTGTAATATAAGTGGTAAGTTCTTTTAGGGAATGCTTCAGGCTGGTTATGCTTTGGACTTCATAGTGGATAAAAATGATCTAGATCTTACTAAAGATAATAATGCAGAATGTGGTTTCAAAACACAATGAGAATTTTTTTCTGAGGCTAAGCTTATTTCTCAATTTTTATCAACAAAAAGGCAACTCTTAGAGTTTAAATGTTAATTATAACTATATAATATTTCAAAAGGAGATTTTGAAATCCTTGTCATCTTACCTGTTTTCTGTGCGTATGTGTTCTTAATCTAAACTCTTTTAAAGAAAAGAAACATTTACCAAATATCCATGCCACTTTTGTATGCATTCTTATAGGTGGTAATACATGCATTACTATTGTACTTTGCTTGAGACTGGATCTCAGACGGCAGATTAAGAAATTGTTTTATTGATGGGGGATTCCTTTCGCGATGCATGTGTGTCAGATCATTACACGCACTTTAAATGTCTTACAGTTTTGTTTGTCAGTTGTACCTCAGTACAGCTGAAAAAAAGGAAACGGTTTTATTCAACTTAATGGACGGACTATAAAGAAAGGTTTTATATTCTTATTAGTCTTACCTGTTGGTTAGATAATTACATTGTGTGTTGAATCTATAAAAATAGATGTGTTCATAATATATATTTATTTAAGGTTGAGTGCATCTCAGTTCCCAGTTATGTATTATGACTATTACATGTGTTTTTAAAGTGGAGAATGGTCTGTAACTTGATTTTGTAAAATACTACTTTATATTGCTCCCTTTGTTGTTTACTCTTCTTAGCAAATGTGTGCTGTAAATATCCACCTAAAAGACTTTTTCTTTCCCTCCCTCCCTCTCTCCTTCCCTCCCTCCCTGTGTACCTACTCACCCACCTGCCTACCTCCCAGCAGTACAGTGTTTACCCAATCATCTGGGCAGCAGGGAGAGGCCATGCAGATATAGTGCAACTTTTACTGCAAAATGGTGCTAAAGTCAACTGCTCCGATAAGGTAGGTCAGCAGGATCTTTCCAGCTTCTAGTTCATACTATGTCCACTCAGTGTGTCTAACTTACAAGGATTTTCATATGATCTCATGTGGCTGCTCTGATGTATCTTATGTTTATATTTATTAATATATTTTATAAAGACACACATAGATGGGTTCCTTCTAGGTATTACATACGTGCTAAGTGTCCTTCCATTGTCTTTTATATCACATTCATCATTCTCAGGAAAATAGATAGGGTTGATTCCCTATATTCATTATTTTCTGTTGTAGCTCTTCTTTCTACTGTGGGTCCTATCTGCCTTCTCTGTATTGTTGCCAGATGATGAAAATTTAAGTCTTGTTCTTTCTCTCTCATACTTAAAATCCGAAAGGCATCAATCCCTGTTATGATGTATAAAGATAATCCTTGCCTCCCTCTCTACCCTTTCTCCTACTCTCTCTACCCCAGACTATCTTTGCTCAACTATCAAATGATGCAGGTTCCTGAGTCCACCTGTTTTTAACCCTCCACATCTTGCAGGTGCTCTTTCACAGTGTGGAGTGCCCTCGCATCCTCGTCTGCTTTAGCTTCTGTTCATCCTTCACACTCAGCTCATGTGCCACCAGCTCCAGAAAGCTCCCCAGGATTTTGTTCTGTTCATTTTTTTAAAATCCTTAATACCCCAAATATTTGATAAATATTTATTTAATTATTTCATTCTTTCTTGCTTTTGGAGAGCTTTGATAGCTTCTGTGGTTTCAGGGCAAAGCCCAGACTTTTCAGTTGGACCCCAGTCTTTCTTCCCAGGTTCACTTCTTGCCATTCGTCTCCATATGCACTAAGCTTTTGGATACAGAAGATAGTCTACCATTCTGTGAATTTTTTTCTTTTATTTATTTATTTATTTATTTATTTTTGGCTGCGTTGGGACTTCATTGCTGCGTGCGGGTTTTCTCTAGTGGCAGTGAGCAGGGCTACCCATTGTGGCGTGTGGGCTTCTCATTGTGGTGGCTTCTCTTGTTGGGGAGCACGGGCTCTAGGCTTGCGGGCTTCAGTGGCTTCAGTGGTGTGGTACGCGGGCTCAGTAGTTGAGGCACTACTACTCAGTAGTTGTGGCTTGCGGGCTCTAGAGCACAGGCTCAGTAGTTGTGGCGCACGGGCTTAGTTGCTCCGCGGCATGTGGGATCTTCCTGGACCAGAGCTCGAACCCGTGTCCCCTGCATTGGCAGGTGGATTCTTAACCACTGCACCACCAAGGAAGCCCCATTCTGTGAACTCTTATGAATTTCTATGAAGTGCGTGTCTTTGTTTACCCTGTTCCCTCTGCTAGGAATGTTATGACCTCCTCTGCCTGATGAACTCCTATTTATTTTCTCAAGGCTCAGTTGAGGTGTTAGCTTCTCTGTTAAGTGTCCTTAACTTACCCAGTCACCTTAGATGCCCCGTCTTCTGTAGCCAGTGTTCACTGTCCACACCTCCGCTAGTGCACAGGAGTTCTGTTGGTCAAGGCCGTTATAAAGGTAGGTATTCATTAAACGTTCACTTCAATCTGCAGTCTCCCACGTAGTTAAATGTCACTGTGAGTATTCCTGTGTCTCTTCATTGCCTTATGAATCTCCCCAAAGATAAAGCATTGCTTTTATGCATGATTTACATCCTCTGATGTCTTTTGAATCACGTTCCAGCAGAAGGGGCTTGTGAGTGCAGTTTCCAGGCGGACCTTTATTTTGTCGGGCGCAGAGGCCGATCTGGGGTGGCGGCTAGGGGCACAGACTGAAGCCGGGCTTGTTGGGTTCGTGGGTCTTGCTCCGCCTCGTAGCAGCTTTGTGACTTCGAGCCTGTAATGGACTTCTCAGGGCCTTGTTTGCTCATCTGTTAAAATGTGATACTGCGATTTGTACTTATTCTTCTGATGAGGATTACACACGTTAACTCGTGTAAACTGTTTAGAACTGTATTTGGCACTTGGTTGCTACTATTTCAGACTGTTGGACTTTATATTTCACAAGATATGGGAAGCAAAGAAAGCTTGTTGGAAATTAGAGGCTGTATGACATTATGATGGAAAAATTGTCACTGATTGTAAAAGTTAAAGTTAATTAAAATATATTTCATACAGTGGTTAATCCATCTATTCAGGAGAAATAGTATGGGAAAAATATGATTTATCTAGGATTAAAATTATGATTGGTATAAACCGTAATCTAAAAATACTCAAAGTATGATTTTTATCAAAATTCATGGTGAGAGCTAGTTTCTTTTAATATACCTTAGATAATAATTTTAAATTTTTTATTTCTTTAATAGTATGGAACCACCCCTTTGGTTTGGGCTGCACGAAAGGGTCATTTGGAATGTGTAAAACATTTATTGGCTATGGGAGCTGATGTTGATCAAGAAGGAGCTGTAAGTATCTTTTCTATTTTAACTGCTGGTAGTAGAGAGATGTTTTTAGTTTTAAGAGAGAGAATACTTTTTCCTTAGTATATACCTAGAAAAATTCCCCTATAGTTTCTAAACGATACTTAGAAAAACAAACATCTTCTGTTATCCTGGTAAATCTATTATACTATAGATATTATGTATTACACATATGTGCTTTTAAGGATTTATTGCTAATGCACATAAATTTTGGGAGGCTAAAACTATATGGAATATCTTTTAGTAATCTTAGTATAAATTAGAATACTCCCCAAATCAGATTGTTTGAATTACTATTGTGGAAAGAGTTTCTATTCTGTTAAAATACCTTTTCTTTAAAATTTTAAAATAATATCATAATTTTTTGATATTTTAATCTGTGACTTGTTTTCTCGCATAGACAGATGTAAAAATATCAAAAATCAGTGGTCAAAACCTATATAGCTTAAACACTGGTTCAGTGTATCTTACAGTCCAGCAGTTATGAATTCCTTATTGAGTACCCACTGTCCGCCCAGCCCTGTGCCAGACGTGCTGGGGACACTGGAGAAGCCTGTCATATCGCTCTTCTCTTGAGCTCGTAAGAATATAGGTAAAGGAGATGACATTTATGCACAAGAAACAATACAGACTTCTGTTAACGTAATTATAGTTATTATGTGAGATGGATCATAAAGGATTCTGAGAAGAGCTGCTACCAAATCTCTGGCTGCAGTGTAACAAAAGTGAATTCTGAATCATCAAAAGTGACTTCCTGGCATAATACCAACCACCTCCTCCTATTGTCCATGTTGACAGAAGCTACTCATTGATGACCTTCAAGGGGTATATAATATTTCAGTGGTGTGCGGAGATAGAGCATGATTCTTACCCAGCCACGGAAGTCATACCCTTCACTTGCCTCCTTTCTGGACAGTTTATCAAGTGGATGAGTGGCTTGTCTCTATGATTACTGACTGCTGAGGAATCTGAAAAGGCTATGTTATTTTAATATTGAGAGAATTATGGCTTAGTTCTGGGGGCTGATATAATAACTGAAATATTTCTATAAGGAAATTGCATGGTATCTCAAACTAGATCAAAATCTCAAGAATAAATTTTAATATTTCTTTTGTAATGAGTCAGATTCTTCTATTATGTGATTTTGTTATAAATTAAATGTGCAGTTTTTAAAAGAACCACGAAAAATAAGACAGTTTTGAAAATGTGGTTTCTAGATCATTGTGGAAAACAGAGGACTATGTTATACTTTTATTGAAATATTCTATAGCTTATTAATTCATTGTTTTACTTCAGTTTTTCATATAGATTTTATTATAGACAATTCTTTGAAGTCTGATTGATTCTTACTTTGGATTATTTAACTTAGAATGTGTTTAATTTTGAATCATCCTGTCAGCTATTTTATATGTCAATACTTTAGTGAGAGGGTTTGTTCATTGTAAATGACTCCAATTTTGGATTATCATTTAAAGAATTGAATGTCGTTAACAGTCCTATTGACTGAAGAGAATTAATGTATCTTCAAAAATGGAAAATATGCTTCTGGCCACTTTTGGTCTGTTTCTGGTTATTTATATTGGCATTTTATTATCAAAAATAACTGTTAATAATAGGCCACCTATTTGAAAATATCAGTTTTTTGACTATAGAATAAATTATATGTTTTCTGAAAGTACTAATTTCTTGGGTGTTGTTTGATTTGTAGAATTCAATGACTGCACTTATTGTGGCAGTAAAAGGAGGCTACACACAGTCAGTAAAAGAAATTCTGAAGAGGAATCCAAATGTAAATTTAACCGATAAGGATGGAAATACAGCTTTGATGATTGCATCAAAGGAGGGACATACAGAAATTGTACAGGATCTACTTGATGCTGGAACATATGTGAACATACCTGATAGGGTAGGTTATCTATTTAGAATTTGTCTTTCAGTGGTGACATTGATGGAAGGTTACCGTAACTTCTCACCACCTTTCAAGATTCTTCCTGCATGACATACATTTAAGATGTTTTATTTCTGCCTTTAGAACTAATAAGTTAAAACCTGTCCAATCTTTGTGAAGGGTGTTCTTTTAAATTTTTCAAAAATAATGCTGTTATTGAAAATGTGATCTTGAAACCATCATAACTATAGGTGTTGTTCATGGCTGGTGTTATTCATTGTTCCAAGGCTTCAAGTCTCCCACCCTTACACCTAGAATTTTCACATTGGTATCTCTTGCTCTCACCTCTTCTTGGAAGTCTACACTTGTCTGTCCGACTCCACTTGAACTGTCTACTTGAATGTCTAATGGGCTTCTTAACTTACAGCAAAACAGGTGTCTTGTTTGTTTCATCCCACACCTGCTTTTCCCTCAGTCTTCTCCCTCTCAGTAAGTGGTACCAGCATCTATCCTGTTGTTAAAGCACCAAATCCTACACATTAGTCCTGATTTCTCAAGACTACCCAATCCAAAGTAGCTACCCGGTCACTTTCTATCACATCACTGTATTTTATTTGCATTACATTTATCTGATTTCTTATTTGTGTTTATTGTATGTTGTCTGTTAGTCTCCTCTAGGCTATAAATTCTCTCAGAGCTGGGACCTTGTCTATCTTATTTCCTAGTGCCTAGAACAGTGCATGGCACATCGTAAGCAATGAAATATTTATGACCTTTTATTAATTTACTAGTCTGAACCTACATTAATGCTAATATTCTCAACTAAAATGTGTCTGCCATGGGTTTATTTACACTTTTAATGTAGTAGTTAAGGCACTACATCATGGTGCTACACTTAATAGTCCTCGAGGACCTGCATCTTGATATAGAGCCCACTGGGGCCCACTTAGGATTGAGACGAGCTGTAGCTCATGGAATCACCAACCCAAACTCATACAACTGATTTGTAATTTAGCAGTCAAAGAAAAGGCCATTTACAGTATTTGAACTAGGGGAAGATATAATTAATAATGATTATTGCTTGGTGGATATAATTTCAGGGCAGCGATGTCCTTATGAGGTCATGAACTTCATGTAAGCCTTGTACTGGGGGGTGAGTCAGTCTTGTGCACTGTTGGCCTGTAATGCCAAATTGATAGAATATAGATGCTCTTCTGGGAACCAACCTTCTCCCTTAATTAAATGTGGTTATAAACCCACAGATGGCTCTAGCTTTATATCCCTTCTTTTTAGAATCCATGGCTTTTGTCATATAGCATTATTCCAGGGGATTTGTATTATGTAATTTCCAAATGTTCATCTGGTTCATTGACAGCCACGGTGTCGTTTTATTTAATTTACATTTGTAATGGGAGGTTACCTTCAAATAGAAGGGCTTATTGTTTTGGGTGACTTATCTTTCTAAACTTTTGTCCTGGAACTTCAGGTATAAATGTCCTCATTTTGAGGTATAAAGTCTTCTGTCCCTTATTCTGAAGGCTATTAATATCAGGTATTAATATTAGTTAACTTTCTGTTATTTAGAGATAATTTTTTCCAAGAAATTTTCAGAAAAAATCTGTTATATTAATACATGACTAATTTTAACTTCAAAACAGTGTTTTTTTGTTCTCATCTTCAATTCACCTCTTTTTCTTTTGTCCTTTTAGAGTGGAGATACTGTTTTAATTGGTGCTGTCAGAGGTGGTCATGTGGAAATTGTTCGAGCACTTCTCCAAAAATATGCTGATATAGACATTAGAGGACAGGTGTGTGTGATTACAGGGCTGTTGTTATCTTAGTATAATTGTTTATATATGTTGGCTGATCATAATGTCATTCTTCCAGTTTTCCTATGGAGACAAACGTATAAATCCTAATAACGTTTAATGGATGCCTGTATTATTAAGTTTCACTGCCATTATTATGAAATTTCTGTACTGATGTCAAGTTAGATTTAGATAGAAGTAAAGCATAATGAAACTCATGTTTTTCAAATACACCTCCCTTACTAATGTCTAAATATATTCAGTTCTGACATGAGTAGTTTATGATACCGAGACAGTTGGTGGCACTTTGAGTGCATGTGGCTTATTTTTTTTAGTATGCTTCCTCTGTTTTGTCTTCTTCATCCATATATTGTTCTTCTATTTCTGTTGTTTCATCTTTCTTCTCCTTTTCCCCCATTTGCTAGCCTTTCCCAGGACCACTTGGTAGTGCCTATGGATTTTTGCTTAAGGCAGTCATAGCTCACAGAGCTGTAAAGGTTATTTATTTTAGGGAGAAGCTTCCCTAAAGTTGAGAATTTATCCAATATGTCAAGAGCTTTAGATTAAAAAAAATCTGTACTGAACAGCCTGTTTTGTGGTTGGAGAGTCTACATTTCTGCTCAGCTTTTTCCTTGTATTTAGCTTTTATCCAAATCCACTTTTGAATCAAACTGATAAATATTATGCCAAATGCCATGAAGGTCTTAACATGGGTCCCTTGCCTGAAGAAACATGTGTTTTAGTTAGGAAGGTTTTAGTTTGTTTTGTTTATATTTATTCTTATGTTTTTATGTAAACATAAAAAGTGATGCCACTTTTGGTATAAGATAGTATATGATTGATTGCCTCGTGAAAGGTTCAAATGTAAGAGTCTTGAGGTGGGGAAAGTGGGCATTTAAGGAGAGCTTTTAAGGGAAGGTAGAATTTGAGCTAAGTTTAAAAAGTGGGTTAGATAGGGAGAGAAAAGGAAGGCTCGGTAGTTCAGGCAAGGATAGTGGAATAATGGGATGAGAAAATTTAGGAAGAAGGGAAAGTGAAAGACTGTATTCCTTAGTTGGTGAATAAATCAGGTTGTCAGCGGGATGGCGGGGAGGGTGGGATGGGAGACAGAGAAATAGAAAGGGATGTAGTGCCAGAGAGGCCGGAAGCTAGGGTACAGTGTCGAGAAGGGAACTGCGTTGGGGAAATCTTGCTGTAGGAAAATTGAGGTGGCAGCGGCAGAGAGTCATTCACTGTCTTTTGGGATAAAATCATATTTTCACTAAAAGTTGGTGACTGGATCACCTATTTAGACTTTTACCTATCTCCTTTGTGTCTGTCAATTTTGTTTTCCTATGTTTTAGTCAGTTTTTTTGTTCTCTACCTCTGCGTTGAAAGTCCACATGGATTTGTTTTTGGTTTTGGAACTAGATAGGATTTTAAAGGATCTGATGAAGATCAGTATATAGGTGCAGTGTAGAGATTAAGAAAGCTAAACATGGTAAAAAAACAATTCACCGTATGTTTGTGTAGTACACTCTTATGCATTATCTTTTGAAAAGATTGGGCAGTTGAAAAGCCAAAAGCCAAAGGTCAGAATATTTATGTGACTTATCACAGGATACAGAGCTCAGGTACTGATGACTTCCAACACAGTGCAGGGTCCTGAAACCTGTTCGCTTTCCAAAAGCATAGTTTACCTTATCGACTATGTGGGGTTGCTGCTTTCTCAGTCAAGAAATATTGAGTTTTCTTAGGCTTCTTTCATAAAGAATTTCTCACAAGTAAATGCAAGATAGAATAAGGATTAATGTTATTTTCCACCATGCTGCTTCTTGGTAAGATATATTAATGCTTTAATAGAAATGTTAATAATGTTTTATATTTACAAATAGAAGTTTTTAATGTTATATCTTATATGAAGTGATTGTTGATTTTTTTATTATACAGGACAATAAAACTGCTTTGTATTGGGCTGTTGAGAAAGGAAATGCAACAATGGTGAGAGATATCTTACAGTGCAATCCTGACACTGAAATATGCACAAAGGTATCAACGACATTTCTGTTCTCTTAGCAATACCTAGTGCTGAATGTTAGTACTGCTTATTTTTTTCAATTTTTTACAGTTTGATATTAGAATTATACTGATTTAAGTGGAAGTGTTCTGTATTAAATTGAGGAGGAAGTTTATATCCTTTCAGGAGTTGTGTATTCACAGCAAAATGCAGTGTGTAATTTATTTTAATTATTATTTCATTTATTTTAATCAGAAAGTACAGTATCAGCCCTTCATAAATTGTGGACAGATCATTTCCCCAGAGTTATTTTATGCTCCTGTTGTTTGGAATGCAGAACACATTTCCTTTTAAAAGATCATTGTGTGTGGTTATTGGTTCCCCAAACCAACCACTTTTAGTCTATTTTACTCAAATCATGTGGAAAGTATAAAACTGTATAAGACTTTAGTGATTGTATTTGGCTTTACATGTAATAGTTGTCCATGGGGAAAATATATTTGGAGTTCTGGATTGAAATGGCAGGAATGAATAAAGCAAACTTACGGAATCACCCGTAAGACAATCCTATTTCATCCGTTAGAGATTTGGAGCAGCATCTTCTAAACCAGTGGTGGTAACCTCAGTGCCCTGGGGCAGAGCTTTTCCTGGGATACCTTCTGCTTTGCAGGTGGTGGCTGCTTGGAATCTTGTTTCTTTTTCGTTTAGACCTTTGTGTCAGCTACTGTGACCACACGTGGCTTCTGACCAGATTTTGCTTTTTCTTAATTCAGTGCTGAACTGTGGTCTCTTCTTATTTTTCTTAATTTGATTTTGAAAGCAATTGTAAACTCCTTTGAGGTTTCCCAAAGGCATACTGCTTGTATCAGATTGTTTCCCCCTTATACACAGGTCCTGAGGTGCACAGAGGCGCTGGTAAAAACATCTGACAAATCTAGACGCTGGCTTGCCTGGACATTGACAGGCTAGGTAGTGGGTTGCTTGGGTGAGGTGGTCAGAACGGGAAGCAGCCTCTGGCGGAGCTGCCCCAGATGTCAGTGGTGGGACCTGGGGAAAGACAGTTAGTGGTGAGGGGCAGAAGCGGCTGATAGGTAGTGGGGCACATCTCTTGCTCTGCTGAGTGATATAAAAGTATTTTGATACAAGTGATTGGTTGTGAAAGGAAAAGCACTTGTTAGTTTTTCCAACTATGTTTTCTTGAGAACATTTTCAATATAGACTGGTCAGATATTTGAATTCTTGACACGTGTGTTTATGTGACTTTAAAGATTTAGGAGTAAAGGTATTAATCTGACAAACTTTCTTATGTGTGCCCACAGGATGGCGAAACTCCTCTTATAAAGGCTACCAAGATGAGAAATATAGAAGTAGTAGAGCTGCTGCTGGATAAAGGAGCTAAAGTATCTGCCATAGATAAGGTAAAAACATCAGTGTAGAGAGCAGGTTTTTTTTGAGGGCTATAGGTAGACTGACTGTATATCCGGTGGGTTTAATGGGGGTCTGATTTTGTTTTGTGGAGGGAGAGATTACTTGCTGGGGCTATTTGTGTGGGATTTGGATGCTGTGAGAGCTTCTTGGCTGTTCTGAGAGCATGCTGAGGAGTGGGTGGGCTCCGTATGCAGCAAAGCAGCTGCTTCAGAGCTTCCCTCTATGGCTCAGATCAGTTACGGCGAGCTGCACTGACCACCATGCAAGGAGGATGTCATCAGGTGTGGAGCTTGTTCAGAGAAACAGGAGGAAAGAATCCAAAAGGGGCTGGAGAAGATAGACTCTCAAAGGAGACTGGCATTCATGTTCACCAGCAGGAGAGATGTTCTGCCATGTGTCCTTGCCTTAATCCTTTTAGAGGAATGTTCATATTTTCCATAATAAATTTAACTCTAAATTGCTTAATACTTCATGTAGAATTGATTCCTGGTTTTAGTTTGTCTACATTTTAAGCAGGATTCTTTCTCTACTTCAAATTGATTTCCTCACAGAAAAGAAGTGAATTGATTTATGTATGAACTAAGATATACAATTTTTCCCTCTGAGTATATAATATGATTTGGGCTCTCCTAATCCATAATAGATTGACGTTTATCTTTTTATTATTCATGAGGCAATTAAACAAAAGACACAGAATTAATATATATTTGCCTTTTATTTTATCAAGAAACAACATTATTAAAAAAAGCACAAAAAAACCTCCCACCTATTATTACCATATTAATGTATTTATATATGGTATATATATTAATGTATATTAATACCATATTAATATAAAAGGAAGAAAATATAAAGAAAAATTTTAATCTTAAAAGTTAGGGCATAAAGTCAAAGAGAAGTTGTTGAAATTGAATATACTTAACTTTCTAGAAAACTTCTGTATTGCCTGTTTTTCTCATTCTGCTGTTGACTACTTTCTGGCACTGGTCCCCTAATTTGCAAAAGGGAACCACTGGACTACGTGCCCTTTAAGGTTCCAATGGCCTCGTTAATTCTGTAACATGCCATTTATAAATAACTGTTTCATACTCATTAAAATCCCTGAAGGACCCTGTCTCGCACCCTGTTGTGTGTGCTTTGTCTTGAGTCAGCACATACTTGCTGAGAAGCACATGTGATACCTGGAATGTTCTTGGAGTGAATGTGCATTCATTCACACGTACTTACAAAGGATGGATAAGGTGCTGTCCTGCTCGAATTTGGAATACAAACTTGTAAAAGTCTTGAACCTGGCTCTTCATAAAGGATTACATAAAAAAAAATTTAAGAATAAAGGTTAATGTTATTTTTACCTGGCCCATCACCAATCTCTGTTTATCTTCAGCATAGTGGCAGGGTGTGTTGATGTCTTCTCTGCATTTTCAGAAATTTTGTGTCTGGCTGAAATGTTACTGATGATATTTCTTCCTTCTCACATGTTTGGGGATAAGAAATGGAGTTCAGGTGGAGAAATAAGATGATGAAGTTCAGTTTAGATGTGTTTAGTTTGAAGGCTAAGGCGTTCAGGAGGCTGTGACCGATAGGGCTTGAATTTGGGCAAGAAATCAAGGCTGGTGATAGGAATTTCACAGTTTGTTACCAAGAGATAAGAGCTGCATGGGAGTGACTAAGATCATCAGTTTGGAAGAAAGATGAAAGCTGAGGTCAAACTTTCCTTACAGCGTGTGTCACATTCTAGTTTGTTTTATGATTGTGCATGTTTATCCAGTCTCCTCCTGTTACGTTGTAACTTAGTTAAGGCCATGGACTGTTTTGTCTATCATCTCCATATCCCCCACAGTATCCAGCTCAGTGCCTTACTATATAGTGAACTCAATATGTAGCTTTTGTGCCATATTTAGGATATAGGAAGGGAATCTAGAAAAGGAAGAAGTAGACCTGAGGCAGAAGAGGAGATTCAAAATCACTATAAGGTTGTGCTATAGAAGCCACAGGAAGTGAGTGGGTGAGAACTGAGAATTTCATTTGTTAACTTGTGGGTCATTGTCTTTAAGAGAGATGTTTGTGAAGTAAAAAGTGGAGAACACCTTGAGGACTGAATTTTTTTTTTTTTTTTTACGTATTAGTTTTCCTTAGTGTTGGATGCGAATACTAATATGATGGAGATTCTAATAAGGGAAGAAGGCAGGTTGATGTTAGGGAGCCGTGAAAGCTGAGGAGAACGGAAGAAGTTGTAGTAGCCAGAGAAGGATGGATTCAACATAGAGGACTCCAAGGAAGAGAATGTAGGGAACTAACATAATGGTGACAAAGGGCGTGGGGAAGGACGAGGTCGCTCGTGCTAGTGGAATATCAGCATGGATTGGGAAGCTTTCTAGACAAATGGAGACCACGTTGTGAAATAGCATATAAATTAGTTGAGGAAGGTGGTTGACATCTGTGGACAGTAAGTATCTGGATGATAGATGGTTACTGACCTGTGATGGGGGTGGATCCAGGGCCTGGGAGGAGCCACAAGGAAAAAGCCTGTTGCTTGTCCTCTTTCGTTCTAGAAGGCTGTGGGAGAAGTCATACCTGAGGGAAGCTAGGGAAGGAACTAGAGAAAGAAATTGTGGGGAGGATACAGAGATAAAAATTCACATTATTTATACATTCTATATGAAAAATATGAAAAGTTTGGATTTTTTGTTATTTTAGAGAAACATGAACATTGTTACTCTGTATATACTATATGTAAGAAATGTGAAAGTTCAAGTTTCCTGCCACTATTTTACAGAAAGGAGACACTCCTTTGCATATTGCTATTCGTGGGAGGAGTCGGAAACTGGCAGAACTTCTTTTAAGAAATCCCAAAGATGGACGGTTACTTTATAGGCCCAACAAAGCAGGCGAGACTCCCTACAACATTGACTGTAGCCATCAGAAAAGTATTTTAACTCAAATATTTGGAGCCAGTAAGTATTGGGTTTTGTACCTGACTGGGCTTTTAAGAAATGAATGTCTATGAAAAAATTAAGAGACTTCCAGCAGTTTTGCATTTCTCACTTAACTGAAGATTATGAAAGTTAAGAAAGTTATTACTTTACTGTAGAAAAATAACTTTTCCCTGTCTAAAGCTGTTTGGATTATATTGTAGCATTCACATTAAGTACATTCAGAGTCAACAGTCAGCTTTTAAGACTTCTAGAAATCTACCTACTTTCCTAAAACTCTCTTCCCCCTCTGATTCTCTCAGGTACACTTTGTGCTTTTATCAAAACGCACTCTGTTTTCAGAGTGTGGCTCTCTACCTTTGCTTGTGCTGTGTCCTCTCCATCCCCATGAATGTTCTTGTTAAAATCGGCTCTCTCCAAGGCTGGAGTCAGTTGTCTTGTTCTCAGTGACGTTTTAACTGATCTGCCTAACCAGATACAATTTTTGCCTCATTTAAATACTTAAGCATTTGTGTTTATATTTCCTTTTTTAATACTTATTATAATGGCCTTTTATTTATTTATTTTTTTTAAACTTTTTTTTTTCCCCCGCAGTTGCATTTTTAATTAATTAATTAATTAATTAATTTATTTTTGGCTGTGTTGGGTCTTCGTTTCTGTGCGAGGGCTTTCTCCAGTTGCGGCGAGCAGGGGCCACTCTTCATCGCGGTGCGCGGACTTCTCACCATCGCGGCCTCTCTTGCTGCGGAGCACAGGCTCCAGACGCGCAGGCTCAGCAGTTGTGGCTCACGGGCCCAGCCGCTCCGCGGCATGTGGGATCTTCCCAGACCAGGGCTCGAACCCGTGTCCCCTGCATTGGCAGGCAGACTCTCAACCACTGCGCCACCAGGGAAGCCCTATTTTGTTTCTTTTAAAATTTTCTCCCTTACTTCTTTTAGAATTTTCTCCCTTCCAGATTCCAAGTTATTCAGGGCAGGGATTCTTTCTTCTTATCTTGTATCCTCTATAATATCTAGCACATAATGCCTTGAATGTTGTACAGAAATAGTTTTTGCTTGTAAAGGATGCACATGAGAATGTAATCATTCACATGTGGTCTTTTGAAATACGGAACAGTTTTCTACTAGAGTTAAAAAAGAGATATGTTAGTCTGAGAAACCAACAGGAGATAGTAGAATCCTGCCACTTTCCAGTTTAGCTGTTTACTTACATAAGCAAGTATGATTCTATTCAACATTATGAGTTGTATTTTAAAATATTTTTTTCTGATGATAATAATAATGCACACATTAAATTTTAAGGATTAAAACACGAATATAGTAGAAAGTGCAAATTTCCCATTGTCCTTTGTCTCCTAATTTGTAATTGTTTGAATGACTTGCCAAGATTTTCTTTATATTTCTAAAAATGTTTTATACTATGTATATAGCCTTAAAAAACTTGAGATACCATAATATAAAAGTTTTAAATAATGAATTATACCATATTTTAATTGTTGCATAATCTTTCATTCTAAGTTCTAATAGTACATTCAGTTCTTTATTGATGCATATTTGGTTTGTTTTGCTGTTAAAAGCTAGTGCTGGGCTTCCCTGGTGGCGCAGTGGTTGAGAATCTGCCTGCCAATGCAGGGGACACGGGTTCGAGCCCTGGTCTGGGAAGATCCCACATGCCGCGGAGCAACTAGGCCCGTGAGCCATAATTACTGAGCCTGCGCGTCTGGAGCCTGTGCTCCGCAACAAGAGAGAGAGACCGCGATAGTGAGAGGCCCGCACACCGCGATGAAGAGTGGCCCCCACTTGCCGCCACTAGAGAAAGCCCTCACACAGAAACGAAGACCCAACACAGCCATAAATAAATAAATAAATAAAAATTAAAAAAAAAAAAAAGCTAACGCTGAAGTGAACATCTTTTTTGTACGTATATCCGTTAACTCTTATTTTTAGGATTATTTTCTTGGAATAAACTCCCAGAAGTAGAATTGGCAAGTCAGTGGATGTTCAGTTTTGATAGACTTTCCAAAATGGTTGTAACACTTTCTCCTTCCTTAGAGCATGCATGATAGTGCAGTTTCCTGCAACCTTGCTAAAACTGGATATTTCTGGCTTCCTTAAGCTTCCTGATCAGATCAATAAGAAAAAATTTCATTTTAATTTGCATTGTAAAATTATTAGTGAGATTGAGATCTTTTACTATGTTCATAGGCTATTTGCATTTTTTGCTATTTTCCTCTTTGTATCCTTTGCTCTCTTTTTTCTTGAGTTTTTAAAATTATTTAAAAATTGATTTTTGTGTCTTTAAGGATATTGATCCTGGATCCAGCCTATATATTATATCTCTCTCCTGTGCTTATTCTTTGTTTATGGTGATGGGGTTTTTTAATTCCCCATTCAAAAGTTATATAAATTTGTAGTTTACTTGTTGGTCTTTTCCTGCAGTTCTGGCTTTAGTATTATATTGAGAAAGAAAGGCCTTTTCCACACAAAGATTTTTATAGTTTTTTGTTTTATATTTTCTTCTAGTACTTTTATAGTTTTACTCTTTACATTTAATTTTTTAATGTTTCAGAAACTTATTTTTGTTAAAGTATGAGATGCAGAGTTTTAATTTTATTAAAAAAAATGGATGGCTTACTTCTCCCAACACCACTTACTAATTCATCCTTTCCCCACTGATTTGAAATGCCACATGTTAATATCCTGTGTGAGTTCTGTGATGTTGTAATTATTGTAGCTTTAGGATAATGTGTTTTGATTCTTCTCCAAAGACAGCTACTTTTTGGTAGTCTTTAAATTATTTTTCATAGCTATTTTTGCATGTTCTTCTTGCTTTTCAGTTTTTCAAAATACTCTCATGGAATATTATTATTGGAATTGCCTTAAAGTGGTAGATTAATTTGGGAGAGAATTGCTCTTTTTAAGTCGTTGAACCTTTCTGCCTGGAACCATAGAATGTCTCTTTTTCTCTGGTTATCTATTATTATTTTCACTAACATAGCCTTTAGATAGGTATTATACATATTAAAATGATTCCGAGGGACTAGTTACTGTTTTAATCATTTTATTGATTCTAAAATGTACTTTACTCCACATTTTAGCATCCCTGAAGTTGGAATATGTCTTATAATTGATGGGTAAGAAAGCATCATGTCATAATTTGGCAGCACTTTTTCTTTCTTCGTTGTAGATAATAATGATGCATCTTATAATTAGTAGGTATCTTAAGTTCTATGAAATATGGTATTAACTTAAGCACCTCTGAACCTATTTTTACACAGGTCTAACCATTTAAAATAAGTGATTTTCCTCAATTAAGTAAACAATTAATAAATGAAAATTGATGCTCCTTTTTAATAGTAATGTCTTTAATGCAAGGATATGGTGTGTTTATAATTACAGGACACTTGTCTCCTACGGAAACAGATGGTGACATGCTTGGTTATGATTTGTATAGCAGTGCCCTGGCAGATATTCTCAGTGAACCTACCATGCAGCCGCCCATTTGTGTGGGGCTGTATGCACAGTGGGGAAGTGGGAAATCCTTCTTGCTCAAGAAACTAGAAGGTATAGGGCATGTTTGTAAAAAGTCTGCATGTATAACAAAGTTTTCTCTTGTGTATTTTTTTTTTAAGTAAAGAAGAATAGAGGTTTTTTTTTTTTTAACATCTTTATTGGAAAATAATTGCTTTACAATGGTGTGTTAGTTTCTGCTTTATAACAAAGTGAATCAGTTATACATATACATGTGTTCCCATATCTCTTCCCTCTTGCGTCTCCCTCCCTCCCACCCTCCCTATCCCACCCCTCTAGGTGGTCACAAAGCACCGAGCTGATCTCCCTGTGCTATGCGGCTGCTTCCCACTAGCTATCTATTTTACGTTTGGTAGTGTATATATGTCCATGCCACTCTCTTACTTTGTCACAGCTTACCCTTCCCCCTCCCCATATCCTCAAGTCCATTCTCTAGTAGGTCTGTGTCTTTATTCCCGTCTTGCCCCTAGGTTCTTCATGACCTTTTCTTTTTTTCTTTCCTCGATTCCATATATATGTGTTAGCATATAGTATTTGTTTTTCTCTTTCTGACTTACTTCACTCTGTATGACAGAGTCTAGGTCCATCCACCTCACTACAAATAACTCAATTTTGTTTCTGTTTATGGCTGAGTAATATTCCATGGTATATATGTGCCACATCTTCTTTATCCATTCATCTGTTGATGGACACTTAGGTTGCTTCCATGTCCTGGCTATTGTAAATAGAGCTGCTATGAACATTTTGGTACATGACTCTTTTTGAATTATGGTTTTCTCAGGGTATATGCCCAGTAGTGGGATTGCTGGGTCGTATGGTAGAAAAGAGTTTTATGTATGGGTATGTGGTTGATCCTCCACACCGTTATTTGAGTTCTCTTTCTAAAACAGAGATCCAGCTGTGTTATAGCATACTTAAAACCCCTTCGTAGCACATTCCCTGCGAATGCTGTTTATAACCGTCCTACCCAGGCCCTTCACAGACTGTCAGTTTGCGTGAGCACCCCTGCTGGGACTGCCCCCTGTGTGTGCTCAGGGCTGTACGCGTAGGGGCTCTCTGCGCCCACACGAGCCCACTAGACCCTTCCTGAGTGGCCTCCTCTACTAGGAGCTTCCTGGACAGGTCCCCCACCTCCCCGCTAAGCCCCACTCCTTTTGTTTGGCAAAATCTCTCTCGTTCTTCAAGGACAGGTGTCAGTATTGCCTGTTAAATTCTTGCTAAGTTTTGTAGTAAGAATGCCTTGTTAAGGGCTCATCTGGACTGAGCGCACACCTTTAAGAGCAGTGATCCTCAAATGTAATTGGAGGGAGGAGGGGTGAGGAGCAGAGAGGAATGGTGGTGCTAGCTAGGTATAATAGTTGGAAGACACATAACAGAGTAATAGTTTTTAGTTTTATATCTGGAAACAGTACCTTGTTGATTGTATAATACAAAGCACAAGAATAAATACCAACAAAATCTTGACAGATGGGAATATATGAAAGAGGATTTTGTGCATTTTCAGTAGGAAGCAAGAGAGTGGGTAGGACAAGGGTCAAGGGTAGAGGTACCTCTAGGGAATGAGATTCTTATCAGAAGAGAACATTGGTTAAAATGGTTAAGTAGCAGCATTCTATCTAGGGACTTGGTAAGTGCTCAGTAAATGTTTATATTGAAAATGTGAAATTTTCAAAATGTTTGAAGTTGTATTTCTTAAATAGAACAGAAATAATGTTTTCATATTAATTTCTCTTTCAGATGAAATGAAAACCTTTGCAGGACAACAGATTGAACCTCTTTTTCAGTTTTCATGGCTTATAGTATTTCTGACCCTGCTCCTTTGTGGAGGGCTTGGTTTATTGTTTGCTTTTACGATTGACCCAAATCTTGGAATAGCAGTGTCATTGAGCTTCTTGGCTCTCTTATATATATTTTTTAGTAAGTCCTTGCCTTTTGTCTTTTTCAAAAATGTAGAGAATGTGAAAACTCATTGTTTTACTTAAAATTGTATCTATATCTTTCTCCTAAAGTCTCTAAGAGGTTTTCATAATTAGGTGAGAAAATTGATTTTTTGCTATTTTGTAAGTTGGCCTAGAGGAACATTGTCCCCAGCCTGGCTGGTACAGCTTTAAAAACTAGTGCAGTACTTGTTAATATTGAAGCAGAACTTTTATTTATTATACTTTCCCTTTTATATGTTAATTAATGATTTATATTTAAATCTTTTTCTGAAAATAAGTTTTTATAGCTGTCATGGCGTGCTCTTGACCATTTTGACCATGACTGTAATTTTTATTTTATCTAAAAGCAAAGTAATAAATATATATAATCCCTGTTCTCAGGAGTGTCTTCAGTTGCAAGAAAGGAAATAGATTTACCTTTGGAGGAACTACTGGTAACTTCAGCAGTTGCAAATAGTGATAAAACCAGTCTTTTACGTTTGAATCTGAACTAAGGGTTATGTTTCTGTTTAAGGCATTATCTTTCTGATTGTGTTTCTTATGTCATATTTTAGTCAGCTTACTTTCCATTTTTCACATACCTGATGTATGTTGGGGGAGGTTAATTAATTGAGGAATTCTTTGAGGAGTAGTTAGGAAATGGAATGGGACCATGAAAATTATGTAAGTCTACCTGTTACTACTTGATACTTGACTGTTTGGAGAAAAGAGGCTGCTTGACTAATGATTGTTCTGGATAATTTTGTTTTAAACCGTGAATTTCAGTTGTTGTTTACTTTGGTGGACGAAGGGAAGGAGAGAATTGGAATTGGGCCTGGGTCCTCAGTACTAGATTGGCAAGACATATTGGGTATTTGGAGCTCCTCCTCAAATTGATGTTTGTGAATCCGCCTGAATTGCCAGAGCAAACCACTAAAGCTTTACCTGTGAGGTGAGTTGGTCCCTTTGACGGAAGTAACTTTTAATAAGATGAAGCAAGTAAAAGTTTATAATGCATCATTTCTCAATGTATATTCCAAAAAAACATTGGTCCCTTAAACTTTTTAATGTTAGAAATAAAGCAAACAAATACTCCCTGGTCAAATCTGTGTGGGAAGCACTTCATATTATAGCTCCCTCTTGTACATTAAAGGATCAGAGACACCTTTTCATAAAGAAATCAATTTAACTTTGATTTACCATATTTTATTTGAGCATAAACCCACGTTCCCCCCCTTATGACACCTGTTATCAACCTTTGGACAAATTTGAAAAGAATGCTGGTCTATTTGAAAAGAGTGAAAAGAGTCCTGGCATCTCTTTACATCAGGGTGTAACTTCGGCACCTCAGCTTGTGCTCCGAGCTGCTCTTTCCTCACCTGCGGAAATATATTTACACACTCCTCTAAAATTATTATTAATATCAAATAGGAAATGTATAAGAAAACAGTTCAGAAAAGATGAGAAACATGTAAGTCAAAGAGTAAAGGAAAGCTAGAGGGCTCCAGAGGAAAGTAAAATGAAAAAAAAAAAAAAGTTTAGAACACTGAAAGCAAAAGGAATTCAATAGAAATTAGTAAAATAATTAGTAATAATTAGTTAAATATGCACTAAAAGATTAAGAATTTAAAAATTATTATAAGATAAAATATGTTTAAGTTAAGCTGAAAGTAAATAGGCCAAACCAGATAAGACATCAAAAGTATAATATAAGAGAGGAAGATAAAAATAAAAGCTTACAAGTAAGCTTTGGCACATAGGAGTAAGTATTAAGAAACGGATTTAAAATGAGAAGTTAAAATGAAAAGCGTAAAAAGAAAACATGCAGAGTGTAATAAAAGAAATGGAGAAGATATTTTTACATAAAATAAAAACACTTTAATGAGATGGTATTTTTTTTAAAAATTAGAACAATTAAACTAGCATGCATATACATAGTACAGTGTGATCCTAGATTGTATTTTGAAAGCAATGCCTATCTACAGGATTGAGATGAGAGTTTAGTTTAGGGGTAGAAGGGAAGAAAGGAACTAATGCAGACATAATATCCATTCAGAGACTCAAAATACAAATAATTCAGTTATTTTGCAGAACAACTGTGAAATGAATAGTTTATAGCTTCTTTCTAAATCCCTGGTAGATGTTTAAGCTATAAATAAAACATTCTATAGCTTAAGTTTTTAAATGGCATTCAATTCTTAATTACTATAATATTTTCTCAAGGTTTTAATCTCTTCGGTTGGTGCTTAGAAAACTTTATGCAGCATTTTTTGGCTGATATGGGGTGTCACCTTTTAATCGTTTTAATCGTTGTATCATGAGATCTGTTGAGATGTCTGATTCCTTGGCTAAGCTGTCATAATCTTTTTCCCTTTCTGCCTTCAGTCAGAATTACTTCATATAAGTCTACCACATTTAACTTTTGTTATTGCCTTTTCCTGAGAAAGGTATATAAGATGTTAGAAATGGAAGATACCTAATTACAAGTTGTTTTTCCTCCTTAGAATTTTAAAAACAACATTTTGAAAGAGACATGAAGAAATACAGGCTAAATGATAGAGATAACATATGTTGAAATCATTTCTTTAGATAGCTGAGTAACATTTTCTTTCCCCTTTCCCCAAGGTTTTTGTTTACAGATTATAATAGGTTGTCCAGTGTAGGTGGAGAAACATCAATGGCTGAAATGATTGCCACCCTCTCGGATGCTTGTGAAAGAGAGTTTGGCTTTTTGGCAACCAGGCTTTTCCGAGTATTCAAGACTGAAGATACGCAGGGTAGGACCTCCTTCTCTTCTTTGTGTGTATGTAGGGCTTGAGGATGGGATGGATGAAATGCATGAAAACATGAATTGAACATCAGATTCATCATATGCTGTCACCGTAATGATTGAGATTTTCTGGATGCTTGACATGTTAAAACCATTTGTTGTATTACAGGTAAAAATAAATGGAAAAAAACGTGTTGTCTCCCATCTTTTGTCATCTTCCTTTTTATCTTTGGCTGCATTATTGCTGGAATTACTCTTCTGACTATATTCAGAGTTGACCCAAAGCATCTGACAGTGAATGCCGTCCTCATATCAATTGCGTCAATAGTGGGATTGGCCTTGGTGCTGAATTGTCGTACGTGGTGGCAGGTGCTGGACTCTCTCCTGAATTCTCAAAGGAAACGCCTCCATAATGCTGCCTCTAAACTGCACAAATTGAAAAGTGAAGGATTCATGAAAGTAAGCACTCACTGCTTCTTAGAAAATAATCCTGGGAGTTTCCTGGTGATCCAGTGGTTAGGACTGCGCGCTTTCACCGCCGAGGGCCGGAGTTCAATCCCTGGTCGGGGGGAACTAAGATCCCACAAGCCGTGCAGAAAATAATCCTAATGTGAATATGCTCCCCATGACCATGGGGCTTTAGGGAGTGTATTCTCTAAGTGTTAAAGTGTTGCATTTGTTTTTAGTTTTACTCTAGATTTTTCCTATGAAAATACATATGTGTAGTGGGAAAAGTTACAAAAATAACATTTTTATAAAACAGACTTTTATAAGATACTCAAAAAGTTGCAGATTATTCCACAGTTGGTAATTACTACCTAATAATACAGGTTGCTCTAGAGCCTGGTAGAGTAAGCAGATTGAACCACCAAAACATATAAGATAGGAACATACTTTTAGAACAAAAAAGGGCTTTATACAATTATCTGCAGCCCCTTACTTTGATCAAGGTCACATGCCATCAGGGAGTCAAATGTAGTGTGGTATTTAGATCATTTGGATTTGCATTCAAATATTCTTCTGACATTCAGAGCATGTGATCTTAGCAAGTAAGTCACTCAACCAAGTTTGTCCTTTTAAAATGGATATGACAGTGTCTACCTTATTGTAATAAATGCTCTAATTTAGGTGAAACACTCGGCTACAGTTTTAAGTGGAACCACAACTGGCAGTGAGGACTTCGGATTTCCTTTCTTCCTTTAGCTGACTTTCTGTCAGGCTTTTTAAGAAATGTGCTTAACTTTCTCAGATTTCAGTGCTTTGTATCCTTTCTTTTGCACAGGTTCTTAAGTGTGAAGTGGAATTGATGGCCAGGATGGCAAAAACCATTGACAGCTTCACTCAGAATCAGACAAGGCTGGTGGTTATCATTGATGGGTTAGATGCCTGTGAGCAGGACAAAGTACTCCAGATGCTGGACACCGTATGTCTTCACCGACTTGAAACTTGTCATTGTCACATATGTGGCAGCTGAGAGGAATCGCTTCATGAATATCTCAAGTGGAGCTTGAATAATAATACTTCTTTTGTAAAAACAACCATATTTTATGCAGAAACATAGCAAGAGTAAAAGTTTCATCACAAGCAGATTTAAACAATTCTAGCTTAACGGCAGTGTGAGAAAAAAGTGAATAGAGGGTCTCTAAAGTCCATAGTGTGACTCCAGCTTTTCTTTGCAGATAGTTATGGTTAGAATAGAGATAAGGGTAGGGAAACCACAGAATTTGTAGAGTTCTGTTAAAGTAGGGCACGTCAGTGGCTCTCTGTAAGGTACGTTATAAGCAACAGTGTGTAACTGTGGTCGGAGACCAATGTGTTTAGTACGTCATATATGTTTATGAATATTTCTCACGTGTATTGATCTTACCTCTTATGTAGACCATAAGTGTCTCGAAATATGACAGGATTAATTGTTTTCTCTGGAGATCTTATCACTGTCAAATGTTGAAAAATTGTCAGATGGTGACAAACCAGATTGAGACTTTGGTAAAATTTGTTTTCATATAGAATAATACTTGAATGAAAAGGAAATGTTATTTTAAAAATATAGTCACCAAAGGACAACACAGATTTTGAAAAGGTGTTTTATTACTTTGGATAATTTAAAATTTTTATCTTATCATAACTATACATTTCTTCTACCACAGGTCCGAGTTCTGTTTTCAAAAGGCCCATTCATTGCTATTTTTGCAAGTGATCCACATATTATTATAAAGGCAATTAACCAGAACCTCAACAGCGTGCTTCGTGACTCAAACATCAATGGACATGACTATATGCGCAACATAGTTCATCTACCTGTTTTCCTCAATAGTCGTGGACTAAGCAGTGCAAGAAAATTTCTTGTAACTTCAACAACTAATGGAGATATTCCATGCTCAGATAATACAGGTAAAGATCAAGTTCCCAGGTACTTTGGGTTTGAAGTAGTTCTGTAGTTTTTTATGGTGCATCTCCTTTTACCTTGAAAAATATTGTTCATATTTCATTACTCTTTAAATATCACATACAACAGAGTTTTAATACAATGGTGCTTTCTTGATAAATTCTTTAAGGGATGCAGGAAGATGCTGACAGGAGAGTTTCACAAAACAGCCTTGGAGAGATGACAAAACTTGGTAGTAAGACGGCCCTTAATAGACGGGTAAGTTACCTTATGTTTTGAGCCATTTGTTTGTATTGCTATTATTTAAGTAAAACCAAGGTGATGCCACGTAATATTTTATAAATACTGCGTTGAGCTCATCAAGTAAATTTTATCATTGGATTTCCTTTCAGCTTCAGGTGGTGTTTCAAGGAATGTCTGCACCTAGAGCCATAATAACTGTAAATTATATAGGAGTGCCTGTCCTCTCCCAGCCTGCTCTCAGCCCAGGTGCCATTCCAGACTCCAGGCCAATTGAATCAGAACCTCTGAGAGTGAGATTTTAAAGCTCCCCAGATGATTTCATCGAGGGTTAGAGAACCACTGGGTTCATTCCAGATCAAGTTGTGTTCATTCCAGGGACCCATGTCACCATAGCTGTAAGGGAGGGAGAGAGAGGCTAGTAGTGTGAGAACAATTCCTTGCTTTGTTTTCCTGTTGGCCTTCCTCCTTCCCTGATGTTTGTGAGATGTGTACTCTTTTTTTTTCTCCCCACGTAGTGATTTTGTGCCTTTCCCAGTCCCTTGGTTTTCTTCTGGAACACCGTAGTTTCCCTGTACTATCCTATCTTTAGGAGCCTTCTTTTGTAAAGAATAAGGGAGTATTACAAGGCAGGAAGATGTCCACTTGCAGGTAAGTTATGGTGGTAGTGCTGCTTAAGGATGGCTAGGTTGGGCTAGCATTGGCGCCGTTTATTTTCCCCCTGGTTTGCTAACATTAAATTGGGACATTTTACATTTTAAAAAATGTGTCTTCAGTGATATTTTGACTTTATGCCTCTACCGTGTACAAGTATGGATGTGAAAATAATATTATGAATGACAGTTGACAGCTCTAAATGAAGAGCAGGGTGTGATTTACAGTTTTGAATTTCTCTCCTGGGAGTCTGGACTCTTGGGTTCCCTGTAATTGTATCCACATTCCCCTGTCTCAGGACCTTAGATGAGAACGCACCTTTGTTGTGCCTGTTCCTCCTCTGATTAGATGGGATTCCCTGCCCCACCCCAGCCAGGAGAGAGCCTTTAATTCTTATGCAGATGTGAGGCTAGTTAGAGCAGCTGTGTCATACGTTTAAAAATAACCTAAAAATCAAAATGCTGTAATCCTTAAATCTAGAGGAGGGGTTATTTGCTTTATTATTTCAGGGTTCCTATAAATACTGAGCTCCCATAAGAGTTTGAGTTGAATTTTCTTTACACAATTCTGCTTATTTATGATCTTCAAGGCATCGAGCTTTCTCTGTACAGCTATAAATCAAAATACATCTGAAGCTAAACCATAGCATTCGATGCAGTTGCTGCTAATGTTACTTTATAACTGTTCTGTAAATATTTTGCCTCAGGAAGTAATAATAATACTTTTTATTACTATGTAGTCTTCCTCTTTGACTAAAATTTTGGATTGTTTTTGTTGTTGACATAAACATATATTAACTTCTCAAAAAGCCTTAAGTTCTCAGGCTCGAAGTATGGGTTCACTGTTTCAGGATACTTACCGAAGAAGGCAGATGCAGCGCACGATTACTCGGCAGATGTCCTTTGATCTTACAAAACTGCTGGTTACAGAGGACTGGTTCAGTGACATAAGTCCTCAGACCATGAGAAGATTACTTAATATTGTTTCTGTGACAGGTGAATTTTGTTTTCTTACTATTGTATGGTAGATAATAAGTTTTAACATTAACAAAGCAATTCAATTTCAGAAACAAAAGGATGTACTGGGTTTATATGTTTACACTGCTGCATACCAGTTTTATTTGCATTAAGTGTGTCTAATAAAACCAATATTAGCTTTGACAATGAAAATCAACTACCAGTTGTCTACTGTTATTTTAAAACTCGATGATTTAAAAATTTTTAAATTTCATCTCAGCTTTAATTTTTCTCTTTGTATAAATATAATTTTATGCTAATTTGTATAACTGAGTATAATTAATTTATAATTTAAAATGTTGAAATTCAGATTTTACATGCTGCTCTTTCTGTTTTCAAATGATATATATTTTTTCTTTTTTTATTGTGTTAAATGAAATACACATAAAAATTTATCATCTTAACCATTTTTAAGGGTACAGTTCACATAGCTGTGTAGCCGTCACTACCATCCATCTCCGTAACTCTTCATCTTGTAAAACTGAAACTCTGTACTCATCCTCCCGCTCCTCTCCCCCCAGCCCCTGGCAACCACCATTACACTTTGTCTCTGTGATTTTGGCTACTCTAAATACCTCATATAGTTGGAATCATACAATATTTGTCTTTCTGTGACTGGCTTATTTCATTTAGCATAATTTTATCAAGGTTCACCCATGTTGTAGCATATTTCAGAATTTTCTTCCTTTTTAAGGCTAATATTCTACTGTATGTATATACCAAGTTTTGCTTATCCATTGCTAACATTATGGACATGTGGGTTGGACATGTGGGTTGCTTCCATGTTTTTAGCTGTTGTGAATAATGCTGCTATAACACGGGTGTTCGAATATGTTTCGGAGACAGTGCTTTCAATTCTTTTTTGGTATATACCCAGAAGTGGAATTGCTGGGTCACATGGTATTTGTATTTTAAATTTTTTGTGGAACCTCCATACTTTTTTCCATAGTTAAAAAAGAAGTTTTTCCCACCAACAGTAAACAAGCAATTTTTCTACATTCTCACCAACCTTGTTGTTTTCTGGTTTTTTGATAGTAGCAATCCCAGTGGGTGTGAGGTGGTATCCCATTTTAGTTTTGACTTGCATTTCCCTAATGATTAGTGATGTTGAGCATCTTTTCATGTGCTTATTGGCCATTAATATATCTTCTTTGGAGAAATGTCTGTTCAAGTCCTTTGCCAATTTTTGAGTCGGACTTTTTTTGCTGTTGTTGTTGAGTTTTAGGAGTTCTCTGTATATTCTGGATATTAATCCCTTTCCAGATATATGATTTTCAAATATTTTCTCCCATTCCATGGGTTGCCTTTTTATTCTACAGATAGTGTCTTTTGATATACAAAATTTTAAATTTTTATTAATTTCAGTTCGTCTGTTTTTTTCTTCTGTTACCTGTGCTTTTGGTGTCATGTCAAGAAATCATTGCCAAATCCAATATCATGAAGTTTTTATCCTATGTTTTCTAATGCTTTAAGTCTTAAATTTAGGTCCTTGAACCATTTTGAGTTAATTTTTATATATGGTGTTAGGTAAGTTCAACTTCATTATTTTGCATATGGATATCCAGTTTTCCAAGCATCATTTATTGAAAAGACTGTCCTTTCCCCATTGAATGGTCTTGGCACCCTTGTCAAAAATCATCTGACCATATATGTGAGGATTTATTTCTGGGTTCACTATTCTGTTCTGTTGGTCTGTATGTCTGCATTTTGCCAATATCACACTGTTTTGATTACTGTAACTTTGTAGTAAGTTTTGAAATCAGGAAGTGTGATTCCTCCAGTTTTGTTCTTCTTTTTCAGGGATGTTTTAGTTATTCAGGGTCCCTTGAGATTCCATGTGAATTTTAGGATGGGTTTTTCTATTTCTGCAGAAAATATCATTGGGATTTTGACAGGGTTACATTGAATCTGTAGATTGCTTTGGCTAATATTGACATTTTAACAATATTAAGTCTTCCAATCCATGAACATAAGATGTCTTAATTAGCTTATATTTTAAAATGTTGAAATTCAGATTTTCTATACTTCTATTTTAGTTTTCAAGTGATATTTTAAATAAAAATATTGACAAGAAAATTAAGGATTATTGCCTTGTGACTGAATTCCTTGCATGGAATTCTGCTCTCCACCATGTTAATGCTTACTTATAAATATAAATATTTGTAAAATATATATTTCTTTCTTTGTATGATATTGAATGGTACTTTGTAATATTGACCAGTGTTAACTCTCTTATGATAGTTACACTGAAATTTGTTTTTATACTAATGTTGGGTGCATGCTGTGGAACTATATTGCAACTGAGGTTGTATCAAGTATATTCATAATTTTTTGATAACTAAATTCCTTTAAGTGAGGTCACAGACCTCATTATACTTGATTATGTTCTACAATGGAAATGTTTTAGTATATTATCAGTAATACTTATGTAGTCATTTAACAAATATATAGTGAGTGTCTAGATATGCTAGGTATTGGTCTAAGCATTGTGGAGATAAGCAGTGAACAAGATAAAATTCTTACCCTTTGGGGGAAAACAGATGTAAAGTCATGTAATGATAAATGCCATAAAACCTCATCTTCCCTTACCATTTAGCATTGGAATGCCCTTGGCTCAGTCCTTGGTTCTTCTCTTTCTGTCTAAACCAGATGTACCATCTTTATGCTGAAGACTCTCAAATACATATCTTCACCCCTGTTGCTCTCCAGTTGCCTAATTGATACCTGATGATGTCTGATATACGTCTTACACTTAACATGTCCAAAAATGAACTTTAGATCCTGTGACACAAACTTAATCCACCCATAGTTTACCTTCTGAGTTAGTGCCACTCCTATTCCATTTCCTTGGAAAAAGAGGTCTTGATATCTTTCTTTCATATATCTTCTCCAGTCTGCATTAAATTCTTTTGCTCTGTCTTCAGACTATATCCAGAATCTGACCACTTCTTCCCATTTCTAGCATACTACCCTTATTCAACGCACCATTATGTCTCATCTGTATTAGTTATAGCAATAGCCTTCTGACAGGTCTCCCTGCTCCTGTCTTTTCTCTACAGTCTATTCTCCACGTGGCAGCCACAGAGATCCTTTAAAAATAGAAGCCAGTCATGCTGTGCTTCTGCTAAAAGCTCTATTATGTGCCCCTATTTTACTGAAAATAAAAATCTAAGTCCTTACAGTTTCTTACAAGCCGTTTGATCTGTCTCTCTCCACCCCTTTCCCTACCTCTGACCTCATCTACTTTCCTCCTCCAGCCCTTACCAACCTCTTTGCTGCTCCCTGGAAACGTCAGGCATGATCCTGCCTAAGGGCTTTTGCACTTGCTATTTCTTCTGTCTGTAAGGATCTTTCTTTGGAGAGATGCATAATGGCTTTTCTCACCTTCTTTTATTAATTCTTTGCTTAATTATCAGCCTTTCAATGAGACCATCCCTCTGTTATCTTATATAAAATTACACCTCCCTATTTCGTACTCCTTTCTTCCCTACTTCATTTTACTCCATAGAATCGATCACCTTCTAACACATGAACATACTTACTTATTTTGTTTTTTGTCTGTCTCCCCTCAGTAGAATGTTAGACCCACATGGCCAAGATTTTTGTCTGTATTATTTTCTCTTTCCTCCATACCCAGGACAGTGTCTGGGACACTGTTGTTGAATGAGTTTGAGACCTGAAGTGGAAACCAAACTTTACAAATAACTTGAGAAAAGCATTCTAAGCAGAAGGAACAGCAAGTGTAAATGCTCTGAGGTGGGATCCCAACTCAGGCCAGTCTGGTTGGAGTTTGGGGAGCAGACGGGAGAGTAGTGGGAAGTGATGTCAGAGAAATAGCCAGTGGCCAGTTCATTGTGGGCCTTACAAGCCCCATATCCATGGTAAGGACTTTGTATTATGTTTAGACATCTTTAGGCCCTCTAAAGATGAGCAAGGAAATATCATTTAACAGCTGATATTTAGATACACATTAAAAAAATAATGATGTGTACACATTTTGGAGTAGAACCAAAGTTTTTTCCTAAAGCCTTGTTTTAAATGTAAGAATTTCTCTAGTATTAGTCTTTGACTATAAGCAGTCTTTCTAGATTGTTACATCAGAAATATTTTTGTTTCATCAAATATAGCTCTGCCTGAAAATGAAAGATTCTAGGTAAGTTTTTCATTTTATGAAAGCATCTTAGTGCTGTTAGTTTCATTGCTTAAATATAAAAGTGTTATGTTGAAAATAACCTACAGATTTAAACTTTTGTATTTTAATGGATTTTTGATAGTTTTCATGATAAATTTTTCACTCAGTTGGCTACCATTAGTTAGATGTATATAGGGAAATACATTTTATTTATTTGACTAGATAAATAATTTATTTGGTTAGAATTTGAAGACAAAAGACTTGAGTTTGAGCCCTGGGCATGTTGATTAGCCTCTGGTACCTCTTATTCCCTTATATGTAAAAATGTATAATGTTATCTGTTGAACACTATGCAGATGGTTGCTGCTATTAGGAAAGGTATATAATGGATGGAACTAATATCAGAAAATAATTTGGGACTTTAGTATATAAAGTATTGGTGAGTATTTAATTAAGTGGTTTCCTACTTTAAAATTGTGCTTTATTTTATCAAATGTGCTTTATTTAAAATTAGTTTTATTGGATTATTTTGGAGGATAATATTAAAAGATAACCGTAGACACATCCATTGAGCAAAATTTTTCCCACTACTGCTTTTTTTTTTTTTTTTAAATAAATTTATTTATTTATTTTTGGCTGCATTCGGTCTTCTTTGCTTCGCGCGGGCTTTCTCTGGTTGCTGCGAGCGGGGGCTGCTCTTCATTGCAATGCACGGGCTTCTTATTGCGGTGGCTTCTCTTGTTGTGGAGCACGGGCTCTAGGTGCATGGGTTTCAGTAGTTGTGGCACACGGGCTCAGTAGTTGTGGCTCACGGGCTCTAGAGCGCAGGCTCAGTAGTTGTGGTGCACGGGCTTAGTTGCTCCGTGGTATGTGGGATCTTCCCAGACCAGGGCTCGAACCCGTGTCCACTGCATTGGCAGGCAGATTCTTAACCACTGCGCCACCAGGGAAGCCCCCGCTACTGCTTTATTTCTTAACTGTTGTATGCTAGAACACTTCAAATACTTAACGTTATTTTTATTCACTCATACTTTTAAAATAGTTTTTCAGTTCTCTGTATCTGCTAGTTTCATGAATTCATGACTGCATTTGTTGTTCCCTTTGTTTGACTGCCCTAACTTTCTCCTCTTGCCTCAGCCCTTCCTCATCAGACTGATTCATACTCATCTTGCATAGCTTAGTTCTAGGGGTTACTTTCTTAAGGAAACCTTCCCGTAACTGCTGCTTCTGGATTTGGGGTGCATTTTTTATTTTCTCACAACAATATATGTGTATCTCCAGTAGAGTCTTATCTGTTAGGATTGTAATTGTTTTCTTATCTATCCATCTTTTCCAGTACACTCTTGAGTTCTTTTAGGATGGGGAGTAAGCCTTCTATGTCTGTCATCAGTAACTAACATACTGAATGAGTGAGTTTTAAAAACTCAATAGAGCAACTGTAGTTAGATTTGAAGCCTTCATTGCCTTCCCACAAATGTTTGGGGGATCAAGCCTAATCATTATGGGATGAAAATTAGTTCACATATTGTTTTAACCCATGTCTCCAATTCAGTTCTAAAAGTTTTTTTCACCAGTTTTTTCATCTTTTAAAGTTCAAGAAGTATGTTGTCAATGTTGCAAGCACATTTTAATGCCTTGCTTCTAGTTGCCTAGTTTTTTAAACTTTTAGTTCTGTGTTAACCTGTTTATACTCTACTGAGGGTAGATCTCCTCTCGTCGCGATTTGTGATTAAGTCATTTCATGATTTTTGTTTGATTTATTTGTCTGGCCCACTGGAGTGTAAGCTTCATGAAGGCTGGGATCATATCTCTTTTGTTAAGCATTAGTATCATATATCCATATATTGTGATACTTCAGTGAGTTTTTGTAGCTTTCAAATGCATGTGACCATAGCTCGCTTGGATTGAAGGTAAGGACCTTGTCAGTGATTTAGCAGACCAGATCCCATTTTCTAGGGAAAAAAGAATCCGGTGATGATAATGTGGTTTGCCCATAAAAGCAGATTTGCTGAGGGAATGAGGGTCTGAGGATATGGGAAGAACTGGATGGGGGAATTACAGATCTACATCTGTTAGTGGTAAGGAAAGGGATGATTCATATTTGAGCCAAAACAAATCGATATCTTAGTCTAGATAATGATGAAATAAAACTGACAGTGTTTAAAAGTAAAAAGCAATGATATCAGCAGTTGGGAATCCCAACGAGATCAAGGAAAAATTGATGCAGCAATGAAACAAATCATCTGTTCTGAAAGTTCAAGGATTGCAAGTGTCCTAATGTAGGCATGCCCAATGGTAGAACACTGAATTAGAGTCCTAAGAAACCCCGGTGATAGACAGGATTTTTAAAATATATGTAAACAAATTTTAGAAACATATTATTATTCACTTGATAGATTACTTACATAAGCCACCCTTAGTACATAAAAATGAGAGTGTATGGGGTTGTACATTTACCCGTAATAAAAAGAGTGGACTAGCATATTTGGATTTGTTCAAGGTCCATAGGAGGATGGGGCTTATCATGGGTGCGTTGATGTTCTGCTGTATGATTGTGGGTAGGGTGGAGCCTGTCTCACATGCCATCCTGAAAGATTTTTGCCTGCATAAATGTCATCAAAGCAGTGTATAGCACCAATGGCAAATCACAAAAAAATTACTTTAGAATTAAACAGAGTTGTGTTTAAGCCATATCCACATAAATACTAGGTTTCAGTTTGTAGTGTAAATTAAATGGCAAATTTTAAAACATTTAAAGTTGAATTATTTTTGAATATACAGAATATTTGGCTTAACATTACATGCCTATTAACTTAAAACATTTTTTGTATTCCTTAAAGGGCGATTACTGAGAGCCAATCAGATAAGTTTCAACTGGGACAGGCTTGCTAGCTGGATCAACCTTACTGAGCAGTGGCCATACCGAACTTCATGGCTCATATTATATTTGGAAGAGACTGAAGGTATTCCAGATCAAATGACATTAAAAACCATCTATGAAAGGTACTTTATCTGACCTCTTTATATTTAAATTTATCTTAGACTGAGTTGACTTTTCAGAAGAAAGTTAATGCATATAAAGCAAAATGAATACAAAATGTATAAAATGTAGAGTTCTGGGTTCAACTAATCATTCTCATTAATTCCGTTATAATTTGGAGTTGTATTAGCACAGGTATATATCCCATTATGTAAAATTTACAGCTTTATTTGTCTATATTCTTCCTTTCTCAATGTAACCTATATGATGAAAAATGTTTCCAGGTCCTGTTAGCTCTATGTTATTTATATATACAAAATGCAAACCTTAAAACATTATTATTTATTTCTATTTTATTTTTTATTCTAAGTGTCTTTATAGAATATTAAGGAGGTTACATTTTCCAAATCATTAGTGCAGGTATATTCACAGCTTTATATCTGGAGGGTTTGGGGAACTGTGAATACTGGCTGGAAAGCATTCTTTGCATTAAACAATAAAGGATTTATAAAATATATGAACAATTTATTGTGCTTTTATAGAACAATAAATTGTTCTATAAAACAATAAAAAGAACAATTTATTTTTCTTTTATAGTCAGTCATTTGAAGTACTTTTTAAATCTACCTCTGGTAAAGAAATTGATTAATTTTTTCTGGAAAGACATACAGTTAATGCTCAATGAAATGTCAAGCATGTCAAGTTTTAAGAGTTTGACTTTCTTGTCAAATAAACAAATAAAATTATAATCCTTTTTGTTTACCAGAATACTTAATACCTTCAAAGTTTTCAATTACAACTCTAAATAAAAGTACCTCTTAGAAAAAATATAATACAAGGGAACTATACAATTGTATAAAACTTGGTATAATTGAAACTATTATTTTGAACATGAAATGAAATATGAAATCTAACGAACCATTCAGTGTAGAGTTTATACATTAAAACTTTTAAGATTCCAAGTAATTTTTCTTAGAGTATTGTCAGCATGTGGCTTTCATTATTTTCCAATCCCCATTTTTCATGTGCATATTTTATCTAATATTTTCTAGGTGAGTAACTGATTTTAGAATATAGAGGCTGGTTGTAGTGTTAGTCTGCAGACTTGAGCTCTTGTAGGTTTTGCTGTTTAATTTGTGCTAAATTAAACAGATTGAATTCTGTGAGCTGTGTCAAGTAGGTGCTCTCGTAGATGGCAGCGACACACAACTACCATGGGCCTGTGGAGCAGTGTCACTGATTGCATCTGCTCTTTGATGTTTTAGAAATCATCTTTTTATTATAAGATACATGACTGATTTTTCCCTTGGTTGTGCAGTAAAATATTATTTCATGAATAAACGTTTGCATCATAGCATAGGTGCTGTATAATAATGAATGTTTGCTAGATGAGCACAGTTTTTGGTTTGATACACATAGGACTCAAGTCAGTCTCTTCACCTTACTTTAATTGAATATAATGCTTAGAAGTTTATTGTGTCTCAGGAGTCCAGGAACATTGATAAGTTTCTCACATGTTAAGGACTGTGTGCTTAGGGTTTCCAGCACTGGGCCCTCTGCATGTTCTGTGAAGAGGGTGAGTAATTGGTGAAAGAAGGTCTGTGTCCTCAGGAAATAGAAGCAGAAGAGATGTGAAAATAAAAAGTTTTTAAAGCTCTCAAAAATATTCATAATTGAATTCAATCAAAAAAAATCTATTAAGTGTCTGCTACTTGGGGGCCCTGCTCCTGATGCTGGAGGTACAAAGGCGACCAGGTAAATACATGTTTACTTTTTGATCCTATAATCTCACGTGTAGAAATTTAAACACACACCTCCACAGTTATAAAACTGGTTATACAGGGTTGTTTATTGTGACCTTATCTGTAGCAGCATAATTTAAATGCACATTTATAGGAACATTGGTTGGATAAATTATGGCACAGCTACCATAATAGAGTACCTTGTAGCTGTAGAAAATGAGAAAAAACTATGATTTGATATGGAGGAATTTTCAGGATATATTAGTAAGTGAAAAATGTAAAGTGCAAAAGAGTATATAACATGTTTCTGTTTGTATAAGAAAAAAGGGGGAATAAGAACATCTGTATATACATATGTAGGTATGTATTATTTTTCATGAAAATATAAAACAAACCCATGGGAAGGGTAAGCCAGAAACTAATAAAAATGTTTACCTAAAGAGGATGCTTAGATGGGGAATGAAATATCTCTGAATGTACATTTTTATGTAGTTTGCCTTTCGTATCATAATCCAGAAACAAAAAGGATGGGAAAAGCAAACCCTAATATTGAATACAAACAGAAAGAAATGATCCTAATGGTACATGAAATTGAAAATATAACCACACAGAAAAAAATTAATTCAAACACCTTTGAACTCAGCTCTCTGATTCTTTATTCTTAGTGTAATATACTGAAGACAAAATTAACTGCAAAGAAATCTTGAGCTTAGTAGGTTTGTTGTTGATAATAGTATTGGTATTATACTCCTGAAATCCTTTTGAATGTATCATAGGATAGAGTAAAAAATGAATTAATAGATATTTTTGGAAGCTGGTGTTTTCCCTATGGGAGAAGGGAGATACAAATATTGAATGGAAGAAATTAGGAAGAGCACTATGGTAGTAGACTGGATTTGGAGATATTAAATGTTAACTCATAATTTAAAATGAGGTTTCCTCTAGTTTTGCCCACCAAAAGGGAGCAAAAATACCCCCAAATTGTGAGCACATCTGGTGCCTAGATCTTGGTTTCTGACTGGGACTCCTTGGAGAAATGGCTAATTCCAGGTCTAAGGCAGGGAAAGCTCAAGGGGAGCCTGCATTGTAATGTGCCAGAAATCAAGGAAGGAACTGTTCAAAGACAGTGAGGTCTGCACAGAAGGGCACAGGACTTAGCTTGAAGGAGCACCTTTCAAACTTGGGCCCATTTGAGAATCACAAAGAAAAATGATGGTAATTGATTATAACATATCAACAAAAGAAATCCAATGAGTCCATAGTAATACTTAGAAGAGAGGAAAAAGGAATAATTCTTTGTTTTAGGAGAATGCCAGCAGATAAGTGTAGAAGGAATGAATGAAATAGAAAAATTATCATTTTTTTAAATCCCCAGTATGATAATTGATTCAAGCAAGGATCATCGGTGGTTGCAGAAACCACTGGAGGAAAGTTGTTGGGGAACAGGAGGCGCACATGGTCTCAAAATATCACTCCCCAGGTTACATATAATTACAGAGAAGACATGCCCTTGCAGTGGAGAGATCTAGCTGTCACCACATTTTTAATCAAATAGTCAAGCCTGACATCATTAATGGGATGCATAGCATCATATGCCACTAGATAAAATGCGGTAGAAGGTACCACATCACCTTTCTGGTACAGTTGCCAGCTGTGTTGTACTATGATTCTAATTCTGAGGAAGCAGCCAGATGAATCCGGAATGTGGAACATTCTACAAGACAACTGGCTTGAATTCCATATTGGTGACTGGGGGAGACTGAAGAGATAGATCCCACAGCGAAAATGCAGTGTGTGAGCTGTGATAGGGATCTGTATCAGAAGAAAAGCAGGGCACTGAAGGGCATTTGGTGGGCAACTGGGGAGTAAGAATTTTTGAATTAATGTTAATTTCCTTAGGCATGGTAAGGGTATTCGGGGGAGGTTCATGCTGAAGTATTTAGGTGTGAAATACACTTTCAGATGGTTTGGCAAAAGGAAGGTGCATGTATGTGTGTGTAGATGTGCATATGTCTGTAAGTATACCTATGTATATATTATGTGGTTGTGTATACATGTACATATATAAGGGGAGGAGGGCGACAGCAGGTGTATCGAGACATTATGTTGACAGTTTGTGAATCTAGGTGAGGTGTGTTTGGGAGTTGGTTGTCCTGTTCTTTCAGCTTTTCTGTGAGTTAAAAAGAAATTTTAAAGCAGTGGAAAAGCACAGTAAATGATTAAAATATGATTTCAGCAAATAAAAAGAGAGGAGGGATACAAATATGAAGTACCTGGTTCTTATTAAGAAATTTTCCTCTTCCCATTCCTTTTGTTCTCCATAGTGATTGTTCAGTAAATATTTGTTGCTTTGTTAAGATTTTTACTTAAGGACATAGTTTACATTAAATGAATCTAAGAACTGTATTCCTTAGTGCACTTATGTGATTTTAGTAACCTTTACACACATGCCACGTGTAATTGAAAATCATTATGTATATATACATAGCTCTATGGAAAGCTTTAAAAAAAAAAACCTACCATTTTGTTTCATGGTGGCAGGATGAATCACAAACCATGCTTTATTGATGGATTGATTCTATTGTTAGAATCAGCTGGTACCTCTAAAAGGCATGGAGCAAGTGGATGCAGACGGTGCAGTGTTCATTAGTATTTTAAGACCTGCAATCCACAAATGCCAAGAAGTCAAGTTAGCCAGTTCTGATCCTGCAGGAAGTAAGATGGACAGTCCATCAATGAGGTCAAGTATGATTAGAATCTGCAACTCTTGGGTTAATGAGCTATTCAGGTGAAAAATCATATATATTTAAAAAATTTTTTTAAAATGCACAGTGTCTAATTTCTTTGCAGAAAATTTATCTTATTTCTTCTGCATGTTGTCAAACTATATAGAAAATATTGAGCATGTTTTTATGAAAATGAGCTTTTAACTTATCATTGGCAGTAATTTAAATTAGAAAGTCATGGTTTTGTAGTTTTCTAGTTACTTTTTTGCTGAGATGGTCGCTGGAAGACAAAAGATATAAAAAGGATGAAGAGTATTTCAGTCTCATTTTAGTTATTATCATTTGAATAAAACATATCTTCCTGAAATCTTGTCTCTTTTCTTAAAGAAACCAAGATGAATAGGTGTGAGACCTAAATGGCTTTCCTTGATTTTTGTTTATCCATTCTAGCTAGTTTTCTTCATTTAATGTGTATTTAGTGTGAGTTCTTACTATGGGTCAGGGCTTAGATTGTTGTCCTTTGTGCTTTCATGCGTTCCAGGGGCTGGCTGAGGAGGTGGGGTACATAGAGAGACAACTATACAAAGCATCTTAGGCCCTTGAGCAACTTACACACATATCTACACACACATACATACACTTTCCTTTTGCCAAACCATCCAAAAGTGTATCTCACACCTAAATACTTCAGCATGAATCTCCCCCAAACAGCATTACCACACACACACACACACACACACACACCCTTTTTTTTCCCTAGACCATTAGAGGGTGTATTACATACAACATATCTTTTGTCCCCAAATACTCAAGTGTTGAGGAACTTATATTCTGATTGAAGGTAAAACATACATATTTGAAACAACTGGAGGAAAGTAAAAATGTGATGGCTCAAACAGCCAATTAACAGGTTTTTATCAATATCAGGCTAAAACATTGCCTTCTGGATGATAGAAAACTTTTCAGGCTAAAACTACTGTTATTTGCTAATAGGCAGTTACTTGACCTTTTAAAACTTTCACCCTAATTTCCAGCATTTGAGCCTCAAGCTTATATGACTTCCTAATATTCAAGGAAACTTTCAAAAATTTATATTTTTAATTAATTAAAATATATCTTACAGACAAAAGAGAATGTATCACCTGTAGTTTAAAGATAATAGTAATTTTTCACCCTGTTCATTAATATATCAGTAGAACATTTGTCAAAGAAATGCTTTTGGGGGGGTATTTTTAATCATATAATAAAAATAGCTTGGAGTAAATTTTTGTAGGGGGAATATTTTATTTTGTTCAAATAAATATAGACTGTTATATATTAGAGGTATAATGAGGTAATGGGAACTTTGTTTTGCCATTAAGTTAATCTCTTATTTTGGACTTCAGCTCTTGGTGGGCCTGCCATCCATGAATGGGCTGGATTCAGGGTGATTTTGAGATGCCTTTTTTTTTTAAAGAAATAATTGTGTCCTATATGCCTGTAAATACTTACAAAGACTGCTTTGTAGCTAGTCTAAGGAAGAGAAAAAAGACAATGTAGTAAGAATCTGAGAATTCATTAAGGAATTGACAAAGTAATTTAAGATGATTTCTTAATGAAAAACTATAGGAAGCCAATTTGATCAACATATTGAAAAATCGTATATTGGAATATGTTAGAATAACTTAGATGACTGTTTCTAGCTAACCATAGTTGAGTTCTTTGATGCTATTGCTTGTCATTTGAATAATAAAAAGTGTTATTTACAACAGACAAAAAGCAGCAGTATATAATTGATATTCATTTATTTTATTAAAGAAATCTGATTTGGTGAAAACAATCAGAAAATAGTATTTTTAACACTAGTAGTAAAATTTTTTTAATCCATAAAAAGCCTCATTTATTTTTATAGCAATTTGATGACACATCTGCTTGCTTTATTCAGCTGAAAAAGAAAATGTTGGTTCTTGGTGTTTGGTAAAATTGCTTTGTTAAATTATTTTCTAAATTGTTCAACTTTTAACAAATGACATTTGATACTAACACTGGAAAGCAATTTCAGCTAATTAAGTAGATCCCTCTGTAAACCATTGGAACATTAAGATGACATACTGTTCATTCAAGATTATTTTAATTGGTACAATTATTGTAATTTTCTGGCAATTATGTGTTGAGCTAAAAGCTTTTGTCTAGATCATTTGAGGGTTTTTTTTGTTAACATACATTTAGTAAGAAGAAAGGGAGTAAAATAAAAACTGTAGATAAAGATTTTCTGTCTACTTTTATTACAGAGTTTTAGACACCATTGAGATATTTTAGTATAAAACTTTATTTCTGATATTTTTCAGTAAGCATTTTAAGCAATGATAGAGGTTTTTAAAAGATCAATTTAAATAGTTTTCATGAAGATAATGTTTCAAATTCCTGTTTTGACACTGCTCAACCAACCTTTTACTTAGGATGATGTGGTCAGAATTAGTTTTGTGATAAGGATAATGCCTTACCAAACAATACTTTGTTTTGGTCCTTTATTTTGATTTTTTTAAAACAATTTAATAAGTTTTGAGAGAACCTCAGAATCTTAGCCATTTTCTTTTCGCGGAAATATCTACTACTTGCTGACTAGACACTACAGACATCAAGTTTGTAACATTTATCCTAAATTCAGTATCTTTAAATTATTCAAGTAGCAGTATTTCTGTACTTAGGACGTTTTTCGTAATAAAACATCATATTGTCTGATATTCCTTCCTGATATTCAGCCGAAGTTTTCATAAGCTTATTAGTTTTATCACTTCTAGTTATCTCATGCCTCTGTTTAGCTCTCACTAACCGCCTTCCTCTTTCCTGGAAGTTCTGGGTGATTACTGATACCCTTCCTACCCCATTATGTGGCCCAGATTATGCACAGGCTTGTTTCTTTTGCATGTGGACTTAAGTTATGAATTTGAATAGCATAAAAAAAATTGGACAGTAGTTAGTTTAGATTTGTGAAGAAGTCTTATCTCCTTTGTAGTACAAAGTACATTCTTTGTACTGATGATTTTTTCTTAATTTAGGTTTTGAGATACTATAAATATTTATTCCCGATACTGTTTTATTTATGCTCTTCTAGTGTTTTTTATATATAGTTGAGAATCTTAATGAAATTCTATCTTCTTGATATGATGTGACTTCTCTGTAGGTGTTGGTGTTGTCATCATTCCACCATTATTAAATTACTGTCTTGTGTATAATTATTATTTCCATTTTTTCCTCCAAAACACTCTTGCCCTTAATGTATATATAATGTAAATACTTTATTCAGGGGCTCAATACTTTATCAATATCTTTATCTTTAAAAAAAAAACAAACCTGATCGAATTCTTTGCAAAATCATGAATAATTCTCCATATAGGAAAGGAAACTAAGCAGGTTTGTGCTGAAAAAAATAAAATATAATCTAAAATAGAAATCATATTTTAACTGGATAAAATAAATAACAGTATATTTGCCAGGTTTAATGTGAAGATTGAGTCTTCAAACCATGAACAAAGATGCCATAAACAGATGTAATGTTGACAGTTAAACATGCATTTCTTATTATGCATTGTTTATTTTTATTCATTGTCTTTGTGGAAATTGATTGGAAAATTCAGTTTCCTAAAGATAAATAAAGGTGAAGGGCAGAATTTTTTAGTTTACTTCGATATACCTGCAAATCATGCCTACTTTCGTTGTTCGGAGAAAAAAAATGAAGCATGAAAACTAGACATGTTTGACTGTTTTTTGAGTTTATCTATTTATATATTTTGCTACTTCTTTGTTCTATTGTTGCTACCAGACTCACAGCAACATCCAAAGGTATGAGAGGAATTAATGGGAGAAAGCTTAGAATTCATTCATTTATTCAGAAAATAGTTATTGAGCACCCATTATGGACCAGGCACCATTGTAGGAGCCTGGATGTGTCCATGACCAATACAGACACAGATGCCTAAGCTGAGGAGCTTATTACTCTGGCAGGGAGGTATGAGTGACAAACAGTCTCTGTAACACATACCTCTACAGCATGTTAAAAGGTGACAAGTGCTATGGAAAAAATAAAAAGCAGAGCTAGGGGGAGGAGGAGTGGTGCAGGGTCCACACTGCTCAAGAGGCTCAGGGTAGGCCTCCTTGAGGAGAGAAATATTGACCAAAGACTTGAAGGAGGAGAGAGAGAATTAGCCAAGTAGGTATCTAGGGAAAGCATTTCTAGGCAGAGGGAACAGTATGGACAAAGGGCCTAAGGCCAGAGAGTGCCTGGGATGTTTGGGGAACAGCAACAACAAGGGATCTGGTGTGGCTGGAGGGAATTCTGTCGGGGGAAGCGGGGGAGATGAGGTCAGGGAGGTCGGGGTGCGGGTCACCGACAGCTTTTAGGAGGACCATTGTAAGGACTTTGGCTTTTACTCTGAGTAAAATGGAGATCCACTGCAGGGTCTTGAAAAAATTGTACACACACCCGGAACGCTCTAAGGTGCCTGTTATTTGGTCATATCAGTATAACTTGGAACAGACTTAGGGAACCCTGTTGACCTAAGGGAGTGTATTTTCAGAATCCTGTGCTGGGAAGAAGATAACAGTGAAACTGGGTAGAAAAATTAGGGTAAATGGAAAGTTGTGGAGAAAGTAGGTGGCAGTCGCACAGTAAAGATGAAATGAGTGGTAGAGAATGGTCCATGGTGGCACTCCATGAATATGAGAAAGCTGAGAAATGAATAACATCATCTATAGTCTTGTTGCAGTGTCCTGATAGAAAACTCATTAGTTACTCTAAACATCTGCAAGAATTTATATGACTTCCCTGCCAGTTTCTCCTGCTGTAATAGTTTCGTGTTTCTTAAGATCATTTTATTCTTTATTTTCTAATAAAACGATGGATTTATAAGCCTGCTTTTTGGGTCAGTGTTTTCACCTGCCTCTTTCCTTTGGAGTTGCCAACTGTATGTCCTGTCCCGCCCCGCTACCCTTCACATCTAAACCCCTGCTTGAGAGTGGATGAAAGGTGCTGCCTGTTGCATTGAAAACTGATAGGTGTACAGAGCACCTTGCTTGTAGAGTAGTATTGAATTTGATGTATGAGTAGTGTAAGATGGAAATGGTGGTCATTTCAATATCAAATTGGGTTCTAAGGATAACGAGAAATAGTTGGTCAAAATTCTAAATACAGGAATCAGGTTTATCTGGAGCTCCAAACAATCTTAGCATGGATTTCCAGCCCCTTCTCATGCCTTCTCCCTCTTGCCTTTTACCTTTCCACCTGTATTTCTCTCTGGCCCCTCCTCCCCTCTCCCGCCTTATTCTGGTCTCACCTTAAATGTCACTACCTCAGGAAGCCTTTTGTATCCAGGCATATCCCAGTCTCCAAGATTTTATTAGATGTGTTCATTATAGACTGCTATGTTACTTCATGATACTTCCCATAGTTACCTTTTATAAATATTTGCATTGCTGTTTCTTTAATATTTGTTTCCTGAACTAGACTGTTAACTCCACGAAATGTAACTTCCTTAAACCTTTCTGAATTCCTTGTTTCTAGACATTCTTGGCATAGAGTAGGCAGTAGTGGGTATTTCTGAAAGAATAAAGAAATATGATGATGACATTTGCATTGAGGAAAGCATGGATTTGGGGAGGCTGGTAAATGAGAAGCCACATTTTATCTTGAAAAAAATAACTGTCCATACAGATGTGTCCTTCTCTGGTTCTAAACCTGGGTAAACATTTTCCTTTGTCATTAATACCAGTAGATCCCTGGGCAAGGCACATAGAAGGTTCTCAGAACACAAAGGTTAAATGGTGACTACATATTTCAGCTGACACCTAGTAGATTCTGCCTTTTGTCGGGTGATAGTAAAATCAAAGCAATGTTTTCATAGGCATTTCCCTGTAACGGTGAGTTCAGCTGCATTTGGAATTTTTCTTACATTCGTAATGGTTTTATGAATGCCCCGGTTTGGTGTTGCTTCCAATGGGCACACTTTTAGACAGGTTCCTCCCACTTCTTCAGTTTCTATTTACAGGCTGTTGTCAGTATTGTTTAAAAAGGCCCTTTGACTTAGCTGGACTCCGTTTTTGTTATGCTAAACATTTTGATTGTGTTCATTCATTAACCGAATGTTTATAGAGTTTATTACCTGCCGGCACATGCTAATAAAAGCAGTAACTAGTATTACTTGAGCCCTCAATATATGCCACACATTGGATTTGCCTAGATTATTTCATTTGATACTCGTAACTCTGGGAGGCAGAGAGAGTGGGCATTACCTAAGGTCACACGGCCGTAGCTGTTGGAGCTTCCCCAGCCCATTTCTGGAAGCCAGGAGGCTGTCTGTGACTACAGAGCTAGGCAGTGGGTCTGAGATATTAGAAATGCAGAACTGAACTAATTTTATTATTTCCAGATATAATTTATTCATTTTCAAGTGAATATTTAGAATCATTTATTGTGTATCAATGGGAATGTTATAGCAAATCCACATTTTTTTAGAGGATGGAATTTATCTTTTCCATTAAAAAAATGCAAGCTTCTTACCAACTTATGTAAAACCCCAAATCAGTGCTTCATTCAGTTCTGATTGTGTCTACTAACTGCAGTAGGTTTTGTACGGAAAACTGAAAAAAAAAAAAAAGCAGTTGTGATATTTAGCACTTAAACAGCTGGTACATCTGTGTGTTTAAGCCTTTATACCATTTTTATGTACGCTAAGTGTCTGTAGTTTTTTTCTTGATAGCGTTTTCAATAGCTTTTCTTTTGTTTTCAATAGGATAAAATTGACTTTTTAAATATTTTCTCATTTAAGCTCATAATGCCATTTTCAGTATTTTATACTAATATAGAACAAAGAAGGAATTTTAAATGTTTCAAAGTTGTGTGTTTCTAGCTTTAACATGAAAAACTAAAATATATTAACTAAGACTATTTGAAAACAGTATTAAAAAATCAGTTTTTCTAAAATATGTTTTAATATGTAAAATAAAAAATATCATTACCTATGTAGGTTTATAGTTTATTTTATAATACAGTAAGAATATTATGCATATTTACATTAAAAAACAAATAAGATTTTTGAAGGATTCAAATTTGTCAAAAAAATTAAATATACCATTAGAGATCAGGTAGATATCAGTATTTTCCCTGAAATTGTTTTTTTTCAACAGAGGTTTGTGATTTCAGAATTTCAAATCAAAATACTTTTAAGACTCTTCAAAATTTGAGAATAAGCAAAAGTAATGTATAATAAAAATGCCAGCTAATTGAAGTGCTAAGGTAATGGTGAAATGCTTATGTAAAACCACGAGGCACATGACCTCTGTTTGCAATGTCCAAAAAGTCCACGAGGGGGGAGTATTTCACCAGAAACATTGTTAGCACGGTCGGCCAAGAAATAAGAGTGAATGCGTTTTGCTTTCCCTTTTCCATGGCAAAAAAACAAGAAAAACACCGAGTTTAATGAACATTTTAAACTGTCTAAGGTTCAACTTTCATTCCTATTATTTAAAGAATGGCTTCACAGGACTTTTGTGAGCACTGAGAATCATGATCGTAAACAAATGAATGGTTATCTGATCGTATGGTATAGTTTTTATTAAGTTTAGTGTAGTATTTTTTTTTCCTAAAATTCTTTTAAAGTTACTATTGGGCAAAGGGATATGAAGAACAAGGAGTTTTTTTAAATTGATCTGCTTACAAATTTATATTTATATATTAAAATACTAAATCCTAAACATTGTAGATCTTGGGTTCCTTGCTGATTAAACGTTAAACCTTTAAGATAACTCGTATAATAAAAGTTTTGCTTTAATCTTGGGCATATTTATAGGCAGACTCTGAGTTCAGAGCCTCCATCCCCTGCTTGTTATTCAGAGTTTTACTGCAAAACATTTGCGCCCTGTATATGATTAGTGTAACACTTTTTAAGATTTCTTAAAGGAAACAATAACATGAACATCTCTTATTGCTTGCTAGCACCTCACGATGTTATTAGTGTTCCTCAAACAACTATGAAAACTGGATCTTATTTACTTTTGTCAGAATATTTTAAAATGTCATATCATCATATAAACTCTTGATATAAAAACTAGGGCTTTGCTTTTTTAATGAGAGATAACTATTTTCATATTGTCTGTTGTGAAATGTTTTGCCTCTCTTATCCTCTTTACTGAAGTTTTCTCTGTTACCTTAGCTTGAAATTACTGTTTTGTCATCTGAATTGCTATCATCTGACCACCTGCATGGGAATAATGGGGTAGGCATCATGCTATAGCACATGGTTTTTCAGGCTTTTTCCCCCCTGGTGGAAACCTTGTTGCAAATTCAATCTTACGTAGAAACCCAATAAATAAAGCAGAATGAATATAAATTAATTGATTCAAATTATAACACTTCCTGATAAATTCAGTTAGGAAGATGAGCTGTTCTGAAGAATATTAAAATTAGAACGTGTGGTTGATTGTTGCAGTCCGATGTTGGATCAAGCATCTGTTTGTTTCTATACTTAGTTTTGGTAATGTAATATCAAGAAAATTCTAAATCATGAGTAGATGCAAATGTTAACCAACTTTTAAACTTGCTTTGCAATGATGGGATATTTTCAATTAATCTGATTCAGAAACTTGAAAGTTTAATTGGGGATTTTGTTTCTTAGGTGAATCACTAATATAATTTTACAGTTGCTCACATTTTTTTTTTAATAGTCGAAGTGTTGGGTGCTGCTTCTGTGACTAGGTCCTGTCACCCGGGTCATGTCATGAATTATTACTGAGATTTTCTAACTAGCTTTGGCACTCTGTGCTCAGGCACGTAGGGTGGAGTAGTGTACTTGCTTGCATAATTTTAACGGAAAAGTGCTGGTCTGGATTTTAAAACAATGAAGGAATTTGAATATATACATGAAGATGGAGGAGAAACTTTATTTCAAAGTCTGCAAAAAAATTGAAACAAAAAACCAGGATAACTTGCTAACACAGGCTTATATGTTGGTCTTCTTCAGTGTGTTAAAATTTAATGTGTAACAGCATTCTATTTTATTATATTTTAAGGAGTTAAAAACAGGTAAATCATTAATTTAAGAATCGTGAGCCATGTCTGTGGCACTCGGTTTGAACCAGCGCAGGGAGCAGGGTACGGGGTTGTGAATCTGGCAGACGCAGGCTCCAGCTCTCTGCCCCTTGCAGCCGGGCCATGTCAGGCCAGTTGCTTCTCCTCTCCTCTCCTGAGGAGCCTCAGGTTCCTCATTTTAAAAACTGAAATAACACCTCATGGAACGTTGGGAAATTAGATAAACCAGATAAAACATCTGGCTCAAAGAATGGCAAGCAGTAGGTATTCAACAAATACTGGTGTTTAAAAAAATTTTCCTTTCAATTCTTTACAACATTTAGATATCCTTTCTATTAGATTTTATATAAGAAAGGGATACCTCACTCAGAACATTTTACATAATACACATGAATGAAGGCAGTGCCTTACCAGTATTATAGTTGAGCCTAAGCAGATACTTTCTTAGTTACTTCTTTGGGCTTTCATGTTTTACCTTCCCTGTTGATCCTTTCTCATCCCTGTAGTTACCAAAATTACAATCTTACAGCCAGTAAAATTATGCTCACGTGTCTCGTGTTTGCACCACAAATCAAGGGAGCTCGGACGTGGAAGGGACATCTGTGCGTAGGCCAGAGCTTTCCTTCATCACTTTGAGAGGAAGAACATCTCCCCACATGGCAGGGGCGTGGGAAGCATCTGGAGGGCCATAGATAGGGTTTTAGAAATCTGCCTCAGCCCCTTTGAAATAAGGAAGCTGGAGTCTAGAGAGTTAAATGACTTGTCCCAGATCACACACAGTTAACAAGTGACCCAGCCTTTAAATACATTTTTATGCCTTAAAAAAGTCTCATTGCTTTTAATTTTAATTGTCAAACATTACAGCCTTATTCTAAGGAATCTGAGATCATCAAGTCTGGATCTAAGGAAAGTCATTGCAGTAAACACTCTGCTTTTTGTTTCAGAATACAGCTAAGTTGCATTTCATGCAGGCATTGTATTCCTAGAAATCACTGCCTTTATTAAAACTGAATTTAATGGGAAGCATCTAACATTTAAATATGCAGTAAGTTTATATAACAGCTTCAGAGGGGGATTTTTGTCCCTCTCAGACTTTGATTATACTACATTTGTTTCCTAGTCAATTGAACAACCTCATTTCTCTTTGAGTGTAAATGCCTTTGTGTCAAAATGATTCAGCGCCTTTTTTTTTTTTTTTTTAAACAAGAATGAGATTTTTGTGGTCATAAAATTTTCCTCCTATTACTTCTACCACCAAAGTTACACCTTGTGCTACCCAGGTGAAGCTCAGCTGAAGCCCAGCTACAGATATACAAATTGTGTGTCTTAATGGTAGTCTACTGAGTTTGCATATTGAACACTCTTTTATCCATTAAATTACAGGCCTACATGTTTCCTCCATTAGTGAAAAAAAAGTAATCTTGGGCCCTCACATTTTTGCCAAATAGATCTCCTTGGAAATGAACACCCTCAATGGGAAATAGTTTTTTAAAAATGTAGAGTAAGCTCTTCTAGTAAGTAAAAGAGTAACATTGTTTAGCTCTGCCAGTGATCCCTGTGGCAACCTGGACAAGTATTTTTATGGTTTGCAGTAGTTACCAACCCTAATTAGATCACCCTTGAGCATACAAGTCACACATATCAAATATCAGACATCAGAAACAAACGAGCAAGCCTGAAGGTTGGCATGATTACATACCCAGTGTGCCACAGGTGCAAGTGCTTTGTTTGTTGTTTCCTAGTGTGCTTACTGAATAGGATGCCTATAAAATGCAACATTACTTTTGTGACTTTAAGGAGTGAGCAAACCTGACAATGTGCACACTGTTGTCTTGAAAATCAGCTCTGACCGCCACGTGGAGATGCCTCTTTGTTTTCTCTGCAACAAGTTCTTTGCTCCATTGAATGTTGCTTTGCACTCAGCACACCCTTCTGCATGTGGACAGTTTTAGCTTTTAATTACTTTAGTAACAGAAGTAATAAAGTAATTCTGTTACTTTAGCTATAGCAAGGAAAGTGTCTATTTTTCTGACCCCCTATGCTAACATTCTCTCCAACACAATATGAAAGGTGACACGTGGAATCATTTTCAAGGTACTTTTTTCATTTTTTGGCTGGGCCATGCGGATCTTAGTTCCCCTGACCAGTGATTGAACCCATGCCCTCAGCAGTGAAAGCACAGAGTCTTAACCACTGGACCACCAGGGAATTCCTTCAGGTACTTTTTAGGGGTGATTAAAACTTACGGGATGCAGCAAAGGCAGCACACAGGAAAATTTATAGCTATAAATACTTATATTTAAAAAGGAGAAAAATCTTGTATTAATAGCCTAACTTTAACCTTGAGAAACTAGAAAAAGAGGAGCAAATTTTACAGATTTCAAATCTAGCAAAAGGAAGGAAATAATAATGATTAGAGTAGAAATAAATAGAGAATAAAATAACAGTAGTGAGAATTGATGAAACCAAAGCTCTTTGCAAAGATCAACAAAATTGACAAACCTTTCACTAGATTGACAGAAGAAAAAAAACAGAATTAACTAAAATCAGAAATATGGATGTTACCACCCACCTTACAAAAATAAAAAGGATTGCAGACTACTCAATAGATACACAAAAGGCATCTGACAAAATGCAACACCCTTTCGTGATAAACTGTTAGAAAACTAGGAGTAGAAGGGAACTTACTTAATGTGGTAAAGGGCATTTATGGAAAAACGCACTGCTAACATTCTCGATGGTGAAAGATTGCAGGCTTCCCCCCTAAAGACAGGAACAAGATAAGGATGCCTGATGCTGTGGGCTGAATGTGTCCCCTGCAAAATTCATATGTTGAAAACCTACCCCCCAATGTGATGGCACTCAGAGGTGGAACTTTTGGGAGGTAAGAAGGTTTAGATGAGGTCATGAGGGCTGAGTCCTTATGATGGGATTGGTGTCCTTATAAAAAGAATCAGAGAGCTAACTGCAAATCAGAGACAGGGTTCTCATCAGAACCTGACCATGCTGGCACCCTGATCACAGACTTTCAGACTCTAAGAGCTGTGAGAAATAAATGTTGTTTAAGCCACCAGTCTATGGTATTCTGTTATAGCAGTCTGAGTTGACTAAGTCACCTGCTTTCACCACTGCTATTCAACATTATACTGGAAGTTCTAGCTAGTACAGTTAGACAAGAAATAGAAATAAGTGGATCCATTTGGAAATGAGGAAGTGAAACTATCTTTAATCGCAAATTCCATGATGCTGTATGTAGAAAATCCCAAAGAATTTCACGAGAAAGCTACTAGAGCTGATAAATTCAACGTTTCAGGGTACAGATTAACACAAAAATCAGTTGAGTTTCTATACACCTGCAGTGAACAATCTGAAAGGAAATTAAGAAAGTACTTCGATTTACTATAGTGCCTAAAAGAATAAAATATCCAGGAATAAATTTAACCAATGAGGTAAAGAATTGTACACTGAAAACTACAAAACATTGGTAAATTAAAGGAGTTCTAAATAAATGGAAAGATATCCTATGTTCATGGGTAGGAAGACTAAATATTGTCAGTATTACCCAAAGTGACCTACAGATTCAGTGCAATCCCTTTCTGAATTCCAGTAGCCTTTTTTTGCAGAAACAGAAACCTGATCCTCAAATTCATATGAAATTGCAAGAGACCCCAAATAGCCAAAACAATCTTGAAAAAGAATAAAGTTGGAGAACTCTTTCTCGATTTTAAAACTTACTACGGAAAGAGAAAAACAAATACCATATGCTAACACATATATATGGAATCTAAAAATAAATAAATAAAATGAAATATGGTTCTGAAGAACCTAGGGGCAGGACAGGAATAAAGGCGCAGAGGTAGAGAATGGACTTGAGGACACGGGGAGGGGGAAGGGTAAGGTGGGACGAAGTGAGAGAGTGGCATGGAATTATGTGTACTACCAAGTGTAAAATAGATAGCTAGTGGGAAGCAACCGCATAGCACAGGGAGATCAGCTCGGTGCTTTGTGATCACCTAGAGGGGTGGGATAGGGAGGGTGGGAGGGAGACACAAGAGGGAGGGGACATGGGGATATATGTATGTGTATAGCTGATTCACTTTGTTATAAAGCAGAAACTAACTCACCATTGTAAAGCAATTATACTCCAATAAAGATGTTAAAAAAAAACAAACTACAAAGCTAGAGTAAGCAAAACACTGTGGCACTGACATAAGGACAGACATATAAACCAGCGGAATAGAGTTGAGAGTCAGGAAATAAACCCATACATCTATGGCCAGTTAAGCTTTAATAAGGGTGCCAAGTCCATTCAGTGGGGGAAAGAATAGTCTCTACAAGAAATGGTGCTGAAACAACTAGATTTCCACATGCAAAAGAATGAAGTTGGACCCTTATTTCACACCATGTACAAAAATTAACTGAAATGGATCAGTGTACTCTTTCCCAATCACAAGGTTGTTTTTCAATATCAGAAAGGGTAATTAAAGTGAAAATTATTTTAAAAGAATAGAGTTCTTTGGGAACGATACTTCTTTGTGTAGTTTGTTCACTCTACAAATATTTATTAAGCAAAAGTCATATGACAGCATTCTGCGCTAAGCACTGGAGATACAGTGGTGAACAAAACCAAACTTGTTCTTAGCTTTAATGGAATTTACAGTGTAGTGGGGGGAGGTAGACATGAATAAAATAATTCTACTACTGAATAATGTAACATTCTAATTGTGACATGTGTATGTAAGAAAGCATATGTGCTATTATGAGGGTTTGTAATAGAGGAATGCAATGTGATTTCACGGAAGACTTCCCTGAAGCGGGGGAGCTGAGCTGAGAGACAAAGGATGAGTAGGAATTAACCTGGTTAAGACGGAAGGGGAGAGTGTGGTTAGCTCCAAAGTTGTCCAGGGTTTTTGTCCGCAGATAGTAATGGACTTAACAATGGATTTCATTTTATCTTTTGTTTCTCACCCTTTGGCTACAATGCTGAGTGGCTGTTTTCTGTGTGTTCCATCTAGCTTCCAGAATCTCCAAGTGTTCTGTGCATAGAGAGTATTTAACAAATGGATACTCACTGATAGAAAGTATTTGAGAGTCTACTGGAAATTAAATTGTTTCAAAGTAATTCAATTCTGAGGCAGTTAAAAGTTTTCCCTTTTTAAATTTTTAAAGAAAATTTATCTTAATTTTTAATCTCTTACGACTAAATAATGACATTATTGGGCAGCTACTTTTAGACAAAGTAAGGTAAATATGCCTTCATAAATTATGCTCTTAGAACCTATTTATATTTTGATTTAAAATGGAATTTTTTCTATGTAATTTAAAACCTTATTTTGAATGGAAGTGATATGAATGGCTTATGTAATTTCTGCCAAGGAATTAATAGGGACTTTCTGTAAACTGCTGTCATTTATAATCAAAATGCTTTTAACTTACATTGATGTTGGCATTAACAAGTACTGCTAGATTGGTAGCATAGAAGGAGATTGCATTTAAACTTACTGGGAGATCACTGATGCCTGAGGTTTTATAATGCCTTCTGTGGGCCATTTAACTGCTGGCAACTTTAATTCACATGATTCATAATACTGGAAATTTAAATTCACTCTTAATTGAAAAGTGAAGTTGCTTAAATTCTCTAAATACTAACCTTTGGAAAAATATCTGAAAAATAAAGGCACATATGATTTTGGTGGCCTACTGCCAAAAGATTATCATTTACATAAATATCTCTTTCAGTAGAAGAGTTTAATGTATTGAGCTCAAAAGGTTAGAATAGAGACTTCAATCTGGAAACCAGCCGCAGACTGTTGGCTTGTGAACAGCAGTATTGTTCATCGTATCGAGAACACTGTCCACATTCAAGCTTAAGCAGAGCTGGCGTTAAAATCCAGTTAATTTGTTTCATGTGACTTGTCAGCTGTGTGTTTTCATCTAAATCTTTCTAGCTTCTCTTCTTAGTCTTTTATGTTAAACTCCTGAAATAGATGAACTACCTTTTTAACTGTTTAAGCTCTGGTATTTTGGCCACTTCTGCAGATGATTCTGTGAAACCATTCTTCAAGTTTTCCATTTCATTTTAAATATATTTAATAATCAGTTTGAAAGCCAGTTTAATTTATTAAGAAGTAATCCCATTTCAGAGGGCTTTTTGTTTTGTGCACGTGTGCATGAGTCCATAAAAGGGACTTCCTGAAATTCATTAAGACAAAATTGCTATCCTTATTTTCTCACCAGCACCCTGTTCTTTTCTTGTTTGCTAATTTTGTTCTCTGGATTTTCTTTTAGATGGCTTTTAATAAGTGGCTACTAGCCAAGTAGTGGGCCTGAGTAGTCAAGTGCTAGTCCCAGAGAAATAACGTAACTATAACTAGTATTAGAGTAAGATTCCACTTCACTTTTTTGAAGGGCATGAAAATCTTACTGCTTCTCTGAAGCTAGACTCAGTATAATCTCACAGTTAATATTCTTGACTAATTGGGAATTGAGTGTTTTGAAGACATCTTCAGATTTACAGTGATTCTAAAACAGCTTTATGAGATATAATTGACATACAATAACCTGCTATATTTAAATTGTACAATTCCTGAAGTTCAAATATATACACACACACACACGCATCCCCACCAAACTGTCGCCGCCGTCAGGAGAGCAGACATATCACTTCCTAAAGTCCCCTCCCATTCCTTTGAAGTCTCTCCCTGTCGTTTCTCTTCCCCACATCCCTGACTTCACAGGGAACCTTTATCCTTTTTCTGTCACTATAGGTTGGTTTACATTTTCTAGTTTTATATAAATGAAAAAAATACAACTATGTATTCTTTATTTGCTATATTCTTTCACTCAACATAATTTACTGTGAGATTTATCCATGTTACATATATAAATAAGTCCATTCCTTTTTATTGCTAAGTAGTATTCCATTATATGGCTATACCACAAGTTATTTATCTTTTCCTTGTTAGTGGACATTTGGGTTATATCCAGATTTGTCATCTACTTCCTTGTCTTTTAAGCTCCTTCATATTTTCCATTCCTTTATCTCTCTGTGATGTATTTTTACTCACTGCCTCAGATTGGCACATGGCCTGGCATGTAGTAGGTTGAACCCTATGGAATTGTCAATATTTGACCGTTTTGACCTATAAAAATGGCAGTTTCATATAGTTCAACATAGAAGTGTTTACTAAGTATTTTTTAATGAATGTCACTTGTTTTTACATTTAAGACCTCTGCCTGATACAAAATTATTTACATATATAAATTCAACTAGGTTAAAAGTTATGCATAATAAAAAATAGACTAAGTGACACGGTAATTGATAGTTATCGTGTCTGGTTGGTAAAATGATGTGGTTTTTTCCCCCTTTCTGTTTTTCTGTACTTCTTTGCCTTATATATATGCTTATATAGTAAGCACAGATTACTTTTATAATAGAAAATAGAACCTTTTTTTAAAAAGGAAAAATCTGTGCTTTTTTTCTAGTTCATGTAATTTATTTAGAAATTATTCTTTATTTCTTCTTTTCTTTGCAAAGGCAAGAACCATGGTATTTTATAATGAGCATGGATTTTAGAGCCAGTCAGATTCTCTTAGTTGTGTGGCTTAGACAGACTGTGTAATCTGTCTGAGGCTACTGCTCACGTGTGTAAAATGGTAACTCATTTAGTCTTCACTGAGAGGTGATCATTAACATGTGACATACCTAGAATATGTTACTTTCCTTTCTCTGTTTTCCTAGCCCCAATCCTGCCTTTCATTAGGGCAATGTAATTCTGACCTCACACTTGTTACCTTAGTAATTTTGTAACTGTACCACTTGTTTTGTTCTTTTCTTTTTTTAAGAAAAATTATGAGAGCAAGGTGTATAATGTGTTATTTTTATAAATAACAAATTTTAAGTTACATGCAGAATTTGCCTAATAGTGACATTAATGACCATTTTTGTTTGTTTCTTATTTGAAGAATATCAAAGAATATTCCAACAACTAAAGATGTTGAGCCACTCCTGGAAATAGATGGAGATATAAGAAATTTTGAAGTGTTTTTGTCTTCAAGGACCCCAGTTCTTGTGGCTCGAGATGTAAAAACCTTTTTGCCATGCACTGTAAATCTAGACCCCAAACTACGGGAAATAATTGCAGGTGGGTATTAGTAATAAATTTAATTTTTCCTCTCTGAAGTACTGAAAACTTTTCCTATTTCTAACTTAGCTGTATAAGTTTCTCCTGCTCCATGAAACACCGAGAAATATTGAACCAAGCACTACACAGGAGAATTAATGAAACCGAGGACCGGCAGTCTGACATCTTTTGGGAATGCTAGGAAAATGCTGTTTGTTAAATTGACCTTTTTATGTTTCCCAGCCTACACAGCTGAACCTTCTTTGGAATCAGGTTCCTTTTAACGGTACAGTCACCACTTTAAGATGTCAGTCCATTGTAATTTTTCTGTCACCAGTCTTCTGTCTTTAATAGGGATCTCTATCCAGAGGGGTAAGAAAATCTATATCACTTTTAAAATTTTAACTGAAATCTGTGGACTAGAACTTGCGGACAGTGACATGAGGAGTTTGGAGAAACTTAAGTTGTTCTTGAGGCACCGCTGTATGCACGTGAACACACACAGAACCTTTGCTGGAATGTACTATCTTCTGTGTGGTGCAGGTGCTCCTGACCCACCTTTGCATTTTCCAGGAATTATGAAGAGAGAGCCTTATACTCCTGCATTCTTTCTTTAGATACCTGTCATAAGGCTGTTGTCAGAGGTGTATTTTGTGACTATGGAATTGTTTATTGTTCTTGTTCAGAGGTGGATGAGACCTATAGCTTGCAAACCCACAATCTTAGCTAACGTTATACTTACTACACAAGTGTGAATTATTAAAAATGAACAAAACTTTATGAGTCACAAGAACTGTTAGAATAGCACAAATACCTTGAAAAGTCAGAAAAAAATTTATAGTTCTGGTAACTGAGGAGAAGAATCCAAATGTTGGTGACTTTTCAAATGGTGAAAAAAAGCTTTTATGCAAAGTAGTTGAGTTTCTCTTGCTAAAATGTCTATGGAGTATTCAAAATTTCCTGTCTACTTCTGTAACCCAGTTGAAATCCTTGGCAAGAGTGATACAGTCATGTTTCTATCTGGTACCTAAAGGAGGAAATGGTAATTGGACTAAATACTAATGTTCTATTTTCTTTTGCCTTCTGGGGTGTTGTTTAATCTTTTAGATGTTCGGGCTGCAAGAGACCAGATTAATATCGGAGGACTTGCGTATCCCCCGCTACCTCTGCACGAAGCTCCCCCTAGACCACCGTCGGGCTACAGTCAGCCTGCGTCGGTCTGCTCTTCTTCCACCTCCTTCAATGCCCCGTTTGGAGGAGGGGTTGTGTCACCACAGCCCCATAGCAGCTATTACAGTGGTATGACGGGACCCCAGCATCCGTTCTACAACAGAGTAAGCAAGTGCTAGGAATCTTAAATTTTAAGAATTTCTTCCAGGGAAGTATTAGAAGTTTTCTGCTAATGGAGTCTGTTATTATTTTAAAACTGTACTTTAGCTTTAAAGACAAAAAGTGTTAAGTTTGAATGCAGTATGATTTTTTAAAAATCAGAAGAATTTTGAATTTTAACTGTTCTAGATCTCAATTGAGTCTGAACATTAGAGATGCTTTTTGCTTTTACTTATTATCTTAATAAGAAAGTGAACTCTACGGGGTCAGCAGAGACTATCCTATGCTTCAAAGGGATCTGTTTTTCTGTTTGTTTATAAACAAATATTCCATTTGTTGACTCTTGTATAATAATTTATATTGGCCTTTAAAACAATGATAATTTTTATAGTAGTTCAGTAAACCTGTATTTAATATGTGTTACAGCTTTTAAATGTGAGATAATAATGGGAAATACTGCTGGTAGGACTCAGGTGCTATTGCCAAATAATAGCACTGTAGCCAACTTCTAGAGTTTTATTTCAAGTTATCTTCAGTCCTGTATAATTATTTGCATAGTATAAATATGATAATTTTCTACTTCAAAAGATGAGAGCACAATTAATTATCAGCAGTATTCAGACCCTATCAAGTTTAGTAGGTCCAAGCTATCCTCATTTTAATGGTCTTAAACACTAATATTTCCTATAGGAAAATGGAGCATCTGCTCTAGTATTATACTTTCTGGAACTGTACTCTAAGATCCCTTGCAGTTTCTTTATTTTTGTTTTCTCCCTCTTTAGTCTAATTTGAGAAAACACAGGGGCTAGTATTCATAGAAGCCAAGTGCATGCCTAAATAAATTTCATATAAGCTAGGAAGATAGAGAAATTTGAATAAATGTGGCAAAGCGGGAATTCTAAAATCTAAATCTTCCAGTTTTTGAGAAATGTCAGCCATGTAAGTTATTAGGTTTACCGTTTAGAGAGGTCCTATGAATGTTATTCCATTCTTTTACTCAAATAAGGAGAAAAAGGTGGAACAATAGCATTTTATAATAGAATTTTATAATTTCATCCTTGTAAACTTTAACTGAGTGGTAGGCAGTGTGAAATGCAGGGTTTTTATTTGCCAGTCTTAAAATCTGCTCTATTTTTTCATAAAATGGTTCAATTGATAATTAGATGACAGTTGAAGTTTTGAGACCAAGAATTTTTTTTTTTTAAATATTAAATTACCATACCATCTAGGTGGAGACCGTGTGTTCACTAATTTCACATGAATGACAATGATGTGACGCTTTAATATCGTTTTATTATTTTTAAAACATTTAAAAATTTCTCATGTTTTTAGATCTAATTATTTTTTGCTCTAGTTATTTGAGGTTTTTAGTCTGAAAGTTAAAAGCAGAACAGTTTTCTTAAAATGGCAGGAGTGAAAAACGTAAGGGAAGATCATCAGTGTAATGAAAGTTCATATGTTTTAATCTTTATTTTTAGCCCATATAATCTGATAGCTCCTGTTTATATGAAGCTGGATACAAATAAATGGTGTAGTTATAGATCTCCTCTAAACAATGAATTCCCCGTTTAAAAAATATGCTTGCTTATTTAGGAGACAGAGTAAAGTCCAGGATATAGAATGTAAAGTAAACTCTAGGAATTTAGAGTAACAGTATTCCTGGAATCCATGCTTAGGAGGTTCTCATATAATTCAGACTTTCTTTGGTCTTACTTAAGGCTAATCTTTTTTTGGTAAAGAATAGTATTCTATTGAGATTCTATTTTGCTTTTTTTTTTTTTTTATGAGAGTGTGAGTTAATATTTGTAAATCACTTAGAACCTGACACATGGTAAACCCATAAAATTGTTAAATGGAAAGAGAAACTCTGGTGTCAAGTTGTAAGGTACAAAACTTTAGTTGCTTTTTAAAAAGCTTTATTAAATCAACAATATAAAAATTTAAATAATATGTCTTAAGTTTGGGTTTGATATCTTATAGAATATTAGTGAGGCATTTTTTCTTTTGTTTTGTCACTTACATTAAAAACGTGGAGTTGTATTTTATTGGTTAGTTTCGTTTGCTACATCTCATTTTGCTTTGATTTCGGTAATGGTTTTGTTACGTGTTTTCTCCATAGCCATTCTTTGCCCCTTACCTTTACACGCCAAGGTACTACCCTGGCGGCTCCCAACATCTCATCTCACGTCCATCAGTAAAAACGAATTTGCCCAGAGATCAGAGCAATGGCCTAGTAAGTATAAAAAAGCGTAACTAAAGTATTACTCTAATATGAAACATAGTCAGCATTAGAAGTTTGCTTATGTCCTTTCTGTAGTAAAAGCGCAACTTATTTTATAAGTAGTTTTAAGAAACATAAGCTGTTACTAACACAAAATGTATTTTGTTTTCATTTCTGGTAAATATCTATGAAAGGAAAATGACTTGCAGCGTCAGGAAGTAAATGATGAGTTTTTTACAACCAGAGTTTCTGGCCAATAATGTTTGTTATCAAACTTTTAAAACCTAAACCTTTACATCTGCTAATTTCTGATTTCTTTTTAAAGGACATACATATATGGTATCTGTATCTATCTATCTATATATATGCTAGCCCTATGGTATAAAAATTAGAGGACGTATTGAAAGAACATTTTGATTGAATAGCAGAAATTAAGTAGAATCAGGGAAGTATTCAAATGTACTATTAACTCTAATCCAAAACAAAATACATTTGTGCCTAAAATTTTAGGTGTTCCTGATGATAAACGTAGGTTAACAATTAAAAAGAAAAAGAAATTCCCTGTTAATATATTTTTTAAATTAGGAGGCAAAAGCTATAGAAATTAAACTGTTATTTAAATTTTAAAATATTATCATTGAAGGAAAAACATCTAATCACGGCCAGGTTTCAGTGTTATGTATTATTTTAGCATCATGTTCATTCATCGTCCTTGTCTGGCTCACCCTTCACCTTTTACCCACACTCTCGTTCTGTGTTGTTAGGAGGTTATCAAGGAGGACGCTGCCGAGGGGCCTTCTTCACCCACAGACTCCTCGCGGGTAACGGAGCAGTCTTGTGGTGTGGAACGCGAGCTTCTCCCGCTTCTGCAGCAGTAACGACTGTCTTAATCACGATGACAGCAGTTCACTAACTGTGCATCTGCAGTGTGATGGGCAGCTGCTGTAGAGTAGCTGAATACTAATAATTGTAGTTCACGGATTAATTAAAAAGCTAATGTTTAACTTTACCCTTCATTTCCTCCTGCTTTTCCCCTTTTTCAATGACATGGGATGGGGTTTTTTTTGTCGTCCAATAAGGAAGGGGTTTTTCCAGCAGTCGTCAGGAGCATTCAGTTGGTGGTATTAGTTCCTTAATGTTGGGCTTTATTTTCACATTTGCCTGTTTTTCTGAAGCCTGCCGTTGGTACCACACATGTAGAATAGGTTTGAAAATATCTCCGATCAACCTTGAGAGTGCAGAAAGGCATTATGAGCTAGACGGTATAGACCAGGAATGGGTCCTTAGTGGCTCATGCTTAACCTAGGTGCCCATGCTTGGTGTGAATTCAGTACTACTACAGCGCTACTTTTCTTTATCTGTATACAGTTGATCCTTAAACAATGCAGGGGTTAGGAGCACCAAGCCTCCTACCAGCCTAAAATCCTAGCAGTCTAAAACAGAGACTGTCACTTATAGTCAGCCCTCTTGCGGAAGTAGTTCCTCCTTATCCGTGGTTCTGCATCTCCGGATTCAACCAACCGCAGGTCGTGTAGTACTGTTGTATTTACCATTGAAAAAAATCTGCGTATAAGTGGACCCGCACAGTTCAAACCTGTGTTGTTCAAGGGTCAACAGTATTTATTAAGATAAAATTTCCAGATAAACAGAGCTAGTACAGCATGTAAAGGGAATTATTTAAAACTTTTTCCCCCCAACACTTTAGGATGGGTGTCTTTAAAAAACCAACTTTTGTAGGAAGTCTCTTTGTATATTTTTTATTCAAGGCTTTGTACTTAATAAGAAATACATTTAATGTGACGAGCCATAAAATCTTCATTCATTCTATCAATGTGGAATTTAAGACCCCAGTTTGTATCTTAAGTTCTGTTGATTTATTTGCAGAATGTTATGCCCATGTAAACATGATCAATTTAATCTAAAGAAATGTAGCATAGCAGTTAGAATGACTTTGGTGAAATATTGCATCCTGAATTTATGCATAATTTTTAACTTAAAACATACATTTGAATAGGCAGTAGTTTTTTTTAACTTTAATTTTCTTTGAGGTAATATTAGTGAAATAGGAAGAGAGCCATTTTGGTGTTTTCATTGAGGAGCTGAAGATTCTTTTTAAGGCATTAACATTTTAGCTGAAGTGTTTGAGAGACTTCAGTTATCCACGAATGGTAGACACAATAAACCATAGTAATTCCGTTTGGGTGTTGAGGGAACATGTGATCCATGGATCACTGCCACTGTGTGCACGGATGACTTTTAGTTTAGTCAGAGAGCCTTTAATACATAGTTTCGTGCATGCAGTGCACTTCTCTGAGCTGAAATTCCTCCGCAAACTTTTGATGAAAGTTAGATCCTGTGAAGAATTTGATGGTCTTACTGACAGAGACATGCTGAAGTAGTAGCTATTCCCATGCTTAAGGACAAACACTTGTGAGTAAAAGGTGTCTGTAATTTCAGGGACCAGTGAAGGAGCATTGGGCAAATTTTAAAATGAGTTTTTGGGGAAGGGGAAATAATGCAATTCTTAAGAAGTGTTTACAAGCGCAATAACAAAGAGTAAAAATGCTCTGAATATATTAGTGCCTTTGTTTAGTAAAATAACCATACTATTTGCTGTTCGTTTAATATTAAAAGGTAGTTTTGTAATCTGCTTAGTGAATAATAGTTGCTTCCCAAGCCTTCTTTGCTTTTAAGAAATTAACAATGACAATAGCATGTAAAATTTATTTAGAAGTAGACTAGTTCAAGTAGACAGTTCAAAGCCGTGTTAAAAACAGTGGTGGAAATGTGGAGAAGTATCTATACATGAGAACATTGTATGGGATTTTTATAGCTGAACCAACAAAGAAGTAGTTAGTATAATACAAAAATTTTTTTAGCCTTTCATGGCTCCTATAGTTTTCCAGTCCTGTAGTAGAAAACGATGTGCTTTCTGAGATAAGAAGACTGCAGGTGAGTTCATCTCCGCTCATTCACCTGTCTCCTGTATGCAACACTTGATGACAAGAGCTGCTTATAGATAAGTCAGGAGCTACGCAAACATTTTTGGACAAATTGTCTTGTCATTATGGACACACAATAATGCGTTAAAAAAAAAACACACCAAAAAACCAGATCATAGAGAGTTAACCAGCTCTCTGTGGTCTTTTCAATATAGGTGGTCCCATCTTTTTTTACCTCAAGGAATTTCTCATAAACCTTCATAAAGCAGAGCCTTATGAAAATAGTTGAGTTTTCTCACATTAAGGAACGTTGTAATGATCGTGACTTGTGAAGACCAGCCAGGGACTTATCAGATAAATTATAGAGATGTCCGAGTGTCTCACTAAGGCGAAGACGTAAAATACAAGCCTCTGTGCTGGCTTTTTTCCACTGTGATTTTACAATAGAGAAAATATATGCCAAATCTTATAAAACTGAAAAAAATAGTATTAACATTGGGCCCAAGATATGATCCCCAGGATATTAGAGCAAGAAAGGACTAGTGTTTTTCAAACTTTCAAAGCAGAGAAGCCTTTTTTAGAAATGAAATCTTAATGAGAATTCTAGTTTACAAAACCAGTGAAAGAAGAACTCTGGCCCCCCACCTTGGACTTGCCTTCCCTCTGGGGGATCCTCAGAGGACGCTAGTACCCGTGGTCTAGTCCAGTGCCACGGTGCAGACTTACCTGAGGCTCCCAGGAGGGGAGCACCAGGTGCCGACCTGGAATCCGTGTGGCTGTTACCGTGGACCGTTTGTCACCACCGTGCTGCCCTCTTTGCCCCTGTTAATGCTAAGCATGACTTGGTCAGGTACTTGGTCATTCAAGTTAAATAGGCCCTGGTGATTAGCTCTTTGCCTTGGAGAAATTACTTAACCTCTCTGATACTCAACTTCCTCATCTGGAGAAAGCAGACCTACCTCCTAGGTCTGATTTAAGGATTACTCAGCCTTTGCATGCTTTAATTACTTAATCATCGTTATTATTACTACTGTCCCAAAGACCAAATTCCATGGAGCTTTAAAAAGACTCAGAAACTAAAACTGTTTTGTGTTAAATAACCTCTTCTCAGTGGTGGGAGTAGTGTATAAACACTCCAGTCAGTTTAGATTAACTCCGCCTTTTATCTGGTGATGCTTCTCTGGCCCACAAGGTGGATTGATTTCCTAGAGTCGGTTTGTCTTCCTAGAATTTAGAAGGATTTCCAGCTTATCTGAATGCTCCAAATATTTTACAGTTTTGAAAGCTTCCCAGGAGAAGTTTACTTGGTGCCTTTACCTTCTTTCAGTCCAGGTCCCCCTAGGAAGTAGTGGCATTCAGACCATTCTGTGACCATGAAGGGAAGGACCCACCAAGGAGGGCCTGTCTTGAGCCAGGTCTCCTCAGTGGCATTTTGTTGTGGTCTTTCAAAGAGTTGTTCTTATGAGTGTTGTATTCAGTGTGTTTTTATTTAGGGTGTGCTGCTCATGGTGGTAACTGTGTTTCCTTGAAAAGCATTTTTTCGAAGGAAGGAGTGATAGAGCATTTCTTTACCCGCTTATCCTTCCTTGAATTATTTAGCACTGAGTCCTTCAGATGCCTGTGTGATCATCCACTGGTTCACCGTTACAGTGGGATGTGGCAGTGAACAAAACTGATGGAAATCCTGCCTTCACGGAGGTGATGGGTTTGAGACCGCCAAGCGGGAACGATCAGTGTTGCTACCAAGTCATTCTTCCTCGACCTTCTGTGCCGCAGGGTCTACTAGATACCTTTAGATAGCTTCATTTAGGTCAGCTACCTCACTGAAAAGCCATGAAAATAATTAGCACAACGTTTAATTGCAGAGAACTTCAGAGTTGCAGAGGCAGTGTTAATAACAGTTATCCTGCCTTCCAGTGTGCTGTTACTTTTACTTTTAGAGATTGATGAAATTTACTGAATTAATAAAAGTCTTAAAAATGAAGGTCTTGGTTTTCATTAAACCGGACCCAGTTGGTGGCGTGACCAAGTTAAAAGGGAAAAAAAGATGGGACTCAACTGTAGATCATTTTTATTTCCACCACTGGTTTAGAACTCATAACCTATTAAACAAATATATGTCCAAATCAAGCTGTCTCTCATCGCTCAGGAGCAGACTTGGATGAGAAAGCTAAAGACGCCGTGGGTAAGGCAGGGCGCGTTTCAGGTTTCATGCAGATGCAGGCTTAGGGCAGGTGCTCTCTGCCAGCAGTCAGCACCTTTTCTCAGGAGGTTCACTCACACTTTCTAAAGCATTTTAGGAGTGCACTTTTTTATTGATCTGTTTCAATTTGGAAAAGTTTTAACATATTTTTTCTCTAGTAATGTAGTGAGAAATTATATTCACTTCCAGCTTCAAAGTCTTTGTGGCAGACTTCAGCTCAAGAAAGCTTTTCTCCTAAACAATAAACTGCAACTAAATTGATTGAGATATTATCGAAGAAGTAGGATACTGCAGTAATGATATCATTGAAATCCTAGAGTACAGTTAAAAGTTAAAAAATAACAAAATTGTGTCCTGAACTTGTGTTTTCTTAAAGATTGCCCCCTTACATGTGGTGTTAAACCTCATCTGTCAACTTTGACCTAATTATTACTGGATTGGCCAAAATGTTCGTTTGGGTTTTTCCATAAGATGTTATGAACTTTTTGGCCAACCCAAAACTTCTCATGTAGTTCAAGTCTCCACAGATATACATAGTAACTTTCTAAAAAACCTACTTATAATAAGGTTGATATGTAAACTAGAAAACAGGGTTCCCGTAAGGTACTCCAGAAAATGACATAGTAAAAGAAAAACATTGTAAATTAACTTTGACTCAATATTGTCAGTTATCTATAGATTATTTTAACTATTTTAAGAATGTTTATGACCAACCTAATTTGTACAGAAGAATAATTAGTAGCAGTGTGTCTGCTTTGAATTAGAGTTTTAAAGAACTACATCAGTAAAATAGTTACATTACTCACAGTATGCAGATATTTTTCACTGTTATATTTACGATTTCTTGAGCTGAAAGGCTCTTAGGGCCTTTCTTTTCAAATGGTATTTTAGTGCATCTATTACGTGCCACATGCCCAGTGAAACAAAACCCAAACTTGAAAAGTATATCTCTGAATGTTAACTGTAGTGTGGCTAGATAATATTTTATTTTATGAAGTGAGCATGTGAATTCCAAGTATTTAAACCTTATTAAATTGGCCTGCAGTTACTAGTGGCAGTTTTTTTATCAGAATATTTAAAAATTAATTTTAAACTTGTGCATAGTAGGAATATTGACTTTTTGTAGCAAATTTTATTTACCTGGTTTTCTTGTTGAATGTATGGCCCATGATTTATTCTTTTAAGAGAAAGAATATAAAATTTGAGGGTACAATTTTAAAATTACCAAGCACATGTTAATGAAATGAAACTACTGTGTGTGTGTGTATGCGAGTGTTCCTTGCTTTGTGTTGCTGTAGAGGTGGTGTGTTCGAAGTCATGGGCAAGTAAGAGGGGTGACAAAAGTGCTGCCTGTTTTTATTACATATGTGTATTTGATGTTTTACTTTAAGCTCGTGTCCTTCATTCTGTTTTATTCCTTCCTTAAAGCCGTGTGACTCTGGGTTTAACAAACAGAGACAGGTACAGAAACTTTCAGTGAAATCTTACTCACTTTTCTTGTTTTAGACTATTAGAAGCAATCATTGGCAGCTTCACGCTGGGCTGTTTATAAATCTGTGCTCATTTCGGTGCCTTGGGTTTATTTTAATAGCTGCTTTCAGCCTTTGCATGGCTCTCATTTCTGGCTAATCAATTCTGTGCTTGTTTAATAAATTTACCAAAGATGATAATGTTTCAGAGTGTAGCTTTAATCTACTTATAAAATAAAATCATATAGTTATATCAAAGTAATTTAAATCTGTCTAGTTACTAGCTTTACTTTGACCCGGAGGAATTCTGATTTGTATGTATTTTGAAGTTTATATTTAACAGTTTAAACAGACTAACATCTTCTGCATTCAGTTTTCTGTATTAGAAAAAAAATTGTTTTAATGAATTGTGATGTATACTGAAGTGATCTTTTCTTGACTTGTAACAAGTAAATTTCAAGTAAGAATGCATGATAAACTTTAAAGTGTTACCATTCTTTGTATTGCCAAAGTAATGTAATTAGTTTCCTATTAAGAATTTACATATTGAGTTATTGAATATGCTTTTTCCTTATCACTTTTATACTCTTTCTCCTTCTTTTTATGAGAGTTCTATCTAAAGATCATTATTTTGGCTACTAAGATTCATTTGGTTTCAAAATAATTTTATTATATATGATTATTTTAGAAAAGACCTGGCAAGTAATCACTATTTCTCTTTTATTCAAAGAAGCATACTGTAATGTATTTTAATTTATTGATAATTTACCCCTTTTCTTGATAAAACCCAACTCACAAATAATTAATAGTCAGACTATAGCTTTCATGGAATTACAGGGATATCCATTGTGTCTTTTCTTATAGCGTCTCAAAGCCATTCAGAGATAATATATATTTTCTACATAATCCCCAATGAGGGACAAAATATGTTTTCAAGTGATAAAATGTAAAAGTTTTGAAGGATCATGAAAGTAAAATAATGTGGAGTTTTTTGTTTTAAAGGAAAAGGGTAGTATCTTTATTAATGTGTCTCCATTGCTGAATTCTCAGATTCCTTTAAGGTACTCTTTAACATTTTACATTCCCCCCCTCAACCCCATGCAGACAGGGTTAATCTGTTCCATGTCTGTTATACTTGCTTTTTTTTAGCACAATCAGAAATAGAGTTTTTTTGTGATTAAAAAAATTTTTTTTACTTTAAAATAATTTTCGACTTCAAAGGTACAAAAATAACATTCCCTTAATGTTAACATCTTTCCTAACTGTAGTGTATTTCTCAAGAGCAGAAGTGAAAATTTGTACAATACTCTTAATACAGACTTTATTTGAATCTTACCAGTTTTTCCACTAGTGTCATTTTTCTGGTCCAGGATCCAATCCGGTTGTATTTTGTTATTTCTCCTTAGAGTTCCCTAATCTGTGACAATTCCTCAGTCTTTCCTTGTCTCTTATGACCTTAAAACTTTTGCAGAGAACTGGTCAGATATTTTGTAGACTGTCCTTCTATTTGGGTTTGTTTGCTGTTTCCTAATGATTAGAAGATTGTACATCTTTGGCAAGAGACCCACAGAAGTGATGCCGTGTCCTTCTCAGTGCATCATAGTTGAGCATCTGTGAGGGCCTGAATCTTCCCACTGGTCATGCTAACCTCAGTCGTGTGGTTGAGGTGGCATCTGCCAGATTTCAACACTGTGAAGTTTTATTTTTCCCTTTGTAGTGAGTAAATATTTAGGGGGAGATACTCTAAAACTCTGCAAATATCCTGTTTCTCCTCATACTTTTGCCCATTAACTTTCATGTCCACCGGCGCATCTTGTGAACAGCCACTTGTGGTGTGTTTCCTGATGGGGATTTTCCGCTCCCTTCTTCTGCATTTATTAATTGGAATCCTATAAGTAAAAGCTGTCTCTTCTTCCTCATTTATTTACTTATTCAACTTTTTATTTATATCAGTATGGATTCATGGATATTTTTTTCTATGAATTATAATCCAGTATGATCATTATTTATTTTGGTGATCAAACTGTTTGTTTGTGATTTTTCTAATCAAGAAAATGGAAACAAGTGTAAATGTACCCAGAAAGAAGAGCTAGGTTGAGGAATAAAAACATACGAAAGACAGTATTAAAGATCATTTGAAAGATAAGTATTGTTCAGCAATAAAAAAGAATGAAGTACTGATCCATGCTATAACAGGGATGAACCTTGAAAACATACTAAGTGAAAGAAGCTAGTTACAAAAGGTCACATATTGTGTGGTTCCATTTATATGAAATGTCCAAAATAGGCAAATCCACAGAGACAGTAGATTAGTGGTTGCTAGGGAATTGGGACTAGGTGTTGGAAGGGATAAAGAATGACTGCTAATGGTACAGGATTTCTTTTTAGGGATACGAAAATGTCCTAAAGTTGATTGTGGTGATGGTTTCACAACTATGTGAATATACTAAAAATCATTGAATTGTATACTTTTAATGGGAGAATTGTATGTGAATTATATCTCAAATAAACCTGTTTAAAAGAAAGAAAGAAAAACAAAACAAATATGGTTATTAAAAATTCATAGAAAGCAGTTTAAGTTTCCATAGTAGATACTGGATAATTAACACTTTGAATATTGGCTATACTCATCCAGGCAGAAAACAGAACTATGTATAAAAATATGAAAACTAAATTCTGGAAATAACTAGTGTTTTGCTCTTAGTATTTTTGAAGTAATTGAACCTCAGACCGTATAATATATGGCATATTTTAAATTTATATTTAATTGAAAACAAACTATAAATAAATGTGTTTTGTGCAGTATATTCCAAGGCATTAATTTACAAATTTTTATGGGACTGTCTCACACTTGTAAACTTGCTAAGACTCCCTCTCATAAAATTACTGCCTCACTGTCTGTTCAATATGGTCTCATCTCCTAGCTGTATTTACATTTATATGTAATATAGGTATATTTTGTTTATATACTATGTGTGTATATTTATTTATCAGTTCATAATAGAGTATTATGTTATGCTTTCATGTTACAAATCATGTTTAACAGGTAGCTAACAGGCAGTTTTGGCTGTCATAGTCTACCTTGGTAATGATAAAAGAGGCAGTAGAAAATATAAGTTTACACGTACTTGAGGATAGGATAAATTGTATTTATTTTAAGACTAGATTGACTGGTAAACAAGACAGGTCATTTGGAGCGTTTTCCTCTATACTAGTTGGTTTGTCTTCTCTTTATTTTGGTTATAGTTTCTATAAACTCTTTAAAAATAGACAGTTGCAACAAAGAAAATAGGAAGTTATAAGACCTGATAAGTTAGGGTTCCCATCCAAACCTACCACTAACTAGCTATTTATTCTTTGACTTTGAAGCCAGAACTTACCTCTCTGTAAGCCAGTGTCCACATCTGTAATTGAGGAGCTTCATATACAGTTGGCCACAGGCGAATACTTCTTTAGTATGTCACCATATTCAGAAAATGTTTTTCTTCTAAGTAAATACTAGATTTATTATTTTGACTTTTCTTTTAAATGAGAACAAATTTTAATGGATCATATTTACTTCCACATGTGTTAAGAAGTAGTACTATTGTTTCATATTGACATGATTATTGTATAGATTCTTAAGGGGAAGTTTTAGATCCCTTGGGTATAAAATGTGGTCACGATCTGAAAACTTCAGATAGTTAAGAGTCGTAGACTGTTAAGGTAGTCTGTAAAGACATTTAAAGCTGTTTGGTATAGGCACTTTTAAAATTATTTCATACATTTACTTTTTGTATTTTTGTAGTGTAGGCATCAGTAATTCCCCCCGTTCCTTTTCTTTTTTTAACCCCCTGTCCTTCTGTTATTAAGGGCTACACCCTTCTCTCTTGCGGTTTGAAGTTAGGCTCTCTTGCAGTTGGCCTCGGCTTGGCTCGTGGAATGTTCTGTCTTCTTAGAAAAGTGGTTCTGATCAGGCTTTATCTGCTATAATAAAAGATACTTCTTAAGGTATAACAGTAGCTAAATCTGTTCCCTAATGGCATTTCCCCATACTGCACACATTCACTGTCTTTACTTTAGTTTGAAAATGTATTGTTAATCAAAGTACTTATAGTGTAACGTCACAAGTTTCTGTGTCACGTGACTGCGTATATCTGACATTAAATGCTATTCATACGTGTATTTTTCCACGACTTATCTAGGGATCAGGCCCAGCCTCAGGAACAATATCACTGAATTCAATGAATGTGGATGCGGTTTGTGAGAAGCTGAAACAAATAGAAGGGCTGGACCAGAGCATGCTGCCTCAGTATTGTGCGACCATCAAGAAGGTGACCAGCATGTTTCCCCGCTGACTCGAGACAGGGCTGAGGGCACCAGTGGCGGGCTCAGTGCATGGCGAGCACTTTGTATTTAGCTTCTCAAAGACGAGTTCTCTGTTGAAATGGGAAAGCTCTAGGTGGAAACAGGTTTCCTACTATTTGTATCCTAAAATTGCCCCTTTATCCCTTAGTTTAGAAACGGATAAAAGAAAATAAAGTGTTGTATTACAACGTTCCTGTAAAATGATCTAATATAAGGGGGGATTCCCTGGCGGTCCAGTGGTTAGGCCATGGTGCTTTCACTGCCTGGGTTCCATCCCTGGTCAGGGAACTAATATCCCACAAGCCACGTGGCATGGCCAAAAAAAAAAAAAAAATATCTAATGTAAGTCAAAAATGCTTTGATGAGAAGTACAAAGCTCTAAAGGATTTCACATTAAGATGAAAAATAACTTATATTTCCAATATGCAACATAGAACATTTGAAGGCCTTTTCTTTTATGTTACATTTTCTTTAATTATAGTATTTATTTGTGACTTAATAATTATCCAAGTAAACCATACTTGCTTCATTTTCCTCAAATTCTCACTTTCATGTCTTAGAGGATTTCTGATCATGTCCCGTTTGATAATACCTCAGAGGTTTGGGTTTGCAAGGCTAATGCATTTGAGGAAGTTTATTTCTTCCTAGATCTTTTCTTGCAATTCCAGTAACTACCACGAACCTGGGATTTTGAGGAGGCTTCCCATATACAAGGCTAACCCAGTCCCAGTTTTAATAGATACTTCCACTAAGTTATACTTTTTCTATCAGAGATACAGTGAAGGAGAACATTAACCACAAGCCTGTAATATTTACATACTTTAAAGATTGGCATCTAAAAAGTTTTTAAAAGAATTATGAGCACATATACCATTTCACTAATCTTAAACTATGTTTGGTCAGAAAGGTTCGGATAATGTTAGTTTTCTCACAGATCTAGTTAGTGTTAATGCCCATTTGCGAAAGTGTCAAGCACTGCCTTTCCAAGGTACAAACCTGACTCTCCTCAAGGCAGCTTGGTGAGCGTCAGGAAAGAGGGAGGTCTCCACATGGATCCTTTGTGGCGATTTTGGTTCCCTCAGGACAGTGGTTCTCTCCCCACTCAGCTCTTTACTCTCAGGCCTTGGCTGTTTGAAGCCGATTGTAGCAACTGGTCTCTTAAGTGCTGCTAAGCTCCTTGCATTTCTACAGCAGGACCTCTGCCGTAGGCTTGCTCTGGACATTCTTTTCTTCAGAATTAACTTGGAAACTGAGCATTCTGCCGGTTTTAAACCCAGGTATTCCATAATTTTACCACAGTTAATAAAGTCAGGTTTTGTATTTTGTAAAATAAGTAAGTTACCTGTTATTAATAAAGAAAATTCTATCATTTCTTACTTGGAAGGGACTAGAATTACAGAGACCCAATAGTGACAAGATCATTTTCTGTGAATTTAATAGACTGGGAAATTTGTGGGTGGACGTTCTTGGTGGCTGAAGTTATCTCGTATAGTTGATAAACAAGTTTGTCTGCGCTTCACTTCATTTAGAAGTTCATCAGTGACCAACATGCTGACAGATGTCTTTGTCCCCTCCCAGCAGCTTGCCGTCGTGTTCATGTTTTATGATTAGAGGGAAAAAGCTAACAGTTTTGTTATTGCTCATGGCAGAATAGGTAGTTTTGGAAATAGTTGGAGGGTTAGCTCTTGGGTTGGTCCCTGAAGAATGATTTATTTTACTTGAGCGCCTAGGACACTTGCAAGAGTATGGAGTGGCTTATGTTATTCAGAGTCTACTTGCTTATTAATTATTACATGGGGTGATAACCTTCTTTAGGTCAATATTTTCTAGTCTCTAATATAAATGTACTTTTTGATCACTAGAAGTTCAGAATCTCTCACATTTTGTTTATCTTTGTATTTGTGTTTTTTTTTATTCAGGCAAACATAAATGGCCGTGTGTTAGCTCAGTGTAACATTGATGAACTGAAGAAGGAAATGAATATGAATTTTGGAGACTGGCATCTTTTTAGGAGCACAGTAAGATATTTTTAATATTTGTAGAATTATTTACAACATTTTATAAAACAAGTGCCAGTAAGTACTGGTCTGAACTGATATTTTCCTATATTTTAAAAAAAATATGTAAAAATTACATTTTACATTTACGTGTACAACTCTTGTATATCCTGTTATGTAGAATATACACAGCAGCACTTAGCAATATTTGCCTTTTGGGCATTTCACTTGGAAATCTGGGAGAGAGGCCACCTGCCAATTCTCCCTGCTTTCATTGACCAGGACACTCTCCTTGACCTCACTCAGTCAGGCTTCCCGAAGCCTCTAGGCCTCGACCTTGGTGTCTGTCCTCGTTGGGCCTGCATCGCCCAGTTGTAGGAAGAATCCTGCTAAGTCAGTTGAGAAAGAACCTCACCCTCAGTGTCTGATCACCCTCGCTATCCGATTACATTCCTCATCCCCCACCCCTCCTCCGCTCCCCGTGAGGTCCTAGACCCCAGGCCTGCCTCCAGAAGGAATCCTGTCAGGTCAATTCAACCAGAATCCCCCTCCCACCCCTTACCCCTGATGCTTCCTCTTAGCAACTTTCCATCCACTCATCCCCGCCTCGTTCCTGGGCTGTAAATGCCCACGTGTCCACGCTGCTTTTGGAGTTGAGCCCAGTTCTATCCTGAGGTCCGTTTTTCCCCATTGTGATAGTTCCTGGTTAAAATCTGTTTTTACTGCTTTAGCTACTGTCCAGCTCTGGTTCTCTTTGACACACTCCAGTTGCATTTTGTTTTGTTCTTAAGTTAAATTTTAAATTAAAGTAGTAACACAGTGGTCAGATTAGAGTATAGTATATGTGTGCTGGTTGTGGTCATTACGGTTATCTGTCAGTATCTGTGGGTGGGTGGTTCCAGGACTCCCGTGGATACCAAAATCTTCAGATGCTTACGTCCCGTATATAAAATGGCATAGTAATATTTGCATACTACACACATCCTCCTGTATACTTTAAATCACCTCTAGATTACTTATGATGCCTCATACAATGTAAATGCTGTGTAAATAGTTGCCAGTGTGTGACAAATTCAAGTGTTGAGTTTTGGAACTTTCTGGAATTTTTTTTTCCGAATATTTTCAATCTGTGATTGGTTGAATCTGCAGGTGCAAAACCACTAGATTCTGAGGGCCGACTGTACTTCTTTTAGTACAGATGATCCTTGAACAACTCAGAGATTAATCCACTGATAACAGAGTCAGCCTTCCGTATCCAAGGTTCCTCCGCATCTGCGGATTCAACCTACCCTGGACCATGTAGAAAATACTGCCGTCTTCACTAGTGAAAAATATCTGCGTGTAAGCAGACCTGTGCAGTTCAAACCTGTGTTGTTCAAGGGTCAGTTGTATTATTAATATAGAAAGATAAGCAGATAAGGACAAATTATTTGAAATTCACTTACAGGAAGTATGCTTTCTCATTTCCATTAGAGTAACTTTATGTTTAATTTTTAAGATAATTTCTAAAGCTTCTAAAATGGGATTTGTCAGTGCGGATACTGATGACTTTTTTTTCTCTCTCTCTTAAGGTACTAGAAATGAGAAATGCCGAAAACCAGGTGGTCCCTGAGGACCCACGTTTGCTGAGTGAAAACAGCAGCGCAGTTGCTCACGGTGAATCTGCGCTCCGCTCGGCCCACGAGCTGCCTCACACCGAGCTCTCCACTCAGGCTCCCTACACCCTGAACTTCAGCTTTGAGGAGCTCAACACACTCGGCCTGGATGAAGGCGCTCCACGCCACAGTAACCTAAGCTGGCAGGTATTTATTAAATGCCATTCTTCATATTACCGAAGAAGAGGGTGGTATTTAATTCTCCGAGATTGTGTCGGTGCGTTTGTATAGTCATTCAGAAAATCTTTAGTGAGTCCCTGAGTGAAGAGGATGGAGGGAGGAGTTCCTGTTCTCCAGGAGCTGTGTTCTTCTGGAGAGGACGGTCAGTAAAACACAAAGAAAATAACGTGATTTCAGAAATTGATAAGAATTGAGAAAATAATGAAATAGAGTCATGGCATCGAGGGTGAACAGGAACTGGCCTACTTAGGTGGTTAGCTGAGTTCATCTTTCACTTGCTGTTTCCTTGTTAAATTCAGTAATCATCGGCTAAAACACATCTTTATTGGATAACCTGCCGTGTTATCCCTTTGAGCACCATAACCTGGTTTTTCAGTTCGTATGTTGCACGCTGTTCATGGATATTCGTTTTCTTTTTATTATCTGATGTTAGATATGGGTGAGTTCTTTCTTTGGATGTTCTTAGAAGAGGGAGGAGGGGCGAGGCTCAGGAATAAAAACAAAAGTGAGAGAACGTGAGGAGTAAGGGCTGGACAAGAAGAAAAATAAACTAGGAAAAAACCTAGAGCAGGGTACAGAACAGAGAGAAGACAAGCAAGGGAGGAAGCATAGTAAGTAGCTGCCAAGAACTCTCTACTGAAACGGAGCCGTATTTAGAGAAAGGAGTACCTGTTAGGTCTACCATTTTTAAGGGTGTTGTGTTTGATTTGGTAGTAAAAATATTTTTTGGTTGTTATTATCTTTTCCTACATACTATCAATCTTATTTCTTTAAGTTGAGAAGCCATTTTATTGTGTGTTAGCTAAGATAAAAATTTCCTTATTTTACGATAAGTCCGCCCTTGACCCGTTTATCTCCCTGTTTCAACAACAGTAATTCCTTTCTTTTCCCTGGAATTCCTTTTAACATTTCTTAAGAAATCCTCATCCTCTGCTTTTCCATACTTGGTATTTACCACCGTGACCTGGAAACTCTCACGGCCTTCCTATCAATGCAGCAGTTCTCAAACTTGTTTTAAATCTCAGAATCCTTTTACACTCTTAAAAATTATCGAAGACCCCCAAAGAGTCTTCGTTTATGTAAGTTTTATCTGTCAGTATTTACTATATTAGAAATAAAAACTGAGAAACTTAAACCAATTATATATTAACATAAATAACATTTTTATGAAAAATGACTATTTTCCAAAACAAAACATATTTACTGAAAATGATATTGTGTTACAAATCTCTTTAATGCCTGGCTTTATAGAAGACAGCTAGATTCCCATATCTGCTTCTGCATTGAATCTCCTGGGAGATCACACATGATGCAACCTCTGGAGACTCCACTGTACACTATTGTGAGAATGAGAGTGGAAAGGCAAAGGTCATCTTCATATTCTTAGGAAAATAGTTTAGACCGCGTGGATCCCCTGAGAAGGGGTCCACATACTGCATTTGAGAGTGAGGGCAGCACTGTCCTGAACTGGATCTCAGGGAACCTTCTCAGGGAGCTGGGTCATTTTCTCCCGGTGGAAGGAAGACTCTGCTTTATTTCTGCTTCGTTTCAACCTTTGCTTTTGCCCTTTCTTAAACTTCCTTGATTCTTTTTCTTCCATTTCCTTCCTGTTTTTCCTAATCTTTACTTTTTATTCCTCACGTTATTAACCTTTTCTGGGTCTATAGCAATTCTCGTCCTAAAACTTCACATTGGAAACTTTTAAAAATATTTTATTTCTGTTTACTTGGACCTGACTGTTGACCTCAAGGCTTCCATTTTTGTTCATTTGGATCCTGTATTTATCTTTTTATCTTTTCCATTGCACTTTATACTTTTCCTTTTAAAATCTGTTTTTTTCTTTTTTTTTTTGCATTTGAGTACATTTTTTTTCTCTGAATTGGAATTTGACAGAAACTTCATGTCGTGCAAGTTGAGAAAGGTTCTATTTAACATACATTTAAAGACTTGAGTATTTTGTTTTTGAGATATACCTTACCTCTCATCTTCTTTCTCTTTTCTAAGGGGAACTTTTATATTTTATCAATGAAGGTGACTTTTTCCGTAAATAAGTTTAAAAGTTTGAAATGATAAAAACAAGTCCTAAGGTTATTTGTCACTATAACCTTAAATTATACTTTTAAATATTAACAATAAACGAATTTTATTAAAATTTGTGTAAAGCTTTCTAATAACAGTAAAATTATTCATAAGTTCACAGCTTTTGTTAAGCTGTGTTATGCAGAATTCTTCTAAAAGAATTTGGTATTTTAAGGACTTTAAAAATTCTTATTGTCCATATATATATATTTATATATTTTAATTTATATATATATATATATATATATATATATATAAAATTTCCTAAGCTGATGTTTATTGTGCCTTTTTTTGGGTTTATTTGAATTCTTAAATTATTATTATTTTTTTGTCTTCACAGTCACAAACTCGCAGAACCCCAAGTCTATCGAGTCTCACTTCCCAGGATTCCAGTATTGAAATTTCAAAGCTTACTGATAAGGTGCAGGCTGAGTATAGAGATGCCTATAGAGAATATATTGCCCAGATGTCTCAGTTAGAAGGGGGCACGGGTTCCACAACAATGAGTGGCAGGTCTTCTCCACACAGCACGTATTATGTGGGCCAGAGTTCATCCGGGGGCTCCATCCACTCTACTCTAGAACCAGAGAAAGGGAGGGATAGTGAACCAAAGCCAGATGATGGAAGGAAGTCATTTTTAATGAAGAGGGGAGATGTTATAGATTATTCCTCATCAGGAGTTTCCACTAACGATGCCTCACCCCTGGATCCCATCACTGAAGAAGATGAAAAATCTGATCAGTCAGGCAGCAAGCTTCTCCCAAGCAAGAAGTCCTCAGAAAGGTCAAGTCTCTTCCAGACAGATTTGAAGCTGAAGGGAGGTGGGCTGCGCTATCAGAAACTTCCAAGTGATGAAGATGAGTCTGGGACAGAAGAATCAGACAATACTCCGCTGCTCAAAGATGACAGAGACAAAAAAGCTGAAGGGAAAGTAGAGAGAGTGTTGAAGTCTCCAGAACACAGCGCAGAGCCTATTAGAACCTTCATTAAGGCAAAAGAGTATTTATCAGACGCCCTCCTTGACAAAAAGGACTCATCTGATTCGGGAGTGAGATCCAATGAGAGCTCTCCCAATCACTCCCTTCACAATGAAGCGGCTGATGACTCCCAGCTTGAAAAGGCAAATCTCATAGAGCTCGAAGATGACAGCCACAGTGGAAAACGGGGAATACCACACAGCTTGAGTGGCCTGCAAGACCCACTTGTAGCTCGGATGTCCATTTGTTCAGAAGACAAGAAAAGCCCTTCCGAATGCAGCTTGATAGCCAGCAGCCCTGAAGAAAACTGGCCAGCGTGCCACAAAGCCTACAACCTGAATCGCACACCCAGCACGGTGACTCTGAACAACAACAGTGCTCCGGCGAACAGAGCCAACCAGAGTTCTGATGAAGTGGAGGGGATTCGGGAGACGCCCCAAGTCATTCTGAGGTCTGGTTCCGGTTCCCACTCAACTGCCATTCAGAACGAAAATCTAAAAAGCATGACACATAAGAGAAGCCAGCGTTCAAGTTATACGAGGCTCTCAAAAGATTCTTCAGAGCTGCACGCAGTAGCCTCTTCTGATAGTACAGGCTTTGGAGAAGAAAGAGAAAGCATTCTTTAAGAAAAACAAGCAAAAGTAGAATAGTGTTACTATAATCCCTGTGACAAGACTGACCTGAGTTTTATCGTGAATCCATCCACGCACATCACCTGTACATTTCACTCACAAATAATTAACGGATGAGAAGGTCTTTGGTAAAAGAGACATACACTATACAACAGAGGGAAGTATAAGATAGCCTGGTTCATCTGTCAGCCCCCGTTGTCTTTGTACGTAGAAGCTTAAAAACCCAATATTGTTATTGCACCTTTCGTTGGCATATAACTGCAAGACAAGATCTGAGTATAAAGATAGGTCAGAAATAGTTTATTAAGTATAAAGGGCTTAATTCGCCAACAAAAATTAAAAGCTAGAGACCCCTTTCGTAGAACATTCATTCATTAAATATTTGAGGGAAGACATGATGTTAAATGAACCAGAAGCACATTCTGCTCTTAAGGGGTGAAAGATAAGAACTTACAGCTTATGGAATAACCTAGAGACTAAAGGTTAATGCTCTGTAAGTTGCGAACCGGTGTTCTTTATAATAGACAAATCCGCTTATCAAAGAGTTTTTAAATTTTAAGTAGAAAATATAAAGAGGGCTTTAAAAATTGGTAAGAAAGTGAGTCAACAGTGCCCAAAGTAGAGCCCCAGTAACTGGGTCATTGTGAGCTGCTAGGGGAGTGGCCTGTGGAGAGAGGCTGATCACCTTCCTATGACCTGGATGCTCTTCTCTCCAGATCCCAGACCTGGCTTCAAGCACCATCCACCTGCCCGAGAACCCGCCCTGGTCTACTCTGTAACTCCGTTAAATTGTGTGCTCAGCTTTCCTTAGTGAGCCGAGCGATGAGAGGAAAAACATGAGTTCTTCCTCTGGGAGAATCAGGGAGACGTGGATAATAATAGGCACTAAAAATCTTTTTGGAATGGGAGACTGAGGACATAACTATAGCAGAAAGGTCAGTGACAGTTGACAAGTGACAAGGAAATATTTAGTTAGGGAAAACGAAATCACTGCCTTCTATACCAGGGCAGGGTTTATCTGCTTCACCTATTCCTAAATCAGCATGTTAATTCTTGGGGAGGATCATAAGAAATACTTGTAGACGGAAGTTTAAAAACATGTAACAAAGCAAGAGTAAAAAGAAGATAAATCTGGGTGTGACTTTTCATTTACTGTTGGCAGAGTTAAGAGAGTGATCACGTTTAAGTATCGTGTGGACTAGACATTTACCCTGGCATCATGCACTGACATTTTTTTGGTCATTTTAACATAGCTTTCTTATGTAGAACAATTTTGGCAGTATACCTTCAGTCACAGATAAGATTGTAGGTGGTGAGATCGTAGACGAGCAGTTACCTAAATTTAGTGTTTATATTTTTGATGTTTTTCACTTACTGGATTTTTATTAATATGCTGAGCAGTTTATCTACTTGACCAGTCGTTGCATTAAGAAGTTGCTCCTCTGGGTTTCATTGCCTTGATGTTTGAGTGTAATCTAACATTTTCATAAAGTGTTTATTTTGCATGACCTTAACAAATGTTTTAACCAATTAAAAAAGAAGGCAGGATGTTGTTGACATTGTATGTTGAAATGTTAACATTTTAGTACTTACAGTGTTTATTAGCCTGCAGTATTGTGTAATTAGTAATTATTTCAGGGGTGATACTTTGTTCCTTTTCAGGTGAGTAGATGCAGCTTAATATCACTGTAGTGTATTCTTTATTCTGTTTGTAAAGTTAATACCAGAGTATTAAGTGTACAGATAGATTTAGAAAACAATAAAAAAAGTTGCATGCTATTCTGAGTCATGAATTTTTATTCACTATAGTGACGATGATTCACAATTCAATTAAAAATAAAAGATAATTTGTGTGTTTGTTTTGTCAGAGGTCTAAAGTTCATTAAAGATGTTCAGGTGCATGTAGCAGTCGTGCAGCTGGCAGGAGTGTTCTGAGCTGCCCTCTCTAGTCTTTCCGAGAGAGCGGGGCTCAGTGCCTGAATGGTGCCTTTGTGAAGCATTAGTGCCCACGGCACAGCTCTGTAGCGTGCATTTCTGTAACTATAAGCAGTAGGTTTTCCAGATCCTGGGAGGGTATCAATTTAATTGTTGTATGAACATTCTGGAAAAGTTTGCTTTTTCATAGTGTTTTAGAAATTGACAAACCAGATGGGTTATTGAGTCACACCATCATCCCTTTGAATCTGTGTGTCTATGTGTATGTGTATCTGTATCTATTTATAATCCATAGCTCAGCCTGACTCTCACATATGCAAAACTCTGCTTTAAGCTGGGTGAAAAATGATAGAAAAGAGAATTGGTGCTCTAAATTTGCTAGTCCCTTAGATTCTGCCTCAGAGTCTTGCCATGTTTTATAAACCGTTTTGCCTTTACTTTAAGCCACCGATAGTTCTGTTCCTGTGCCATAACGTTAAGCCAGGTCCATTCACCGTGGAAGCTGTTGCTCTCTCTCAGCTGATCCAGCTTTCAGGATGCTGAGCGTTGAAGGACCAGCTCTCACATCTGGAGAAATGTGAAATTCATAATAACCCACGTTTTCAGTATTAACAGGAAAACTTGTTTTTGTCTTATATTTGATTTATGTGAGTTTTCTGTAGCAGTCAGAATAATTTTAATTGCCTAGCCAAATAATTTTAGGAACTTATTTGCTAAAATTCTTAAATTGAGGACTCTTTGGATCACTTGCATGTTATAGTTCTGAGTGAAATATACTTGTAATCATGATTTCTTTTCTTACAAATACTAACCATTAGAAAATACTTTCAAATGAAATTACGTCCTTTATCTTTCTGGATAAAATACTAAATTTAAAAGGTTTTAAAACTACATAGATTTTGGCTGTACCAGGAATTCTCAGCCTGTTTAGAGGTATCCTAGAGCTTAAAAATCCCTGAATTCCTGGTTAACCCTTGAGTAAATCAACGTAACTACCAGGAAAAGAGAACCAGAGGGCACTGTGCCCTCTACGAATGAGTGACATTGAGGGAAGAAGCAGGTAAAAGGGAAGGAGCAATGAAATTAACTTCTTTAACAAACACTTGACACTGAACATCTAGGCTCCTTCGCCGCCTGCCCTTCTAGAACCGTGCTGACACTTGGCAGAAGGGAAGAAACAGCCGAACAGCCGGGGAGCCTTTTTTGCTTGGGGTAGGGGTGGGGCTGGACCAGCCTGGGTGGGCTGTCTGAAATGACTGCATTTTTAATTTCCAGGTTGTGGTGCCCCTTACCCCTCCCTACCTCAGAATTCTGAGCATAGACTATAATTATGCAAATGAACTGAAAAATAGAAAGAAATCGATCTATAAGTGAGAGCCTGCGCTTGGATGGTCTTTGAGTGGCCCATCACTTGAGAAAGGTTGAGAATCCTTGGTTGAGACTGATTAACTAGAAAGAGAATTTAAAACCTTACGTATTTTAAACCCTTTCATGCCTAGGAAGAAAATGCTGCCCTTGAGATAGATAGATCTTCAGAGGGATCCAGTTTAAGCTAAGGTATGTAAAAAATTAGTTTTCCAAGTAATTAGTTTTAAGCCGCCGTTGAAACAGTTCTCACCAATTAGAGAATTTACATTCTCACCACTTTAAGAAGTAGAGTTAAGTAAGAAATATCGAAAACAATTGCTAGAAATCAACCACGGTCACCTACATGGTCAAAGCTTTTTAAGTAAAATTACTGGTAAAGCACCACCTTGGTTAACACCAAGTCTGCTGTGCCCAGGTCTGTGGGTGAGAGGTTTCCTAAAGGGGCTTCCCAGCACTTGGAGCAGAAAACTCTTTGAATAGGCCTGGCTGGCTATGTGGCGAGCTGTATCCTGAGTTTCCAGTTACAGTGAGGCATTAAGAAAACAAAGAATTTGTAAGAATAAAAGGATCAGTCAAGAAGGAAGAGCAATTCTTTCCAGACTATTAGTAGGATGATTCCTTAAAAGTCAATAAAAATGCCAGTGATTTGACCTAGCTGGAGTGAGGACCAACCAAGATTGGCCAAGAATGTGAATTACAATAATACTGTACAAGAAAGGCAGTGTGACTGTTTTAAAGTCCACAGAATATTCTGACAGTGTCTATACAGGATGATCCGCAGTCATCTGTTTACAAAGAGTATGCTTAGGTCCTTAATCTCCTGAGGTTGATGTGCTTGGTGTAGGGTTACTTACACCAGTGATATATATTACGAGCCCTTAGTTTTGCCGGGATTTAACAAAACACAAAACAGTCTATCAAACAATTATTAGAACTTGAATAAATAAAATTTTACTTTAAAAAAGAGTGTAGAACTACATGCTCCATATTATTCAAATTAAGGAGTTGTTTGAAATAGTTAAGATTGTCTTGATTACCCGCTATCACTTTCTAATTGTAACATACATTTTATACTTATTTACCTCATTTTCTTTCAAGGCAAGAAGGGCTCTAGATCTTAGTTCCCCGCCCATAGACCATTCCTCCTGACAATTCGGTTACCTTCTCCCAGTTGCTGGCTTCCTCACCAGACACAAGGGGGCAATGAAGATTCTATCTGCCACTCAGTAATCCTGCTATCCAGTCGATTGAAGAAGAGAGACTTGAGCACCTCGGCCAGTTTTCTTTGTTCCAAGTAGTTGTAAACTTTGAATTCGTTTTAATGAAGTGTTCCTTTTATAAAATTTTAGATAGAAGCCCAAATGTATAGCAAAATGCATGTAAACAAACTCTACATAACCTGACATTTCATATCTTATAGCATCTTCTTGGTCAAATGTCTAATAAGTATTTAGATTGTTATTTTCAAATTACCATAGTTCCTGACACTTGCACTTTTTAGCTGTGTTTCTGAGAATTTGTAGACTGTATGTTGTTATACTTAATGTGAATTTAACTCTTTTTATTTTTAAAGAATTTATTTGCTTTTTGAGTTCTTTGTGTTTTTTTCCCTCTATCTTTTACCTGGGTTCTTTTCTCTCTTTTTGTGTCTTCAGTTTTGTATTGGTTGTCATGTATTCATCCGTTTTACCATAAAACATTCTTCAGAGCATTAGAATGGGAAAGAAACCTCAAGAAAGGCCAAATCCTGGATTTCAGATAGCCAGTGGACATTCAGTCAGTACTTGATGAGTGAATAAGGTATACCTAAACTAGGAGAGTCTGCCCACACATTGTAAAAATGCGGAATTTGAATGCCTTCATACTGTGTGTGTGTGTGCTGTAGTTCCTTACAGGCCCCGCCCTTCCCTATCACTTTATGCCCACCTGCTACCTGTCTGGCCCTGTAAGCTTCTCAGCTTATGACTCTGGGAATCTCTCAGGACACAATACCATGCTTTGTTTAAAGCTCTCAGGGAAGAATACCCACAGCCCATCTTGCTAAGTGCTGGGCTCTCTGCTCTACATGGATGTATTTTAAAACCCGCTGTGCGCCTTAAGCCCTTTGTTTAGTCCTTTGTGGAGATGCCCATCTTATAAATTAATATGGTTATAGAATCAAATTAATGGTTCAGTCCTGCATTTAACTTCAGAACACTGAGAATGTTTTTAGGTATGACTTGGCTATGGTGAGCCTGTTTTCTCTGAGCCCGAATCGGGGTAAACCGTTACAGTGAGCGCACGTAGCGTCAGGGCTGCCCCCGAATCCGGTAGGTAGGTTTACCCTTTCTCTGGCTCAGCTTTTCAACCTTTTCTTTTTTTAGTTAGTTATTATTTTCATTGACCAGCTCTCATTGCTGTCTCTCATTCCTTATCTCAGGTTGACCACTCTGATAAATTTGAACTAGAATTCATGTGTTATACTAGGATTCTATACTGACCTTTATACATGAGTGGGCCATTGTGGGTTCATTGAAAATTTCTTTATTAAGGTAGGCTAAACACTGTAACAACAACCTCAAAATCTCATCGACTTAACACATTTGAAGTTTATTTCTTGTTCCCGTAACAGTTCAGTGTTACCTAAGTTGACAAAGATTCAGGGACCCAGGTGATTCCTTCATTCTGTGGCTCCACCAGCCTCCAAGGCTTCAGAGTCCTCTGCCCCATCTTCTGTGTCCTGTTGATACACAGGGGAGGAGAGAGGGTGGAGGACCATGCGTGGGAAGTTTGTATCGTCCCGGCACGGAAGTGGTGTCTGCCCATTCCATCGGCCTTCCTAAGTCCCCTGGTCGTGCTGAGGGGCAGGGGAGGCTGGGGAATTGGGTGAACTGCATGCCCCGGAGGAGGAGCAAACATTTTTGTAGTTCGTGGGCATCTGGCCACTTAGGTGCTTGACGTGGATGATCTATGGCAGACTCAACACTGCGACTCATCTTGTTTTCAACTTAGTAGCAGTGTTTTTTGAAGACATCTCTTTAACATTTTGCTTTTCATTCTGGTAGGGAAGTCTGTTAAAATCATAACACCTAACCTGGAAGATTTTTAGGATTTCAGGGTTTTAGAGTAAGGTAGTTTTCAATTAGCCAGTTCTTTCCTTACATCTCCAGAAACTTCACAAATTTCTAATATGGAGCAGGTTGCAGGAAGAATGAAGCAAGGTTGGGAATGGGGAAAAGAAAGTTTCACAACTTCTCTAGAACCCTTTTTGTAATCCAAAGACTCAGGCCACCCAGACTCCCTGACTCTTGGGATCTGATGGTAAGTACAGACCTGCCGTCACCACCAACCCTTTCAGCTTTCTTCCTCCTAGAGCGACGCAGGGGCTCCTGGTTCCTCCTCCTCGTACCTGGCAGGCGGGGCAGGACGCAGTCCCTGGGAGGCCCCTGCTCCCACTGCAGGGATTGGTAGTTGAAGAGAAGCTAAGCTTATGTTAGTGGCCACTCCCGTCCAGGAAATACAGCTCCCTCCCTTAGAAGGCAACGGGAAAACTAGACTGTATGTCTACCATTTTGTTTTTAAAGAAACCTGTCTGCCATCTAACGCTGTTGACCACTTTCCAGTTTTTTTCCAACTGGTATTTCATCAATTCCAAAGTGCACATTTTTTCACACTTTGATTTTTCTGAAATATAAGCCACAGCATCAATGGCAGCATTTTCCCCTCAATGTTTCCTAAAGTAACGACAGATCCTGCGGTTGATGGAGTCTTGCTTGGATTGATGAAACGTGATACTACTTTAATATTATATATGCCATGGTCACGTTGAGTTGTGATCTTTAGCAATAGTAATGGACTAGTGATGATTTATGTTCAACTGACCCCCCAAATTCAACATTTTGTGTTGACTATTTTATCAGTTATTATTCAATATTCATTTTGGATATTTAAAGTATCATTATGCATTTGTTATAATTTAAAAGTTTACATTTACTGAACACAATGTGCCTGACATTTTCCCAAGATCTCTACATGTATTAACTAATCTTCACAACAACGTCATGACTTAATTACTACTATCCTCAATTTACGAATGAGAAACTGAGAGACAGAGAGATTAAGTAATTTCCCATGGTCACACAGCTACGAAGTGGCAGAGCCAGGATTCAAGCCCAGGCAGTGGGGGTCCAGAATGCCCACTCTTTATATTACATTTATCTTCATTGTTCTTTAGCTAATTGGGGACGTTAGCTAACGTCAATTCTTACATTTTTTTCCAAGATGCACTTTAATTATAGCTTTATTTGCTGTACCATCACCATTGTCTTACTTGTTTTAAACCAGGGTTTGGGGTTTAAGAAAGATAAAAGTCTTTAAAAAAAAAATCTATATCCATGTAAACTGTATTTATAGGGAAAAATCATTTTTTTAAACATCAAACATCTTTGTTCCTACTAGTTATTTTGGAATGATGTTCAATTTTTGGTTAAAAATCTACTTTTTGTGTTTAACATCCTTTATCCCATTATTATTCATGAATTAGACCATTACATTAAAGTTTGTACATAGTGTTGGATATATTCATTTTACTTGCAGTCTTATTGTTATATGGCTTTCGTATACAAACACTTGCTCTTCTGTATGTCTATTGTCAGTATTCTGTGTTAGATTATAATCTTAAATACCACTATGTGTATTTTTCTTTATATTCTATTATTAAATAGTATTAATGCTTAATAATGTTAATAGATAAGTAATATATGTCTATTTAAAAAATCATTATTGCAGTAGAGGTTTTTTGGGTTTTTTGTTTTTGTTTTTGTTTTTTTTAATGATTCTGGTCACTGTCTCCTAAGAAGAAAAGAAAAGAAAATAGGCAAAATGGAACTCTTTGTCTTTCATAATGACAACTAGTCACTAACGGCAAGAAACCAATAGACACATTTGGAATAGTGGATAGACAGTGCATCGAGATGGTGGTAGGTGACAGTTTCGTTTAATATAATCACCTGCCTAATAATTTGCGTGCTTACTTGAGCCAGACGCTGTTATAAGCACTTCACATGGATTAACTGATTAAATCCTAACGAGCCTATAAAGTAAGTGCTATCATTGTCCCTAGTTTACAGATAAGGAGACTGAGACGCAGACGTTTAACTTTTACATGACGACAATGCGTTAGATTTTTATAGCTGTTCCCTAAACTACTGGCATTATTGTCATTATCTTAATTTTGAGAAAACTGAAGATTTGGGAGTTTGAGAGCCCTCTTTCCCTCCCTCCCCCAAGGTCACTCAGCTAGTAAACAGAACAAAGACACCAACCCTGGTTTTCTGACTCCAAATCTGATGATTTTTCCACCACGGTGCCGACTTCATTTCCGCCAGTACTCATCACTCTGTCCTACGTGGGTCTGTGGTGCTTCTGTTTTCCATATTCCATTGTTGTAGAAAATGTTAGTGGAGAGTACTAAACACGTCTGAGTCTTCAGGCTCTGAGAATGTGTCCTGGGTTTTCCCACGGAAGCTCTATCACCTTCTTCTGTCCTCTCCCCGTGAACCCTGCAGCCGCAGTGCCAGGCAGTAAAGGAGTCCAGATCTGCAGGCCATCTGGGCCTTTAAATCCTTGTGTATCTTGAAACGAACCCTCTGTCTGGCTCTGCTGTCCTCACTGACCAGATCTCCTGAACTGAACTCTGTCCATTTGGTATAAACATAACCAGTGCAGCGTGTTTAAACGGGTGCTGGCGAAGGGGGGAGTGTGTGCACGTGTGCCCGTGCACGTGTGTATTTAAATGTGACCTTGCCAGATAGCTGATTTGACCCATCACTGAAATGGTGGGTCGGTTGGTCAGTACGTCGCAGGTGAAAGAACACAAAAGTGAGTCACAAGGCTGGAGTTATGGACGGCCTGCCTCTGCTGTCTATCCGATGGCCATGTACTTGTCGGCTCTAGTTTCTTCATCTATTAAAAGTATGTGATGGAGGAAAGAGGGCTTCCTCCCTTGATAATGGGTACTACTTCCCCGCTACTTGTTATATGTTAGTCACTAGCTCCCTAATCTCTGCAATAATATTGAGAAGCAGATACTTTTCCTGTCTTACAAATGGGGAACTAAAGCTGAGAGAAGTGAAAAACCTTGCCCAGTGGCTCACAGCCATTATGGGTTAGAGCGGAAATTGGAAGCCAGGTCTAACACTGAGTTAATGTATCCCCAGCTGTGCCTTTTTGCCCCTCCAGTGATGTATGTGAGCTCAGTTTGCAGCCATTTAGGAGGTATTGAAGGGATGAACATGAGCACATAGAGTGAGAAGAAATCTTTCTGGTCATTTAGTCCAGCCCCTCAAGTTTACAGATGAGGAAATTATAAAGTGGTCGTATTATTACAAATATTTTGGTGCTACATAGGATGGTTTGCTCTCACCCCACTTTTAGCTTCATTTTATCTTTGTCTTAGCTCAGGCTTCTGTAACAAACAAACATAGACTTAACCATAGGCTTATAAACAACAGAAATTTAAGTCTCATTGTGCTGGAGTTTGGAAGTCCAAGATCAGGGTGCCAGCACGGCCGGGTTCTGGTGAGAACCCTCTTCCAAGTTACAGACCGCTGACTGCTCCTTGTATCGTGGTGTGGCAGAGAGCAGGGGTAGGGTAGGAAGTGAGCTCTCCTGTGACTTTTATCAGGGCACTAATCCCTGGGGGCTCCACCCCATGACCTCATCTTAGAAGTCTCTCGTGTGTGTCTCTTCTGGAAGTACCCCTCAAATACCACTCTCTTGCCTTTGTGATAATCATTTCCTTGCTTACCTTTATGCTTTTACCACTTATGTATGTATCCTTGAACAATTTTACCTGGTTTTGAGCTCATATCAATAAAATCATACTGTTAGTGTTTATCCTTGACTTGCTTCTTTCATTAAACACTGTCTGTGAGGTTTATCCCCGGTGATGTACATAGTTGCCATTCATTACTTTTCACTGCAGAATAGTATTCTATTATATAAACATGTATAACGTATCTATTTACCTTATTGGATATTGGGTTGTTTCCAATTTTTATTGCAAGGTTTGTATGAATATGCGTTACATGTCTCCTGTTGTACATGTGCAAGAGTTTGGAGTTTTTATTACAAATTTCTGGATTTGCGTTATTTTTAAAAACACGTATTTCTGCAATCAGAAGAAAACTGCAGAAAGAAAAGACTCTTTTGGTTTATCATATCTCTAAACCTCCCTGGGGGTACCTCTATGTCTGGACTGCTGCAGCAATCGTGAAACCTTAACCAAGGTATCAGGAGCCGGGAGTGAGTGAACACAAGAGGTTGTCATTTGGAAACAGACTAAAATCGGGACCTTTTATCTTGGGATGATGCAAGGAGAAAACAGCTGTGGTGGAGGCCCTGGCACCCTGATGGGTGTGACGGGGAGAACGTGCCCGTGCCCAGCAAGCCCTAGAATTCTGACCTCCCTCTCCTCCGGCGCCAGCTGAATGTTTCCACCCAGATGTCGGCCATCACCTCACGTACAGCTTGTCTAAAACAGAGCTCAAGACCATCCCCCAAACCAACTCTCCCCGCTGTGTTTTCCTCCTTGTCACTGGTGCCATAATTCTCTCCATTACTCAGGCTCAGAAATGGAGTTAACCTTCGCTTCCTCTCTCTCTCCCATCCCCTCGTCCCATCAGTCACCAGGCTCTTAGCTCCTCTCGGTAGTGTCTCTCCAGACCATCCCCTTAGGGTCCCTCCACCTTGAATCTAGCCACCACCATCACCTGCCTCTCACCTCTCCCCTCTTCATTCCTGCCCACAAACGCCAGTGGAGCCTCTGAAAATGCAGAGTTCATCTCCTGCTCATGAGTGGCGATGACCACCCCCGTCATTCAATTCTAGTAATCTTGGATGGACGTTCAAGGCCCTTCAAAGTATGGTCCCAATTTATTCCTGTGCAAATTGATTTCTAAGCTAAAGTTGTCCATTTACGTCGTTTTTCCTGAATACTACAAGGATCTTCAGGAAACTAAATTCACAGATGGTCCTTATTTTTGTGAGTTTGTCCTCACTTCCTCCCATGCCCAGGTGCGTGCTCTCTTCTTCCTCACATGCTATACTTTCTTGGCCCAATATCTTCTATTGAAGTATAATTGCCTGGGGTATCCTTTAAAGCTTATCACAACCCAAGGGAGTGTCCACTTGTACCTTCGTGCATGCAGCCACTGCCATATGCAAGACACTGGGCCAAAGGTCAAACTTGAACTTGGTGTGTAGCAAGTTAATGGAATTTATTACTGAAAGAGCTGCAATAAGTTGAAAGATAATTGAATCTCAAGAATTTTAGAAAAAGTTAATGACTGATAAGCGATTAAGAATGTTATTGCATAACTTATGGACGCCCAAGAGTCTTGAGCTTTAGCAACATACAGAAGTATAAAGCTCTCCAAAGAGACCTTAAAAGATTCAAGTCTTAACACCCTTAATTTGTAAATTAAAAATGGGACTCAGAGTGTTTTCCAGCATGTTGCAACTTGTTTGGACTTGCAGCAGCATTAATCTCAACATTGTCTAAATTAATCTTGTTCTAGCAGCCTTGAAAAAAATAGAAGAATGTATTATTATGCACTGGCTTAAAAGGAATTACCATTATTTGGAGCAAAGACTATCAAAGATTATGTGAAGTCAAATTTTCATGTAAAATTTAAATAGATAAAGAGGGATTTGATTGGAATGGAATGACATCAAAAGTGAGAGTGTGGCCTTGAAAATTAAACAATGTATAGGAGATATTGATGACCATCCAAGTAAGCATCAGTCACTTACACGATCATGAAAAAGGTCAGAGCTGTGACTACAGCAGTGTGACAAGGGCTGAGAAAAGAAGTAACTTTGGGGAGCAAGTCACGTATTCTGAAGGACAACTTGAACATAAGGTAATAAGACTTTAAAATCTGTACCATGAATTCGAATGACAAGTGGAGAAATCAAAGGCTTAGCATTTGTTCTGGTCTTTCAAAGGAAACTGGACAAAAATAGCATGGATTTGAGGAAAACAGTAATTGGTGATGAAAGGTGGTGTTTTCTCTGTGACCCAGAAACAAAGTGTCAAAGTTTGCACTGGAAAATTACAACATTCCCAATATCCCCAAAAGCGCACATGTCAAAGTCACAAATAAAAGGCCCGTTGCTTTGTCCCTCTGCCATCTGTGGAGCCTTCAAACCCGGAGGTCGAGAGTCAATCCAGCTCGTCACACACATGTGCTGACGGTCCATAGGATGCTCACAAAGCAGAGAGTTGCACAGGGCCTGCGGCCTCACCACATCCAGGATCCAGCTGAAAGCGGGCTTTCTGAGAAACAGTTTCCGGCCAAAATCGGTTACCAGATGTATCACTTAGTTCAGCCTTTCCCTTGGGATGTTTGTGGAAGGCTGGTTAGGTGAGGATGTTGGCAGGTATTACACGAAAAACTGGATTCGTGGTCCAATAAGTTTAGAAAGTCCAATCAAATAGTTTTTTTAAAAATTTTATTTTATTTTATACAGCAGGTTCTTATTAGTTATCCATTTTATACATATTAGTGTCTACATGTCAATCCCAATCTCCCAGTTCATCCCACCACCACCACCCCCACTGCTTTCCCCCCTTGGTGTCCATACGTTTGTTCTCTGCATCTGTGTCTCTATTTCTGCCCTGCAAACAGGTTCATCTGTACCATTTTTCTAGATTCCACATATATGCATTAATATATGATATTTGTTTTTCTGACTTCATTCTGTATGACAGTCTTTAGGTTTTTTTGTTACACAATTTCTTAGAGCTTTCAATGTATATTTTGAAACTCCAAGAAGAGAAAATGATGTGCAATCTCTTCCAAATATATCCCACCCCGAATCCTTTTTACCCCAAGCAATGTGTAGGACAGTATTCCATCCTGTAAAGGGCCTTGCTTAATTAAGGCCTTTCCTCCAAAGGACTTCTGGAAATATCAATAAAGCAAATCCACCATTGAGCACATTAAAAAAAACGATGGGGTTCCTGTTTAAATGATTCCAGAGGAGGAGAGCCACCCGAGGCTGGTCTTCAGGGCGAAGACACTCATTGGGTTAAGTCTCAGTACTCGCGCTTTCTGTTTACTAGTTACTTCACTACCAGTCAGGAATGGGAGAATGAACACATGCACCTCTTTCTTCTCCATCCTGACGTATCAACCTGTAAAGTCAAAGAGCTCAGGAAGGAAGATGACAGCAGGGGAGAAGTTTCAACAAATATTGTAATCCAGAAAGGCCAGAGAGGTGAGGATACTTATCAGAGAAACAATCTATATCCTGGGTACCTGCCAACGGGCCCCTAAAGAGAAGAGAAGTGATGTGCGGGGCCCTCAAACGCCCTGAAAGGCTCTGGGAGCCCAGGGACGCCCCCTAGAGGCAGAGGTGAAAGTGGGATGAAAAATGGAAGGTTGGCTGAAAGTCTTCCAAGGCCATCCAAACCCCCTCCTCCTTTTGTTCCCTAGAACATCTTTGGGGAAATGTTCAAGCCCAGTGATTCCCAGTTCTTTGTTACCAATAAAATGGAAGCTAGATGTAATCGAGTTGTCATGGGGTAGAATACTAAAAATAAAGTTTGGTAATGAATTGCTACATAGTTTCTAGCATATAACTTGGAAGAAGTTGAAAGAATCAATGACGTTGTTCTATCAAAACAGCTTCCAATTCCATCTACTTCTTTGTGTGAGTGAGGTTTCTTGGCACTTAAATCTATTCAAACAAAAATACCGGGATTAAAATTCATGCTGAACTCTGGCTCGTTCTATACAAAAGTAACATTCATCCATGGATACTTAAAATAATTGAAAATATCATTAAGAAATGTATTTCCTGTAAAATATTATTTAATGTTTATAAAAATGTTTAAAGGATTTAAACATGAAGAAGGATTTGTGATAACTGGAAACAAAAATGTTTATAATTTCAATATATATATGTGCATATATATATGTTCTTTTGCAGAAAGGCATAATAGGGTAATAAATAAATGATTTTAAAATGCAAACATAAATTACATTAGGACAAAATTTTGTGGGAGAAGTAGACTAGAAATACTAGTTCAGGGAGAAAAAGAAACTGTGAAATTTTTGACTTCTAAAGAAGAAATGGTTCTTGTATTTTAAATATGGGTAATCACAGCTATCAAATTGCACCGATACTCCAGGAGACACACTTAAGAGAGTAGTGCAATGAATTTGTGTGAAAATTTATTTTGCAAACTTATAACAAAAATTTAAGTGACAACTAAAAACTGTGTGAGCACATAGATGGTTTTTCAAAATCCTTGAAGGAGGTTATACCAAAAAAAAATTTGGACATTATAATTCTTAAACTGTGTGATGTTTTACCTCTTCAGATCATGTTCAGGTTATCAGTTGCTATGTAAGGAATCACCCCAAACTGATTGGCAAAAACTGCAACAATTATATATATTTTATATATATATATATATATATATATATATATATTTTATAAATATTTTTATCACAGTCCTGGGATTGACTAGCTCAGCCAGGTGTTCCTACTTAGGGTCTCCCATGCAGCTGTGGTCAGATGGTGGCAGGGCCGGAGGCCTCTCAAAGGCTTTCTTGCTCACAGGTCTGATGGGTGACATGGTGTCAGCTGGGGTGGCAGCTCTAGGTGCAACCCCTACACAGGCTCTCTCTCTGCAGCTTGGGCTTCCTCACAAAATGGCAGCTACATACCCAGGGTGAATGTCCTGAGACTGAGAGAGAGAGAGTATCAGGCAGAAGGTATATCACCTCTTATGACCTGGCCCTGGAATTCACAGAGCTCCTCCCCCGTCGCATTCACAAAGTCCAGCCCAGGCTCAGGGCCAGAAGGCAGACTCCACCTCTTGATGCAGGAGTGACAAAGTTCTAGAAGAGCACGTGGGTCCAGAAATGTTTTTGCAGTCATTTTCGGAAAATACAAACTGTCACGGATCACCAAAGGGATAAGGAAGACAAATAAATCTTCTCCTATGATTCCATCACGGCAGAAAAACTGATGGAAAAAGAGCTCTGTTACATGCTGGTTGCGTCCAGCCTGATTTTAGAGAGCCGTTCATTTCCCAGGGCAGGAGACTTACAGGGAGCATGATGGAGCTGAAAGGATCGCTCGCTTTGCTTCTAGTGAGACTGAGACCTAGTTAGTGCACGTGCTTGCCCACACCTCCCGGGGCTGGGGGGCGCCAGCACCAAGGGTCGAATGCTTGCAGCCCCATCTTCTCCCACGGGCTGCCCAGAAGCTCTGTGTTCCACGCAGCGCCTGTGAGGATTAGTCTGGGGCAAGAAACTGTCTTGGTTGAAAATATTTGAAATCAAGTAGATATTTTCCCTTAACATTGAAGCCTTCAACATACTTTTGGTGTGTAATTGCCTCCATTTTTCCCCCCCGCAGAATGATTTTCTTCGTTGGGAAATGTCAGTTAAAATTTACACCCTTACTGTAGTGAAAAAGATGTAAAAAATAGAAATGGCTTTCTTTTCAGACATTGTCACTATCTCTCTCTTGCATATGGCTTCCAGTAAGCGTTGCTTTTTTTTTTTTCTTTTTTTCCTCCTATTTCACTCATGGTTTGGCTATGGAATCTCAGAAAACTTGGGCTCTTGCCTATAACTAAGAATGTAAAGGCCTTACACAGAAAATGTTGAAGTGTATAAGAATCAATATATACTATTTTTAGATTGCATATCAACATAAGACTTAGAATTCAAGTCCCTTGTCTTTATCTAGATGCCTCACAAAAGCTACCCCCTTCCTGGGTATAAAGGTGTGGAAATGGCCCAAGGGCCACTTTCAACATTTCCAGAACTTTGGTCCTTTTATCTACTTCAACCGATCACTTGGACTTGAAGGGTGTCACTTTCAATGGTGAGATTGAAGAACACTATCAATTGTGTATAATATGTTTCCAGTAATTAAAATACATATGATAGCTGGGCAGGGGGAAGGAAGAACTGAATTTTATCCTTGGCTGTTATACCTTGCCATTCCATTTATCAATAGAATAATCATCTCAAGTCCAAAGTATTTAATAGTATGGTTTCCTATCTCTGTCTATCTATCTATCTATCTATCTATCTATCTATCTATCTATCTATCTATCTATCATCTATCTAGTCTTTTAGATATGCCAAAATTATCCCTCCCGTTGTAGAAGTGAAGATATTATTTACCTCACTTCAAGGTTCTGCTTATAGCCAGGTATTGAATCAGGTGGGAATAATATTTGGGAAAAGTAAAATGATCCAATGCGTTATGATGCTCTACGATATGTGGTTACTTAATATGTTATTTTTTCTTGAGTTCAAAAAACCAAGTTAATTGTGGTCTTGTTAATAAGTTTAAAATGTATTGGCTGCAACTAAAAAATACACATGTAGTCCATTGACATCTAGACATCTTATCAGCTGGAGGAAATGCCAGCGTAGTTCCTAAATTGAGAGTTTTAGTGACACAGCAAGATAGACTGGAGGAGTCACACGGCCAAAATTATCACTGCCATTTCCACCAAATGTTTCCAAAGACCTTCTAAAATGGTGCCTGTGGTAGGAAGTTGGCCATTTCCTCCTTGTGGGACCTCTGGATTCCAGCTCCTGCTCAGACGGTGCGTCCTCTCCACTGTCAGCGGCAGCAAAGGAATCAGGACCCCCAGGCTGGCCCTGATCCTACCCCACCCCCCCAGCCAACATTCTTAATAAAAAGACCTTGCAGCCACCCTCCAAGATGGCCCCAGGGACCCCGCCTTCTGCTGTTCACACCCACACCCTGCTGGTCCCCCCTCTTTGTACCCGGGTTGGTCTGTGTGACCGAAGGTGGTGGTCCGTCACTGCCGAGATTTGGTGAGTCAAGGCTGCAGCTTCTGTCTTGGACGTTCTCTCCCTGCCTCGCCCTGGGGAAAGCCAGCTGCCCTGTTGTGAGCAGTCCTACGGAGAGGCCCCGGGGTCTCTGGCCAAAAGCCGGTGAGGAACAGAGGCAACCACACAAGGGAGTCTGGAAGCTGATTCTCCAGCGTTGTCAGCCTTGAGTCAAGAGTCTTGGTCCAGAGCCACCGAACAAAGCCACTCCTGATTCCCGACCCTCAGAAACCATACAAGGTGAGAAACACTTGCTGTCTTAAGCTGCTAAGTTTTGGGGGGCCTACTTATGCAGCAATATAGGACCAATATATCACTAAAATTCTATTTTATTTATTTTTTGCCGTTTATTAATTTATTTTTAAATTTTTATTTCATATTGGAGTGTAGTTGATTAACAACGTTGTGTTAGTTTCAGGTGTACAGCAAAGTGATTCAGTTATACGTATACATGTATTTATTCTTTTTCAAATTCTTTTCCCATTTATGTTATTACAGAATATTGAGTCGAGTTCCCTGTGCTATACAGTAGGTCCTTGTTGGTTATCTATTTTACATATAGTAGTGTGTACATGTGAATCTCAAACTCCCAATCTATCCCTCTCCCCCATCCTTCCCCCCGCAGTAACCATATGTTCATTCTGTAAGTCTATGAGTCTGTTTCTGTTTTGTTAATCAGTTCATTTGTATCATTTTTTAAGATTCCACATATAATTGATATCATATGATATTTGTCTTTGTCTGGCTTACTTCACTTAGTATGATCATCTCTAGGTCTATCCATGTTGCTGAAAATGGCATTATTTCATTTTTTTCTATGGTTGAGTAATATTCTATTGTGTGTGTGTGTGTATATCTGTCTATCTATCTATCTATCTCACATCTTCTTTATCCCTTCATCTGTCGATGGACACTCAGGTTGCTTCCACGTCTTGGCTACTGTAAAGAGCACTGCAGTGAACATCGCGGTGCGCGTACCCTTTCGAACCAAGAGCTGGTGAGCCATGGGAGGTTCTCCTCTGAGCAGTACAGGCTCCACATTGTACGGGGAGGTTGAGGGGTTGGGCCCAGTGGACCAGCCAGAGTCCAGGCAGGAACGTCCACAGAGAGAATACAATTGTCAACCCAGGGTCAAGGGTTAACTAGGTAACCGAAAAAGCAAAAAAAGAACTCTAAGGAGGTAGCAGGGAGGTAGTGACTGCAGGAAGCATGTCCCTCCCTGGCTGAGGGCACAGGGAGGAAGGCTGGAATGGTTGGAATGGTTAAGACCCAGAAGCCTTGAGGAGGGGACGCTGCTCACTGGCGCAGGGGAGGGTTCCCGGGGTCCCAGGGAGGGGAGTGCTTGGAAATCTGCACACTGGACCCAGGGTATGCGTGCTGCAACTAAGAGTTCGCATGCCACAACTAAGGAGCCCACGTGCCGCAACTAAGACCCAGCGCAACTAACTAACTAACTAACTAAAATTAAAAAAAAATAATGCCAAATCTATTAAGCTGGAGCATCTATTATTTCATACTTTTGCATTGTGATTTTGGGATAGATTCCTAGGAGTGGGATGGCAGGGTCAAAGTGTAAATGCATATATAATTTTGCTAGATATCATCCAATTCCTCTGCATAGGGGTTGTACCACTTTATTATCAACAATGTACAGGATTTGTCAACACAGTACGTGACCACTTTTGGACTTTTGTCCATCTGCTAGGTGAGAACTGATATCTCATGTCGTATCCATGTGCACTTATTATGAATGAAGCTGACTATCTTCGTACGTTTAAAGACCACTCTATTACTTCATCTGTGAACTCTTTGTCTCGTGTTGCTGAACTTTTTCTTCTCAAGTTTTAGGACGGATATATGTGTGGCCTGCCAGCTTGACTAAAGGCTTGTCTACTATTTAGACATGTCTAATGTTCAAGTTCAAGTTGCTTGCTCACTCCCCTCCATTGCCACGACCCTCAGTAAAGTCTGTCCTGTGTTGGATCTTCTCATTCTATCCTCTGTGTCTCCGGCCTTGATTTCATATTTGTGATATCTTTATCTCTTTGTGTTACGTTCTGGGATATTTCCTCAGATCTATCTCCCACATAACATAAAATTTACCATCTTAACTACATTTAAGTGTATAGTTCAGTGGTACTAAGTACATTCATATTGTTGTGCAACCATCACCACCATCCATCTTCAGAACTCTTTTCATCTTGCAAAATGGAAACTTTATACCCATTAAACAATAACTCCCTCTTTTCCACTCCCCCAAGCCCCTGGCACCCACCCTCCTTACTTTCTGTCTCTATGATTTTGATTACTCTAAGTACTGCACATAAATGGAATGATACAGCATTTGTCTTTCTGTGACTGGCTTATTTCACTTAGCATGATGTCCTCAAGATTCACCCATGTTGTAGCATGTGTCAGAATTTCCTTCCTTCTTAAGGCTGAATAACATTCCTTTGTATGTATAGACCACATTTTGCCTTCTCTTCATCTGTTGATGGACACATGGGTTGCTTCCACATTTTAGCTATTGTAAATAATGCTGCTATGAATACAGGCATGCAATATCTCTTTGAGACCTTGCTTCAAGTTTTTTGGGTGTATACCCAGAAGTGGAATTGCCGGAACGTACGGTAATTCTATTGTTCAGTTTTGGAGGAGCTGCCATACTGTTTTTCACAGCAGCTGTATCATTTACATTCTCACCAACAGTGCATAAGAATTCCAACTTCTCTACATCTTCCCCAATGCTTGCTCTTTTCGGGGGGGGGGTCGGGTTTGGTGCATTTTTTTTTTTGATAGCTGCCATCCTAATGGATGTGAAGTGATAGCTCACTGTGATTCTGATTTGCATTTCCCTAATGATTAGTGATATTGATCATCTTTTCAAGGTTTATTGGCTATTCACATATTTTCTTTGGACAAATGTCTATCCAAGTCCTTTGCCCATTTTTGAATTGGGCTGTTTTTGCTGTTGTTGTTGCTGTTGTTGAGTTTTGGGAGCCTTTTATATATTTTGGATATTAATCCCTTTTATATATTTTGGATATTAATCCCTTAACAGATATATGACTTGCAAATATTTTCTCCCATTCCATAGGTTGCTTTTTCACTCGGTTGATAGCCTCCATTGATACACAAAGTTTTAAATTTTCATGAAGTCCAATTTGTCTATTTTTATTTTATTTTATTTTTGCCTGTGCCTTTGGTGTCATGTCCAAGAAATCACTGCTACCTCCAGTTTTGTGAAGCTTATGCCATATGTTTTCTTCTAAGAGTTTTATAGTTTTAGCTCTTATGTTTATCATCTTTAGTGCATTTTGAGTTAATTTTTGTATATGGTGTTAGGTAAGGGTCCAACTTCGTTCTTTTGCATATGGCTATCCAATTTCCCCAGCACCGTTTGTTGTAAAGCCTGTCCTTTCCCTATTGAATGGTCTTGGCATCCTTGTTGATCATTTGACCACATATGTGAGAGTTTATTTCTGGGTTCTCTAGCCTATGCCATCGATCATTATGCTTGTGCTCATGCCAATACCACACTGTTTTGATGACTGGAGCTTTATAGTGTTTTGAAATCAGAAACTGTAAGTTCTCCAACTTTGTTCTTCTTTCTCAAGATTGTTTTAGCTTAAGGGTCCCTTCAGATTCCATATGAATTTTAGGATGGATTTTTCTTTTTCTGCAAAAAACACCATTGTGATTTGTCAGGGATTGCCTCAATCTGTAGATTGCTTTAGGTGGTATTGTCATTTTAACAATATTAAGTTCTCCAATTCATGAGCATGGGATATCTTTCCATTTTTTAATGTCTTCTTTAATTTCTTCAGCAATGTTTTGTACTTTTAATTGTACTAGTCTTTTGCCTCCTTGGTTATGTTAATTCCTAAGTATTTATCCCTTTTTGATGTTATTGTAAATGGAACTGTTTTCTTAATTTCCTTTTCAGATTGTTCATTGTTTGTGTATAGAAATGCTCCAGTGGTTTTTCACCTGGGTTTTAACTTTTGCATTGTTTTCAATTTCAATAACTATATCTTGGGATTGTCTTATGTTTTCAATTAGTTCTTTGATTTCTTTAATCATTTTAGTCACTTTCATCCTTTATAGTTCTCTTGTTCCTAATCTTTCTCTTCATTCTATCTACTGACTCTTTCTCACATGGTAAATTGTTTTCCAGTGGTTTAAAAATTTTTTAATTGTAAACTTACTTTCAGCAAGCCATTAAATATGAGAATTTTGTGCGGTCTGTATGGAGGGCTTTTCTCTCGAGAAGTTTTGTATTTGCTACTGCCAAACACCCCAGAAGCATCACCAGCCAGGATCCATTTTTATGTTAATTTATCAGCATTAGAATTTCTGAAACTAACTGGGTAGTATATATTTGAACCCCCATTCCCCATGAGGGCAGATCTACGGCTATGAATTTTCAAGGGCGATATTTCTTTCCCCGCCTGCGCTCAGGCTGACAGACAGACTTTCTTACCATCTTCCTGGGTTAGTGAGTAATATTTTTTTTAGTCTATACCTTAGCTGAGATTGCAGGCCTTCAAGGGTTCTGCATGGTGGTCTCGGTTGCAATGTCCTGCTTCACATGGTTCAAAACCTTGTTTTCCATTCCTATTGGGCCCATGCCCCTAACTTGCTGAGCCTGGCACCCTCACCCAGGACGGCCACAGATGTGTGCACGCCCCTCACTCTGAATCAGCTCGCTCCACGTGTCCTCTGCAGGGTTCCCTGATGTTCTTGTGACCTCAGGATGGTACCCCTCAGAGTGCCTACGTCAGTAGTTGGCACTGAATACAACACCTGCTGCTAAGCTTCTCAGCAGATCTTGCTGCCTCTGTCCCAAATTATCTTTATGATGAAATAGAAGGACATTCAAAGCCTTGTCAGAACCATCTCCAGAAGGACACTCAGAGCCTGGAGGCGCTCCTCCACCAGCAGAGAGCGACACAAAGGGAAGGGTGGGCGGTGAGTCAGGCTATTTGACTATTTGGGTGGTCCTGGAGCTATGTGCCCACACTGTGGAGAGCGAGCCTCATAAATAATGATCCTTGAATTTTTTTAAAAAAGCTCCATGGCACAGCTTTTTATTAACAAGAATGCTATTTCCTATTAAATTCAGAAGCCCCTTCTCCATTCCAGTAAAACACTGGGCTGAATTGCTCTGTCCACTGACTGCTGTGTACCCTTGTTCACTCAGGTCACATCTCTGAGTCCAGTTTCTGTAGGATTGAGAGACCACATGTCTGCCCAGCTCTGAGGATTTATCCATGGCTTTGAGGACTAAAAGTAAATGCAATCTGACCCGCACATTTATTGTTTGAGGTCAGCGTGACCTTGATTCCAAAATTAGGTAAGAACTGCATAAGATACCACAGCTCAATTTCATTCTCAAAAATTCCAAGTAAAATGTTGCCTAACAGAACCCAACAGTGTCTATAAAAAGTAATAATACATCATGTTCAGGTAGGATTTAGTGCAGAAATGTAAAGGTAGTTACCATCAGAAAAATTAGTGTCATACATTAGAGAAATTATATCAATAAATACAGTAAAACTATTTTACCAAATTCACCCCCAAATTATGATTTAAAATTCTCAAAATAAAAAACCCGTAACAGTTGAAGGGTTCTTCCTAAAACTGATAAAGACTATATATTACAGCAAAATCCTAGAGCCAGGTCACACATAACAGACAGAGTTTGACCTGTTCTCATTAAGGTCTGGAATAAGACAAGGATGTCCACCCTCACTCACCCCTATTCCTTTAACATAACATAGGAGATCCTGGCTAAGGTTATTAAGCAATTCAGAAACAATAAAATTAAATTAAACAGAAACTTGAGGAAAGAGATGGGAAAACGTTCCGGCTTTCCTTGGACTTCACATTTCTTTCTTCTCCACAATCTGGTTATAAGCTCCTTGAGGCCCGGGATCATGTCTGATACTTTTATTAAAATCCGGGACAGCACCTACTGCAGAGTTGGTGGTAGATACTAGTTTGCAAAAGGGGATCGTATCCAAGTTATGAAGTAGTAAACATGAAATAAGAGTCCCATGTGGAAACGACTGTACACATGCTAGAGAAGTCGGCTTTCATGACATCATCATTCATTTTCAAAAGCTTGTGTCTCCCCGGTGATTTCTCCCCTTACTCTCCCGCTGATTAACTCGGGTTCCAAGCCCCCAAGCCCCGGGCCCCAAAGACCCCGCTCGCGAACTGCCTTCCTCGCGCCGGCCAGCAGGTGGCGCTCGGCCTCCACCGGCCGGACTCCAAAGGGCCGCCCGGGCTCCGCCGCGAAAAGTCCCTTCCGAAGGGTGCCTCTTTCCCTTGACGCTGCTGCTACTCTAGGTCGTCGTCCAAAACTTGCAAACGGTCCCCCGCTCCCAGTGACAGTGCAGCTGTCGAAAGGCCCCGCCCCGGCCACACAGCTTCCCCCGCAAAGCCAGGGAGCCCGTGCACGAGACCCTCCGCCGGGTCAGATCCCCTCGCCATCCGAACCGACCCCACGAGGGTCACCGAGGCTGGGGGCGACCCGGGGCTGGCGTCTGCGCAGTCCCCCCGCCTCCCCGCCCAGAGGAAAGGACGGGGGTGGGCAGCGACCTGTCCTCCCTCTTCCCGCCCTTGCCCCACCCGGGTCCAGCCCCACGCAGGGTGGCCTGTCGTGCAGGGCGCCGGAGGGGCTGACGACAGGTCAGGCGACAGGCCTGAAGGGAGGCGTGGGTCGGGTGACCGGCTGCGCCCAGGTGCCACAGCCAGAGCCTGCTTCCCTGGGGGTATGATTATCAACAACAACGACGGCCCTGGTACTGTGCCCGGATCAAAGGACGGGCCCACCTGCGGACTAGGATGAGGTCCAGGACGGGGATGACGGGCAGGGCGCGGGTGGTGTCCAGAGCTGCCCTGGCCGGCTGCAGGGCCCCAGCCCAGGAGGAAGGAGGCTCCAGGGCCGGGACCGCTGCCAAGGATGCGGGAACGTGGCAGGGTTCGAGCTGAGATCCCCAGGCTGCCTCTCCCCCCATCCTCCACCCCTACCCCGCGCTCACCGCTCACTGGTGATGGATTCCGTGTCAGGGCCGGAAACACCGCAGCCGCCAGGTCAGACTCGGTGGCGCCACCCAGCACCTGCTCGGCTGGGCCTGAGAAAGTGGCCACAGATGAGACACCTATCCTCGCCTGCCTGCCCTCCAGCGTCCGTCTCCAGTTCCGGTCCTCCCCGGACCGGGCTTCCAGAACCTCCCCCGCTCCCCCCACACCCCTGCGGGAGTGTCTTCCAATTTGAGAACATAAATATACGTACACATATGAATTTTAAACCCGTATCTATACTAACTATATACTTCAGAGCCGGGTCCAAAGGTTGCCACGTGAGGGCTGCGGGGGAAACAGCCGCTGATACTCCGCTCTCCGTCCTCGCCGGGCAGTCCGGCGGCGCAGCCAAGGGTGAAGGGCGGTTTAATAGCCACCTGTCTTGGAACGTGGGCCCCGTCCTTCTCGGCACAGGGGCAGCACGCAGAGGCTGGCGCTCAGGGCCGGTTACAGCGGAATTCCCGGGGCAAAGGGTCATAAGGAGGAGAGAGGGGCACTGAGGGTTTTTTTTGGCCCTTCCTCTAAGTCTTAAAATCATGTTCTGAATTGTATGGAGGCTTTTGTCTTCTGATTCACAGCAGTTTCATTTACTCCAGAAGTGTCTTGACATCTACAGACAGGTAGGCCTCCAGAGTCCACATTTATTTGAATGGTCTAAACTCTCAGGGTCACCACCACAGCAATTCTTGGTTTGAAACCCAACCCCAAAGCATAGAACCAATTTTTCCTTGACGGACTAAGAGAAACTTCTGGGTTTATAGACTTCCCAGCCCCTGTCAGATCTCCTAAAAAGCAGCAGCAGCCCTTTGCCCCTAAGCGATAGCCCTGACCACACATCCGATAAGGCATTTCTCAGCACACAGGTTCCAACACTTAGGGGGTGATAGAAGGGATGAAGGAGGAGGGGTTAAATAAAATGGCGCGATAGAGACAGAAAGAGAATCTTAAAAATCATTCAGATTCAGGTATTGACTTCAGACATGTTTATTATAATCTTATACAGTCTACATAAATTTGAACTTGTATTTATTTGGGTTCAGTTATATAACATAGCATAATAAAAATCAAAGCACTGGTCCTCTGAAATAAAGCAGGCAATCACCATTCAATAAACACACTTGATTTATTTTGTATAAAAGGGTTAAGTTTACAACTAAACTTTTATAAAAAGTTTAGCATGAATAAGTACATCGTTACACTTTGTATGCAGAAATATACATTTCTGCCACTGTACAAGAAAACTCTAATTAAAGAGTTCACAAGGTTTCACTCAATATATATATAATTATATATAAATATACACACAGCATTCAGTAGGCTTGCGTCAAAAAGGTAATTTCTGAGCGAAAGACTTCATTTAAGTAACTGAATACTGGATCCTTCTGGGTCACGCTCCACCTTTGAAAAAAGGCAAAGTCTGCTTAAATTGGGCAATTCCTTGTGACTTTAACGTTGTCGCTCCCCATGGTGGGAATAGTATATAAAGAAAACCTTCCAACTGCAGAAAGGGCATTTAAAAGTCTTTTTCATAAATAACTAATACCACAGTCCATGTCAGAAAACACCCTGGGGAAGTTGATCATTCTTAGTTTTCCTTCCATTTTTAAAAAAAGGTCCCTTTGACTTGTCCTCCTTGGGAAAGGGTTGAAAAGTGAGTTCAGCGCCTTAAAAGAGCCTGTGGGGTTGTTGTTGTTATTGTGCAAAGGAGACAAAAAGTCAGCGCCTGCAAAAGACTGGGAGAGAAGGGGGTGTTAGGAGATTTCAACCTAAGGGCAGAGGCGGCAGACTGGTGCCAGGAGGAAGCCGCAGTCTGAACACTTAACCAAACACTCAAACATTGGGCAAACCCCGGCGTCCAGATGTAACACACACACTCGGCCTGGACAGCGCAAATTCAACATTAAAAATAGCAGAGACTCGGGGGAAAAGCTTCCCAACGCCATCTCCTATTTGGATCTCCAACGGCAGTGCTCACAGGCGCCAGTCTGCTTCTTGTAACAATTATTTGATTGAAAACAGCCCTTTCGTTAACAGATAGGGAAGTCGGAATCCCACATCACAGGGTCTGAGGCACAGGGCAGCAATGCTCGGGTTAGCTGAATCCCAGCGGGCCGCAGTTTTTGGGAAGGAGGATCCCTATGGAATTTGCGGCGATAAGATTAATTATATGGAGGTTAGTACCTCATAGTACCAGAGCGATAGCAGAAAACAGCCGGAGTATGTTACATGCCCACAGAAGCCAGTACACATTTGTCTCCACCACCTTCAGAGTAAGTTACTGGCATCACGTTTTTTTATTTTTTAAGGAAAATGTCGTGGGATTTTGAGTAACAGGAGCTAGAGGCCCCTTCATGTCTAGAGTACGTGTAAACAATGTACTACGTGTAATACAACGAAGTACACATTCATTTACCAAGCCCAAAATTTTACAGATACGCAAGTACACACGCGCGCGCGCGAACACACACTCCAAGCGCCAGTTCAACGCGAGGCACAAGCAAACACTCACCATTTATTCAGCCACAGAGCGCTTTGCTGTCATTTGACATTAACTCAGAAGGGAATTCAGAAGCCTGCGAGAAAGGAGATAAGAGGCACAACGTTAGACAATCTTAAAGAGAAAGGGCCTTTTTTAAAACAGCTTTTTTTTAAACAGCAAGTTCCATTAAATACGTTAATGCTACATTCAGACTCAAAGACAGATGCATTAACAGGTCAGAACTTACCAGTAATTTCACGCACGACTCAATCTACACCATATTTGTAAATAATAAAGTTATTAGCTCATCTGTAAATCACCGACTACGGCCGGCCGTCTGGACAATGGCTCTGCCAGGGGCAGCCCAAGCATCGCTGGGGGTGCGCGGCAGCGAGCGGGGCATCGGGAGCAGGTCTTACCTGAAAGGACAGGATGCTGATGTCCGTGTTTAGGGTGGTGAGCGGCGTCCTGGACGCCTGGCTCTGCCCGGGCCGCTGGTGGTGCAGGCTGACAATAGTGGGGTGCGAGTCCAGGGCGATCTGCAGGTCCAAGATGTAGTCGATGACGTGCTGCAGGATTTCCATCTTGCTCACCTTCTTGTTCTGGGGGATGCTGGGCACCAGCTCCTTGAGCTTGGAGTAGCAGTCGTTCATGTTATACAGTAGGCTCATCGGGTCGTCCACCGGGGTTTTGCTCCGGGAGATGCCCAGGCTGTGGTCCGAAAGGCTGTTTTTCCTAACGGACCTCACTGGACTGAAGGCTTTCATGCTGATCGCGGGGAATGAGAGACCGGGAGGAGGGAGCGGGCTGCCCCGGGGCTCAGTCCGCCGCCGCCGCCGCCGCCGCCGCCGCCGCGCCGCCTGCGGATCTACCTGCCCTCGGCACCGGGCTCGGCTCAGAATGAAGCTGAGAGCCCGGCCCGGCGGCTTTTATTAGGGCTCGCCGGGGCAACACGATCCGGCTTCCCTGCGTCCCCATTGGTGGAAGGCAGCGTGTCCATCAGGCCTGGCGGGCTCCCTCATTGGCGGGCGCAGGCGCGAGGCGAGCGCTCGGTCCTTCCGCGTTCGCAGCCAATCCCCGTGGGGTGGGCGGGGTGGGCGCGAGCCCAGCTCGGGTGGTAAATAGAGTACAGTAAGCGCCGGGCCGGAGGGGAGCGGAGGGGCGCGGAGGGGCGCGGAGGGGCGCGTAGGGGAGCGCAGGGGCGCGGAGGGGAGCACAGGGGGAGGGGAGGACAGGGGAGGAGAGGAGCGGAGAAAAGGGAGAAGGCGGTCGCGGACAGGGTGGGGGAGGGGGAGACGGAGACCCCGGGAATCTAAATGTGCATCTTATTTCTACTCCCAATGGCTAGGCAGGACCCTCCCTTTAAGGTGTCCCCCGACGAAGCCTCTACACCTCGGAGCTTTCAGCATCCCTAAAATCACAGCGACACAGGCTAGGTCTGCACAGCAGAGGGAAAGTCACCACCGTTCCCTGCGCCTCACGGAATGTCATCAAGATAGAAAGCATTTCTGAAGAAAGTGAAAACGCAAATAAGTTTGCCATCGACAAGTGACTTCTGTAGCGTGAGTTCGGTCTCATAAGATAAGGAAAAGCTTTGTAAAAAACAAAACCAAAACCAAAAACACCCACGCGCGCATTCAGCGACAGGTTTAGTGTGGGATCGTGCAACCCGGAGCAACGCAGGAGGCATTATTGTAAATTCTGTAAAATGAGTACTTATCGGAAACCATGCTGATCGCTAAGGAGCTCTGAGAGGCAAGACTCTGGGTTCCTTTTCTGGAACTGGGAAGGCTATTATAATGATCCTAGTAATCGGAAATCATTAGGAAAACTTGTATACTGAAGCTGTATTTATATTCGCTGCCCTTGAGAGGCTGCCGATCTGTGTTCTGCAATGTAGGTGGCAAAGTAAGGTGATTAATTATGCACAAATCGTGATTTCTGGTATCACATTCCAGCGCCTGCTGTATTTTTAAATTTTTGTATAGGTAGGTGGCCCCAGCCATTGGTCGCTATCTTCACACTATTTAAGAAAAAAAAAATCTGTCAGGTACCAGGTTGGGAATCTTTTCAGCACTAGGACTGGCGGCAGCTTCAGTTTGTGTCTCCCCCGCCCTTTTTTTTTCTAGACATATTTTAAGACCTCATTCCTGCGGTCTAAATAAAAAGTTTGCAGTTATTTACTCAAATCCTTTTCAGTAAATTCACACATAATTCTAGCTTAAGACTACAGTAAATGTGTGTTTTGAAAATCATATTTCTCTAGAATATGCTAGAAAATCTGAGAAAAGATTATACTGGTAAGTTTACTTTTTTGTCTCAATCTCCATCCATCTCCTCTGCATTTAAGAAAGAGGAAGAGAGCAGAACTGGAGAAAAAGCAAAGCTTAATAATGGGGACACAGTATTTTTTCTTCAGTGAATGATTAATTCCTCGCCGGTGAGCCAGCTGGTCTGGTCTGGGACACCAATTGCAGCCATGTGCCTGCCCCACCGCTTCTCTTTAGGGAGGGAGAGTTGGTGGCGCTAGGGTGGATGTCACTTTCAGAAAATCCAGCCACTTCAGTTTGGAGCGTGGAGATGGTGGTTTCCTGACCAGCAGAGAAATCCGCTCAGGGCCTGGCCGGGCAAAGGCTGCCTGCGACTCTGTTCCTGACGGTATTCGATTAACAACCACTTCTCTGATATTAAGTCTGGAAATGACTTCATACCCGAGTCCCCGACAGTTCGAGCCTTCTGATGTACTTTGTGTGCATGTGTTTCTGTCACATACGTGCCACAGTGGAACAGATTTTGTTTTGACACTATTTTGGTTCATGATGTTATACTTTGACTATTTTACAATAATAGCCAACGTAAACAAACATCTTTGGGATTCTCAGATTATTACTTGTGATTCTTGGACATTGCAGCTCTGAGATACTGACGCGTTCCCAGCTTTTTCCAAGCACACGGTATGTTAGCATCCGTGCCAGCCTCATTATCCCTACAGTCAGGCTCTGGGCTGGTTCCTGATGAGCGTTGTGCAGGACTACTTTACACACTTGCAAAGCTGATTGAGGCACTGCCTTCTCCCATGATCATTTTTGTACCCTGATGCGGTAAAATGGCTAAATATGGTTAAAGTTTTCTGGTGTTTCTTTCTTTAGCGGCCATGTCAGAGTCCAGTCAGCCTGACTGTGTTGAATTCGATTCGATTGGCACGCTACCCAGTTCTACATTCATTTAAAGATCATTTTAAGGGGATTATGAGGCTGTATAAGTCAATGATTAAAAAAAAAAAAAAGGCTTGAGTTACTAGTATGTCTGTCTCAGCAAGCCCAATACGAAATTACCTTTAAAATTATGCTTTCATCGGGAAAACGGTGTTGGAGCATTTTCGGGGTGGGTTACAAGGCATTGAAAAATCTGTCAATTGGTGTCTCAGTGGGTTTGCATTTGAGGACTCTTAAAGCTGCAGAAAGGGCCCTGGATTTGCTGGATCCGTGGGTGGTGGGACGGTGTGAATGGCTTCCGGTGGGGGGGTGGAGATGCAATTTCCCCCCCTACACACACACCCACTTAAAGCCACACGCCTGCCCTGAAAGTTATCCTAACCTGGTTCCAGGGCTCACTCCCTCGGTCTCCACCCCGGGCTCGGCCGCTGGCTCCCAGCGCGTCCAGCCCCTCTCTGCGATCAGAAGCAGCTCCGGGCCGGGCGCACCGGGCCGGCTGGGCCGCCTTTGCAATCCCCGCGTGATGCAACTGGGGGCGGGAGGAGCCTGCGGGGGGCCGGGGGGGGCGGTCTCAAGGTCCTCCCTGCACATCTGGCACAATTGGGAGCGCTCGCCTTTCTTTCCCCCGGTTTTGTTCTCACAGCTGTGTCCATTCCGCCCGTGACCCCCCGAGTGATCCCTGACAGGTGATGAATTGGCAGCGGCGGCGGCGGCGGCAGCGCGAGGGCCAGGCCGCGGCGGGGCCGGAGCCGGAGCCCCGGAGCAGACTCTCTGGCGCCAGGCGCGTGACGCCGCCCATTCACGCCGCCCTGCAGCCTTGTCCTCGCGGCGCCGCTCAGGCGGCTGCCATGGCAACCGCGCCGTCACTCAGCGCGCGCGCCCAGCTGATCAATGCCTGCGAGGCCCGGCCGTCCCAGGCTCGCCCCGGCCGGGCCGCCCGGCCCGCGAGCACCTGCAGCCGCAACACGTCTTAAGTTTCGAGCGATTTGGGGGAAGGAAGGACGACCGAGAAGAAAAGAAAAGGGGGGTTGGGGAGAGAAGAAAAAAAAAGCCGGGAGAGGGAGAAGAAAGAAATCTTCCTTGTGCAGAAGGAGGCGTAATGTGGCTTAGAGGTTGCCAAAGCAAAAAAAGGGTTTGCTTTATTTTATTTGTTTTTGCAACCGAGGCGTTCAGGGTGGGGCTGGCGCGAGGGTTAGGGCGGCTGGGGAGAAGGTGACTGTCTTAGTGGATGTCGAGATTTATTTGTTTCTTTGGATCCTCGCGTGGATGACTTTGATGTTGGACTACCCAAAATACCTTTGAAGGACCCCTCAGCCCCGCACCCCTACTGTCCCCTGCCTTCCTCCTCGGAACCCTTGAAGGTTGCGCTAAAAACCCTCAGATTTTTCCAGAACGGCCCCCCCACCCCGCCCCCCGGGAGGCGGGAGGATGTGCAGCCTGGTCCCGCGGCTCCCAGCCTCTGAGCGCAGCGGACCCGCGTCTGCGTCCTCATTACCACTACAAAGACGGGCAGGCTTAGCCCCTTCCCAGTGCTGCGTTTTCAACTGAGAACATCAAGAGGCCAGAAAGTTCCAAGTCAGCCCGCGGACGCAGACGCCTCCTCGGTCCCGGCTTTATCTCTAGGGAAAGTTCCATTTTAAGAACCAGATGCCAACATTCCCGGACAGTTTATGGCATCCGGATCCCTCAAGGGTGCGCATCTGCAGTTTAGAGTGTTAGCAGCAATTATTTATCGTCTGTCCCGGAGAGGAGTTCCTGAACATGAATGTCCTCTGCTGGCCCCGAAACCGCGGGGGTGGGCCAGTGCTGTTCCCGATCCTGTTATCTGGTTTAGCGGAGTTTGTTGTGGTTTTCGAGGAAACAGCATCTGGATTACATAAGGATTCAAGTTTTTGCTTTACTTGTTTATTTAATACCTTGGCAAGAGGGAGCCCTTACCCTGAAACCAGATAACCGAATTTGGGTTTAAAACAGCCTTAGATGAGGGGCAACGAGAGGGGAAAAAAATGAGCAAAACCACAAAAAGCAAACAAGGGGATGTTTATTTTTCTCCCTTTGGGTAGTTTTGAAGACCTGCCTAACCTCTTCTCGTTCTTGTCGCACACAGCTAATAAATTGCACTAACAAAGCGCTTCAGCTACTACAATGGCTTAGCGGTCATTCCTCCCCCGCGCCGCCGCCATCCCTATCCCGGCCCTAATTCCTTCTAGGATTCGCGCGCGGTCCTGTTTGCCCAGAGATCTCAAGAGCACCAGGAAAAACGCCTTGCTAAAGCCAATTGCTTTCAACCGTCTGATCTCCTTCTAGGGAGATCACCTTTCAGCCCCGTTCAAAGAAAGCAAAGTTTGGAAAGTTTGGCGGAGGGGCCGATTTAACTACCAGCACGGCAAATATTTAGTTACAAATGCTGTGAAGTGCCCCGATTTGTGGGCGCGTTTGGCTTTCACAAAGGATTTTCCTGTGGCTTTTGTTCCGGTCACCAAATTAAAAAAGAAAATTAACTTGAGCGAGAGATAAGGTCTTGCAAAACAATCCCGGGCCGCCCGCGAGCTGGCGGGCGCGGGGCTGGCGTCGCCGAGTCTGCGTCGCCCCGGGGCGCGCGTCGCGGGGTCCGGCCCCCGCGGGGAGCCCGGGTCACCGCGGGGACCCCGGGCCGCCGCCCACCGTGCTCCCCCCGCCTGGGACGCGGCGCCCGGGCCGCCGCGGCTGCCCACCGGCGTCCGTGGGAATCCGCAGCAGCCCTCTCGGGCCAGCGACAAGGGCGGGCTTGTCCGGAATCAGGCTGCATCTTAATATTATAAGGCGGCACCAAAAGTAAAACCCGAGGCCCGGCTTGCGAGTCCCTAACAAAAAACACATTGTGCGCTTTTTTTTCCTTCTTTCCCCTTTTTGGCCGAAGCCACATTTGCGCGCCGGCCGCGATGCCGAGCGCCAAGTCCATGACTTCAGAGGGGAGGAACCCGCCCGCCCCGCACCGCGTGCGCGCCCGGCCCCGGCGGCCGCCTCGCCGCGCCCCGCCGCCCTGTCCCGAGGACAGGTCAGGGGCTCAGGCCGGGGCTGGGGCGCGCTCGGCGGACACGCGTCCTGCGCCCGCGGTGCTTCGGCCACTGCCCTTTCCCGACCCGAGAGGCCGCCGATGGGGCACTGGTGGCACCCAGGAGGCGCCAGTACGGGTACTTCTGATCACTGGCCGCTCAAGCCGGCTGGTGGAGAGAATTTGTTTTTCAAGTAGTGGCACACTTCTCTCCACGCCCTCACCCTCACCATCCCCACGTCTTTGAGGCTTTCACTCCCAGAGTCTACCCTCCCACTTGCCTAAAAATGACAATTTACAATATCGCTTCTCCCCAGCTGGAAACAGCACAGGGGTTCTGCAAGCCCCTTGATGCCTGTCACCTGTCACTGCTACCCCTGTCTGTGGGAGGTGACAGGACCTAGGGCTGCATTTTCAGGGAGGTGAGTGCCGGGGACCCAGCCAGCAGGGGGGACCTGCTAGGGCTGGAGCAGTCCCTGGGCACCCATTCTCAGCTCAGCCAGGATCATGCTGTCTTCCCCGGCGCCACTGATGCCGGGGCCCTCATATGTTTCAGTGCTGGGGCTGCCCATCAGCTGGACCCTGGAGGAAAGGCCAGTGGGATTAAGTGGTACATTTTATCTTAACCGTCTCTGCCTTTCCCGGAGTCTTTGTGAAGAGCATAGAGACCTCATATTTCAAAGAAAAAAGGGCAACGTGAAGGCCCTCTTTAAAGAAGGGGAGGTTGGGACTTCCCTGGTGGCGCAGTGGTTAAGAATCTGCCTGCCAATGCAGGGGACACGGGTTCGAGCCCTGGTCTGGGAAGATCCCACGTGACGCAGAGCAACCAAGCTAGCTCAGCCAAGTAGCTCAACTACTGAGTCCGTGAGCCACAACTACTGAACCTGTGTGCTGCAACTACTGAAGCCTGTGCGCCTAGAGCCCATGCTCCGCAACAAGAGAAGCCACCGCGATAAGAAGCCCACACACCGCAACAAAGAGTAGCCCCCTGCTCGTCGCAACTAGAGAAAGCCCGTGTGCAGCAACGAAGACCCAACGCAGCCAAAAATAAAAATAAATAAATTTTAAAAAATAATGAAAAATAAAAAGTGAAAAACACAGATGAAATTAAATTTTATGAAAAAAATTTAGAAAAAGATAAAGAAGGGGAGGTTAATCATTCACATTGGGTAAGAATGATCATTTACAGGCCCATCTTAGCTCACTTGTTTTACTCTTCAACTTGACCCCATCAGTTAGGAAAGGCAGATGCTGTCCCCGTTTGACAGAGGAAGAAACTGAAGCACAGAAGAATAACAGATCCGTCTGTGAGCCCACACTCCTAGAACAGTACCCTGTGATGATCCAGAGGTGTGTGACCTTGACCCCAGGTGGGATATTGATTACTTTTTTACCTGAAAATTTGTTCCAGTCTTGCAGGGAATTTATAAAACACTTTGTTCTCACCTTCCTCAGAAGTTAACACTGAGTGACTGAGCCTGATTCTTCATTAACAAAAGTTCAACTCAGACCTGAGGACTTTACACCTTAGTGTATGTAACAATCACCTTTACAAGCAGAGTCCTGCAGCCCATCTCTAGAAATTCTGATTAATTGGGTTTGGTGAGTAGCCCAGGAAACAGCCTGAGGAGACACTGATGCAGGTGGTGCAGGCACCACACTCCAGGTAAGCAACTGGCCTCTTAAATCAATCCTGCAGTTGGTGCGGTTTGCCTATGGGTGAGAACAAGCCATCTTGGACCTCTTGAGGACCCATACATTTGTTTTTAGAAAACCCAAGAGGACAAGGGAAGTTTATTATACTTACCCCCATTTTTACGTTCTCCCGTGTTCGTTCTTCCTTCCTGATGTTCCAGTATTCTTTCTTTTGTCATTTCCTTTCTTTTTCAAGGGCATCCTTTAGACGTTCTTTAAGGGTAGGTCTGCTGGTGACCAGTTGTCTTAGTTTTCCTACATCTGAGAAGGTCTTGTGATCCTCTCGATTCCTGGAGAACGTTTCTGCTGGATCTAGACTTCTGGGGTAGAGTTCTTTCAGCATTTGACATGTTGTGCCACTTCCTTCTGGCTTCCATGGTTTCTGATGAGAAATCTGCTGTTTTTCAAGTTGCTTTTTCCTCTGTAGATAAGGTGTTATTTCTCCTTGCTCTTTTTATGTTCGGTTTTCAGAAATTTGTCCATGATGCATCTTGGCATGGCTTTCTTTCTTTTTCCAGTTTGAGGGTCTCTCAGCTTCTTGACTCTGTAGGTTTAAGTCTTTTGCCAAATTAGGAAAATTTTCAGCCATTATTTCTTCACATACTTTTTCAACCCCTCCCTCTTTCTCCTCTCCTGGGGCCCTGATGACAAGAATGTTAGATCTTTTTGCTATAGTCCCACAGGTCTATGAGGCCATGTCTGTTTTTTTTTTTTTTCTTTTGTCTACTCTCTCTCTCTGTTGTTCAAATTGGGTAATTTCTATTTTTCTATCTTCAAGTTCAGTGATTCTTTTCTCTGTCCTCTCCATTTTGCTTTTGAACCCATCCAGTGCATTGTTTGCTTTGGCTATTGTATTTTTTAGTTCTAAAGTTTCCATTTGGTTCTTCTCTGTATCTTCCACGTCTTTACTGAGGTTTTCAATTTTTTCCTTTTTTGGAGCATATTCATAATTGCTTCTTGAAAGACTTTGATGGCTGTTGTAAAACCCTTATTAGTTAATTCCAGCATCATGTCAACTCAGTGTTGGCACTTGTGGTCTTTTCTCATTCAAGTTGAGCTTTTCCCAGTTCTTGGTATGAAGAGTGATTTTTGTTTGAACCCTAGACTTTTTGGGTGTTATGAGACTCTGGATCTTACTTACATCTTCTGTTAGAGCAGGTCTCTGCTGACACTACCCTGGCTGGCAGGGGAAGAGATGCCTCCTCCTGTACCTACACTCTGGGGGCTGAAGACCTCTTACCTCTGGAAGGGAGTGAACGCCCCAGTTTTTCATTCAGCCTGCTCTGAGACCACCCTGTGGGGAGCGGAAACAGTGCCAGGTTACTGCTGGGTGAGGGTGAAAGTCCAGGCTCACACGTGATCTCTGTTAACACTGTTGAGGGGGCTCATGGCTGACTAGCAGGGCGGCTTCCTCTGCTCCCCACCCCACCATCTGTAACACCACCCTATTGTAGAGGGAGGCTGAGATGGGGGTGCCTCATGACAGCAGGGTGAGGGTGGAAATGTAGGCTCTCCACTTGGCCTTTGCTGATGGGGGTGGAGTTGGTGCCCCAGTTGTATGTGTGGTGCTTGTTTAGAGTAGTATAGTTATTGTCTAGACATTTTCTGTCTTGCCAGGCTGCCTCGTTCCTGGTCCGTTGGTTGAGAGGGCAAGCTTTTCTTGTTTTCTTTCTTGTCCGTGTCCATTGGTGTTTCTGGGTGCCTGCTTCCCCAGCAGGATGGTCCAGGATATAAGGGCACGTGGTCCAGGATAAGCACGTGGTCCAGGATATAAGAGGCACAAAGAAAACCCAGGGAAAACACCGCCGTGTCCTTCCTTGGGCCCCACAGTCACCAGCCGGTCTGCCTTCTCTCCACGTCTCAGGGTCTGCTGATGACTGTTTTCTGTCTGGTGTCTAGAGTTTTTAGCTCTCCTTGGCGGGAGGAACAGGGAGAAGTACATCTACTCCATCTTATCTGGAACTAGCAGTTCCTATATGTTGATGATTAAAAAAAAATAGGAAACATGGAGGAGTGGTATCTGTTTAAAGAAAACGATTCACATTTCTTTACTGTTTGCATTTGCAAAGTACTTTGCCGTGTACCATATTTCATCAAGTCATGGATTTTAAAAATACAGTTTACCTGTTGTTTTATCAGGCCCAGCCTGGCCCTGACAGCAGGTGTGTAGAGGCATCATTAAGCCTGATGGCTGTAGAATCCCTGGCCTAGACGAGTATCGTCCTCACCCTTGGCTGCGGGGGTTGCTTGGAATTCTTTTAGACTGAGTCTAATTCATTCCACTAGCACCGTTTGGGTCCTGGCTAGCTAGGGGAGCTGGAGGGGTCGTCCCGCGGCAGGGGTCTTACTCGTGTGGCTAGTGCTACTGCCTGCTTCTCCTCTGTCATTACTCCTGGGCGGGTCCAGCTCCGTGGGCGTGTCACCTGGACACCTAGCTCAGAGGGGCCCCGTGCTTGCGGTTTGATGCTCTGCAGGTGTTATCCTGAGGTTCTTTTTTTTTTTTTTTAATAAATTTATTTATGTATGCTGCGTTGGGTCTTCGTTGCTGCACACGGGCTTTCTCTAGTTGCGGCGAGCGAGGGTTATTCACTGCGGTGTGCGGGCTTCTCGTTGCGGTGGCTTCTCTTGTTGCGGAGCACAGGCTCTAGGCACGTGGGCTTCCATAATTGTGGCATGCGGGCTCAGTAGTTGTGGCTTGGGGGCTCTAGAGCGCAGCCTCAGCAGTTGTGGCGCACGGGCTTAGTTGCTCCGTGGCATGTGGGATCTTCCCAGACCAGGGCTCGAACCTGTGTCCCCTGCATTGGCAGGTGGATTCTTAGCCACTGCACCACCAGGGAAGTCCCTGAGATTCTTAATAATTCTAATCTTTCGGTTGTGTTTTGTGAGTGACATCTGTTGGGACAGTGGATCATGTACTGGAGGCTGGCAGCCTGGACCATATGTGGTCCCACCTCCATGCTTCCCTGGGTGCTTCCACCTGCTCCCTGCCCCTGGCTGGTCCACCACCGCTCTTCTGTCCCCCATGAGGGCCTAGGACGGGGGGCAGGAAAGGTCAGAGTGGGTGAGCGCACCCCGCATGCTGAGTTGAAGGCCAGGGCTCTGGGCACCTGTGTCTTTATTTGCGTAAGTATCCTTCTGACCAAGAGGGTATGCCTTTAAATCACAAATTAAAAACACCATGACATGGGCTTCCCTGGTGGCGCAGTGGTTGAGAATCTGCCTGCCAATGCAGGGGATACGGGTTTGACCCCTGGTCCAGGAAGATCCCACATGCCGCGGAGCAACTAGGCCTGTGAGCCACAACTACTGAGCCTGCGCGGCTGGAGCCTGTGCTCCGCATCAAGAGAGGCCACGATAGTGAGAGGCCCGCGCACCGCGATGAAGAGTGGCCCCCGCTTGCCCCAACTAGAGAAAGCCCTGGCACAGAAACGAAAACCCAACATAGCCAAAAATAAATAAATAAATAAATTAATTAAAAAAACAAAACAAAACAGATAGCTGTTGCATGTTGGAAAGATCTTTATTTAATATAAATAAACACAGATTTTGTATGTGGTATTTAAAAAACAAACAAACACCATGACAGGTAGAGAGAGACTGTGGAAGAAAGGAAGAATCCTTTTTTCTGCTTTTTGAATGGGGGGGGCCTGCATTTTCACTTCACAGTGGGCCCTGAAATTTATGTATCTTGCGCTTCACCTTGGCCTACAGGTCTCTGGTGGCTTTTGAGGTCACTACTCTCAAAAGATGCCCCCTGATGAACCATGCTTCCCAGAATTCACGCTGCATGTCATCCTTCCCAGACTGGACCTGGGCAGGCCCCATGAACCCAACAGATTGCAGTGGACGTGGTGCTGTGTGATTTCCCAGGTTAGGGTCAAAGAAGCCTTTTAGTTTCCATTTTGGTTTCTTGGCTTTTCTCTTACAGTCACCATGGAAGAAATCCAGGCCTCTTGGATTCCACCATGCTGTGAGGAAGTCCAAGCTCACTGCGTGAAGAGGCCACACAGAAAGAGCTACGGGAGGGAGGGGCCAGCCCCAGCCCTCTAGCCATCCCATTTAAGCACTTGACTGTGAGTTAAGGAGACAACTTGGATGTCCAGCCTAGAAAGGCCTTAAGGTGACCTCACTCCAACCACTAACTGACCACATTCACCTGAGAGCCTTTGAATCCAAGCAATAAGATTGTGAGAGAAGAAACTATGGTCTGGAGCCACTAAACTTTGATGTAGTTTGTTACACTGATGACTAAATGGCCACCAAAAGAGAAATTACAGATGGCGGGGGGATGATTGGTGAATCAGAGTTTCGAAGTATAATCTTACACATGCATTGCAGTTGTAATCACGGATAACTTACTTCAGCTTTTTTCTTTCTGAAAGTTTTACAACAACAAATGATTTATAGTGCACAAAATAAACGTTATCTCCATGTCCAACAAAAATGCCTTAATTAAAAAAAAATGCATGGTTTTATTTGACATCGTGGTGTCTCGTATATACTCAGGTACATAGTGTGGGTCTATTTTTAACCAATCAGAATCCCTACTGACTTTCCCCTAAGGTATAAAATTTATACCCATGTGTGGTGAACCCAAACCAAGCAGGAAGAATGGCCTGACTGGCTCCGGGCCCTGGAGAGGATGGGAAAGCTGAGCGCGGGAAGAAGTGGCCACCTGTGGACCCCTCAGCTTCCCTGGTGAGGCGGTAAGAGCGCCTGGTGCCTCTGGACGTTCCAGAAACCGCATCTTAGAAACATCTCCTCACTTCTCAGCATCAAGATTTTAAGGTGATTTTGGCATTTTTCTTTACATGTCATGATTTTGAGTGTGGAGCCATCAGGCTTCCTGGTTGGGGCAGGCTCTTTATCCATTGTCTTGCCGATTTGACTTCCAGGGGCCCCCGGGATACCGTTTTCCCCGAGGAAGACCCTGCTGGGGCGAGGACTCGAAGCTTGAGTACCGGGAAGCGGGCTGGGAGCCCCCAGGCTGTGGCCCTCGGCAGCTGCTAGAAAGCCGAGGTCCGTCTTCCCACGACGCCGTTCCTGGTCCTGAGACAGGGGTCGGGAGTGTGCTGGTGCAGCTCCAGTTCCTGACGTCCTGCTCTGAAGTCCTGAGCCCCGCTTCCCCAGGGAGGAGGAAACCCAGAAGAGCAAAACGCTTACCAGAAAGTGTTTAGGTTCCGTGGCTGCTGCTGTCGTTGTGTTTGGAAGAGGGGCTGGCGGGGCACAGAGAGGGCAAGAGCAGCTGCCGCCACCTACCGCGCCTGAGCCTGAGCCCGTGGCCTTGAGGGCAGCTGCGACCTCGCCCTTCATTTCCCTTTGCCCCGCGGGCATCTCTCCCCGGTCGCCGCTGCCCTCAGTGAGTCACCGTGAGCCCCGCTGGCTCCTGCACCTGCATGAAGAGGCTCACATCACATGGAGGGCTGGGACGGAGCATTTCAACTCTGACCGTTACTTCTCAGAGTGAGAGAGCTGGCCTCCGGTCCAGGGGGGCAGAGCCGGCCTCCGGTCCAGACCCACTGAGGCAGAACTTGCAGGGAACCAGAGCTGCTGGTGACTCTGCACAGCAAGGCCTGCAGCCAGCGCCAGTGACAGCCCCCCCCGCCGCCCCCGGGGGCTCTGCAAGGAGCCAGGAGCACAGGTGTGTGAGCTCTCCCGCTTTTGACTTTAAAATAGCATCTTTGCAGAGCAACTCCTAGCATGTGAATCACAGGGCGGACTTAACAGCACTGCCCTCTCTGACTCTCACGTTGACCAGCAGGGCAGGCACTGTGCTTCCCGTTTTGCAGAGGAAGCATGGAGTGCAGAGGTGAGCCGGGCTGCGGGGCCGGGTGTCAGGTGAACCCCAAGGTGCCCGTCCAGTCTCTGTCCCACGGGGAGTGGGAGCACCTGTGGACGGGGAGGGAGCGGGCCTGTGTGTGTGGGAAGCAGGCCTGGGATGTGCTGGGCACCGCGATGCGGCCGTGAGTCCCACGTCACAGACGCGGGCCGGGGCCGGGCTGGGGGTGGAGGTCCCCTGGCTGAGACCACAGAGCCTGGGAATTGCGGGGCTGGGACTCCCACCCCCCAGGCCCTCTTCCCCGCGTGGCGGGGGGCATCCCGCAGCCCCCCTCACTCCAGCGCAAGCCTGGCACAAGCCCTTTCACGGCCTGGTCTCCCTAAACCCCCGCAAGACCCTCCGGGTCAGGCCACAGCGCTCTCCTGCCTCACCTGCCAGGAGACTGCCCTGTCACCCGTCCTGTCAAAACAGCCAGGAGGCGGGAGCCAGAATCTGGACACTGGCCTGTCTGACGTCAAAGTCTCATCTCTGTCCTGAGCTACTTCCTAAGGCTTTCTGAAAGTGTATCAAATCCATTTAATTATCTTCCGGAGGAATGCTTGCTTTAAAAAAGGAAACATTGACAATGGGTATTTTACAAGACTTCGAAACATAACATTTAGAAATAAAATATTCTGCACCATCCTCACCGAGCCTTAGGGTCCCCTTATGGGCTGATGATTGCCGATAGGAACAGAAGCCCGTGCCGCTGTCAGTGGGGTTTGAGGGACTGATGCTGAGGATGGAACGTCCCTGAGTGCGGGCGGTCCTCGGAGCAGCACACCCCGTGGGCAGCGCCCGAGCCCTTGGAGTGAGCCTGCCTTGGGCCCCAGTACCGAGGCCGTGGCCGGAAGTGTGTGATGCAGGGAAAGTGCAGAACAGACTGGGGTTGGAAGGGGAGATGTAGAAATCTAGGATTGGTGTCTCCCCCGGGAGGGATTGCCATTTGGAAGCCCAGTAAAGGGGGTTACTCCATTACATGCGCGGCACACTGCATTTTCACGTGATTATGCCTGGAACAGGAAACATGTAGGAAGCTGTTTTCATAGTTTTCTTTATTAACGTTTACATGAGTTAAGGAGCATGCAAACAGATCTGGCAAAAACATGTCAGTAGTAAAACAACAAAGCTGGTTTTAAAGAGGGAAGTCACTGGCTTGTGAGTAATCATATCTTACCTCAGCTGAAAAAGGAGACAGGTTTTCCAAGCTCAGACATGCAGCCAGTGTGAATGGTGGCACAGATGAAATAGAGCTCAAAGGCAGGTACCCTTCCATCCACTCGTCCATCCATCCACCCACCCATCCACCCTTCCATCTATCCATCCATCCATCCGTCCGTCCAGTATTTACTGAACACCTACTGTGTACCAGGCACTCTTCTAGGAAATTAGGAATCATCAGTGAACAAAACAGACGAAAATTCTGACCACCAGGATGCTACATTCTAGACGGGAGAGACAAAGAAACGAAATTGGTGAGTAAATCACAGAGGTTATTACAAGATGGTGAAGACTGGCAATAAAGCAGGGATGGAAATGAGCAGTGCCAGCAGCAGGGTACGAGAGTAATGGTTTAGAATCGGGTGGTCCTGGAAGGCTGCATGGAGAAGGTGACGTTGGATGAGAGACGAAGAAAGCAGTCTCCCTGCTTACATGGCTGGAACCTGAGTACAGTGAAGGAGGAGAAGGCCGGGTACTCGTTCAGCCTGCACAAGGGTGTGTACCCGATCCCAGCAACAACCCAAGAGGAGCTTTAGGGGCTCTGTTTTAGCGTGAGTCAGAAGCTGAGACTTAGAGAGGCTAAGTAACAAGTCTAAGGTCGCAGAGCCACTGAGTGTCAGGATTAGGGAGTAAAAACAGGGATGATGGACACACTGTATCTGCATCTTTCAGTCAAGTATGGGAGAAATAGTGAGGAAAGTTTTTCTCAGGTGGAACAGAGTAACGAAAGCCCATAGGCAACATTTTCATGTCTGCTCAGAAATTGAGGGTCATCTAGGCAGTGGTGGGACTTTGCTGTTTTGTTCTTGTAAGCAGAGCCAGGGAAAACCCAAGTGGAATGATCTGGAAGCTTCTGGAATATATGGGTTTATAGACTCCCACCTTTACCTATCCCATAAGAATCTGAGGGTAGGGTGAGGAATAGGGCTGAGCCCTTTACATTTTTTCACAAGATTCCTGGGCAATCCTGGGATCATGTTTTAAGATATACTCCTGGGACCCCCAGCTTCTTAGCAGAGGTGGAACGATGACTACGGAACCTGCATTTTAGATAAGATGATTCTTATGGCCATAAGGTGATTAGAAGTGGCCATTTTATCATCCCATGAAGGGTCTGACTTTTGGGGGCATTGAAGGAACTGTAGGAAATAACCACCCACATTTACCCATGTTCCATTTAAAAACACAATTATTCAGAGTCAAAATCAATTAGTTCATTGACTTTTGAATGTCCACTACACAATATTAGAGAGGACAAATTAAAAACAAACAAACAAATGTAAGCAATCTTTTTGTGTTTTGCTAGTGATCAAGTTCTGCTTTTCGGGTTTTTATTTAACACTATTTCTGTCTACAAGTGTCTTTAGTCCTGGTCATTGCTCTGGCTCCATCTCAGCTATTCTCCTCTGTAGGCATAGTTCTAGAAATTCAACGTTTACAGGACTTTGCTGTTTGGTGAGAGCCGCGGTGCTTCAGCCGCTTGTGGAAGCTTGGCCTGACTCTTCCCCCTCCGCCGTCCACGCCCACACCCCCGTCCCTCCGAAGAGGGCCAGCCAGGGCCCCGTGTTTGCCCCAGCTGTTTTGGATGCCCTGCCCCCGGGGATTTCTCGGGGCAAGTGACTCAGCGTGACTCAGCAACCTGGCTTTTTAGGGGAGCCAAAATATTCTGCCACACGGCCAGCATATGGTAAACACTCACACTGCTTAGCAAAATCATTGTAAATGAAACACACCAGGGAAAAAGAAAAAGGCCCAGATTTCCTCACACCCAAACTGGAGAGATCCGTCAAGGATGCAGAGGACGAGTTGAGGAAGCATCCTCCCCCTGGGCCCCAAGTGCAGAGCTGTCGCCCTGAAGGTGGGCGGGGGAGGAAGAAGCAGTAACACCTGCGTGTCCATGTGGAGAGGGGTCCCATGGTAGTGTCTCCTCCTGGCTTGAAAAAGAAAACAGCCGGCCACGAAGGAAGCAGCACAAATGGTTTGACGCAACTGCCACCATGGCGGTATCAGCTTTATTTACTGGGGGGAAAGGTACCCTTTATTCCAAATTTTTAAGCTTAGTGAATCTTTAGCTTCTTTTCGTTCCTTTTTCTTTCTTAGTGGCGTGAAAGCACAGCTCTTTAAAAAGGCCATCGCAGCCGCTGACACTTGGCATTCTCTACAAATGGGATTTTGATGCTGTGAATCCTGCCAAGAGGGACCTTCTGGCATCCCTCCTTGGAAAGCCAGTGCGAGCTCTCGGACTGTTTCCCCTCGGCATTTCTAGGGTCATTGTGTTAAGCCTTCGGCTAAAGAACAGACTCTTTGAAGCAGCTGGTTTGGGCCGGCCTCCTCGTCCCGGGATGGTTTCTCGGTATTTGGTGCTCACGTGACAGAGAACATACACTGGATTCCTCGCCTTTTAGAGTCCGTTGTTTTCTTCATCTGAAGTAGCTTGTTATGCTTTAGAAAGATTTTGCTTTTTAGGTCATAAAGTGGAGCTTGAAGACTGGAAGAGGGTTTTTTGTGTGTGTGCGTGTGTTTTGTTTTGTTTTAATGTCTTGACTCTGTGTTGAATGTTTGAAGTTTCTGAGAGCAAGAGATGAGAACCCGAGGTTGGCTTGGAGAGGTTTTGCAGGATGTCCAGCTGGTCCTAAGGGGGCGGCATTGAAGGGTCAGCCTTGGGCTCAGGGTTAAGCCCTGGTCAGATGGGTCAGGTGGCTTTCAGGCAGGCGTCCCCTCTCCCGCTGACCTGTTCTGGTTCTTTGAACGGCACCTAATGCCCTTGTAATGTTCCCAGAGAATAAGCTCCCCGGGAGCAGGGCCTGGTTCATCCTTTGCACCCCTGTACTCCTATACCTACAACAGTGCGTGGCACAGGCCATGAGAAGGGATGGAGGAAGCTGCATTTGAAATGTTGGCTGCAATGAAAAATTCTCTAAGGGGAAAGCGGGGAGGGATAAATCAGGAGTTGGAGATGAACAGGTATACACTACTATATATAAAATAGGTAACCAACAAGTACCTACTGTATAGCACAGGGAACTATACTCAACATTTTGTAATAACCTACAAGGGAAAAGAATCTGAAAAAGAATATACACTACACATACATACATATGTATATATCTACATACATATATATATACGCATACATACATATAGTATAACTGAATCACTTTGCTGTATACCTGAAACTAACACAACATTGTAAATCAACTCTACTTCAATTTAAAAAAAACGACAAATTCTCTACATCAAAGTCCATTCACTGATTCTTATTTTAAAACAAGAGATCAATGTCTCCAGTTGCCCCCAAATCAGTGGGAAAGGGGCAATGAGAAGGCCCGCGTGTATGTACTGAAAAATGTTTGCTGAGCAAGGAGCCCAGGGAGAAGAAGAGCTGTAGAACACGGGGCCGACACGGAAGTACAGGACATCCACAGCGAGGCACAGACCGTGTAACCATTTACGAATGGATTTTGACCGTCAGGGAATGCTACCAAATGTTTTTTTGATCCTGTCGGGATCAAGAGAAAACCAGTAATTGACTGCTTTTTAAAAAAGCGTGACACTCACATGGTCTGAGTTTCGTTTTGTTGTTTAATTTTTAACTGACAGTACCTCCTTTCAGTTTGCTTCTGGAAAGAAAATTGTAGTTAGAGATGACCTGCTGTTTACCAGAGTATAGGGAAGATAGCACGGGACTTCTCAAAGATGTCCCAATTTTTCTTCCACAGTACTGGTTTTTTCCCACGTGAAGCCCTTTGGAAACGGAAGTAAATGCCAGCTCTGATTTCTCACGTCCGCCCCACCCCACTGTGGACTGGATGTTTGTGTGCCCCCCAGATTCATATGTTGAAGCCTTAACCCCAGGGTGATGGTGTTTGAAGGTGGCCCTTTGGGTGGTGGTCAGGTTAGACGAGGGAGGGGCCACCATGATGGGATGGGTGTCCGTATGAGAGGAGACGCCAGGGGGCCTGCCGCCCCTTCCCCGTGTGTGGAGCTGGCTGCAGCCCTGCGGAGGGCGGAGGGCTCTCCCCGGACACTGACTCTGCCAAGGTCATGATCTTGGACTTCCGGCCTCCAGAACTGTGAGAAATAAGTGTCTGTCATTTAAGCCACCCAGGCTGTGGTATGTTGTGGTAGCAGCCTGAGCTACCCACCCCTTCAACTCTCCCCACTCAATCCTGGGTCCCCGGCCCCCTGGCCCCGGCCCCTCGGAGGGCTGCTCCCTCTGGGAAGTCACAGCTGCCCAGGGTCCAGGTCCAAGCATCAGTCCTCCCCTCTGACCCCTCCCAGCCGCCCCTGCCTTCTGGGTCATGTCCAGACTCTGACTGTCCTGAAGGCCCGGCGGGTCGTGCCCTGGCCCACTGTCCAGCCTGAGCTCCTGCCCGACCTGCTTGCTGCTCTCTGGGACACCGGGTTCTCTCCTGTGCTAGGTGCGGGTACCTGCGTCAGTCCCCCTCTCTGGGGCTCCCTTCATCCCCTCCCTTTCGTGGCCTGGCCCTTCTTTGTCCCTCAGTCTCAAGTGTCACTTTCCCCAAATCTTCCCTGGCCCACCTGGGCCCCCTCACCCGGAGCCTCACCCTCAGAGCCCCCTGCGCTGGGCTGAGCTGCTTCCCGGCCGAGTCCTATAAGCTCTTCAGCAGAGGGACTGTGGTGGCCGTGGCCCTGGCAGGGAGCTTTCATCACAGACCCGGCGGGTGGAGCCATGTCCAGGGGCCAGAACTGTCCCCGTCTCATTGGGGCGCTAGGGCAGCGGCTCAAAGTGTGGCCCTTGACATGGGCCCACTGGGAGCATCAGGGATGCAAATTCTCCGACCTCACCCCAGACCCATGAATCAGAAGCCCTGGGGAGAGGGCAGAGGTCAGTGCCGACAAGCCCCCCCGGCGGGATTCTGATGCTCGCCAAGTATGAGAGTCCCTGGGCCAGGGAGGGAATGTTAGAGGTGAGGATACCTTGCAGCTCCTCTGGCAGCCTCCCCTGTCCCCTGTGCACTCAGGTTTCCACATAAGCATCCAAAGCCACCAGAGGGGGACCCCTGTGTCCTGAAGGCACACTCAGAGGATATAGTTTGTCACCCATAGCTTAAAACCAAGTGTTAGCAAACCCACGGGAGACCAGGGGAAGAAAGGGGGCCGAGTGTCCATCAGTGGGTCCGGCTAAAGGCTCATCAGCTACTGCCTTGGGCCCCTGGGCTGCTAGCCGAGCACACCTGCCTGGATTGGGAGGGGGTGGTAATGGGCATCGGGTTGGGGAAGCAGAGGAGACAGAAGTGCCGGGTGAAGGTCCAAGACTGGAGCAGCGGACGCTGCCTGGAATCCCGGGGGCGGAGCTTGTTTCTTATCAGGCCTGGACGTGTAATTTGTTGTGTTCGTGGGCTCATAAAATGTAATTGCCGAAAAGGGAGCCTGAAGGCCACTTTGTGCTGTTTTTAAAGTTGCAGCTGAGAACAGAGGTCTCAGCCACTCCCTTCTCCCTGTGTCCTCAGCAGACGTCAGTGCCGGGAGCAGGGATGCTCTCAGAGCCGGCAGGGGAGGACGGCCTCTCAGCCGGCACAGCGTGGTCCCCAAGGCTGACTGCCCCGCGCCCTTGTCCCCTAGGCTGCTGGGGGCGAGGGAAACGGGTGTGGGGAGTCATCCGAGCAGTGATGCCACCTCCGATAAGTCCACCCCAATCGCTGGAGGCTTTCTAAGAATGGGGGATACGCAGCTTCTTTTATTCTTTGGTTTCAACCCAATTCTTGGGCAAAGGGGAGAGGCGCACTCAGTGTCCACTCAATCCAGCATTTGCCATATGCTGAGAAATAAAAACGGGGCGGGTCCCAGCCCCTGCCCTCCTCCAGAGGTCACAGGCAGGGCCGCCCGGGGGACAGATGCACATCGCAGAGCCCCCTCCCCCAACTCAGGTTTCCAAGCAGTGGTGCCAGGACTGGGGTCACCGTATAACTCATTCTCCGAAGCAGGACGTTTGTCAGAGGAGCCGTGGATGCCAGCATAGCAGGCGTGAACCCTGACCGTCCTGGGCAAGCGAGCGGCAGGGTCACCTAACTCAGAACTGGTTGAGGGCAGTTATGAGGGATTGCCACTGTCGTGTTGCAACCAAGCAAAAACACAACGCAGAATCGCTGTAAAACGTCTCCGTGCTGACCAGTATCTACGTGCAGCAGAAAGGTGATATCCACGGCCCCGTGGTTAAGGGTGAGTGGAATTTGACATAAATGACAGTTTGGCACAGAAGGTGGCAGTTGGCTACAGAAGGACACAGCGGGTATCCGGTTACGAGTTTTGGAGAGCTCCTGGTCTCCTCCCAGCCAGCCTATTCTATACAAATGAGACCAGAGCCATTTTCTCCCAGCAAAACTGGGACCCCGCCACTCCCCTGCTCCAAGCCTCTCACAGCTGCCCACGGTTGATAGAAAGAAGCAGAACTTCTGCATCCAGGGCTTCCTCTGTGGGTCCCCTGTCCTGGAAGCACAGGCCTCTGCCCAGCTGGCCTCCGTGCTTTCTCACCCCTGCGCCTCTGCTCACAGGCCCAGCGATGCCTCTTCCCCACGGTTTCCTGGGAGGTCTTTACAGCCCATTGCCTAATCACCGCTTCAGGAAGGCCTTCCTGGTCGCCCTCAGGCGGGTGCAGGTCCCTCTACTGCCCTCACACCTGGCCACGCTCTGTTCTGTGTCAGACCCTTGCGGGGAGGGCTCTCAAATGCCCCACTGCACGGAAGTGCCACCTCGGAGATCAGCTGCATTTTTAAAAAAATATTTGTTTATTTGGCTGGATCTTTAGGTGCGGCATGCACGTGGGATCTAGTTTCCCGACCAGGGATCAAACCTAGCCCCCCAGCACTGGGAGCGCGGAAACTTAGCCACTGGACCTCCAGGGAAGTCCCTCAGCTGCCTTTTCTTACTCATCTCTTGTCCTCCGCAGTGACTGTCACCGAGCAGACGATTCTCAGAAGGCTGCTGAGGCGGTTGATTTCGTCTGCCCGCAGATCTTGAGGAAAGGAGATCCTTCTCCTCCGCCTGGTGCCACCTCCAGCATCTTCCAGGGACACGACGCATCAGCGTGAGGGAATCTCAGACTCGGCGGGATCCCAGGGATGGCCTGTCCACCTTGGGTGAAGTGACTGCTCAAGGGCACACGCATGGCCCTCGTGTCCGTCCCGGGGCCGGGGAATCTCATCCGCGGCGCACAGCGCGCTCCCCGTCATAAACGGTGAGCAGGGGATGGAAGGAACCTGCTCAGTTCTCTTCTTCAGCTGCCACTAGAGGAGTTTCTCAGACTCTCACATTCGGTGGACCCCCCCAGGGGACAGAAGACCCAGCCCTTCAAGGCAGCAGCTCCATGGGCCGCCCACCGCCTCCCTCTTCAGCCCGATCCCCTGGCCTGGTCCCTGGGTCCCTGCATCCAACGTTCAGTCACTCACAACCGTCCCTGCTCCCCGAACAGGCCGGGGCGGGCCACCCTGGTGCTTGTCAGCTTTCCGCAGAGCCCCGTGCCCCCTCCCCAGGATAGCCTGCAAGATCTCTCATTTGAGACTTGCCTCTGCAAAGCCTTTTTGTGGCCCAGCCCTCCAGTTAGAAGAGGGCTGTGCCTCCCTCAAGGTCCCATCCTACCTGGGGTAGATTGCCCCCGAAGCTGAAACAAGCAGGGTGAGCGTATGGCACGTGGCTTTTGCTAATTCTGCCTCGCCAGGGCACTGCCAGCTTCTTCGGGATCTGCTTGGTACTTCTTGTTCCATGTGCCCAGCACCTTGCCCCTGCCAAGCACCTAGAAGTCCTCAATTAATGTTCATGGAGTGAATGAATTTATTTTTTTCTCAGCAGATAAGACAATGGATGAAAGACGCATAACCAGTTCACAGGTATCCATGACATCGGGAGAAAGTAAAGGACATGGATGTATATACTGAAGTCAGAGCTTGACTGCCTTATTTCATTAAGTTACTTTAACTTAATTGACACACCTTCTACCTCTAGAAGGTTCTACATCGGGCTTGAGAAAGTCAGCACTCAGCCACCAGGTTTGCTGGCTAAATGGTGCATTTGGACAATAGGAGGTCTGAGTGGGGGTCCACACAGCCACTTGCACACGTGATGCACAAAAAGCAGGGAGAGAAAAGTGCAAACATCCGTTAGCGCCTTGTTGCTTTAATTAACTGACTTTCTAAGCCTGAAGGGTAAAGATGTTAGTTTGCCATCACGCCTCTGATTTATTCATTTCCCAAGACAAGGCAAAACCACAGCCTGATGGGAAGCAGGTACAGTGTGACCTATTAGATGATCAGCTTCTGCAGAATATCTTTTCCTGTTGCATTGCCCAAAGGTATGATGCTTTTGGAAATCTCCTTAATTTGGAATGTTATTGCTGCCATTTCAAAAGGGAGAGGGAAAACAAACGTTCCCTTTTTCATTAGTTTTAATGTCACTCCTCTAAAGTAGTGATGTCAGATAATACACTTCTAAAATTTATTTCTGGGGAGCACTCCTTATGAGGCCCTGAAATTTCTGACTTGTCACCTAAAGAAAATTGACATTTTCAGAGCTAGTCCGTGATGGATCAGGAAGTTGGGAATTTGCCCCAGGAGGGCTGTGCCACTGAAATTTGCACTAAAATAAAAATCTTCATGTTTATCTCCTCCTTTCACCTATAAAGCAATTCTGGGACTTCCCTGGTGGCACCGTGGTTAAGAATCCGCCTGCCAATGCAGGGGACACGGGTTCGAGCCCTGGCCTGGGAAGATCCCACATGCTGCGGAGCAACTAAGCCCATGCACCACAGCTACTGAGCCTGAGCTCTAGAGCCTGCAAGCCACAACTACTGAGCTCGTGTGCCACAACTACTGAAGCCTGCGTGCCTAGAGCCCATGCTCCACAACAAGAGAAGCCACCGCAATGAGAAGCCTGCACACCGCAACGAAGAGTAGCCCCCACTCGCCGCAACTAGAGAAAGCCCGCACGCAGAAACGAAGACCCAAAGCAGCCAAAAATAAATGATAATAAATAAAATAAATATTAAAAAGAATCTTGCCGATAGAAAGCAACTCTGCTTACCAATCTCACTGGTTGTGTCTTCAATCAGGACAGAGCCTGGTTCTTTCCTTGCCTTCTGAAGGCTCTGAGCATTTCTCTCCTCTTGCTGAGTAGATGATCCTTTTGAAGAAAGTTCAGGGAATTGAGGTTATTTAATTGGGGGAAGGTCAGGAATGGTTGAGGACCGTCTCAAGTGGCTATCAAGGCTTAGGAAAGGTGTCAGCCCACTCGTCTCCCTTTTTGCACAGAGCTACTCAGCTTCAGTTCCAGGAAGGAGGAGTGGCAGAGGGCACTGCTGCATCATGAGAGCTTTCAGCCCGGTCCCTATTCCTGAGAGCCCCAGAGGAAACGAACGAGGTTCCAAGGCGGAGAGGCTAAGCTGAACTGTGCTGGGAACTTCAGACTCCAGTCTCCTTTCTGAAGGGGAAGCAGAAGACATTCTCTGTACAGAAAACTCAGCCCTTCGGTTTTGTGAACCAGCTGGCGGGAATCTCCAGGGCGAAGATGTGCTGAACAGTCAGTGTTCCAGGTGAAAGGAGGCCTAAAGCTGGTGCCACGCAGATTTGACCCTCTGCTCTGTGTCTGGTTGAAGGTGGGTGGGCAACAGCTGTGGCAGGGAGGGTGCAGCTGGACAGACAGGAACCCTCGTGACCCTCTGCGCCTTGGAGCCTAGGGGAGCAGGGAGAGCTCTGTCATCGTCAGATGTCCTTGAGAAGAGGCTCAACAATGAAAGAACCTCTGTGCGCTCACAGTGGGATAGATGTGTCCCTTCTCCCATTCACTCATTCATTCATTCATCTTGAGCATCAGTGCTATGGCAGCTACCAGAATAGAAGCATAGGAAGCAAAGATGAGAGGTGAAGCAGGTGAATGAATGTGTACGTCGTGATGCCACATGGTGATTTCTAGGAGAGGGCAAGACTGGGGTGCTGGGAAGCCCAGAGCAGGGGCCTTATAACCTGGGTCATGGGAGACGAGACTTCCTGGGGAGATGGGCTTAGAAGATGGTAGGTGTGGTGGGCGATGGTGATAGTGAGGGAAAGGCCTTAGATGGTCTGCCTTCTATGTTCCTTCCTCCATTTGAGGTGGGCACTACCTCAAATTCCTTTTGGAATTTGAACACAGGGTGGGGAATTCAAGCAGAAACAAGGTGGGGAGGGGCACCAGAAGAGGGGCAGCGAGGAGCAGGACCTCAGGCCAGGCCACATCCTGGGGGACTCAGGAGGGCGGAGCTGACCCTGCAGGCGGTGGTGCTCCTTGCAGGTAAATGCTTGACGTGGGTGGTCAGGGGTGATTTTGAAGCAGGTGGGTCACCAGGTATGACTCACTCTTCAGAGAGATCCCTGGAGCCCGCACAGAGGGAGTGGAGGAGGAGGAACAGGTCAGGGAACAGGACTGGAGTGAGAGGGGATTCGAGGGAGGGCGTGTCACCTACTCCATCAGCCCCAGCCCTCGTCCCAGTGAGGACACCGAGGGTCAGGGTGGACCTCAGAAATACAGCAGGTGTGTCATAGGGTTCCAGGGCAGCTCTCTTGACTCCGAGGTGAGCTGGCTTTCCACCAAGCCATAGAAACCCCCAGTGTGACCTTTTGTCCTCCCAGTTCTGTGATTTTTGTCTAAGTCTTCCCATCCAGCCCTGCAGGCTACAATTGGGTCTCTTTCAGGGTCACGGGAGGGAGAAACCCTTTCCTCTGAGCTTTCCCCTTCCTGTTGCGCTTCAGTAGACACTTGTAGGCTCTGAATGGAGAGCCCAGGCTCCTGGCTCATGTGGGTTGGCGGGTGGTTCTGAAAGCAAAGCAGCTCACACATGTGGCCAGCCACGCTGGCTGTGCGCCGGTCCCCAGAGAACTCTCAGTGCACAGCAGACGGGCTCTGGGCGGATCTCCGGTAGTGTGGCTTTCTGCATCCCCCAGGCTCTCCTGTGTTCCACTGTCTGACCTTCGGGACGAAATGGATTCACTTTTACTGAAATACACATTTCAGCGTTCAGTGGCTTCTAGTGAATTTTGTTAAAAATGAGTTGAAATTGGAACCTACAAGAGAAATTTGAAAATCTTCCTTAAACTCTGAAAAATAAGGTCACTTGGCTAGGATCCAAGAGTAAGAAACTTCAGCCCCAATGATAATTATCTCGAAAAGCTAAAGAGTCAGTAATGATAGAAGAGAAAGGGTCTTGAGCAAACAGGTGACTGTTGGGAGGACATAAAGGAGGAGAGAGCCTGCCCCACAACTGGACGTGGTCCATCCCCGCCTGCCCCGTGGCTGTTTATCCTGTTTCTGTCTGTGCCTTTAGGGAAAGTGCTGGGCGCCGCAAAGCTGGCCTGGCCTCCTCCCTTTTCCTTTGAAAACCTGCAATCCTATTAATTACCAGATTCACTCCCATATCCCTTCTTTTGATAAGCCTGGGTTTATTCAGGCCAGCACAGCTCAGCTTCTGCAGAAGCCCATCCTCTTCATAATTGCAACTTCCTGCCCGGTTCTGCAGCTTCCGGCAGGATGCACACATATCCGCAGGCTCCCAGGCCAGCTTGAAGCCTTTGGCGTGCACGTTTGCCTTGTTCATTGGCTAACAGAGGAAAAGGGTGTTGAACAGTATTCAGTATGAAGGAAAGCTTCCAGCTCCCAGACTCAAGTTTTTCCAAAAGAAGGAGGGAATTTGTAGACGGAAGAATTTGCTGAAGGCCAAGACAGGGATGAATGAGCTTTTGGTTCAAACTATTCTCGTGTATTTTCTCTCTCTCTCATTTTCCCTGGAAATAAAGTAAAGGGAATTATGGGTAAAGACAAGTGCACAAATGCCCATAGCTGGGAACACTTTAAAAGTGGCAGGCTAACGTTGAAAATGAGCCAGAAACAAAAGGAAAAATCAGTAATACTGGTCTGGTTTTTATTTAACAGTGTGGTATTTTGTTAGCCATGGATTTTGCATTAATTTTGACTTCTTAAATACTGCCTGGAATAGGTTTTATCTTGATCACTGAGTTTTTTGACATCTTCAATTTTACACGCAAGGCCTCATTTCCCTGTATCCCTTCACCCCAGTCCTGGCCCTGGGCTGACCCATTATGTCATTAGCCATTGGTTCACTGATGGAGGTAAAGAAATAGACTCACTCAGGCCTCCCTGGCCCCTCTGCATGGACCTCCCTTCTCCCTTTTCTGTCTGGTGAAATCTCATCCTTCAAGGGCCTGCTCAAATGTGCCCTTCATTATTAAGTCTTTCTTGTTCCTCCCACGCTGGGAAAACCACCCTTCCCCAAGCTCCCACAGCACCTGTGTTCACCTGTGCTCTAGCCCTGACCTCCCTGCATGTAAGTTTCCCCCCATATCCGGGTCTGCGTCTGTGTTCCTCACCAGACATCAAGGTTGGGCACCATGATTTATTTATTTATGCCTTGCTTGGTTTTCTTAGTATTTGGTTGGTGGGCATCCCCCTGAATGATTAAAATGGAATTACGGGGTGCTAAGATGGTTTTTTTGAGTGTTAATAAACTGTTAGTTTGAAAAAAGGAACTGGCCAGGTGTGAGGCCTCTGCCCTGTTCCTGCGACCATGGGGCCCTTCCGCTGGTCTGGTGATCAGCAGTGTCTGGTCAGTGGCCTGTGGGGCTAAGGTGGGCAAGGTGTTTACATCTGGGAGTGTAGGAATTTGGAAGGTCAGGAATGTCCTAACAGGAAGCCTTGTGGCGGGATGGGGAGGGGAGAAGAGGGGGAGAGGGGAAGTTGTGGGAACACTCACTCCAGGAAGCTCATTCAGTAAATATCTGCTGACCAGCTATGTGGTTCGGGTGACTAAGAGGTAAGCGAGCTGTGCTTTCAAACCACAGGTGTAATTGGACGCAGGGTGGGGAGGCTGGCAGGAAGGACAGGGGACCCTGCCGTCGGGGGACTCAGGGAATGCGGCGGCCTCTAGGGGCATCGAATGGCCCCGAGGCTGGACGGTATTGACAGAAAGAGGCGACTAGGTGACATCTTTCCAAAACGTAGATCTTCAGGGTGATCTGCACATGTATTTTTCCTGTAGGCTCGGGTCAGAGAAATGAGGAAGTTAAATGCTGTGGAAAGGCTATTGGTAACTCCAGCCAAAATAACTCGATAATATTTTTAGTTTTACTGCTCTGGGATATTTAAGGAAGATAGATAGGTTTTGTAATGAGACTACAGTGCACAGACTGTTTGGCTATTATAAGCTGGACTTCTGGAGAAGCAGTCAGCAATGATTTAGGAAGGTCATAAAACGGAAAGCAAAAAACAAAAACAAAAACAGTGGTACCTTAGAATCCAAGGAATGAGTCAGGCCTGAATAAAAGCGGTTTAGTTATCTAGGACTGTACGAAAAAGGACCCCAATATAATGGCCTGAAATGACAGCCGTTGTATTGGGTACAGTTCTGTGGGCCTGGAATTGGGAGCTGGGGACGCCCTCCCTGGGGTACTCGGCTCTCCCGAGTGCGGCCTCTCCCCCTCACCTTCTGGTCATCTCCCCTGAGTTTCTTTCCAGGCCGTCTACTGGTCCATGGACCCCCATCCTCCTTGGGGGCAGCAAGTCGCTTCTGCGGTGACAGTGGACTCACGGTGGGTGAGGTCCTTGCCTGCAGAAACACAAGCCGTGAGATTCCGGGGGGAGGGCTGGGCGCTGACGGTGGGTGTCAGGCAGAGCGAGGGGAGGAGGGAGCTGGGTTCAAGGGACTGACTGATCACCGGGGAGAGGGGCTGGGGCACTAGGAGACCCCCATCACAAAGGCCCTCCAGCCGTCCCTCCGCTGAGGGACCCCCTCAGCTCTGGAAACGTCAGGTGGTCCCGCACGCTGCGGTTTCTGTGAATCCTGCAGGTCAGGGGTCGGGGGATGCAGGGGAAGGGGAGCCTGGGGCACGATGCAAAGCAGGGTTCTAGCCTGAGGGAGTCACACGGTTGGCTGAGGCCCAAGGGTCCCGTGACCCCAGGGGAGATGTCCTCTGCCCTGCATAACGCCCTTGTCAGACAGAGTCTGGGACGAGGCGGAGCCTGGTGACAGACGGCTCTCAGCTCCCAGCCCCGGAGGCACCTCCCCTGCGGGAACTCAGCTCCCAGGACCGTGGCGTTGAAGGCTCTGCATGGGGTTCCCACGCGAGGCTCGAGCTTGCCCGGGTCACACGCGGAGGGGACAGCCCAGCAGTGCTCAGAAGGCCTCTTCACCACGCACTGGACGCTGTGAAAGGGTTACTTGCCCGAGGGCGCGGCCACTGTGAGAGAGCGGGTCTTGATTAAGTGATAAACCTGGGGAGAGATTGTTGGGAGAATCAAGGAATGAGGATATTCTCCTAGATCCACAGCTTTCTGTTATCTGGCAAGAACCCCTGAGGCCTGGGTCAGGGCCCCGTCCCCGCTCCTCTCTGCTCCCCCCAGAGGAGGAGGAGGGTGACTGAGTGATGGGGGCACAGGGTAGAAGGGGAGTGGGCGCACTTCTGATATTCAGGGGGCCCAGGGAGAGGGGCAGCAGCGCTTGCCTGCCTCCAGTCTCTCCTCTGCTTCCCACCTCTGGGTCTATCCAGCATCGTGAAGGCCCTCGCAAGTGGCCTGTGGCCGCCCCAGCCCTAGAACCCCAGGTCCTTTCCACACCCCACGGAAAGCTGGTCCTCGGGCCTTGGGGTGTGCACAGCAGGGGTGTGGTCCCTCCCGGGAGGATGCACCCAGCCCGCCTCCTGCTTTTTCTTGTCCCCTGAGCCTGTAGCCCCTGGAGGTCAGCAGGCAGAGGCTGCTCTTTTTCAAGGATGAATGAAGGATACGTGTCTGCCAGGGATGCATTTCCAAGTCCTGCGATGGCGGGACAGCTCAATCTCGGCCTAGAAGCTTTGGAAAGATTCTGAAGAGGGAATGGGGCACCTGCAGAAAGCTGGGGTCACGCTGGCCTGTCTCCCTGCTGCTCTTCAAGGAAAGCACGGCTTCCTCACGACCCGTCCGAACGGGCTGCTCTGCGTATTCCGGTTGGCAGACACAGATCCATCTTGCATGCGGTCAAGAACATTTTATCCAAAAGCATCACTTGAATTTGGACACGGGGAAGCAAAACAAAGCAAGCCTGAGCACTCAGAGCCCAATCGGGCCCTCAGATACAGCAGGGGAACAGCTGCTGAGGGCCCTGCTCGCCTCCCCTGCCCCAGGTCCCCTCTCCAGGACGCCCGCAACTGTGTGCCATGAATGTGACATTTATTCTTCTTGGTTATGTGCAGAGTCAGGTGAGGTTATTGCAAATAGAATATAGAAATATTCATTTTTCTTTCCAAAAAGGCTCTTAAATGTCAAATTAAATTAAATGAAATCATGGTATCGGGGCAGAACACATATAAGTTGCAGATGGTGCAGACTTTCTATAAATTCCCCCAACTCCACTGCTTCCTCTTAGGTTTTATTGACCTGGGCCAGTTTAAATAAAGTTCAGATACACTTATTAGTCAAGCGAATGTCATTTGCTGGAATCTGAGCAAAATTCATTAGCTAACTTCTCCTCCCTCTCAGCACCAACTGCACCCCACTGCCGGCCCGGACACCCCGGGTTTTGTCTGGCTTCCTTGCCGGGCTACTTATAAGGTCCTCCGACAGCAAGTTCATCTGACATGGTTTAACTCTTCGGTTGACCTTTACACCTGAAGATGATCAAACAGGAATTCCAGGCACTCAGCATCCCCGCTGCCTTGGCACTTGCGGGCACAGCAGCTTTGGAGCACAGAGGCTGCGGGACGGGCGAGAGGAGGGGACCCGGGAGGCTGGCCGTCCCACCCGGCGAAGGGAAGCCCGGCCGCGTGATAAACGTGCCCAGCTCCAAAGACGGGAGCCCTCTGCGCAGATGCTGTCATGTTATGAGATAATTTGGGGGCCTCCGCGGGGTGAAAGGGTGGGTTTGTCAGAGGGGCACATACCTAGGGCGACCTTTTCAGGAGCCGCACGGGCACTTCATTACCATGTCAATCCTGGGAGGAGGCCCTTTAGCGCAGCAGTTGGCTGAATGCATAAGGAGCGGATGGACCCCTGAATGAATAGTGAATGGAGAACCGGCTGGAATCTGCCTTCAGCTTTGTTCGGGGATGACCAGGGTAAGGGACCCCGGAGCTTGCAGCCCAGATGGTAGGAGGAGGTGGCGATCTGGCGGGTTTCTCTCCTTTCCCTTTTTATCCTACCACTCGCGGGGTTTTTCTTCCATATTTGTATACATATTTCAGTTGCTTAATCGAATCTGCTTCGATTTCCTCACTCCACGAAAGCAAATTTAGCTTTGGGGGACCTGGAGATGAAACACAATAGTATCTGCAGCAATAAACATTTACATTCTTTTTCCAAAAAAATGGAAGTTTAAGATACTCAATTGCGTGAGGTGTAGAAGTCATTGAACATGTAATAAAGAAATCATGAAAAAGACAAAAAAAAGAAAACTTTGGAACGGCAAGTTCAGCATTACTTCTGGGTTCTCCCGTGTGAGCTTGCCAGCATCCAAGGACAAGGACAAGTGCTGTAAATCAAAGGACTGGCATTATCTAGTTTCCTTTCTGGCTTTAAAAGTTAGAACAGATGTCACCAGAGAGGACAAAATGGATTTTACCCACCAAGAGGGGCTTTTCTTGCCATTCGTAATAGGAAGCGCCTTGAAATGCTAATGTCCACAGTCTGTGTTGCCAGGGTTTGCATAGAGATGGTGGGAAACAGCTCTGATCTCAACAAAACCTTTTGTTATTAATCAAGAAAATCTGGTCTTCTGAAGCAGCGAAGAGCTGGAAATTAGCAAGGCCACTGGCAATGAGGCCAGGGAGCAAAACTGCAGGAGAAGATCCCGGTGCCCCAGGAAGACAAGGTATTTGGGGCCACACTGTATTTGCAGGCGCCCCTGGCCTTCTCTGCTCTCCCCGAGCCTCAGGATTTAAAGGGGGAGGGATATGGCTCTTGTATCTTGTGCTTTAAAGCCGTGTGTTTTCTTTCTCGGCAATTTCAAGAAGCAGGCTGGAGGAGCCTCCGTTAAAAGCACGCTAATGAAGTAGTGCTAAGAAAAGAAAGCTAAACACCACAGAATCAAAGTGGAGCATTTTGCTCGGCTAATGGGCTTGATTATGAGATTTTACAGGCCCTTTTATAAACTTGAATTTTATTTTGTGCTGGGGAACAGGAAATTTCTGTTTGGTTTTAAACATACATGATCACACCACCAAATAGTCCTAATTTAAGACTGGGAGAGTAGAACAAGATTTTATGTCTAAGAGAGGAAGGGGTGGAAACAGCTCCGCCAGTGGTAGTTAATAAAAGCACAGACTTTAAGCCACTTATTTTACAAAAATGGAAACGGAGGCTGCAGCAGCCCCGGTGACTTTTCTCCCTTTCCCTGCGCCTCTGGGGTGCTCAGAATCTGACGTTTCCTTGCATTGTGCCCTTTGGTATCAGGTGTGTTTATGTGGCCTCACCTCCTCAACTACAGCAGATAATTCTTTGTTGTAGGGGGCTGGCCTCTGCCTTGTAGGGTATTTAGCAGCGGCGGCCCCGGCCTCCACCCACTAGACGCCAATAGCACCCTTCTCCCAAGTGACCACCAAAAATGTCTGCAGACATCACTGAAAGCTTCCCTGGTTGAGAACCACTGAACTAGATCAATCACCTGCCTTCGGGTGATGGAAACCACACCTGGGACATTCTAACTTAGCCAGTGTCTGGCCTGGCGTGGGGCACAGAGCCTCGGGGTGAACACATGCTGGCGCAGCGATGTTGCTGAGAACTTGGTAAAGGACCGGACAAGCCAAAGCCAACAGCAGACTCGTGCGTGCTTTCAGTCTCCTTCTCCACGAGACCAATGGCTTTGCATTTTCCCTGGTCTTCTAGCAAGTCAGCTGGAGGGGAGAAAGCAGGCGAAGGAAGAAGGCCAAACAGTCCACAGCCTGGACGATCAACTAGGTGTTAGGTGCGTCGTTTTGCATATGCTTGGCCCTGTGGGCAGATGGTGTCCTCGTGGAGTAGAAATGGGTCTGCCATCGGGTGGTCGGTTTAATCTCCAGCAAGATTTTTAAGTGAGGCCTTGCTACTCTTTGAATGGTGCTTCCTTATCCTTGTAGGGACGCCTTGCTTTTTGGAATAACTTATTAAAAAAGTTGCCTGGGGAATTCCCTGGTGGTCCAGTGGTTAGGACTCTGCGCTCTTACCGCTGAGGGCCTGGGGTTCAATCCTTGGTCGGGGAACTAAGATCCCACAAGCCATGCGGTATGGCCAAAAATAAATAAATAAGTAAGTAAAATAAATGTCGGCTACAATTCTAAAAACAAAAAAAATGTTCCCTGTGTGTAGGATGATAGGTTTCCACCTATGAAATAAGTATTGTATGTATTTCTCTACTAAAAGCGAACCTAGAGAGAATCTGTTATAAAGAATTTCATTGTACCGTCATTAATTGTATCATCATCTTCCTCCCCATCCTGGGTTTGCCTGAACTATGGTACATGCAGCCCTAGAGAAGCACTGGAAGTCCCCGTGGCCTCTTGGAGCTACCACAGAAGTATTGCGATCACTTCATGCATAGTTTACTCACAAGAGCTTGATGAGGGAATGGAGGTAATATAATAAATGGAGAGATCAAGGGCATCCACAGAGAGCGGCCAATATGCATTGCACTTAATCCCTAAGCTGTGGATCAGTGTATTGCTCACACAGGGAGGTGGGTCCCAGGAGGCGTGCTTCCCCAGCTGTGTGCAGATGTGAGGCTCAGCGACTTGGGGGTTCCCCCAAGCCAGGAGGTCCCGGCTTCACCAGCACGTGGATTTATAAACGGCCACTCTGCCATTGCCTCATCTGCTGAGGAAGCTCTGGCGTCCTTGACCTAAGAGGCGTCAGGGAAAGCTGGGGCTTTGGGAGCTTGTGGGGCAGGGAAAGGGAGACCCTGAAAGTCAAGGCCAGCTGAGGAGCGAAGACTGGGGGGCGACAGGCTTCAAAGTAGCTTCTTCTAAACTGTCTGTGCTTTCATCACACCTCATGATGCTGCGTTGAAGTCTATCAGGTAGACATTCACTTGGCTTCACAAATACATTGTTTTAAATGTGCATGCCTGTGCAGGGACCACGTGACGTGGTCTAGGGCCCCAGTATCCTCGCTTGACAGAGGAGGAACTGTCCACAGAGGGGAAGGAATGAGCCTGCTGGGAGGGGCCATGGCCGGCTGCACCTGCTGCCCTTCTCCCTGAAAGGATGCTCACCGGGGGACCTGCCTCCTGGCCTGCACGGATCGAGCAGGGTCCTGCGTCTGGGCACCGGGAGCAGGGATTATCCTGCAGGGAGAGTGGAGGCTTGGGGATGGAGGGCTGGGCAGCCTTATCTGACATCATCCCCTGAGGATAGGGTGCTGTAGAGTGAGCTTCGGGGTCAGAGTTCAGGACTGGTACCCAGGGAGAAAGGGCGCAGAGGTGGAGGGGTGAGCCTTAACTGAGGACAAACACTACCCACTCTGTTCCCTGCCGTGCTCACCTTATCTGGAGGGCGGGTGGACTCCCTGTCGGGCTCCCCTCACCCCTGGAGCTGCTCCCCGCGCCCCAACCTCCCCCCAGACTCAACACACATGTCAGTCATCATTCGTGTGAGAAGCCGGCAACCTCAGGGATGGAATCAAATTCTGTGGGCTCGCCGGGGCCCTCCGGGACAGCTAAAGCATTGCTTCTGAGGACAAAAGCGTTCTACCTTTGGGCTGTTTAAAGTCCCAGTGATTTTTTGGAGCCCAGCTGGTGGGTTGGGGCCAGAGGGAGAAAGGGCTCCAGCAATTCCCCTTTCTCAGCCTTGCTCTCGGCGGCCTTTCCGATTGCCTGGTTAGTACCCAGGGCGTCCGAATTGTCCCAGTTTACTGGCCCTGCAACCAAGTGCTAAAAACCGCTCCCGCTCAAAAGCAACCTGGTTTATTCTCGGGCATTAAGAAAAGAGCTGTCGGTGATTGGAAAGCAGCAGAATAGCCTCCTAGACTGAGATTTCACCTGGGGGGAGAGTGTGGAGCAGAGAAAAAGGCTCCATTATAAACACCTTAAAAACAGACAACAAAGGAAACGCTGACATGGCCGGGCCCCCAGGGCCGCTCCACCAGGCAGTTAGGGGAGGGAAGGGTTTTGTGTGGAGTTCAAAGCCCCAGTGAAAGCTAACGAGGACCATTGTATTTGGGTAAAAGACAGTGCAAGGGCTTATCAGAAAGGAGTGTTAGGTTACCCCGCCTCTGGGCTCTGGAGAGTCTTAAAAGGCAGACTTTGGAGCCCCTGGAGGCTTCCAGGGACATTTTCTAGGGGACCCCTTGTGGGGACGGCTCCTGGGGTGTGCTGGCTTTGTGGGCCGAACCCACAGCAAAGGGGCCGAAGGATGGGTGGGCTGCGGGGCGGTTTGGGGCGGTTACCCCCGCGATCCCTTGAGTCCTGGAGAGTGAATATTGCCAGGGAGCCTTCATGGTCTTAGGGGCCAGAGAGGTTGCAGTTTCGGAAAAGCTCCATCAGTGAAGAAACCAAGAGCTGAGATGCCTTTTCTGATGGTTCTTGAGACAATGTCCTTAGTTCAGGAATACGGGACTAAAAATCAGCTGCTCTCATTTAACACTGACCAGTGAGTGAGTAGAAGCAGGTGGTCCCTTTCCAGAACCGGCCCTAGTCCCTAGGAAAGGTCCCATTACTGTTAGGGATCTGGGCTGACGGGGACCCACACCCCACTTAGGGAGCCGCGAGACGTCCCGAGGGGAAGGCCTTTCTGTGCGTCTGGGGGGCTCCTGTGGTGCCATCCTGTCGCTGAGCAGGGCTGTCCAGGCAGGCTGAGCTGCCCCCTCCTGGGAGGACGCACCTGACCCTGCCCGCCCCCGTCAGGTGCCACCCTAGGCAAACCTTTCTCTAAATCTGCTCCAGAGTCACTCATGTCAAGAAATCTACTTGTATTTTGTCCTTCCACTTCCCCATCTATAGAATGAGAGAAACAAGAGTTTTTACATAAAAAACGAACCAGCTCCCTCACCAACAAGACAAAACAAACCCAGCCATGCCCACTTGGCGAAAATTGCACACCACTGTTAAAGCGGACTAGGAAGAAGCATGAAAAATTATAACATGAATGATGTGGAATGAATGATAATGAAAGAAAAATGGAAAATAATTATGCAGCAGCGTTTCTGGGAAAACATGCCTGGCCCTTCAGTACGATTTCCCACTGGCCCAACGTTGACGTCTAATTAAGATGTTAGCTCCTCTTTCCTCCCAGCCTTTCATTCTTATCAATTCTTCTAAAAGTCTCCAATTTCGTACAACATAAACAGAAATAAGAGAGGCCGGCCACGCAGGGCTGCAGGGCTGGAGGAGAGTGTCTTAGGAATGCGAGGGAGGAAAATGCAAGGAAGGAAAAAGATTTTAACAGCCTGTCTCCTTCATACTTTTAAAACAGCTTGCGGCCAGAGGAGCCCTGGGGCCAGGGAGACAGTTTGAGGCCAACTTCCGGGCCTGGACAGAACCTGGAGGGTGAGGTGAGACAGCCTGCAGGGATCGCAGTGAAGACAGGCAGTCTGCAGCCTGAGCACAGAATTCTCCACCAGCGAGGAGTCTTCAAATTCTCGAAGCCTGCCGGTGCATCTTCAGAACAAAATAATTTTTTTTTTTTAGTTTATTTTATTGAAGTATAGTTGGTTTACAATGCTATGTTAGTTTCTGCTGTACAGCAAAGTGATTTAGTTACACACACACACACACATATTTCATGTTCTTTTTCCATTATGGTTTATCACAAGAGATTGAATATAGTTCCCTGTGCTATACAGTAGGACCTTGTTGTTTATCCATTCTATATATAATAGTTTGCATCTGCTAATCCCAAACTCCCATTCCTTCCCTCTCCCACCTCTCCCTCTTGGCAACCACAAGTCTGTTCTATATGTCTGTGATTGTTTCTGTTTCATAGATAGGTTCATTTGTGCCATATTTTAGATTTCACATATAAGTGATACCATATGGTATTTGTCTTTCTCTTTCTAATTTATTTCACTTAGTATGCTAATCTCTAGGTCCATCCATGTTGCTGCAAGTGGCATCATTGCGTTCTTTTTTTAATGGCTGAGTAGTATTCCATTTAGGTTGTTTCCATGTCTTGGCTATTATGAATAATGCCGCTGTGAACATTGAGGTGCATGTATCTTTTTGAATTATAGTTTTGGCCAGATTTATGCCTAGGACTGAAATTGCTGGATCAGATGCCAACACTATGATTAGTTTAGAATAAAATTAGTTTCAGTTCACTGGAGTGAGAAATATGTTTGCCATCACTGGCCTGACTAGAAATTCTAGGCTGGGGTAACTGCTGGGATAGTTCTCCACAGCCCCTGAGATGGGGAGAGAGGTCTGGGAGAGGTGGGGGCCGGCCGGGAAACAGTCTCTCTGTTTAACTGGACGTCAGCTCTGTGCGCCCCTCAGGGCCTTCTGTGTCATTCATCCCGCAGGAGCCCCTGATCTCCAGCTCTAAATGTAGAGAGTGGAACTGAAGTGGCTGACGGGGCCTGGGAGCGAGGGACTCTCAAAAGACTCAGCAAACAGCTTCTTGTTGAATTTAGCAAGGCCTCAGGCTCGGAAGAGAACACCTCTGGCCTTGATCTCTGGATTCGTGTTGGAGTCTCTCCTACCCTAGGAGAAGCGTTTGCACCGTAACTATGGCAACTCACAGGTACCGAGCTCTCAGGATCTGCCAGGTGCGTGCTGTGTCACGAGACTATTCCACCCATCTTCACAACAGCCCCATGAGGTGGGTGCTAGTATTTCACGGATGAGAAACGGAGGAGGTTCAGCTTGCTGCAAGGACTTGTCCACGGTTGTGCAGCTAGTTAGTTAATAGTGAGTTGGGATTTGGGCTGGACAGCCAGACCCCAGACAGACCTGAGCTCTCAAGGAAGCCGCAGCTGCCCTGGGCTGTAGGGAAGGGTGAGGGGACAGATGCTCGCTAAGGAACTCTGTGCCGTATCTAAACTGATGGTTCTTAATTGTTTTAAGAACTACTATGTTTCCAAAATTGATCTTCGTTATAAAGTGGCAAAGTTTGCCAGGGATTCCTTAATTAAAAAGAAAAAAAAAAAAAGTAGCACAGATTCCATTTTGGACCCTAGTATCATTACTCTCACTCTGATATTTTTTCAGGAGAGGAAGAAAGAGGAAAGGAGAAGCAGCAGTTATACCTGCAAGAATGTCTTGCGGGTCTTGAAAGAGAAGAGTTGAGAAATCTGCGCCAGGAAGTGGCCAGTTTCCAACTGCGTTATTTCATCACATCCTCACAACTTCCCTGAGGGAGAGGGTGTTATCTTGAAGGTAAGAAAACTGAGGCTCAGGCAGGTATATGACTAGCGTTGGGGTGGAGAACTGTGTCCTCCAGAAAGGTTCACATCCTAACCCCTGCTACCTGTGAATGTGGCTTTATTTGGACATGGGGTTTCTGCAGATGTAATCAAATTAAGATGAGGTCCTGTGGGTGGGCTAGGCCAATGACTGGGGCCCTTATAAGAAGAGGGGCATCTGGACATTTGCACAGAGAGGACACAGGGAGACGCCACGTGGAGATGGAGGGCAGAACTGGAGAGATACATCTGCAATCCAAGGACCACCAAGAGCTGCTGGCAACACCAGAAGCTAAGAGAGGCAAGAAAGTGTTCTGCCCTAGAACCGTCAGAGGGAGCCCGGCCCGCCTGACACCTTGATTTTGGACTTCTAGCCTTTAGAGCTGAGAGAGAATGACCTTCTGTTGTTTCAGCCACCCGGTTTGTAGTAATTTGTCATGGCAGCCACAGGAAATGAATACACCAAGTACTCACCTTGCTTCCACTGTGTACTTGAACCTAGTTCTGAATTAGGTTCTCTGATGCCGCCTGCATCTGCCTCCTAAGGTGGTTCACGCTCCAGTACTAGAGAAGGAGATCAAGGATGGAGCTAAGAGGGCCTTGAAGGAAAGAGGAGTGGAATTTCACTGGGGTGGAGACAAGAAGAGGGGCGTTGCGACCGACGGCAGACAGCAAACCCCAGAGGGTTGGCCCTGGGGAGGGATTGGATGGACCCAGGTGCTGGAGCCAAATGCTAAAAGGTCTTGAAAACCAGAAAGAGGCATTGGAATTTGGTGCCATCCATGATGGGGAACTTTGAAGATGTGGTAGCAGGCAAAAGGGTAAGAGCAGGATGAGAGAGTTTAAAATATTTGTGCGTTGGGCTTCCCTGGTGGCGCAGTGGTTGAGAATCCGCCTGCCAATGCAGGGGACACGGGTTCGAGCCCTGGTCTGGGAAGATCCCACATGCCGCGGAGCAACTGGGCCCGTGAGCCACAACTACTGAGCCTGCGCGTCTGGAGCCTGTGCCCCGCAACAAGAGAGGCCGCGATAGTGAGAGGCCCGCGCACCACGATGAAGAGTGGCCCCCGCTCGCCGCAACTGGAGAAAGCCCTCGCACAGAAACGAAGACCCAACACAGCCAAAAAAAAAAAAAATTTGTGGGTCGTTGAGGGATGAATGGAGGTGAAAGAGATGGTTTTTCCCTGGTACACCAGGAGTGTTCCCAGAAGGAGGAAAATGGAGAGTTTCCTAAGGACATGTGGGCACTTGAGAGTGGAAGAGAAAGGGGGCAGGAAGGGAATATGAAGGTGGCTTGGCTGGGGGGGATGTGTGTGGAGGGGTCCTCCACCAAGGGAGGGGTCCGGGCGCCCGAGAAGAACGGGCTGACTCTGGCTGAGGGCGGTCAGCGCTGGAGAGAGGAGAGCGGAGAGAGAGCAGCCCAAGGGAGGCTGAGGAAGTGAAGCTGGGCGGGAGATGCTGACATGTACAGCATACGTGATTCCTGACGATAAATATCCCTGGAAAGGCATGAAGTGTGGTGCTGCTGAGTGACTCAGAGCCCAGGCATGCTGGTCCCCTTGTCATGTGGGCGGCCGAGCTATGCTGGCCGAGATGAGGCTGAGTAGCTCATGAATGTGCGTGGGAGGCCGACTGCACTGGAGAAAGAGTTAATGACTAAACCGCTGGCGCCACTACAATGGGCCGGGCTGGCCCAGGGTCCTTGGGTTTGACCCCGTTGCTCACCCGCCCCGTCGGCATGTGGCCCACGTGGGGACACCCCAGGAAGCTCAGCCCGCGGGCAAGGCGTTTTAGTTTTGGAAACTGCCAGGACAGGAAATTAGTGAGGCTGATTAAGAAAATCAATTTGGCTTGACTTGAATTTGGTAGGAGTTGGAGAAAGGGCGGGGCTGGGGAGCCAGCATCTGATGTGGGCTCAGGGGATCCTGCATTCCTCCGGGGGGCCGGGGCTATTAGCCCCTCTTTCCTGGGGGAAACTGAGGCTCAGAGAGGTTCAGCAGTTGACGAAGGCTCCGTAGATGGCAAGGGTGGCCGAGCCAGGAATGAGGGGGCAGGCCTGTTGGCTCCCAGGCCCCCCAGCCCGAGCCCCCGTGGCAGCACTGGCTGCCCCAGGCTCCTGAAGCTGCGGGACGCGGGAGGAGCCTGAGGCCGCAACGGGAAACAGGAGCCCAGATCCCACCTCTGGCTCTGCCCCATCTCAGCTGCTCGTGGAGGGGAGAAGCCGCCGGAGCAGCGCTGCGGACCCTACACCACCAGTACTTGCCCAGTGACCCTAGATGACCTCAGGGCTTCTGCAGAGGGGTTGACGGTACCTCCCTCTACCTTCCTCTGGCAGGTGTGGTTGCCCAGGTGACATTTTAGGATTCTGTCCAGTCCTAAGATTGCAGGGTTTGTGATTTCTGGAGATCTGAAGGGACGAAAAATGTCTTTGTGTTCAAAGGAGCTGGGCTTTGGGCAAAAAGTCACTCCCTTGGGGCACTGGACATTGCTTTCCCCCTGTGCCTGCCCAGGGAGGTTCCTTTGCTCTGGGCTGCCAGTCACTGCTCCCCGGCCCCACGATTCCTGCCCAGGGCATAGCGGCGGTCCAGGCCTCTGGCTTCCCTGGCTGGGCACTTCTGCCTCTTGCCGCACGATGCCCGACCACCCACTCTCCGGGGTCTGTGGAGGGAGCCTGCCCCGCTATCGCACAGACAATGGTGCCTGCGTCTTGGAGGGCTTCCTGGGCTCTGCACTTCACAGGGCAGGCCTCACCCCTGCTTCAGAGCCCCACGGGGGTCCCCGGGCCGGCCTCGCTGCCTGAGGTCTCCCTTGGCCAGAGCCGCTCAGAGCCCCCGGGCTCCTCTCCCTGCTGGGGGGCCATAGCCACTCCCCAGGCCCAGCCCTTCCAGCTCTTTCCAAAGCAGGAGAAATGCCGCCTCTTGGAGGAGACTTCCTACAGAAGACGGCACACCCCCTCTCTTCTGCCTGCTCACAGGGGGACCGCTGGTCCCTGGGATGGTCCTTCCCCAGCCCTACACGCCTTTGATTACAAAGACCGTACATGGGTACCGCCCCAAAGGCTGTCTGGTGCCTCCCAGACGCTGGCCCGGAGCGGAGGTGTCTGCGTACTTACAGCGAGTCCTGGGGAAGCTCCCTCCTTTGCCTGTGAGGGCAGAATAATGCACTCCACCATCCTCAGCCCCAGAACCTGTGAATAGCAAAGGGACCTTGCAGACAGGGTTAAGTCAAGGGTATGGAGGTGGGGAGATTATCCTGGATTATCCAAATAGGCCCGAAGTAGTCTCCAGGGGGCCCTTCGTGTGGAAGAGGGAGGTGGAGAAGTCAGTGTCCCGGTGAGGCTGTGTGGGAGACACCCAGCGGGCCAGCGCCGGCTTTGAAGGTCAAGGTGCCGTGAGCCAAGGAACGCGGGCAGCCTCCAGAAGCTGGAAAAGACAAGGAAGCAGACTGCCCCCGAGAGGCTCCGGAAAGGACACAGCCAGCACCTTGACTTTAACCCATTTTGGACTTCTGGCCTCCAGAAGTGTAAGGTAATAAATTTGTGTTGTTTTAAGCCGCCGAGTTTGTGGTAATTTGTTAGGTAATTTCTACTTGTGGCAACAGAAAGCTGATAAACCAAGTGACCCTTTTTCTCATGACCTGGGAACAGAGGGGACGGCTCTCAGTGTGCATGTGTCCAGGGTGGAGCTGGCGGGTCCCGGAGCCTCTTGCTGTGCCCCAGCCTGGCAGGACCCCGTCAGCACCACACTCAGAGAATGAAGCTTCCCCACACCTCTCCTAGCTGACCTCACAGCGTTTCCCCAGAGGCTCCCGGGTCAGCCGCAGCGGGACACCCTTCTCTTGTCTGTTCAGCTGCACAAATGGGCCTGCGGCCCCTAGGAGGAGAGCGTCAGGGCTGGAGGAGGGAGGAGGCCCCGTCCCGGCCCCCATGGGCTTTCAGTTCAGCCAGGGACAGGTGTGTGCAGAGAAGATCCCCAAACAGGGCCACGCTTGGGCCGTGATCACAGGGCATTGGGAGGGCATTGGGGGTCACGGGGCATTGGCCCGCACTGAGAGTGGAGGCCAGGTCTGCAGAGGGTGAGACAGTGGCCTGAGGGCAGGGCCAGGACCGGGGGCCTGGCAGATGATGGAAGCTCGGAAGCCGGGGATCCAGAGGCAGGACCGGGGTGGTGTGACCCCGATTCCTCCTCTTCCTGGGCCCTTGGAGTCTTCCCAGCCCTCTGAGGGATCTGGGCCCCTTCGGCTGGTGGGCTGTGAGCAGAGGTGATGTGAGTTCTCACCGACTCAGCAGACCTGAAAGCCACGTGTTCATGAGGCCAGGTCCGCAGACATGGAGCCCATGGGCCCCATGCACTCGAGTGAGCGAAGCGTGACCTTGGCTCCTGAAGCCTCGGAGATTCCTGCGTTAACTCCTCATCCCGGCAGGGTCTGCCTATCTTGGAGGATTAACTGGGTTTAGAAAGAGCCCCGGGGTCTTGTGAAGGGCGTGTTGTGTGCGGTGGAAAACATGAGTACAGTGAGCTGATAGGATGGGAGACGGGAGGCCCAGGAAACAATCACAGGGAGTTAGTGGGAATGGGGGGTGGCAGGTGTCAAGGCAGAGCAGCGGCCACGGAGGGACAAAGGCCACCTTGGAAGAAAGCCTTTGACTCTTGCTTCCAAGCTAAGGATCTAATTTTAAAAACTACTCTCAAGTCTTCTCTGTTCCAAGTGTGTGAGTGTTTTTAACTGTTTTCTTGGAGACCTAATTCCACGCCCTGTACAGTGGGCCCCGGGCACCCACAGATGCTAGAACAGTGAATAAGTTACTTTGAAGAAAGGCGATCATATTTAGGCACGGCCAGAATAGGAACTTTTAAAAATAAACGTTTTTGGAAAATAAACTTTTGAGACTCTTTAGTTGAGAAATCAATGAAACCCATTGCAGTAGCCTATTCATTGGCATTTACTCTGTGAGTTTATGGGTAAAAATCTCGTTCCCTGAATCCTTAAACGGGAGTATATCCCTCCTGTAAGACTATTAATACATAATAAGGATTGTCCGGTGCCCTTTAAAATAAATTTTAAATCAAGTATAATGTATAATGTACAGAGACACTTACTATGTTTTACTCAGCGAATGATCATATCCACTGCCTTTGTATTTCCATAAAATGATCATTAAGGTAAAATAAATAAAACCGGAATTTTATGGTAAGTGGGGTTATTCTTTCCCATTAAATTTTCTATTAACTAATTCAACCCCTCAACGGTGATTTGCTGAACACCATGCCCTTTTGTTGTAATCATAGCTAAGGTTTGTGCTCGGCTGGGGCACCTGTACTATTTCACTTAATCCTCACAAGAATTTGATTTGGTGGCTTCTATCATGATCCTCAATTCAGAGATGAGGAAACTGAGGCCCAGAAGGATTGGGTAGTTGGCCGAGAGTCACACAGTGTGTTGGGAGGGACGAAATCCAGGCCCAGGCGGTCCCCCCCGCGTTGTCACCTCTCTGCAGGGAGGCCGGGAGGCCACGGGTGTGAGCGGTTCCCCCAGGCCGGGGCAGGCTCTCCTTCTGTTAGCATTTATCAGATGGCTCTTGCCCAGGCACCAGCTTTGAGGTTGGACGGATGGGCCGTCCTGGCACCTCCCAATTTTTGCCAGAGCGCGAGCCGGGCGCAGGTGGCATCGAGGCCACTGGCAGTCAGCGGGGGGCGGGGGCAGAGGGAGGAGCTGGAAGCTGGAAGTTGACACATTTTTCATTTTAAAGTTTGCCACACTGACTTGTCAAGTAGAAATGAGAACTGTGCTGATTTCTGGATGTTCGCACACCTAAAAAAATCCCGAGGTGATAGGCAATGCTTCTTAACCTTTTAAGGCGCATGTTCATTCATTGGGCGCGTCTTAAAGGCACGGAGCGTGTTACTGAGACAGCGCGTGGTTATGTGGCCTTTCTGCAAAATTCTTTTAAAAAATTGAATTGAGAAGAGTTCTTTCTCTCAAATCAAATGAAAACCATCGTCCCTAAGACTTTAAAAAGAAGGGCATGACCGTCGTACCCCAGGTGTCCCCTCCGGGCATGACAGCTCTGTGGAAGGTGAAATCTTCGGATGAGCGCTGACTGCCAGCCTCGCCTCCTGGGCTCCCGAGGCCAGTGTGTGCCTGAGGCCGCCTGGCCTCATCCTGCTCCTCATGGGTACCAGTGCCTGGGTTTTTGCCGTCCCCGAATTCCCACCGGGTAGGTGACCCTGACCACCCACAGCGGGGGACACGAGCTGAGGCTTGCGAAGCACAGGTCAGTCTTGCGGGGTCGGGGTGCGAGGCTGCTCTTGATGGAGAGAACCCCGCAGCAAAGCATCCCAGGCCGCTTCTGCAGAGAAACAATGACCCAGATTTAAACTCCTCCGGAACCCCCTCCACCACAGGAGCCCCCGCTCTGAGAACCCGGGTCAGGGGGTCTTAGGGGTGATTCCGAGGGGTTCATCCTGTTCGTGGACTTGGGTAGGTCAGCGGTGACCCCCGTTCCTGATGGCCGAACACCCACTGGGGCCGCCTGGCTCTGCGCCCCCAGGCTCTCCTGCCCCTCCAGGCTCTCCTGCCCCTCCCTCGGCGGCTGATGGGCCCCGGTGTCCGCGTGCCCTGTGTGTGTGGGTGAGGGAGCGGTGGGGAGAAACGCAGCCCCGCAAGCACGAATGAATGAGAACACTCAGTGAGTTCATTGTCACAGAAGGAAAACAGGAAAACTGTGGGCTGTTTCAATGCTTCGCTGGATACAGTGTGTTATCAGAGTGAACGGCCACTGTGGCCGGGCTGAGTAACAGCCCTGTGACTCTTGGACCTCGGGCCCTGGCCTGCTGGGTGACCTCAGACGTCCTCAGAGGGAAGTCTGTGCTTCTCTGTCCTTCTCTGCTGAGTGCAGCAGCCGCTCGGGACACAGCAGGACACCAGTGCCCCAAACTACAGGCCCCGGTTGCCCCCTGCCCTGCCACCCCCCCACCTAGCTGGTCCTCTGATTCTCTCTCGACAGGTTCATTCTCAGGTTTGACACTTGCTAGCTGTGTGACTGTGGGCGAGTGTCTTAACCTCTGTGAGTCTCAGTTCCTTCATCCATCAAATGGATACGATGCGTCTTACTTTGGAAGACTCTGGTGAAGGTGCTAGGCATCTGACATAGGGCCTGGCATTGTAGGTGCTTAAAAGGGATGTCACTTCCCACCGCGCTCCCGCTGTCTTTACAGCTGTCACTCTCCTCCCTCCTGCTTCCGTACTTGTCCTGTCTAGGGCAGCCCTGAGCTCTCTGTGGGCCGTCCCTCTGCCGCGCCTCCGTGGGCTCCCCCGCCGTCTGACGGCCCCTGGTTGGTCCCGGCCACTCGGGCAGCAGCGAGGCCAGGAGGAAGGAGCAACAGTGCTTTCCCTGGGTGAGACCCTCCTCCCAGGCTGATGGGCGGGAGGAGGCCCCTCGGGGCCCGAATCTGCTTGGAGCACAGCCAGCCACGGGATCCTAAGTGTGAGGCCTTTCCTTCTTGGAAAAAAAGGAAAAGAAAAAAAACAAAGTGTTTTATACGGCTGTTCAGTTGTAGAGGCCAGCTCTCCCGGGGAGCTGAGGCACGCAGGCCTGGAGTTGGGGGGTCCCGGGGTAGGGGCAGGAAGATGGAGGGACCGGGTCATCCTGTCTCGTGGGGGAAAGGTGGTCCCTGAGCACGTCGTTTGGAAAGCCGGCGTCAAAAAGTGAGTGTGTGTGTGCTGGGGGGAACACTGGACCCCATCCTCGCCAAGTGTGCCCCCCTGTCCCGGCTGCTCTCAAGAGGGTGGGGAGCCCGCTTCCCAGGAGCAACCGTGGGGACCTGTCCTCGACCCTGGCTCGCAGCCGGGCTCTCAGCCTTGCAGAAGCTATTATGGGGCCGTTGATGGGGAGAAACAGGGCCTTGTCTGTTTGTCCACTCCACCCAGGTCACTGCAAGCTTGACCTGGTTCAGATAGCACTCTATCACACCACTCCCTACTCAGAAAAATCCCTGTCATTTAGGGATTTCCTATTTATCTTGCAGTTTTATGGCCACTTGGTGAAATGGCCATGACTATGGCCTGTGTATTTAGCTGTAGAGGTAAATTATATATTAATCAAGATCTCTCTCCGCATTTCTCTCTCTGCGTCTCTCCTACATTGACACACACACACACACACACACACACACACACACACACACCCTTGTCGACACAGCTGAGGCACAGAGGTGTCTGGGGTCGGTGAGGGTTGGCCCAGCAGCCATGTTCCTTTTTTCTCTTCGATCAGACAAGCTTCGCTTTGCCGGTGTGTCTACTGGAGCTCTTCCCGAGTTTTCATTTGAAGAAGTAATTCTGTTGCCCCCGCCCGCCCCACAGGGCTCTGAGGCACCTGGGGCGTGTTCACCAAGCTTCCACGTTTCCACAGCTGATGGTGCAGGGAGGTGGAGGTCTCTGTGGGTGTGAGTCTGGGGTCGAGGGCCGGAAACTGAGGGGGCTGCACTAGTGTGGGTGGCGGGTGATAGAAAGAGCACTTCAGGGCTGAGAGAGCATCTCTCTTTAGAATCCTTTCTGGGGCAGTATCGGACTGTTTTCTCTCCTAGAGGCAGCTCCTCTGTGACCCCCTCATCTCCTTCATCCATCCTTCCTCACTAGCCCACTGTCCATCCAATGTCTACTCACCATCCAGGCAGCACTCCCTTTCCAAGGCCACCTCCGGTCCCACCCGCCGCTCCTGGTGGCCGTGAGTGGTGACTGGGGAGGGCTGGCAGCCTGTGGTTAGCTGCGTCCGAGGAGATTTGGGGTGTAGGCCTGGACCCCTACAGCAGGACCCACTGCTGGACCCAATGAGGCGAGAGGGGTGAGACCCCGTTACGGGCTAGATGAGAAAGTGCAGTCTGGCTGATCAGGGTGTAAGCGCAGGGTGGGAAACAGCAGAGATGGGTGTCCCGAAGGGCAGTTTGCTCTGGGGGTTCTTCCTGGAGTAACAGAGTCTCCGGCTGGAGCGGGTGATACAGGGAGATCTGGGCGGGTCAGGGAGACCGGGTCTCCGCTACTCGACCGGCCAGCCTCGGACCACCAGGGGCAAGGCCTGGCTCCCATCCTCATTGCCCACAGATGCCCAGGATCCCCACCTGGGGTCAAGGGGTAGACAGGTGTCCGGCTGGAGAAGGCACCTGCAACCGCGCTGGGCACGCGTTCGCCTCCGAGCTCTGTTCCAGGCATTCCCTCTGTCTGGAAGGGGTGTTCCCCAGATTGCCCCTTGATTGACCCGAGCCTTTGCTAACCTCTTCCCTCAGAGAGGTCCACGTAGACCCACTTAATTCATGCAACAGCTGCCCCCCTCCACCGCCTCCCAGGCCCCCTTCCTCACTCTTTTCCCCCCCAAATATGTGTGAGCTTTAACCTAACATAGCACTTCTTTATGTATTAAGCTTGTCATTTACTACCTACTTCCCTCCTCTAGAATGAAGATCCTTAATCAGTATCTGATCTGTGAAGAAGGAAGGGTTTGACGGCCTCCTTGTAGGCATGGCTGTGGGGATCAAGGCCTTTTCCTCCCCACCATGTCCCACAGGGAAGGAGTAACGTGTGACTTTTGGAAATACAATAGAGCTGTCAAAAGGGCATGAAATCAGTCCGTTCTGTTTGTCTGGAGCAATGAAAAACTGGCCACTTACCAACAGAAGAGGGAAGAGCCCCACCGCCCCACGTAAGTGACGTGCCTCTTCAGTGTACCCGTGAGGGTGGCACCCGTGTTACCCCACTTCAGATGTGAAGACACGGAAGATGGGCGGTTACGTAACTCGCCCAAGGACCTGTGGCTCCGAATCGGGATTGCTGCTCGGTCTCCTGGAGCTCCGTTCCCGCCGGCTCTGCTGCCCCCAGGTCAAGGTCACCTCCCCTTCCAGAATTCTCGGGGAGCTGCCTCCCCGGGAAGTGCCATGTTTCATTGGGGTGCATGGTGGCCCTGATCCCTACTGTTTAATGACGTCTGTGAGGTACAGTGAAGGGGAGGGAGGGACGGAGAGCAGCTGAGGCCGGGAGCCGTCGAGGCCTGTGCGCACGACACCCAGCGCCCAGCCCCTGGGCAGGTGTGCACATCTGGCCTCAGCCCACCAGCCGTTCAGAGTGGCAGCTTCGTGTTCAGACTGAAGGCTTACACCTGGGCCAGTTTTCACTGGTTTCTCCCCATTCCGGTCCTGCAGACAGGGCTGCTGGCTGTGTTCTCAGAGGCTGACCGGGTTGCTGGAGCAGCCCTCCGTGGCCGGGACACGGGGAGGGGGTGGTGTTAGCCAGCATAGGGACCACGGGTCACACCTGGCTCTACACGGGCAGTCAGTTTGCAGCACTGCATTTATGACTGTGGGTTCGAGGCCTGGGTGCTGCCCTGGTGCCCGGGCTGGCCGCGTGCTCTGATGTTCAGCCACGTGGCCGTCAGGCCCCTGCTCCTCGGGTCCCGGGAAGGTGGAGGGCACTCCCCAGTGGCCTGTGGCAGACAGAACAGCCAGCTCTGGGAGCACGTCCTTACCGTGTCATCTTGGTGCCCATCGCAGCTGGGATGCTGGACTTCCACTCAGTGGAGCTGAGGTCACCAGTTTGAGCTCCTCTCCCTGGGACTTGGGAACTCACATGAACTGACCACGTGTGGTCGGCCTGAACCCTTGTCACCTGGACCAGCGCTCCCCTTCCCCTGATCCCACGAGGATTGGTGTGGGGAGGAGAGAGCACAGGGGGCCAGCCAGAAAGGCAGAGAGCCCAAGACCTGGGCATGTGTGCTGTTCTCTAAGACGAGAGACACCAGCTTTGAAAATCGATTGCAAGAAGCTGGTGGAATATGTATACCTGAATCACTTTGCTGTACGCCTGAAACTAATACAACATTGTTAATCGACTATACTTCAATACAAAATAAAAATTAAAAAAAAAAAAAAAAAAGAACCTGGCGGAGAGAGAGAGAGAGGAGAGAGACATAGCTCGTCCATGTGACAGGGACCTAGGGAAGCTGGAAGGGTGTCGGTCAGGAGCCCAGCTAGAGATTGGCCCTGGGGGGAAGGAGGGACAGGACAGGGCAGAGGAGGGCCTGGCTGCAAGTGGGGAGAGTTCCTCTCTGCTGGTGGCCTCTGAAACGCTGACAGGGAGGGAGGCAGCAGCCCCTAGCTTTGAGGAGGGGGAGAAGGTTGGGGCAGTTATCACGGGGCTGGCAGCAGCACGGGGGGGGGGGGCAGGGCAGGGACTCCAGGCTGTAGGAGGGAACCGGCACCTTTGGGACTGGGGTTTCCCCTCATGGGGGCCACGCAGGTAAAGGCAGGGGCAGGGTCGGTTTCTGGTCCCAGCGGCGCCTCTGACCTTGTGTGACCTGGGGCAGAATGCTGTCTCCCTGGGCCTCGGTTTTATCCGTGTAATGAGGAGGCCAGACTAGAAAAGCAGTAAGGCCCCCTAGAGACCTGGGATTAAATTTAAAGCCACAGGTTGAAGACGGAGGGTTTCTTTCACTCCTTATTAGCGTAAGAGAAGAGGAAGTGCGGAGTTAATATCCAGGCATGTCTGAAATGTGAAACCAAGAAGCAGGGATTTTATTACTACGCTGGGATTTGGCACTGGGTTCTTTTGCACAGAATTTAGGTTTGTAGGTTAATTATAAAAACGTTACCAGAAAAAGAAAAAACCCTCCTGATTTTTCACGGTTGATTGATCTAGTTGTTGCGTTCCCTTCTGTCCCTTTGATGTCTGCATCTAGATGATTCTGCGGCTCTTTGGCATCAACAGCTGGCAGTGGGAAAGCGAAGGAAGGAGGTGAAGGCATTTAGCATTGTTATGTGTTGGTAGCTCTGATGAAATCATCAATTTCTTCACTCATTTGTCCTTTCCTGCATAAGAAGAGGAGTGAATGAATAAATGTTGGGATCAAGAAAGGGTGTGGAGAGACCATTTAATAACTTCATTTATCTCTGCTCTCTTGGCCTCTGCCTGTTATAATGAAAAATTAGGGAAATTGAAAATAAGCCATTTATTAGATCCAGGAGGGAAGAAATGCAAAGATAAGGCAAGCGAGCTAGGATTTAGCCCTGTACTGAAACTATTGATAAGTTTGGAATTAACAGCCGTCTCAAGGAATTTGAGAAATTTGAATAGGGTCATTGTTTTCGCTCATAAAACAATCATCACTAAGTCACATGACAATATGCAATGCATCCACACGAAAAGAAGCATGTTGAGCAAGAAAATAATATTTCTATTTCTTTAGACTCCATTCGGGGGCTCCGCTTATTTCTGCCTAAGCCCGTGAGGCTTGATCAAAGTCTTCAAATCATTCATCTGTCCCCCCTCCCATTTCCCTCTGTGAGAGAAGAAAGTGCTTTGGGAACCTCTGTACTTCTGAGGAGTCTGTGGAGGTATGGCTCCATCTCCACCTCTCCTGCCCTTGGGATACTTTCCCCTTCTCCTTGAGATCCTGGATGTTTTGGAGCAGGTCAGTTTCATCCTCCTGACATGACCTACTCTGGCATCTCCTGAGCTGCTCCAAGCTGGACTGCAGCCCTTTGGGCATCTGTACTGACTGTCCTACAGGTAACTCGGTCATCTTGGGTCATCCCTTTGGCTTTCTGCCTTTTAAAAAATTAACTTACTTGAAGCATAATATGCATACAAAAAAGTGCACAAAGCATAAGTGCATGTCTTGATGAATTATCATAATGTACACATGCAGTTGTCAAGAAATAGAACCTCGCCAGTATCCCAAAACTGTCTCGTATTTGCCTCCCAGTTACCACCTTAACCTTCTCCCCAGAGATAACCATTATCCTGACGTCTAACAACAGATTAGTTTTGCTATTTGTCACCTTTATGTAAATTGAGTTATGCTCTTTGAGAAGAAAATGTATTGTAGGACAGAGTATTCTGTAAATGTCAAGTAGACCACATTGACTATTCAGATCATCTCTATCTTTACTGATTTTCTGCATGTTGTCTCTACCAATTACTGATACAGGGGTGTTGGAGCCTTCAACTATAATAGCTGATGTGTGTACTTTTTGAAGTTCTATCAGTTTTTGCCTCTTGTATTTTGATGCTCTGTTATTAGGTACATATGTGTTAGGGACTTTTATGTTTTCTTGGAGAATTGACCCCTTTGTCATTATGTAAGTTCCCTATTTATCCCTGATAATCTCTCATATTTTGAAGTCTCTTTCATCTGAAATTAATGTAACTACTCCAGCTTTCTTTTGATTAGTGTTAGCATGATATATCTTTCTCCATCCCTTTACTTTTAATCCATCTGTGTCTGTACATTTAAAGTGGGTTTCTTGTATTCAACATATAGTTAGTTGGGTCTTGTTTTTTATCCCCTCTGATAAACTCTATCTTTTAATTGGTGTATTTAGATCATTCATGTTTTAAGTGATTATTGATATAGTTGGATTAATATTGACCATATTTCTGCTTACTATTGTTACATTCATTTTTTCTTTGCTTCTTTTTTCCCCCTCTTTTCTGTTTTCTCTGGTTTTCATTGAACATTTTATATGATTTCATTGTATCTCCTCAGAGTGTCAGTTATACTTTAAAAAATTTTCAATAGTAGTTGCCTTAACGTTTAAAATACACATTTTAAACTATTCTATGTCCACCTTCCAATAACACTGTATCGCTTTAAAACTCACTCAGGTAACTTTTATCTGACAGTTTCTAATCCCTCCCACTTATCCCTTAAATATTGCTGGCATTCATTTTCTTTATTTACGTGCTATAATCACTCAACACATTGTTACTATTACTGCTTTAATTAGTTATCTTTTAGATCTATTAAGAGTAAGGAAAACAAAAGATTGTATTTTACCTTTATTTATTCCTTCCCCAACACTTTTTCTCTTTTAAGTAGATCTGAATTTCTTACCTATATCATTTTCTTTCTCTCTGAAGAATTTCTTTGAACCTTTTTTGCAGTAGAGGTCTGCTGGTGATGAATTCCCTGTTTTTGTCTGGTTGAGAATGTTTTTATTTCTCCTTATTTATTTATTTATTGAAAACAGCTTTATTGAGATATAACATACAAAATATTGCACACATTTTAAGTATACAATATGGTGAGTTTGGACATATAGATACCTCTGTGAAAACATCACCACAATCAGGTAATGACATATTCATTACCTTCAAAAGTTTCCTTGTGTTCTCCCTTTTTTTTGACATACAGAAAACTGTGCATAATTACTGTATAAAATTTGAAGAATTTTCTCCTTCACTTTTGAAGGATAATATCTCTGGATATACAATTCCAAGTTGGTATTTTATTTTTCTTTAAATATTTTGCTCCACTCTCTTCTTGCTTGCATGACTTCTGGTGAGGAGTATGCTGTAATTCTTGTATCCTTGTTCCTCTGTAGAAAAGGTGTTTTTCCCACTGGCTGCAATTCAAGATTTTCTTTTCCGCTTTCATTTTCCGCAGTTTGAATATGATATGCCTAGGTATAGACTTGTTGGTGTTAATCCTGATTGGTATTCTCTGAACTTCCTGGATTTGTGATTTGGTATCTGTCATTAACTTTGGAAAGTTCTTGGCCATTCTTGCTTCAAATATTTCTTTTGTTCTATTCTCTTCTCCTTCTGGCATTCCAATTGTGCATATGTTATACCTTTTGAACACGTTCCACTGTTCTTGGATATCTGTTCTATTTTTTCATTCTTTTTTCTCTTTGCCTTTCAGTTTGAAAATTTTATTTTGACTTATCTTCAAGCTCACTGATTCTTTTCTTGGCTATGTCCAGGCTACTAATGAGTCCATCAGAGGCATTCTTCATTTCAGTGTTTTTGACATGATAGTGTTTTTAATTTACTTTGATTTCTTTCTTAGGTTTTCCATCTCTCCGCTTACATTACCCATATGTTCTTACATTTTGTCTACTTTTTCCAATAGAATCCTTAACATATTAATCATAGTTATTTAAAATTCCCTGTCTGATAATTCCAACATCTGTGTTATATCTGAGTCTGGTTCTGACGATTGCTTGTCTCTTCAGGCTGTGGTTTTGTTTGCCTTTTGGCATGCCTTATACTTTCTTGTTGAAAGCCAGACATGTTGTGCTGGGTAAAAGGAATTGATGGAAATAGGCTTTCGTGTGAGGATTTATGTAAATCTGACTAGAAGCTGGGCTGTGTTTCATATTTGCTGTAGCTGTGTGTGCCAGAGGCTTCAAATCCCCTGAATGTCCTTGTTTCTCTTCCCTCTTGACTGTGGGCTTCTCTAAGCTCTCCTTCTCAGAGAAAGGCTGAGTCTTGCAGCTCTTCCAGTGGTAATCCAATTATTATACTGAGACCTACTGGTGCCATGGTAAAGCACTGGGAAGGGGAAAATGTTCTATTATCTTCTGATTAAATCTCAGTCTTTAATGAACCTGTGTTTTGAGGCTGTGACCATCACAAGTAATGTAGCTTTTGTCTCCCTGTCTTCTACTTACTTCCCTGGATGCTGTGTTCCAAATCTATTTCCTTGAAACTATGATCCCTGTTAACTATGTTCCCCTGCCTTTCCCCTATACATGATCCAAGAAGACTGGGGGGTGCTGTATTGGGAGGAATGCCCTTCCTTCAGCTGGGATAGGCCCTGGCAAACTCTTCTCCCTTGAGGAGTTGGCATTTGTTATGGAGAATGCTCTGGGCATATTTCACATGATTACCTTTCCCTCCCCCTGCCAGAGCCATGAGGGGATCTTTCTTTGACCTTCATTGTGAGAACTTGGTGGGGTTCCTAGAGGTAAAGCCCAAAATAGTGTGAGGGCACCCCCAATCCCATAGCTCCAGAAGTTTTCTCTTTTAGGCTAGTCCACGCTAAAAGACTCCAGCAATTCATCAATATTGCCTTTTAAGTGTCCCTACTAGTTTATGACTTCAGCAGATTTTGCTCCAGGTAAGATCTTGGCTATGACTCTGGATGTACCTGCCTCTCGGGATTTATGGGTGGCAGTTTGCCCTGCAACATCAGTTATCTAATGAGTCCAAGAAAAGTCATTGTTTTTTCAGTTTGTCCAGCTTTTATTGTTGTTGTTGTTGTAAGGATGGTGGATGATGACTTCAGAGCTCTTTACATGTTGGAGCTGAAACCAGAAGTCTGACATTTACCGTTTGATCTTCTCTTGAGTTGCATCCCATGCATGTTTTCACAGTTTTCTCTCTTGTTTTGGATGAGAAAATCTTCTAGTAGCTTCCAGAGGTATGTGGTAAATATCTTGACACCTTGAATATCTGACACGGACAGCTTGTAGAACCTTCTGTTTGTCCTCAATGTTCTTAAATTTCATGATGATTAACTTGGGGTGTGTCTATTTTCATCTATTTTACCGGGCATTCAATGGGTCCTTTAGGCTAGAAAATCATGTCTTTTAGTTCTCAGAAATTTTCTTAAACTGTATCTTGATCATTTCCTTTCCTCTGTTTTCCTTGGTTTCTCTCTCTGAATTCTATCTTTGTATGCTGAACTTGTTGAACTAAACCTTCAATTTTGCTCTATTTCTTCTATTTCTCTATTTTATCTTCTGATCTTTTAAATGAGATTTCTGTTCTTGATATTACATTTGAAATTTTCAGTGGATTTTTTCCCTCTAAATATTCCTCTAAAATATAAATATTATAAAAAAAGTTTCATTTTTTATGGATGCCCTATCTTCTTCTTTCTCTGTTTTTGATGTTTTCCTCTCTGTGCATTATCTCTGTTTCCTGCAAGTAGCACCTTTTCTCTCTGTTTTGGTTTCTAGCTCTCATGTTAGAGGCTTTCTTCAGATGTCCGACACCCTTGGTTCCTGGCTCGTATGTACGGGTGGGACGTAAGAAACTGATTGGCAGCACTGTATGTGTGATTGAGATTGTCAACATGTCTGGGCTGTTTTGCTGGGGAACTACCAACATTAGGACCTTTATATCTTTCTTCTTGTGCTGGTTTAAGTTCACAAGGAAGGACGGTTTAACCTTCTTCCTGGAGGTGACAGGCTAGACATTCTGGAAGTCGAGTGAGAAAAGAGAGCTGGGAGTGGGGTACAGGGTCTCAATATTCAGTATATAAACCTTCATTTTCCCCCTGTTTCTGTATGGTACCCCAGGCTTCAGTTGCCTGGAACCTCCTGTCTAGACACCTTCTGTTCTATTCTCTCCAGAGCATAAACCCTCAGTCCTCTGCTGAGGTGGGAAAGGGGATTTGAAGACAAAACTGCTTCATAAAAAGACTTTCAAGTCATTCCATTTATAACTCCACTTTTACCTTCAATTCCAGAAGTATTTGGGACAACCAAATCCTGAGCCCTCCATGGATTCTGCTGGGAAAATCTGGCTGCTTCTTGGCAAGGCTGCCCTTAGACCTGGGATGAGAGCTTTGGCGAGTCCCAAGTTCCCTCTTCCAGCTGTGGCTTTTCACAAGGACCAAGAGGACATGCCTACCCAGAGCCTGAACCTCATTCTGTCCTTCTAGAACATACTTTAAGGGAAACGGAATCTTGAAATTCCCTGTCCAAATGACCCCATCCTTGCTTCTAGGGCCTTCGTGGACCTCTTTCCAGGGCTCGTCCTCCTGGAGTGGACAGTGCTGCCAGCATGTGTACATCTAGGCCGAGGGGTGGCCGAGAGGCAGTGGTTGGTGGGAGGTGTGGATGGAGAAATGTATGGGAGGAATCGGGGGTGGGAAAGAAGAGAAGGGGCCAGGCTCTTTTTGTGATGCCGTGTTCTGGTGTAGAACTCAGGGACATCTGAGGACTCCAATTTGAACCTGGTTGTTAGGGGTTGAATCAAGTCCTCCCAAAAGGACATGTTGGGGTCTTAACCCCCAGTACCTCAGATTGTGATCTTCTTGGAAATGGGGTCTTGTAGATGTCATTAGTTGATGAGGTCATATTGGAGTAGAGAGAGTCCCTAATCCAATGTAGTTGGCGTCCTCATAAGAAGAAGGCCATGGAAAGACAGAGACACAGGGAAAAGGCCATGTGAGGATGGAGGCAGTGATCGACAAGCCAGGGAAGCAAAGATCGCGGACCTTCACCAGAGCGAGGAGAGAAGCGTGGACGGTTTCTCCCTCAGAGCCCTCACGAGAAACCAGCCCTGCTCACACCTTGATTTCAGACCCCAGCCTCCAGAACCGTGCCATGAGAGATTTCTGTCATTTTAAGCCACCCAGTGTGTAGTACTTTGCTATGCATTGTCCTTTTATGTCACCAAGTAGGTATAGTAGTCAAGGTAGAAGAGAGATGGCATTTTTAAAATCCTTTCAATGAAGTTCATTATCTTGGTTTAGTCATTTTTCAGAGTTAGGGCACGTGGCTTCCTTTGACACTCCTGCTCAGGCCCCACAAGGGAAAAGGGTGGTCTGGCTTCTTGCATCCCCCAGTTCTGGTTTAGGATTCAGCTTTATCCCACTCACCCAGCCAGTCACCACCCATTCTGCACTTTCCAGCATTTTCCCACTGTGCTCTCCCCATGGCTTTTGCTCCTAGCAGGTCTATACCAGCACCATCCAATAGAATTTTCTGCTGTGATGGAAATGTTCTTTATCTGCTCTGTTCAATATGATAGCCACTGGCCATAGGTGGCTATTGAGCACTTGAGATGTGGCTAGTGTGACCTGGAAACTGAAGTTTAGAATTTATTCAAGAAAAATGTAAATTTAGCACATGTGACTAGTGGCTATCATATTGGATAGTACAGATCTATACTGTACTATCTATACTGTACAAAAAAAAAACCAAAAAAGTTTTTGTTTTCAAGGTCATGAGGGAGGTAATAAAAGTAAAGGAATGTGTTCCACCTGTCATCTTTACCCTAGTATCTCTTCCAAGTCTTGAATTTTATTTCAAAGAGATCTTAGAACTAAACCAGCCATAGTGAGGTAAAAGAAAACAAAGAAGTTCCGGTCCTGTGTAGTAGATGAGCCCTGTTATATGGTTCTGTGCAAGGAGGTGGCTTTGCAGTGGTCCCTGCTGTCACAGGTGAGGGGCTGGGCAGGTAGGAAGTGGAGGTGCTGCCTGGGGTCATAAGATGGGCTTGGGACCCCTGCCCCCAGGCCCGCTTGTCTCCCTGCAGCCCACCTTTCCTTGTTACTCAGGGGTCGTTGGCCAACTCCCTGGAACCTCGGCGGGTCAACCTCCCGTCAGGTCAGGGACACTCGAAGCTTCCAGAGGCTGCACCTTTGTGACTCCCAAACATCCAAGTTGGCTTCCCAGGTCCTGCAGCCACTTGGCTACTGGAAAACAGATTGGGTTGGTAAAAATATGAGTGCGTGTTCTCACAGAACCTGAGAAAATCACACCTCGTCTTTGACAAAAAAAATCTGTTTGTGTCGCTCCAATAATCACTTCCTACCTGGGGGGATGACAGGCCAGGGGAGAAGACGGTCTACCTCCCTTGCACCTTGCAAAATATATTTTCCTTGCTGATCAGCTCTAAATTATGAAGAATCGAAGCCACAGGCTTCTGCTTGCAAACAATAAACCCAGTGCACACTGCTCCTGGAGGTGGAGGGAGTGCGGACCTGGACTCTGGCCCCGAAGCTTCGTGACCTGTGTGCTTAGGGGTAAAAGCAGCCAATGGGATTTTTAAGTTTAGAAGTTCAGTGTCTGGGGATGAGGGGAGACGCCAGCACGCCGAGTGTAAACCGGGCCTCGACTGAGTGAGGAAGGTTTGTCTGTAGAAAGTGGGACTTGCTTTGGGGTTTGATTTACTGGGGAGCCCTGCCAGCCCCTCCTGGACACTGGGGCAGGTCCACACAGGGAGGCTCTGTGTGCTAAGCCCCAGCTCTCATCTCACACCATCCTGATGGTTCGGATGCTGAAAGGCGGAAGGTGAGCTGCCTGGGATGCGGGCTTTCCCTGCCTCCCCTCCCGCCATTCCTGGACTATTTGAGTGTGTGGCCCAAGAATTCAGCCCTCAAAGTGGTCACTGTGCCATGGAAGCTAGTGCACACGACACAGAAACGACAGCCCCAGGGGTTGTTTCTTCTCTCTGTACCCTCTCCCCAGAGTTGACCAGAACTATTCTAGAATGACCAGTGTCTTTCTCACAACACTGGTTCCGGAACAAGCCTGTCTCTTGACAAGTGACCCTGTGACCTTAGGTTGATCTTAAACGTTACACGTCTTGGTTCTCTTACCTGTGACTGCAAAGGGTAGTGTGAAAAGAAATCAGGTTAAGAGATGCAAAAATACTTTTAAAAAAAGTTACTGACTTTAGTTAGTGCCCATTTCATTATTTAAAACTTACTCGTTATATCAATAGTTCATTATGTGTTGGACTTGAGATGATTCACTCCCCTCCCTTTAAAAAATTATTCACATCCTTTGTGGTCCAAATTCATTGATTATTTGGAAGATCTGAGAAGTGAAGTTTATCTCTTGGATTTTTCATTACCAACAGGAGTGAATTTACAAAGGCGTGCTGTGTGCTACGTGCTGAATGTTTGTGCTTCCCCCAAATTCACATGTTGAAGTCGTAATCCCCAAGCTGATGGTATTTGGAGGTGGGGCCTTTGGGAGGTGATTAGATTGTGAGGGTGAGGCCTCCGTGAATGGCCTTAGTGCCTTTATAAAGAGACATGAGAGAGATGATCTCTCCCTCCACCACGTGAGGACACAGCAAGAAGGTGGCCATTTGCAAGCCAGGAAGAGAGGTCTCACCAGAACCCGACCAGGCAGGTGTCCCAATCTCTTCCAGCCCCTAGAGCTTGGAGAAATAAATGTTTGCTGTTTAAGCTGCCTAGTCGGTGGGATTCTGTTACAGCAGCCAGGACGGGCCTGTAATTGACAAAGGAGCATGACTTGTAATTGTCAAAGCAGGTATCGTGGTACTCGCAGGTACTCTGAACCACACACGATGTAAATACCGGCCATTCCTGGGGTCCTGCTTGAACGCCTCTGTTCCCGCAACCCCAGGAGATGCCCGTGGAGACCCAGGAGTCAGCTCTATTTACCATATTAGATTCATTTTGCTGTTGATCATCCAAGGAACAAAGGGTATTAAAACAGCACTGTGGCAGCAGTGGGCGTCAATTAAACCAGAAGGAAGCCCAGGCCAGATGAAGGAGAGAAACCATTCATTCCAGAACCTGGAAGTGACGCTGGTAAGCACAGACTAGGCCTGGACCCCAAGGACCCTGCTTCAGATGTTTCTTCCCTGATTTCTTCCAGCTGGAAGTCATCGCCCTGTGGAGCTCCCTCAGTGCATCATCTGCTTCTCGCCTCGGGCACTTACTACTGTCTGCCTCCAGTGAGTTATTTCTGAACCCGCCTTATCTCACTTCCTGGACCGCTGGTGCCTCAAGGGTTGGGACTGTCCTAACCACCTGTTATCTTCCTCCAAGGCCCTTGGCTTTCCTCCGAGGCCAGGGGCCTCGCACAAGAGTTATCATTTAGCTGAATCCAGTCCTGTGTGGTGTCAGAGCCATCCCTGGAGTACAGGGCTGAGCAGTTTCTCTGCACCGGCAGGCTGGCACCCCGGGCAGGGGGGGTCAGCAACCCAGCTCAGCTGCCATCCTGGGACTTCAAAGGCCCCTGGAGGAAGTTGCCCTGGGGAGGTTGTTGGTTCCCATCGCCATCTCCTGCCGTGTTCTTTCCTCCTCTGGGTTCAATGTCTTTCCATCGAGTATCACCTCTCTCTGCTGTATCTTCTCTCACTTGCCTCCTGCCGGCTATTTCCCCAGTGGATGGCCCTTCTTCCATTCTCCCTGTTTAGCGCTCACCTCTCTGGACCCTGCATCTCCCTCAGCCTCCCTCTCCCCTTCCCGCCGAGCTTCTCCAACGAGATGCCCCCTCTGTCTCATTCCTTGGCCACAGGGATTTGGTGTCCCTTCCCTCGCTCCCCTGGGGTGGCTCTGGGTCAGATGTGAGGTTTCAGTGGCCTGCTGTTTGCTGCACCTGTGTGCGCTTTTCGGTCTTAATCCGACTCGCCCTGTCTGCAGCATCTCACCCTGTTGATGCCTCTCTTCGCGAAGCCTCTGCTCCCTCGGCATCCTTGTCAAACTCTCCTTTTGCTCTTCTTCTTGAATGGCAGCATCCTACTGGCCCTTCACTGAGTCCTTTTCTTATGTAACTATTAGTGTTCTTTGCCTTCTGCATCCCCCGCTCCCTGATGCCAGCCACTTCCTTTCCTTCTACAAGACTTCAGCGACCACTTGGATCTGATACTCCCAAATCCACCACTGCAGCCCTAGCCCTTCTCTGATGCATTTCTAGCCGCCTCTGTTTCTTTTGTCACAAGCACCTCGAACCCACGTGTCTAGGATAAAAGTGAAGGCTTACTGGCCGGTATCTCTGGCTATTGTTAATGGGACCACCTTCATCTGCTTGCCCGAGTGAGTCGTCCGAGGCTCACCTCTCTCCCCAGCCTGGTCCAATGACAAGTGCTCTGATTCCCCCACGTGGTCAGGTGGGCTATGCTCTGGTGACAACTATCCCCACATTTCAGCGGCCTAACATAGTAAACATTTGTGTCTTCCGCACACAAGTCTGACGTGGGTTGGACATATCTCCTGGCAGCTCCCCTCCAGGCAGCCACTCAGGGATCGCGTCCTGCTCCATCTGCACCAGAGACACCTGGAGCCCATGAACATTCTAGGTGCCACCGAAGGGGAAGAGCGGACCAGAGGATCCTGCCAGGAGCCTGGAAACGGTTTACGACACTTCTGCCTCATCCCGCTGACCAGAACTCAGTCCTGTGGTCCCTAAGCTAACTGCCAGGGAGGCCAGGGAACGTAGCACCCCATTTGCCCAGGGAGAGGAAACGGTCGGATGCCCCTCTCCCGTGCCCTGCCCCGCTCCCTTTCCCCTGCCCCACTCCCTTTCCCCTGCCCTGCCTCTCTGCCCTCACAGCTCTGCTCTGGTCTGCACCCTTGTCATCTCCTCCTGGACGAGTGGGCGCTGCCCTGGTCAGTCTCCCTGCTCGCAGGCCCTTTCCTTCCGATCCAGCCCTTCCTCGTCCACGGAGCACACCACCTCCTGCTGAAAATCTTCCGGCACTCCTTCCTGCCAATGCAGGGGACACGGGTTCGAGCCCTGGTCTGGGAAGATCCCACATGCCGCGGAGCAACTAGGCCCGTGCGCCACAACTACTGAGCCTGCGCGTCTGGAGCCTGCGCTCCGCAGCAAGAGAGGCCGCGACAGTGAGAGGCCTGCGCACCGCGATGAAGAGTGGCCCCCACTCGCCGCGACTGGGGAGGGCCCACGCAGAGAAACGAAGACCCAACACAGCCAAAAAAAAAAAAAAATAAAAAAAAATAAATAAATACATTTGAAAAAAAACACCAAATCTTGCGGCGCTCGACTGCTGTGCTCTTAGGATGCACTCCGGTCTCTGTTCTAGCAACAACCAGGAGGTCGTTCATGGCTGGCCCCTCTCAACCCCTCCATTCCTATTTCCCACCACCCTCCGCAGCACAGCTTTCTCTCCAGGGGCAACAAGCTCCCTGCAGGTCCCCAGACGTGTAGTAGTTACGATATTTACGAACGCCCCTGGCCTTGCCTGCAGGTGTTCTCTCTTCCAGAACATAGCCCGGGATCTGGGCCCAGAGCAGCTCGCGAGGCACCTCTTAGGACCCATCTTTTCACAGCCCACCGTGACCGAGTCAGAGGTCCTCTCCTCTGGGCTTCCAAAGCCCTTTATTAGGACACTCATTACATTTTCTTCGGATTGTTTTTCCAAGAGTCTGACTTCATCTGCAAGCCCGGAGGTGACCAGGGCTTCTGTGTGCCCGTCCCTGTGCTGACAGCTTTGCATGTTTTAACTCATCGGATCCTGTGAGAGAGGCGTTACTCTGATTTCTATTTAAAACATAATGGGGAAACCAAGGCACAGAGAGGTTAAGGAACCTGCCAAGCTCACACAGCCAGCAAGTGTGGGAAGCAGCTTGGCTCCAAGTGCACACGCGGGGCCTCCATGCTTCACGGTCTGTCACCAACAGTGTTGGACCATGTCCATCTTCATGCCCGTCTCTCACCCGCAGAATGCTGGTCACTACTGGTCGGTGAGATGCACAGGTGAGTTGGATCCATTTTCCAGTTTTAACTCCCTCCTCCACCAACTTCCATCCACGTTTCCCTTAGAAATCGCCCTACTTTTGCCTTCTTGGTCCGTTTCCGTAACTTAAGAAGTGCTAACAAACATTCATGAGACTCTTGCTATATTTTGTTTAAACGAATGAACTTGATCTTGTCCATAAAAGTGGGCACTGCTCCCCTTGACCAGTCACTCCAGGAATGTCATCGCTGCCTGAGACATTTCGAATGGCTTCCTTGGGAAGTGATTGCAGAGATGGCTGGAAAGTCATTCCCATGACTTCATATCACTGTCTGCACGACACAAGCAATATCCCAGGGATTCTCCCAAATAGGTCTTGCTAACTGAAAGTGCTTTGCTCAGCATATCATCAATGTCAATAATTGTGCAAAAATGACGTACTTTAAAATTCCCATTCCCTAAGTGCTGCGTGTTTGGGGGAAGCAGAGGAGGGTATATGTTAGTGAGCGAGGGCTGCTGTAGCCAAGCCCCACAGACTGGGTGGTTTAAACAGCAGAAATTTATTTCTCACAGGTCTGGAGGCCAGAAGTCTGCGATCAAGCAGGGTTGGTTTCTCCTGAGGCCTCTCTCCTTGGCATGTAGCTGGCCCTGTTCTCAGTGTGGCTCATGTGGTCACCCATCTGTGCATGTCTGTGTCCTAACCTCTTCCTCTTATAAGGACACCAGTCATATTGGGTTAGGACCACCCGTATGAACTCATTATAACATAATTACCTCTTTAAAGACCCTCACTCTCCAAATACAGTCACATTCTGACATCCTGGAGGTTAGGGCTTCAACATATACATTTTGGGGGGGTCAGAGTTCAGCCATAACAGGCACTGACTAAGGCTCTGGCCGCTCTCAGCTCTGCATCCAGGGCCCCCTCGACCTAGGATGAGTCCCCACCTCGCTGGGTTTCGCTTCCTTCTCAGCAACATAGGGAGTCAGACCAGATCACCCTGGGTCTTTACAGCTTCCACGTTCTGCTCTGTGATGACCTGTAAAAACATCACGTTAGAGTGAAATACTGCTTCTGTGACACAGGTCTCACAAGGGCGTTCAGCGTTCAAGGCCACGGATTGCCGTGTGGTCTGAAGTTTCTCAATATTTGACGACAAACTTTATTACCCCTTTCTGTTGGCAGGCTAAACATTCCTCCTGGGCTCTGAAAGGAACCGCAACATCACCTCAGCTGGAAACATCCTCTGTGACACAGTGTTTGCTGTTTTCCTGTCTGTTGAGCCCCGAGCTGGAAGCCCCGGATCCCGCACGGGAGGAAGGAGGGTGTCTGGTCCCTTCCAAGCAGAACAGGGGCACTTTCTTTCCAGGGAGACGCTATAGACATGCACTGTGAAAGCTCAAAGCCAAAGTCAACCACCTGCGGAACGGGAAAGAGTCAGCAAGGACAGCAGCGCCCTTCTCCCTGTGGGCGCCCTGGGGGACCCGCTTGGTCACAGCCCCGAGTGGCTTCCTGGGAGTCTATGGTCACTTTCAAGTTCCCTAGAGTCGGCCGGGAGGCAGTGCTTGGAGCAGCTGCTTGCAGCCCGTTCTTTGTTGAGCAGCGATGTGGCAGGCTCTCGGAGTGGACCCCAGCGGCCTGTCTGCCCAGGGCAGGGGTGGTGTGGGCCCAGCTGGTCCCCTTCAGAGGGGGCAGGGGGAAGAGAAGCAGGGGCTGGGGGTCTCCGAGCAGCACCAGGCTCTCCTTCTGCCTTGAGTGGGTCGCTTGCTCCTTCCTTTCACTTCTTTTTTCCCCCATACCCCTAATTTGCCCCTCCGCCTTCCATCCCCTGGCTAGTAACCACTAGTTTGTTTTCTATATCTGTGAGTCCATTTCTGTCTTGCGTGTACATTCATTCGTGTCTCTTCACTTCTTAGAGCCGGTCTTCAAACCCAGCTCCTGGTATTTATGCAAATACCCGAACTTTCCAGATTCTTAGTTTCCTTCTCCATGATGTTGCCCCACTGATACCCAGGAGAGTCTCTGTGAGGGATAAATGAGGTCTCGTGTGTACAGAGCCGGTGCCCAACAGTGGCAGTTACCGGATCGTTTATTTTGTGCGAGTCTCTGTTGATCTGGGGGAGATGGGATGAGTCTGGACCTGGGGGTAAACTTCCTTGTCAGGATGCTCGCTTAGCTACTCATCTTCATAATCGACGTGGATGCAGCTTGTTGGAGAAACGACACATCATACGCACTCTCTCCTCGGGTCCTCAGATCCCCTCCATCACACTGTGAGATCGGTGCTACAGCTTCCCTTTTACGCGAGAACTGAGGCTCCTGTGAGCTACTGTCTGAGGCCAGACAGCTCATACGAGGATGAGGGACACCCCGGCCTGGGTCCCCCGCTGCTGCTCTGTGCTTCTGTAGCCCACGGACCAGGCTCCTTTCCCACTCAGTGCCTGTGACGGTCCTGTGGAAACCCTGCCGACGGCCCTGTCCGAGCTCATGTGGAACCAGGGCCTCTGCACTCCCACCTCGGAAGCCGCCTGGTTTTGGTCTATCTGAGCATGCCAGCCGCTAATCCACATGGAGGCACTGCGGAGGGCTTTCAAGCCAGATCAACAACTGGGCTTTACTGAGTTGTCCTCTCTTCACCACATTAGTGAGGCCATTTTTGCATAAACTGCTAAAAAGAAATATGCATTAAAACCTGAGACTGTTGCCCAGTCAGGCCAAATTATCTGATGCTCTGTTTGGCATAGTTTCTAAATTCACAAAGGACCAGTCTCCTTCTCCTACCCTGGGAAAGAATAAACTGACCACAGGGTATAAAATCGGGTTTATGTGGAGTTGACCCAGACACAGGCCATAAAGATCAACTCTTGGTCTGCCTGGAATTCTCCTCATCCTAGTGAGAGCATGTAGGTCTTTATGGCCTCGGGATGGACCTTAACAGGGGAGGTACCTCCTTTATCTGCAGACTTCTTTCTCTGGTTTGCATACCAAAGTTGTCATATCAGTACGGAATTCCTTCCGTGTGTGGTTTTGTCACATAAAACCTGATTGCCCTGGAGAGGCCATCAGAGGGATTTGTACCTTGATCCTCCCCACAGAGATGGATCCCTTCCCGGGACAAAGAACAGGTAAACAGAAGCTCCAAAAGGCACGTGACCTTGCAGTCTAGTTTAGGGCTCCTGCTGCAACAGTGATGATTGGGGGTGGGGGTGGCCGAATTAGTGGGATGTCAACCTCATCAAAATGTGAGAAGGGGGCCCTCAGGTCCTGAAATGTTGGCACCAGCCAAAGAGCTGCTGGTTCCCAGCTCGAGGAGAGGGGCTGAGAAGGTCCCCCAAATTGTTTTGGGGGTCTATAACTTGAAGGGGTAAGGGGGGAAGAAGTCGGCTGGAGGTAAGTAGAGTCTGGCGGAGAGAACACTCGCTTTGGATTTGGACCCGTCTAAGCTTGGACGCTTGCTCTGAAACTGAGTGCCTTTAGGTAAGTTATTCAACCTCTCGACATTTCTTGATGTAAAAGTAGATAATAACACTGACTTCAAAGGGATGTTGAGGGGATCTGATGGAATGTTATCTGTCTCAAGACTGGCTCATGGTAGCTGCATCATACTGGTGACTTCTATTTGCCCAAGAGCTGGACACCAGGTTGCTAGGGCCTGGCACAGAGGGAGTTGACAGTCAGTGGTCGTTGAATGAATGCATGATGGATGGATAAGAGGACAATAACCCAGGGCACCCGGTGCGGTCAGTGAGTCACAGACAATTGTGGGAGGGAGGCACCCGGGATGGCTGGCCCAAACTTAAACCCGGCTCAGCTAGGTTAAATATTAGCCCCCACGAAGGGAAATCGAGAACACATCTAAAATAAAAAGAAGGCTCCTCACATCTTTCCTAGGTGTTTTCTTCATTGGGGGTAATTGAGTAGGTTTATCTCAGACATAGCCTGGGAGAGGAAGAGACAGGAGAGGGGGAGGGAGGGAGGGGGAGGGGAGGGGGAGGAGGGAGGGGGAGGAGGTGGGGAAGAGGGCAACCTTGGAAGCCCAAAGGCCCAGGAGGGCCTCACTTGGCCTCCGTGGATGGGGGCGGTGGCTTGCCCACTTGGCCCTGCAGGACACCTGGCACTGCCATTTACTAGCTGGTGACCTCATGCAGGTTAATTGACCTGCCTCAACCTCAGTTTCTTTGTCTGGAAGATGGGGATAATAATAGGAACCCCACAGGGGTTTTGTGGGGCTGACATAAAGTAGTGTATATGGAAAAAAAGACCACCGCCAAGCATAAAATGCCACTCCTGTCTGAAGGCCATTTCCCGGAGCTTTGAGGGTGGGAAGCGGGATGAGGCATTGGGAGTCCCTTGGGAAGATTAGGGAAGAGACAAGAGATGACCACGGAAGTGGGTAGCCTTTTGCTAACGTCACTGTTCCTGCAGACATCATTGGTGTCTCCTCTGCGCGGGGCTGTGCTCGATGTCTGAGAGCCAGTGATGCAGAAGTCTCCAGTCTAGGGGACGTCGCGGGCTCACTGTTCCCTCTGTCTGCCCAGCTCTGCGCTTGGATAGCTCTGACCCCTGACCTGACTCCTCCACGTGTCCCATACCTCTGCCCCAGCTGCCCTCTGCCCCCTGGCTGTGGTCCAGACCCCGTGGTCACTCATCTTGGGCTCCTGCCACATTGGCTTGCCCTGCCCTGGGTCCTGATGCCTCTGCTGCCACCAAGGGCCAGCCCAGCCTGCCTCTTGGCCCTGACCCCTGTGTTTCCTGAAGGCTCCTGCCCCAACGGCATCTGCTGATGGCCTCCACTGCTATTCACTGTCAGACCAGGGTGCTGGGACCAGCGTTACCCAGAGATGCTTTTGGAGGGATGTGATGAATCTCAGTCAATCACAATGCTGACTTTAGGTTTCTTTTGAAAGAGGACCAGGAGTGGCAGAGCTTCCCCCCTCTCCACCCTGAGCTGCCGTTCCTCCCTAATGCCTCTGTCCACTGCCCAGGCCCCCGACCCCCAGGCCCTCAGCCCTGAGGCCTCGTCCTGTGACCACACAGTAGGGCCTCCTCTGCTGTCCTCTGTGCCTCAGTTTCCCTCCAGATTTACAGAACATCATAGCAGGACCCTTGTGGAGTGAGTGGTCCTTGGCCGGCCGTCGGATGAGGTTAAGAATGATGGCATTTTTTTCTTTACAAGAAATAAAGGGGAGGACTGTCTTGCTAAATCCTCAAAGCTGCTTCCATGGCAGTTCCTTTGCCCAGGCACCTCCTCATTGCCTTGGCATGGGCTTCAGCTCTGCCAAACCCATTTCTCACTGTAATCCAGACTGTTGATCGCTGAGCGTTTAGCGTGTCTGGGGCCTGGTGGAGGAGCTCGCAAACAGTGGGCAGGGCTGGGGTAAGACATTAGAGCTGACCTTGGGGGGGGGTCTCGGATTCCAGTCCTTCCCTTTTACAGATGAGGGCACTGAGGCACCCCCCGCCACCCCAGGTGAAGGGACTTACCCGAGGTCCCTGTTGATGGTGGCCGGGGCAGGGCTAGAGCTCGGGGCGATGGACTTGTCCCAGTACTGCTTCTGACAGTATCTGCCTCTCATCACCGACATCCCTTGTGAATGACTCGTATGCAAGACGCGGGTGGAGCCGAGCAGGTCCTCCTTAGGAAACGTGTAGAAGGGCCAACTGGGGAGAGGATCCCAGCCTTAGCATCTGTGAAGATGGAGGAGAAAATGTGGAGAAAACACTTGCCACTGGCCTTGGTCACTGCCAGGCTTGCAAACCTGGATGACTGCACTGGTGAATTTCTCTCTCAAACAAAAACAAACAAAAATCAAGAGAGGTTTGTTTTGAGCTTTATGGGGTATCCCTTAAAGCATTTCACATGACGGTGCTGGTGAGGAAGTGGTATCAGTATTCTGTTTGTGGGCAACAGAGAATGGAAGCGTCTGACTCCAAGTCACACAGGCTCGGAGATGGAGACCTAGGTTAGAATTTGACATCTCTTCATCTCTGCTCCCTGGTGACATCTGCTCTCAGTGTCACTGAACCAATGGCCTAGATCTGGCTGACATGTTCATACACCTGAAGGACTTTCACGTGAAGTAGGAGTAGATTCCTTCTACAAGCCTCTTCAGAGCAAAAAGCTTGAACCTCTGTGGGAAATCTCGGCAAGGCAAACTTCAGCCCAGTCCAGGAGAATCAAATCGGCTGGGAGAGCTGCCTTGTGGGATGGAGCTCCTGTCACACTGGGTCTGCAGGACGGTCTGCTGGGCCTGCTTCTGGGCTAGGGCTCCTGACGGGCCGGAAAGCTGGACTTGGTGACCTCTAAGCCTCTTCCTTCTCGGAAAGCTTCTGGGCTGCTGGGCCTCTGGCTTTCCTGAGGTTACCTCTGTGGTTGGGTTCCTAAAGCAGAGGCTTCATTCTTGAAGGCAGTTTTGGGTTAAATCGAAGGGAAAGTTAGGAGCCTGCACTTTAGAGAAAAGTGTGTCTTGTTCACCTGTGGGTCTGTTACCTCTGGTCTGAGGCAGCCTTCTGACTTAGCGCTGCTGCCTGGACCGGACGCCGGGGCCAGGTGAAGCTTCTAAGCGCAGGTTTCACAAACTGATCCAAAAGTGAAGATGAAGCTTCGGTGTCCAAATGCTATTTATCTCCTGACAGCCCAGAGTAGCCTCCTGAGAAAAACTGGCCTGTACTTTTTCCACCTTTTTCTTGGACAATAGGAAGTGATCTTTGGTTCACAGTGGGAGACAGAGAACAGCCTGTGGACAAAAAGCCCTGGCTGGGGGTGGGGGTGTAAACAGCAGGATTTAATGGGACTTGTAGCTGCTGTATTTCACTCCCAACAACTACTCAAATCAAGAGTACAGGTTCATAATAAAAATGTCAGGTTTGAGGATTCCTATGTGACCGGATATTCCAAGCTCTGATTGGTTTAGAGAGTATTTAAACCTCACATTTACAGATTTGATCACATTTTCCTTAAGCTAGTGTGATTTTTTCCCCCCCAGATCACCAACAGATCTGAAATCTTCATGTGAACATTGCCTTGTGTTATGAACTCAAGGAGGAAACATTCTGTTCATTATGTGCTGAGGTCATCTTGAATATTTTTCCTGTGGCTGTCGCTGGGAAATTCAAGAGTTCTGTGCTATAGAGTCCTTGCATCTGCTATTTGGGTTTAAAATGACCTGCAAATAATGATTCATCATAGTTTATTCTTTAAAAATTCAGATACACAGTTGACCCTTGAACAACATGGGTTTGAACCGCGAGGGTCCACTTATACGTGACTTGTTTTCAACAAATATACACCACAGTACTACACGATCTGACGTTGGCTGAATCCAAGGATGCTGAACCCTGGATACAGAGGGCCGACTGTAAAGTTATATTTTCGACTGCACGGAGTGTCTGCGTCCCTAACCCCAGCATTGTTCACGGGTCAACTGTAATTCACACACCATAAATTTCACTCCTTTAAAGTGTCCGATACAGCAGTGTTTAGTATATTCACAGAGTGTGCAACAATCATTACTATCCAATTCCAGAACATTTACATCCTCGAAAAAATCCTATACCTATAAGCAGTCGCTTCCCTCCTTCCCTGGGCCTGGAAACCCCTACTTTACTTTCTGTCTCTATGGATTTGCTTTATTTCCTCTAAGTAGAATCATGCAATATGTGGCATTTTGTGTCAGGCTTCTTTCACTGAGTATAATGTTTTCATGGTTTGTCTATGTTGTAGAGTTCATTGTATCAGTTATTCATTCCTTTTAGTGGCAAATAATATTCTATTGTATGGACAGACCACATTTTGTTCATCTGTTCATCGGCTGGTGGACATTTGGGTTGCTTCCACTTTTGAACATTATGAATCTGCTGCTATGAACGTTTCTGTACAAGTTTTTGTGTGGACATATGTTTTCAGTTCTCTTGGGTACAGATCTAGCAGTGGAATTTCTGGGTCATGTGCTAACTATGTTTACCTTTTTGAGGGACTGCCAGACTATTTTCCACAGTGACTTCACCACGTTACATTCCCACCAGGATTGTATGAGGGCTCCAGTTTCTCCACATCCTCATCAATGCATTTTATTGTCCATTTTAAAAATTCTAGCCATCCTAGGTGCGTGTAAACATGTTATCTGATGATGATTTTGATTTGCATTTCCCTAAAGACTGATGATGTTGAGCACTGTTTTGTGTACTTATTGACCATTTGTACGTCTTCTTTGGAGAAATGTCTATTTAAATTCTTTGTGCATTTTTGAATTGAGTTACTCTTCTTTTTTTTTTTTTTTTTTTTTTAAATTATTTATTTATTTCTGGCTGTGTTGGGTCTTCGTTTCTGTGCGAGGGCTTTCTCCAGTTACGGCGAGTGGGGGCCACTCTTCATCGCGGTGCGTGGGCCTCTCACTATCGCGGCCTCTCTTGTAGCGGAGCACAGGCTCCAGACGCACAGGCTCAGTAGTTGTGGCTCACGGGCTTAGTTGCTCCGCGGCATGTGGGATCTTCCCAGACCAGGGCTCGAACCCGTGTCCCCTGCATCGGCAGGCAGATTCTCAACCACTGCGCCACCAGGGAAGCCCACTCTTCTTTTTATTGTTGAATTGTAAACGTTCTTTATATGTCCTGGAGACTATATCCTTATCAGCTATAGGATTTGCATATATTTTCTCCCATCCTGTGGGTTCATTTTTCATTTTCTTGTTGGTGTCCTCTGTCACACAAGTTTTTAATTTGATGAAGTCCAATTTATGTATTTTTTTCTTTGCTTGTGTGTGCTTTTGGTGTTACATGAAAGAAATCATTGCCTAATCCAAGGTCATGAAGATTTACAGCTATGTTTTCTTCTAAGAGTTTTATAGATTTAGCTCCTAACTCTTAGATATTTTTCTGCTTAAACTATCAGTCTCAGCTCTGGGATCACTTCTTTCAGTTTCAGATAATTTTATTGTAGAAAAGAAAAAAATTCAGAAATTAAAATTAAAGAAAAATATACACTTTTACAAAAGAGTAATCAGACCTTAAGATCAGTTTCATAGTTTGCTCTATTCATTTAATATATCTGAAACACTTCTCTATGTTATTATTCTTTTATATCACAATTCAATTGACAGCACAATATTTCATTGTTTGGATGTATATTATTTGTGTAATCCCTTATTATTGGTCATTTATGTTATTCCCATTAAAAAATAATAGAAGTAGTATAGCAGTGAATGTGGGATAATTTCCTTAGAATAAACTCTCAGAAATGATTTTGAAAGAGTGAGCCCCTATTTCCAGCATCCTAATAAAACAAATATACAATGGTTCCCTGAGAATATTCTAGAACAAAGTGAAGGACAGTTAGATAGACAGATTAAACAAAAAAGGAAGTCAACATCTGCTTTCATTTTGGGGAAGTGCCTTCTTGACCTTGCCCAATAGTCACACATTTTTTGTAGGTTATCATGTAGCAATACTAATAGCTTTTTCTTTGTTGCTACAATTATCATTTTAACCACCATGCAATATTATACTGATTTGATGGAACATAATTTACTGATTGTGTCCAGATGTTGAATACTTAAGTTGCATTCAACATTTAACTTATAAATAACACCACAGTGAACATATTTATCCATATAGTATTTTTGTTCTTTCAAATTGTTTCTTAGTGCAAGTTTCCAGCAGGCGGGTTTCTGGGTCAAATGGTTAAAACATTTTGAGAATGTGCGGATTGCTCCGTTATTTCTGAAAGGGTCGTATCCGTTGTTCAGCGATGTATGAGGGTCCAGGATCCAGGCAAGCTCACCTCCATCCTCACACATGTTTTCAGATGTTTCCGTAACAATTGCAGGTGAATGGCTCTTGGGTTAGGGGAAGGTAAAATTACCTTCTATCTTATTACTATTTTTAACTTTTTAATTTAAATTGAAAGAGGATTCTTTGCTCTTCACATGGACTGCAGAGCTCACGTCCATCCCATTTTTTCTCTTAGTGTGAAGTTCAAAACTTATCTTTAAGAAAACAGAATATAGGGGGCTATACTCTATCAGGAGGATTGATGCTCATGGTCTCTGAATTGGGAAATGTTTACTGTGTGTGGAGAGATACGACATAGTTTCCAGGTTAAGAGAGAAAAAATAGAGGTCATTCTGTTTTTTCATGCAATGTTCATCTGGAGCAGGAGTCTCTCCATTTAGTTTTCTTGTGACCATGAAGTTGCAACCAGCCCACAGCTGCCTTCCCCTCCACGTCCTTGATGGCTGTAGGTGACTAAACCTGGGTCCATGGGAATTTCTGAGGGTCACGCTCTGTATCCAGTTCCTGGTTATTGTGGTAGAGACATCCAGCCGCCTGGGTACCCATTGCCTGAGGGAGGCGGATTCACCAGCGCATGATGTGTCAGGGTCTGCCTCAGAGGAGGTGCCCTCGGCTCTGGGGCGTCTCAACGCCTCTGATGTGGATTCACTGCTGTCACGGGAGCTCTTGGTGGCCTGGACTGTTCTGTGAGTCATTTCCAGTTAAGCCGGACTTAGGAAGGTGTTTGAGCCCTGCACTTCGGAAGCTGGAAGGCTGTTCTCCCGCCATCCCTGTGGGACCCTTGAGCCCTTGGCCACGAGAGGGGCTGTGTTTGGTGGGTTTGGAGGAGAGCTGGGGCGGTGAAGGATGAACGCATGCGAGGGGGAACTTTGGAGAAAGCAAGGGGCTTTTTTGGCAAGTTAATAATAGCACAAAGCAGCCTCTCCTCTGTTTGCTGTGGAGCCCGGAGAATAACCAGCATTTGTTTGGTTACTGACATTGCTTTGTTTGGCCGTTGAAAGAGCCCAGATCCCAGGCCTGTGTTTTGAGCCTGGTGGAGACGGTGGTCCGGCCCGAGGGTGTTTGACTCTGAAGTTCGGCTCAGCTGGGATCCTGCAGACCTGACTGAGGACGACAGCTTCTCACCGGGAAAAACAGAAGTTAGCCCCGCCCCCTGGAGTGGTTCCCGAGGGTACGGCATCTACCTGGGGAGCGGCGAGGCACCCCCTCTGTCTCATCCTGTCTCCCACCTGTAGACCTGAGTCTGTCTGAGTCCGGGTCTCCCCGATGCCCACGTGGACTTGAACTCAGGCTTCACCGACGGGGCTGCCTTGGGGAACGCTTCTGGCCCAGTTCTGGACTCTCTGAAACCAGCCCTCCCCAACCTGGCCCGAGGGGCAGGGACCGTGTCCTTCTGGTTCTTCCTCCAGAGCGGAAAGGAGCAGGGGCTCTTCCTGCAAACCAGCTCACCTGTATGCAGGTGATGTCTCCTTGAATCCTCCTAACCCCCAAATGATGGGAGCAACAGGCAGAAGACAGAGGGGCTCCCGGGCAGGCTGCCAGGAAGAGGGAGACGCGACAGTCCCAGGAGGGGTGAGACGCTCTCAGAGGTCACACCCTCTGAATCTTGGGGTAGCACCGCGGCCCCGGCTTTCTCCCAAACTAGAGGCCGGAGAGCGGTCTCTGGGGCCTCTTCACCAAAGCCCATCACCCTGCCAGCGACCCTGTCCTGGTTATGTCTGCCTGCCCTGGACGCCTTTGCCCAGCCCTCTCATTTCCACTCCCCTGTACATTTCCACAGTATACTGTGCAGCCATAGTTCTGTATATCCACCGTATATCGTATATCCATTGTATTCTCTATATCCACCGTATAGCGTATATCCATTGTATTCTCTGTATCCACCGTATATCGTATATCCATTGTATTCTCTGTATCCACCGTATATCGTATATCCATTGTATTCTCTGTATCCACCGTATATCGTATATCCATTGTATTCTCTGTATCCACCGTATATTGTATATCCTTCATACACCAACTCAACTGATGCAACGGGACTCCTAGGTGGTCTCCCAGGTCAGGTCTCCCCAGCTCCCGAGGGACTTTTCTCCAGTTCCAGTCACCTGCCCTGTTTCACGGATCAAGCCCCAGACTCCCTGGGGTGGGGGCCCCCTCCAGCCTCCTTGCCCGCTTGTCGCTCCTCCCAGCTTCCTTACGTCCCTGGATGATATCAGGCTGCCTCGCTCCCCAGGCTTTGCCAGCGCTGCTCTCTCTGTCAGATCAGCTGGCAGGTACTTTTTGGAAACAAAGACAAGCAGTTCCACAGCGTGATGGGTCTCAGAGCGCCTTGGTGGACTGGATTTGATCTCGACTGAGTAAACTCAGTAAACTCAGTAAACTGAGGCTGAGAGAGGTTGGTTGACGGGACCAGGGTCACACAGCTTAGGCGAGGTGGGTCTGACCGCCTCTTCTGCCTCCGGGGCCAGGGTATTTCCATCCCGTGCACTGCCCTGGGGGTCCCTGATGGTTCTGCGTTGACGGCCTGGATTATGGAATCGGATTTGCTCCCCTTGCCCCCCACTAATCTGCTAACTGTGCTTGGCCTGGATTGGCCTGTTGTCACTGGGGACTTGCCCCTGACCGCATTCCCCACGTAGCCTTGATCTCCATCGACTTCAGCTCTAGCTCCGCCCCTGTCAGGCTGGGGGTTCCTGCCGTCCTTTCGATCCTTGACGGCTTGCCAACGTGCTGGGGCACAGGGCTCAAGACGGGAACTTTCTCTCGCCCCCGTCCTGCTGTGTTCCCACCAGACCCCTGGGGATCCACACCCCACCGACCACCTGCAGGTGCATCTCACACACACACGCACACACACACACACGGTCCCCACGTTCACACGTACTCGCACGCCTTCTGGTCACAAGTTGGCCCAGGAAGCAGGAGGGCCCAGAGCTTGTCCCAAGGACAGCCTCCATGATCCAGATTCCAGAAAGGTCCTGACGCTCTCTTCTCCACGGCCCACAGTTATCAAGTGCCTGCCAAGTCTCAAGATAATCAGGTAGTCTTCCTAGTAGGATGACTGCATGGCCAGGACATCCGTGTCTGTGGGTGATGAGGAGAAAGAGAGACAAAGGGGAAGACCTGAAACGGGAAGGGGAGGCAGGGCTGTCCTCGGGGCATGTAGGTAGCGGTGCTGTGGGTGATTCCGCTGGGCGAGACAGATGTGGCCAACACTTACGGGCTGATACTCGGGCAAAGCCTCCTCACCCCCTCTTTCTTCCTCTGGTTCAGCCAGAGCATTTGATTTCCTTTTTCCCTATTGCATATTGCAATTTCTGGCCACATGGCCGCAAGTAGTTTAATGACAGAGGCTGGGTGTGTGTGTCTACTGTGTGTGGTGTGTGTGTGTGTGTGTGCCTGCCTGTGTGCAAGTGTGTGTGTGTGAGTTTAGCTATGTGCCAGCATTACTCTGAAAAAGAGAGAAAGAAAGAAAGAAAGAAGGAAGGAAGGAAGGAAAGAAGGAAGGAAGGAAGGAAAGAAAGGAAGAAAGAAAGGAAGAATGAAATGATTCGCCTAATGACAAGTTTACTGGTGGACACTCTGGGGTAGAGCAGAGCTCTGGCCATTGTGCTGTGAATGGTTTGTCTCTTTTCTCCTGGCTTGTCCCTCACGGCTCTGACTTGGGTTCTGACGCTCTGGAGTTGACCGTGGGTTGCAGAACGTGGATGGGGGCCTGCCGTCCTCCCCCCTCCCCTTGGAGGAGTCTGGGAGCCATAGTGGGAGTTCCCCGTCAGGGCTGGGGGTGAGGCAGGCTGAAGACTTGGCTGAGAAGGGAGACCAAAGGGCCAGTCACCGTGGACGGGGTGGCAGGGGTTTGGAAGCGGGGCGGAGCCAGGCGTCTGGGCTGCAGTCCCTGAGCAGGGGCCCCTGGTGGGCTCTGGGCCAGCCTGAGGGCAGGGCGGGGAGGATGGGGGTCCCGCAGCATCCTCCCTGCCTGATGGCTCTCTACACCGCTGCTCCCGGGCAAATTCAGCCTCCAGAAGCTACAGCAGGTGAGGGCCAGGCCCCCTGAACTGGGAGTAGTTTCCCAATGCTCAGTAAGGTTTCCTGGAGGAAGGGCTGTCTTGAAACAACTTGTCCGGGAAAGGATGAGAATTAGCCTCTGGTCCTCTTGAGTTGGCCTGCTGGCTGCGTGCCTCCTCTGAAGTCAATACAGGTGTGGAGCGAAAGGACACAGGCGAGGGGCAATTCTCACGTGGATAGGTGGCTTTCTCTCAGATAGGCACCACTCTTAGCAACTTAAGTCATCGCTGAGTGGGCAGACGTATGGAAGGCAAAGTGCTGCCCAAGTTGTAAGGGACTCTGGTGACCCCTTTCTGAGGCTGGTGGCAGTGTTTCCTCCCTCGAAAGGAGTGGGCACAGCAAGGACCCTCTCGGGCCCTGGACGGGGGCCCTGACCTCAGGCCCTGGGCCGTCACATGACAGCCGATGATTCCATGACTCACAGCCTTTGTGATTTCTGCCCATTTTCATGTTATTACCCTTGTGTCCTTCCAAAGAAGGCACATTTTTCAGAAAGAGAAAAACAAACTACTGGCTATTTACTTGATTTAACATTTTTATACATGAAAACTGAATTTACGTATGAACGAGAATGGTTTGGATAAAGAGAAACACCAATTTTTCTTAGGGGGGGGGCCTGAGGGCAATTTTAGCCTTGGATTCTTATTTTATTCTTATGTTGTTTCTTCAATAAAATAACATTATGAAAAATGAAAATTTGTTTTTAAGGTGTTTTATTTTGACAGTTTCCCTGGACGGAGAAACAGTTTTCACTGGGTAGAGCCATCGGAAACAAGAAGCCCACATTCTCATTTGGAGTAAGTGGTATCTTTTGAAAGTTGACCAGGGAGAAAAGCCATCTCAGAACGGCTTACTGTTTTTGGTGGGTAGATCCACCTTTCGGATCCTCTGTGACCCTCATTTCCAGGGCAGTGGCTTCCTTCAGAAAAGAGCAGCCTTTAGCAGTGAACAAAATGGATTACAGATCCCGTGACACTTCGGAGCTCCTGGCAGCTGGGGTGATCTCTTGCGAGGAAGATGAAGTTGATGAAGTTTCGGGAACATCTGCGGGGCTCTGCCTTGCTCAGGGAAAGCGGCTCGCACAGTCTGGAGTCCTGTGTGCACTTGGAGCCTGGGTGAAACGGAAGCATCCAGTGCCCCCGCGGACGTTCTGGTAACGGCATGGGCCCGATCTTAAACTCAGCCACATCATTATTTATTAGAAAGGCAGGGGAGATTTATTATCTCCTCCAAATAACACGGCCACGGCTATTTTTGGTCAAGTGGACCACGACCTGGGAAAAGGCTTCACCTGGCTGGTGCAGAGTGGGCAGCAAGGAGGAAACGGAGAGATAAATCAAGGTTGTTTAGCCACGCAGGTCAGCTGACACTTGAGCCCCTCTTGTCACATTGCAAAGGGGCTCTCTCAGTTTTTTAAAAAAATATTTATTTATTTTGGCTGCTCCGGGTCTTAGTTGCCACATGCGGGATCTTTTAGTTGTGGCATGTGAGCTCCTTAGTTGCAGCATGCATGTGGGATCTAGTTCCCCGACAAGGGATCGAACCCGGGACCCTGCATTGGGAGCGTGGAGTCTTACCCACTGGACCACCAGGGAAGTCCATCCCTCAGTTTTTAAGGTCACCCCTAAATCAGGATTTACCCAGACTGTAATCAGTGCTTGAACTGGTAGAGGTGACCATGTTTTATCAGAGAGGTTGGTGAGGAGAGGGCATTATGGACAGTGTGTGTGTGTGTGTGTGTGTGTGTGTGTGTGTGTGTGTGTTTGCATATGTTTGCAGGGGACACAGCCTATGGATTCCTCTTATGAGGACCTTTTATTTACTCTTATAAATAAGGATAACCACATATGGCTCAAAAAAAATTTTAAAGTATCGGGGGGATGAATAATGATTGTATTAGTTTGCTAGGACTGCTGTTAACAAAATGTCACAGACTGGGGGGCTTAAACAACAGAAATGTACTTTCTCACAGTTCTGGAGGCTGGAAGTCCAAGATCAAGGTGTGGGCAGATTGGTTTCTCCTGAGACCTCTCTGCTTGTGCTGTAGACAGCTGTCTTCTCCCTGTGTCCTCACATGGTCTGTGTGTGTCTGTGCTCTAATCTCTTCTTCTTATAAGGACACCAGTCCTATTGGATTAGGGCCTGCCCTAGTGACCTCGTTTTACCTAAGTTACCGTTTTAGAGATCCTATCTCCAAATATAGTCTCATTCTGAGGTACTAGGAGCTAGGAGTTCAACATATGGATTTTGGGGGCCACAGTTTGGCCCATAATAACGGTTTTAAGTTTATACAGCAGAACAATGGACTCGAGCATCCAGCACGGGCCCGGCCCAGATTAGATGCCGCTCTGTGTTGTTTCCATTGTTTTCCACACCTGTCCCTCCCTCTACATCTGGGGATAAACTCTCAACATGGGACCAGCCTGGATGGTTGGCAGGCCCTGCAGAGTTTTGGGGTTTCTCCCTTCCTGCCTCTGGGTTCCTCCTAGAGATGATTCCACAGATTTTTGGAAAGACTCTCATGGAATTATTGCCTTTTCCCCCTTTCAGCAGAGTCTGTGTCATGGGTCGCCTTCTGAGGATGGATTTTTATGGGCCTTTAGAGCCCTCTGCCTATTTTTGACACTTCTACAAGGTGAGAAGGGACCAGGTGTCATGTCGATCAGATGGAGAAGACTCTGGATGTGGGGCCTCGTGGCTGCCCGAGGCTGAGTCAGTCCTAGGCAGGGCCCGGAACAGAGCCCAGGTCTCCTGATTCCTTCCCCGTCCCTTCCCACAGCCCCGAAACCCACCCTTCTGAGAATACATCGGTCCCACCTTTGTGGTGCCTAATAAGCAGGGTGGCCTTTGGGGCATGTGGGTGAGGAGAGGATATTGCTCAGGATTCAGCCGAGAGCCCTCTTCTCCAGGTTCCATCCCTGTTCCGTTCTGCTCCCCACCTGCCCCCTCCCACTGATTCTTGGCACCTAATGACAGCCTTCCTCTGTGTCTGTCTGTCTGCTAACTGGTTATCTGTCTGACTCAGGGCCTCGGTGCAGCTGGGAAATCTGTGCTTTGCAAAACTGGCCCCCTGCCCCTGACGGCCCTGGATGTGGATGTGTTGTCTGTCAGACTAGAAGTTCCCTGAACGCAGGGATGATTTCCAATCCAACTTTTGGTGAGCAACTCCTAACATGTTGCTAAGCACATAGGAAACTTTATCTATGTGTGTTGAATAAATGAATGAATGAATTTTAACATGGAATTTTGGAAGTGGAAGAAACTAATGCTCCTTTCTCCTGACAACGGCAGAAATCTCTAAAAAGCCCTTGACTGTATCTCCTTCATGCTCCCAGGGATAAGATGCTCACTCACCAAGTAGCAAATTCCCCGCTGGGGAACTTTGATACTCAAAACATTTTTTCATAGCAGCTGAACTCTGGCACTCTCCCATGGTTACCCTGTGGTCTTAGTTCTGGGCAGAACCTTGGAGATCTCTGGTCCACGGATCCTCAGAAGGGAGGAAGAGGGTGACTCCTGGGTGGGGGCAAGTAGGTTGGAGAAGTCCAAGATCATTTGAAGAAGCAGATGCATCTTTATATATTTTGAAACTTGGGAAATGAAGAAGAGCCCCTATTATTTTAATGATAAAAACTATTAACAATAAAGGGATGAAAAATTATGAAGGGAGGCGGGGGAAGGAGGGGATAAAGATTTCTCAAAGTTTACCTGTTTATACTGTCTTGAGTTTTGAACCACCTGAATGTATCACCTATGCAGAGCGAAAATTAAATAAGATTTTAAAATGAGAAGCGGGGTGTGTGTGGGGGAAGAAAAGAAGGCAAACTTGGCTCAGCTGGGATTAGAAGACACGATGATTCCAGTGGCCCATCAGCCCATCTCCCGCCACATTTCTTTTGCATGTGAGAGAGGGTGTGTTTTAACAAAGTCAACAGACACTTGGGCACAGGGAACTCAGAGAAGTAAAGTGTTACATCCGGTCACCAAGCAAGTCAACTCAATTTCTCCTCCTTTCAGAAGCTCGGTTTGCAGAGAAATTTGGTAGAAACCATTTTGGCCTGAGCATTAAGTTGGGGATACTTGTTGGCTGGTCCATTTGAATTCGTATGAATTATTATCTTGGAGCTGACACCAGGCAGAGGTGACTGCCCCACAGTGACTCGGAGAAACATTTGAACATTTCCCTTTCCATCTTTTCTGAGCCTTAGTCTCACATTACAAAATGAAAAACCGATAACTTGGGAATACGTGAAAGATGCTTAACTTCACTGATTCACAACTGCCAGTCAAAATGAGATGCCATTTTTTCACCAATTATATTGGCAAAGAGGAACCATTTGGTCATTTGCAGTGTTGAGTGTGAAGAAATAGGACTCCTGCACATGGTTGGTGGTAGGGTAAATTGGTCCCAATTTTACATCATTTGGTGGCAATTTCACATTACATATCAACACCGCAAGTGCCTTCAGTTTTAATTCTAGGGATTTATCCTTCAGATATCCTCTGGTGATGCAAGAGGAGGTATGGGAACAAGGTGGCTCATTGCAGCAAGATTTGTAATGGTGACAAGCGAGGAACTTGGTCAGTAAATTATGATGTCCATATAATGGAATATTATACTGCCATTGAAATGAATGAGGTAAATTTTGTATGGAAAGCATGGCAAGATACTACATTTAAACAAAAAAGGTAAATACTCATGACAATAGTACACATCCATTGTTTGCAGAAAGACATTTGTATGTGTTTGTGTAGATGGGAAATTTCTGGACAGATGCATAGGAAGCTGTGGATGATGTTACCTCTGGAGAGTAGGGGGAGGGCCTCTGAAATGGGCAGGAAACTAACTTGAGATCGTATAATTTTTTGGAGTGATTAAATTTGTTCACTATGGACGCGCGAGATTTTCATTTGAAAAAGGAAACCCCTCCTCCAACAACAATCTAATCCCTCACAGGCCATTGTGAAAATCAAATCAGATACCTCAATTCAGCTCAATAAACTTTCTTTCAACACTGAATCTGTTCCAGCCACCGGCTAAGGTATGTAAAAACTGCTTCCCGAACTGTTAACCACCACGAAAACTGAGAGCAAACAATTTATTTCAGATAGTACAGCTAATGAACAGAATACTTGTAAGAACCAGCTTCCATTTATAAGCTGGAATCCTCCAGAACATCAAGATTCGTTGCAGGTGAGGAGTCATTGTTCTTTTATTAAGTGTTAGATTTTAGCAATACAGGATTACAAACTTCCAACCATGAAAAGCACACACTCCCTCCAAATCCTTCCGGAAAGCCAGAAAGCCCTATGAAGATATTAAGGACTTGGGACAGACTGTTATATATCACAAGACCTGTGATAGGAGAGAGAGAGGGAGGGAGAGAAAAGTGCTATTGCCGGGTCATTTTTAAACAGCACAAGGCAGGCACCCTTCCTCCAGGGTTCCATTACACCACTTTAATTCTTTGACTCATCCTTACTGTGACTTCTTGGCTTGGAGATGTTTAAGGAGGTCGTAAATATTCAGATATTTCATTAACCAGCTCTGCTCTGAACACCCACTGCCTTCTGACTGCCGTCCTCTGGTAACTATTTCCCCCCCTGCACTCCCAGTGCACTGATTTTATTAGGGGAGTCTCTTTTAGTTAAGATTTCTACTGTCCCCAACTGGCCTGACAGCCTTCTTCGAGCTTCTTCTTGGGTTCTAGGGAATGGATTGCAGTGTGTGTCCCAGTGACCCTGTGAGGCCATGGCCAGTGTGTTTTCCAGCGTCATCTCCCAGAGCAGCTTGAATCAGTAGATCAGTGAGCCTCCGTCCCGGCTCCCTGGTGACTATTCCTAGAAGGTAGAAAAGGATGTGCTCTTAGAGCTGCCCAAGGCATCACCCTGCCCTTGGGGCTTTTCCCCCGTTGTCCTGTGCACTTGCAGCCAGGGCCCTGCCACGGAGCGCTGGCAGCTTTGGTGCCCTTTGTCACTGCAGACCAGGTGGGAGGCTGTTGGAGGACACCTGGAGGGAGATAATGAGTTGGGGACCTAGGGGACAGGATGGAGGGTGGTACAGGGTGCTGTGCTGTTGAGGTGCCCACTGGTCACATTCTACCTGGCATCTTTCTAACGTGCAGAGTTTTTAAAAAAATTTATTTTATTGAAGTATAGTTGTTTTACAATGTTGTGTAAATTTCTGCTGTACCACAAAGCCATAAAGTTATATATACATATATATATATATGTGTGTGTGTGTATATGTATATATATATATTCTTTTTCATTATGGTTTGTCACAGGATATTGAATAAAGTTCCCTGTGCTATACAGTAGGACCTTGTTGTTATCCATCCTGTATATACTAGTTTGCATCTGCCAATCCCAAACTCCCAATCCATCCCTTCCCCACCCCCCAACCCCTTGGCAACCACAAGTCTGCTCCCTATGTCTGTGAGTCTGTTTCTGTTTTGTAGATAAGTTCATTTGTGCCATATTTTAGATTCCACATGTAAGTGATATCATATAATATTTGTCTGTCTCTTTGATTTACTTCACTTAATATGATAATCTCTAGGTCCATCCACGTTGCTGCAAATGACATTATTTCATTACTTTTTATCACTGAGTAGTATTCTATTGTATATATGTACCACATCTTCTTTATCCATTCGTCTGTTGATGGACATTTAGGTTGTTTCCATGTCTTGGCTATTGTGAATAATGTTGCTATGAACATTGGGGTGCATGTATCTTTTCGAATTACAGTTTTCTCTGGATATATGCCCAGGAGAGAGGTTGCTGGATCATATGGTAGCTCTATTTTTAGTGTTTTAAGAAACCTCCATACTGTTCTCCATAGTGGCTGCATCAACTTACGTTCCCACCAACAGTGCAAAGGGGTTCCCTTTTCTCCACACCCTCTCCAGCATTTGTTGTTTGTAGACTTCTTGATGATGGCCATTCTGGCTGGTGTGAGGTGGTACCTCATTGTAGTTTTGATTTGCATTTCTCTAGTAATTAATGGTGTTGAGCATCTTTGCATAACATGCAGAGTTTTATAGAGGAAAGTGAGGTTCCCAGCCCCGACATGGGTGAAAGGTCCACTCCTCAAGGAAGTCCTGCTGTGCGGGGTGGAGGAAGCAGAAGTGGGAGAGCTCACTTCCTCCCCTCTGCACTCTCAGCTCACTGCGGTCCCTGGGGCCCGGGACTCCCGAGTTCACCCCAGAGGAAAGCCAGCAGCCTCCGAGGGTCGGATGTGCCCTCCACCCGGACTGGGCTGGGTGTCTAGGGAGGTGACAGTGCTCTGGGTGACATGGGATAGCCAGGCAGGCAGAGAAGCCTTCCATCTCAAGTCAATTCTCCTTTAGAATCACATCCTAAGCTCAAGATTCGCTTTCAAACCTCATTTTTCTCACTGTAAAACACGTATGTGTAGCCTTCGGGTTTAGTTGCCAACCCATCCCGAATCTGGCGTTGGTTTAAGCTTTGTAGGCAGGCTGTCCTGAGCTGGTCTCTGCCTTGTCTTGGTTTGAAATAAGCTGTTCTGGCTCCTGAGAGGTGCCCTGACCCAGGGCCACCCTTGCTGCCCTGGGGGGTCGGCCCCTGGCTGGGCCCTGCGTCCCGCACGCCACTTCCATCTGGACGTGACTGGGCGAGCTCACACCCTCCCTCCCCCGCGCTGAGCTCTGCTTTGGCCCCACTGGCCTCCCAGTTGCCTCACCCCTCACCACCTTGAGTCTCTGCAACACTCACTTCCTACAGTTGTTCTGAGAAGCAAATGAAGTAACCAGTAGCCCCTCCGGCTTCGCCGCCACTGCTCTGTCTTCTGGCTGCCAGCTGAGTCCTGACTCTTGCACCTGGCGGGGTGACCGCTGTGGCTTGCCAAGGTCCTTAGGGGTCAAGCGTAAACTCAACCTTAGGCAGGCAAAGCAGAGCTGGCCATCCACATGGGAGCGGGGCCCCTCTTGTCCCGCCCCCTCCCCGCAGCCTCCGAGAGCTGTCAGCCCCTTTCTTGGAGCCCAGCATCTTCTGCGCTGCCAAGCAGCCCAGGGCCAGGCCCCTGCTTCTGAGCCCAGAGCTGTGGTTGCAGGTATGGGAGGAGAAGCCTCTAGAGGGGTCCGGTGTTGTGTGTGTGTTCCTTTGTGTGCAATCACGGGGACTGAGTTCCACACTCAGTATCCAGGAAGCTCATCACTTACAGGGCGCCCTCCCCACGGCAACCTTTCCTCCTGTATCCAAGCAGGATGACGTCTCAAACTCAAGATCTTTAATTCTCACCTAGCAACACCCAGGTCAGGTGACTTACAGCCAACTTAGAAGTGGAAAGTTCAGGTGTTTCTGAGTGGTTTGAATAATTATAAAAAAGATCCTAAAACAAAATGAAAAAGGCCCCAGAAAACCCAAACTTCACAGATCCCCAAACCCAGTTGTGCTTCTCCTTCCTTGGGAAGGTGACAGGGTCTCAAGATCTTGTTACCGAGATGTGGCTGAAGGCACACTTGAGGTGCTCTGGCCATGGTGGGAGCTCATGGCAATAGTGAGCGGGTCATTCTGGTCATAAAATGACCAGGAAAGCTGCAGCCTATGTTAGTCAGGTTTCTCTGGAGAAACTAAGAGTCAACAGTCAATAGAAGGTATTTGTAACTATATCTATAACTGTATCTATGTATTTCCATAGGTATATCTATGGATATATCTATGTATTTCCATAGATATATCTATGGATGTATATTTTCCATAGATATATCTATTGATAAATATCTATGTATTTCCATAGATATCTATCTATCATCTATCTACCTACCTATCACCTATCTATCTATCTATCTCTTGAGAGAGATGATTATTTTGAAGAATTGGCTCATGAGATTGTGGAGGCTGGCAAGTCCAAAAGCTACAGGGTAGGCCGGCAGGCCAGAGATGCAGAAATAATTGATGTTGCAGCTCAAGTCCAAAAGCCATTTGCAGGCAGAAGTCTCTCTTCTTCAAGGAAGATCAGACTTTTTCTATCAAGACCCTCAACTGACTGGATGAGGCCCACCCTTATTACAGAGGGTCTGCTTTCCTCCAACTCTGCTGATTTAAATATTAATCTCATCTAAAAAATACTTTCATTGAAACATCTAGAATAATGTTTGACCAAATATCTGAGTACTGTGGCCTGGCCAAGCGGCTATCACATGGCCCCCAAGGACCTTGGACACTCACCTGTCTACCTGCAGGCCTATTTGTCCTCTACCTGCATGGTGTAATTCCTGCTGTCCACGCCGCTGCCACCATGAGCCATACTGCTCCCAGCTCGGGAGCCCTTCAGCTTGCTGCTTGCTCAGACTCAATCAGATGTCTTCTTAACATGGTTCCCCAGACTATGGTGATAGGTTTTGATGTCAGACACACCTGGGGTTTGAATCCTGGCTTTGCAACTTCCATGCCAACGTGATTAAAGTTCTCTGTCAATCTTTTTTACCCATACAATGAGTAAAAATACTTCTTAATCTTGTACGGTTCTTATAAAGATTAAATGAAATGATGGATGAAGTATATTTATATGCTAGCCAACACTGGACACGATGCTGGATAGGGTTTTAAACTTTTCCAAGCACTGTATAGACTCATTTAATCCCCTCCAATAATCCTGTTAGCTGTGTATTACTATCATCTCCATTTATTTAAAAACAGTTCTCTTGAGATATAATTCACATATCATACATTGCACCCATTAAAAACCTATGATTCGGGCTTCCCTGGTGGCGCAGTGGTTGAGAATCTGCCTGCCAATGCAGGGGACATGGGTTCGAGCCCTGGTCTGGGAAGATCCCACATGCCACGGAGCGACTGGGCCCGTGAGCCACAATTACTGAGCCTGCACGTCTGGAGCCTGTGCTCCGCAACAAGAGAGGCCGCGATGGTGAGAGGCCTGTGCACCGCGATGAAGAGTGGTCCCCACTTGCCACAACTAGAGAAAGCCCTCGCACAGAAACGAAGACCCAACACAGTCATAAATAAATAAATAAATAAATAAAAGAACGTGAATTAAAAAAAAAAAAAAAAAAAAAACAAAAAAAACCTATGATTCATTGCTTCTTGGTATATTGCATTATTAACTTTGTGAAATTGTGATAAAGTATACATAACATAAAAATTTCCATTTTAACCATTTTAAGCAACATTCAGTGACACTAATTACATTTACAGTGTTGTGCAGCTATTACCACTATCTATTTCCCAAACTTTTTCATCAGCCCCCAAACAGACTCTGAAACTGTTCAGCATATTATCCCCATTCTATTGATGAGAAAACCAAGGCACAGAAAGGTGAGGAAACTTGTCCAAGGTTACACAGCAAACTCGTGGTGGAGCCAGGGTTTGAACAGGTAATTTGGGTGCAGAACTTGGGCTCTTATTACCCAGTGAACTCAGTGTCCAATAACAGCTCATGTTTATTGAGAACCCACAGTGTGTCACACTTTCCTTACATCTTTATGACAAGTCTGCAAGCAAGTCTGCAAGATACTATTGTCTCTATTTTACAGCTGAGGAAACTGAGGCTCAGGAAAGTTGGGTAACTTTCCCAGATCACACAACAGCACATGTTAGGGCCTGAGTTTGAAGCTGGGTCTCCTTGACCCCAAGGTTCACACTCTTCCCACTTTGCTGTGTACCCCTGCACAGCACCAGCCGTGTCTCATGGCTTTCCTGCTGTCTCATCTAACACCCAGCACACAGTAGGTGCACGAAGGTGCAGGACCGGTGAGCGGAATTGCCCTTCAAGATTGCAGTTGGGAGGGAAGACTGGCGGTTCTGAGGAGCAGCCAGTGGGCTCCTATAGATGGGGGCGAACTCGCGTCAGGGTGGAAGGAGCCTTTCCCAAAGGCAGGGGTGAGGGGTGGGGGTGAGTGGGGTTGTGTGTTCCCGTCTTGATTCCTGAGATCTGCATGGGAAGGTGTGGTGTGAAACCCGAACCAGTCAGAGTGTAAGGGAAGCAAGTCTCCTCTCATTTGACTCCATAAGTGGTGCCCGAGGACCCCCAGTGCCCACAGTGGGCAGACCACAGGGGTCTGTCTGGAGCTCCTAGAGTCTGATCTACCGGATTAGATGTCTGCACAAATCGAGAGGGTGGGATGGGGTTGGGGAGGGGGTGAGGGGAGGTTAAAGGGGAGAAAGTTTATATCAAGGCTCAGGAATAATGAAAGGATTCATCAGCAAAAGCAATGAAACGGACTTAACAAAAAGGTGATTCTGACAGGTCGGGTGAGGCCAGGAGGTAGGAACAGGAAGGAAGGTGGGAGCTGCAGGCGGGAGTGGCAAGCTGTCCTGCAAGAGGCTGGGAAGGTAAGCAGGGAGGAGGAGCCCTGCGGCTGGAGGCGTGGCCGGCGGGCGAGACCGAGGTTGATGGGCGGGGCCTACTGGAGCCCCGCCCCCAAAGCTTGGCTCCTCCCGGAGGGCCGCAGCCCGCCTCTCTGGAGTGGCAGGTGCTCTGTCCCAAGGGGAACCTGCGGCGTGCCAGAGAGCAGACGACCTGTTTCTCCCACTGAGCAGAACGAGCTGACGCAGGTGGTGTCCAGTGTGTTCCTCTTTGCCTCTGACGTCTGGAAGGGGAATTCAGCAAAAAGGACTCCAGTCCGGACCTCTGACCCCAACTTCCTCAATCCAAGCTCTAGAGAGGCACCTGTGTAGCCGAGCCCCGGGGTCCTGTGGGACCCGCACCCTCTCTTTCTTTCCCTCCTCTGCACCACCGGCCCCCACTCCCACTGTGCCCTCTGTGCCCGCCCCAGCGCTGCATCCCTGCGCCGACCTGGGCTGACCATCACCCTTCACCACCCTACATCAGGCGTGTAATCACGCCTCTGCCCTCGGCCAGGAGCTCCTGGGGGCAGAGACCGCTTCTGTTTTATGACCCTGCAGAGTGAGGGATTAGGTGTTAGGGAATGAACGCGAGGATGCGCGAAGCCCCCCTCCTCCCGTGAGCCCCGCCTTGGGCGGGGACCCCTCCCTCCAGCGGCCTGAGCCCTGCACGACGGTGCCCAGGCCGGCTGCACAGCACTCAGGGCGCCCATCCGGGCAGGACCGCACCCCACCTCCTAGCTGGGGGCCCGGGCGCTTCTGGCCTCTTAGGCCCTGGGTGGTGGGGTGCTTGCACCTCAGCTGTGCTGCCCGGGTCCTGGTGTCCCCGGCGTTCCCATCCCCACGATGAGCGAGGCCTTAGGTGGAGGGAGAAGCCAAGCTTGGCTAATGAAATACTCTTTCCTACAGATGCCTTCGGCACTGGCTTCTGAGCCCTGGGGTGGTCCTGGCCACAGTATCTCTAGGTTCCTGCCTGGGGCACCTGCTCCCTCCCCTGGGAACGAAGCCTGTGGTCCCTGGCGGAATCTGTGCTGGGGCAGTGCTTCGTCCCAGCATCTCAGGGTGGTGGACTGCAGCCTCATCGACTCCGGGAAGAGGAAAGGAGCTTGGAACATTCCCGCTTCCTCTTCGCACAGATGCCACTCCCTCAGGTCCCTCTGGTGGTGGAGTCAGTCCCAGGGGCGGGGAGCCTTCCTGGCTCAGCCCTCTCAGGGTCAGGCGGTGCTGCCTTCCAGCTGCTCTCAGGTCTATCTTGAGCGCCCTTGCCCTCCCCCCAACCCCCAGAGGTGGTCCCGAGGCAGGTCAGGAGGCTGGTGAGGGTCTGAGGCCTTTGTTAAGCTGTAGATGAGTTCCCAGGCTGCTCGGCCCGGGGCTCAGTTCCCTGCGGGACTCTGCCCACCGGTCCCCCCCTCGCCTCCTGTCTCTGGCCACGGTGCCTTCTCTCTGTGTGGCCTTTCTGGCCAAGCCCTGCTGAGCAGGGAAGGACTTAGAGGTTAAGCGAGGGAGAAAGTTGGTGGCTCTGATGCCTCTGGGCCCTGGGACCTCTTGTGCCCGAGGAGGGTGAGTATCGGTGGATCCATCTGGTGTCAGAAACAGCGGGCGGCTCTGGGTCCCCTTTTCTGGAGGTGGTAGGCCCTCCCCTGGGTCCCTCCCTCCCATGGTGCCCCGGCCTTGGTGTTACCCATGCTTCCCGCCAGGGTGTCCTCATCCCAGAGGGCGATGTGATAAGGGGGTTCCTAGGCCCTGGGGTTGGGAGGGGTCTCAGGACCGCGTGCGCTTCGATGAGCCCTTAGTGTCCGCAGAGGAGCAGCGCCGGCACCTGAGCTCCGTCCACATTCGCCAGCGAGGCTCTGGGTCCTGGTTTCTTTATCCGGCTGCGCGCAGGATGCACTGACCTTGTCTGTTCACCTGTCTGCATGTCTTCAAGAGGAGGGTCTGCATCTTGGAACACTGTGTCCAGCACGGAGTGCAGTGGCACACGTACGGGACCCTCGGGAATTGCGTGTCCCCCCCCCTCTGGCTGCAGTCCACCAGCCGCCACTGGCAGGTGACGGGGCCTCTGTCGCGCTCTGCCTGCTCGGAGGGCCCACGAGTTCCCTGAGTGCCTCCCCACAGCCTACTCCCAGCCCCTCTCCTGCCCCCGACTCCCCGGGGCTTTCAGATCCTGAAGGGCTGTCCCAGCTCCTCGCTGGTACACAAAGGCACTGCAGTTTCCAGGAGATTGCAGCCACCGCAGTCTGCCTCACTACCCCTCTGGGAGTTTCCCTGCCTCGGCCCTTTCTCTCCACTTGCACAGCTCTGGGGAACCCCTCCTCTTCTCTGCTCAAGGGGCAAGGCCTCGCCCCCACCTCAGTGGCCCCCGGGCAGCTTTGCAGGGTCAGCAAATTCTCCTCTGCCGGTTGGGCCCCTGGCTCCAGGCCTCGTGATCTGGAGACACCAGCTTCACAGCTACCAAATATCTGCAACCTTGTCCTTGAGAGGAGGCCTTAAGGCTTTTCTCTTTTGCCCCAGAGTAACTTCAAGGGTGTAGGGTGGTGGGAACCACCCCTCAGGGTCAGGGTGTGGTCTGATGTGGTCACTGATGGCTTCTCCCAGGGAACTTCAGGAAGAATTTCTGATATTCACATTGTCACAGGACAAAGTAAACCGTAATTGTTTCATACCATATAGCTGTAATTTCCGGCACTGTTTTATTCCATCTTATGAAAAATATTTGACGGTGCCTCCAGGGGAAGACTTGGGCCGTGCTTGGGGATGGGGTGATGAGTGCCTCTTATCAGGACATTCGAACTCCGACCTTCCCAGTTCCCTGGACGCTGAGACTTAGTTAAAGTCACAACTATTTTTTTTTTAAGTCTTCTTTGTTGAGAAGTTGCTGAACTTTGCTGAGGGTGGAGGATTGATTCAGGAGTTCAATCATTTATTCATTAAATAAGTAAGACTTCTTGAGCACCTGCTATGTGCCAGGCGCCATGCTAGATCAACAGTGGGGACACAGCCCTCACTCACGGAATTGTTGGTTTGTCGGTTTGAATCCCAGTTCTGCCATTTACTGTGTCGAAGAATCTTTCTGAGCTTCAGTGCTTTTCTCTCTCAGGTGAAGATGGGGATTTCTGTCTCACTGAGTTTGCCTGGCATCTAGGAGCTACATGCAATAAATGGATTGTTTCTTTTTCTTAATTTAATTTTTAAATTTTATATTCGAGTACAGTTGATTTACAATGTTGTGTTAGTTTCAGGTGTACAGCAAAGCGATTCAGTTATACATACACTACATCCATTCTTTTTCAGATTCTTTTCCCGTATAGGTTATTACAGAATATCGAGTAGAGTTCCCTGTGCTGTACAGTAGGCCCTTGTTGATGATCTATTTTATATATAGTGTGTATGTCAGTCTCAAACTCCTAATGTATCCCTCCCCCGCACCTTTCCCCTTTGGTAGCCGTACGTTTGTTTTCAAAGTCTGTGAATGGATTTCATTCTTACTGCTATTTTCCGGGCTATAGACTGTTCTCTTTCTTCTTGCATGGACATTGCCTGAGGAGCCACTGAACTGTCGGCTCTTGGGTCGCTGACTGTCCGGAGTGTTTGAGTGCCTCGGAAAGATCCTGGGGAGTTGGCTGATTGGCTGCCGGTACACGCCAGGCTATGGGCTGCGCGAAGCGACCCGGATGGGGAGCCGTCTCTAAATCCTGTTCTAATTTGTTTCTCTGTGTGCTTTGTAATTGAGCCACCCTTTCCGTCAGCTAGAGTTGTTAATGACCTTGAGAAATGATCCCAGCCCTGAATAGAGGGTCCTGCTCTTTTGAAGTCACCCACTTTCTTTGTGGGTCTAAGCTGTTTGAGTTTTCCCCTCTTGGGCACACCCTCTCTTCCACTTTGATGCTGCCTCTGTAACAACAGGGCTCAGAATTATTAATTCCTACTGCACAGCGAGGTGCAGTCTTATTACACAGAGAGGAGGGGGGAAATATAATTGCTACCTTGAGTAATCATTTTCCGAAGGCTGCGCACATAACCTTTAATTAATATTTCATTTGCAGCCAGGGTGGGTAACTTGAATAGGGCCTAAAAATATTGCTGTCCCTGTGCATGGAGAGATTATTAACCGGGAGACACGGAGCCAGCGTGCTATTCGATTGTTTGCAATCATTTCTAAAATTAAAAACGTTTGAGCCACTAACCCGTAATAAGATGAGGGAGCGGGCTTAGAGGGATGCGGCTCTTTATTGAGGGGGATAACGGTGCCAATTCCAGGCCTAATCCAGCTCCCTCCACCTGCCCGTGGAATGAATTTGGGGCACAGGGGGTCTGGGGGGCCAGCGACTCACTGATCAAAGCTGGGCTCCCAGCTCGTGTCGGACAGGCACCGTGTGGCCGGCCGCACACAGGTCACTGGGTCTAAGGATCAGCGGGAAGCACCATCGTCTTTGATGTTCGCTGGAGAGGGGCACTTGAGATGCTCAAAGGGCCTCCTGGGAGAGAGCCGGAGGCTGTTTCCTGGGTGGCTGGGAACCCTGGGAACGCTTGAGGGGCGGGGGAGGGCAGGTGAGGGCTGTGGGCAGTGGGGGAGGGGAGCAGGTCAAGGGCGCAGGAATGTCGCGGCAGATGCTCCGGCGGCGGCTGAGTGATTCTGGACCGCTTCCTTCCTGGCCTTGGGGATTCTAGCGGGTGGGGGACCCAGGGCTGGCTCCTGGGAGGCGGCTGAAGGCCTTCAGACACACAAGCCCGTCAGAGTCTGCACGTGATTTCACAGCCCACGAGCCCCTCCGTCTGAGAGCCGTGGGCATGCTGGTCGGCAGCCGCTATGGGGATTGGGCGAGCTCTTAGCTCCTGGCTTTATCTCATCAGGCCTCCCGACAGCCCCCGAGGAAGGAGATGCTTCCTTACAGGTGAGGGACCTGGGCCTTTTGGCTCAAGTCACCGATTCCCAAGGGCACACAGCTGTGGGTGAACTGGTATTGATTCTGGCAGCCTGGTCGGGTGCTGTGGATCCTTGGAGGCTGAGGCGGGTCCTTGTTTGGCGACGACGGCAGCACAGACGTGTGAGGCCAGCTGCACTGGACACCATCTCCCGTCGGCATCTCCCTTTGAACTGGACTTTGCAGGAGACCTGACCCCCTAATCCAGGGCGTATCAATGTGAAGGGGCGAATCGTTTAACTTCATACACACCATTGGGATTATTTAAAACCTTCCTGCTCAACCCCAGGGCTGCTGTGTTTCTGGGTTCTTGGGCTTACTGAGCTTTCCTGAAAAAAAGAGTTTTAAAAACATCGGCCCATATGTTTATTGCCATATTATTGATGACAGAGGGGGTTGTCTCAATCCTTAATCATCTTGGGGTTTCTAGATGTGCTCAAGTCGGCTTCTCATTTGTGCCAAAAGCCTGGCCGTTGTCAAGAGTTCCCTCTCTGGCAGAAAGGATGCCAGGCGTGTGTACTGCCACCTGCCCCCTTGCTGGGTCCGGCCGTCTGGGAGGCGGGGGAGGAGGGAGGATTTGAGGGACAGCCATCAGTGTGGTGTTTCTTTTTCTCGGAAGCTCCTATAGGAAGGAAGTCGCAGGACAGGACGCTGATGGTGGCCCCTCTGCTGTCTCGATTTATCTCGTTAGACCTCAAGGCAGCCCGGCTGCCGGGTAGCCCTGGGCTTCCCATTTCACACACTGGAGACTGAAGTCCTACACCTGGTTAGTGCTGGGCGTCAGGTTTTGAACCCGGTCCCCTCCTCTCCACCCTGGGGAGAGCCGGCCTCTTGGAGCAAGGCAGTGGTCCCTGGCCTCTGTCCCCTGGACACGCTGCCTTCCTCCCCTCACTCCACTTTCCCGAGGCTCTGCTCCTACCAGATCTGTGCCCTACAGAGGTTCAAGAGTGACTGCATTTTGTTTATTTCTCCTTCACTCATTCATTTTCTAAAAATTAAAAAGTGACACTTGCTTACAAAAATTTGAGTTTCCTTCTCTAATCCTATCCCTCAGAAGTCACCGCAGTGAACTTGGTGGGTGGCTTTCCAGACTTTGTTCCTAGGCACATATGAACCTTCAAAGATATAGGTAGATATCTATACACAGAGAACTTATTTATTTGAAATGAGTACATATAAACAATGTTTGTAAAAGCCCAAGATTGGAAATACCTGAAGTGAGATAACCTCGGTAGGGGCTCAGTTAGACCTTCTGTGATACGACCATTCAGTAGAAGTATTGCTTGGCTGTTAGAAAGACAGCTCTCCACGTACAGCGGCAAGAGCTGTTTATAACGTGCCTTTAAGCGAAGAAATGAAGGAAGGATTGTCTGCCTCATGTAGACTCACTTAATTTGCACAGTAGCTTCTCGTGGATGGGCAGGCAGCGAGGGCAGCCCAACCAGACACAGCCCAGGATCCCTGTGCGGATTTGACAGCGGTGTCAGTGGCCGGATGGCTCTGGCCCAAGCTGCCTCTGACACAGGGATGCCTCCAGAGAGCTATGGCCACCCCAGAGGAAGTTACTTGCTGCCACACTCAGGGGAAGTCCTGCGCTAAATGCTTGGGCAGGGGGGAGGGGGAGGGGGAGGGGCTGAAGGGCAGGGACGACTGAGGGCCCCAAACGTGAACTGAAGCCTTCCTGGAGGGCAGCGCCTCAGAACTGTTCACCCCATTTCTCTACAGGCAGAAACTCAGGCCCAGAGAGGGGAAGTGACCTGTCTGAGGTCACACAGCAATGTAGACACAGGGCTCAGCCGGCTCCTCAGGTCTGCTCTGGTGGGACCCTGAGTCTGTGCCTGGGGGGTGTGCGTGAGGGCTGCAGCCGGCTCTTCCAGCCTTCCCAGGAGCTGCGTTCTCTGCAGGGTCATCTCAACTTTCCTCTTCCCCCCCTTCCTCATCCTGCCTGCAGCCCCCTCAGTTTGGTCTCTATGCCCCCTGGCCAGAGCTGAGGCAACTTGGGGCAACTTGTTGGGAAACCTGGGTGAGGATACTGATGCATTCCATCCTCCTGAAACCCTTGGATGTTTCTGGTGTGTGCTGTGCGCACGTGTGTGCTGTGCACGTGTGTGTGCCTGTGTGCACTTGCAGGTGCATGCGTGTGTATGTGTGCACACGTGTGTCATGCACGTGCATGTGTGTGGTGTGTGTGTAGCGCGTGCAGGTGCGTGTTCAAGGGGAGACAGACGGTGACTCAGCCATGGCGGTGTCGGAGCTGACCCAGGAGCAGGGGCGGCCAGCAGGAGCCGTGTCTTGCCGAGCCAGTGGGTCCCAGCAGAGCCCGGAACTGCGGGTTAAGAGAGGTGCACCTTCGGAAAGAGTAAACCACTGTTTTCTTGCTGGCTGTTTGCCCTTATTAATTCAGGTAGCAATTACCCATTCTGAATATTTGGCGACTAATTAGTTTTCCCCGTGGAGATGGCAGAAGGAGGAACGCTTTGCTCTGACCTCATCCACTTGCTCGGTTTCCTGAGGAGGGGGCGAGGGAGGCTGCAGCGGGGCAGGGGGGACAGAGGGCGAGAGAAATCTGCCCGGTGCCCGGGATGCCCCTTTAGCTGCCTGGGTCTTTGCTACAAGTCTACAGGGTGATCAAAATAACCCGCCCAGTTTGGGTTTTGTTCTTGCTTTCACGTAGCCTGGCCCATTTCCCCTGTGAAAGCAGCTCCTGGGTGTTTGCCTGATGATGTAGGTGGTGGTGTCACAGCGAAAGTTCGAGGCTGCTGGCTCAGCTGGTGTCGCTTCATCCGGGAGCTGTGCCCTCTGAATCCACAAGGTGACCAGGGACCCTGAGTGCAGGGACAGCATGCTGGGTGAGAGGACAGACACTCATGTAGAGGCTGGGACGCCGAGGGGCGCGCGGTTCAGGGTGACGGCGGGAGGAGGCGGCCAGGCGGCTCTCGTGCCCCAGCTCCGCCCTGCGTGGGTTTGGGGCTGGCTTCTTAACCGCTGTGGAGCCCCTCACTCGGCATCTGGCCTTGATTTGCCTCTTTGCTCTTGAACTTTTGGTTCCTGGGGAATAGCCGTCAGTGTCGCGATTGTTCACAGAAGCACCTCTCAGGAAGGGCTCCCGTAGACAGGAGGGTTAGTAGTTCAAGTCTGGGCGGCCTCCTGAATTGGAACAAGAGACGGGCAGGAATGTATTTTGGGGAAGTGGTAAGTGGACAAGTCAAGCAAATATTGCTGTACCTGTTCTGGGGACCGGGGGGCAGTGGGGCTCAGACCACGGGGCGCTGGACACAGATCTGGGCGCTGCAGCGGAGCCCACCAGGACTGGGGGCGGGCGCTCCCCCCGAGCCCCGCCCGGGCTTGCTCCCCTTGCACGCGGTGTAGACCCAGCACGGCCGTGGTCAGGGTCTCTGAAGGGCGCTCTCCACCCGCCTCTCGTTTCAGATGAACATCTCTGCTGGGGTTGGAAGGCCTCCCGGCCGCCTCCTCCCTGCAGCCGTGCCCTGGGGCCCGGTCTTGGCTGCGGGCGAGGCCTGCTGCCCCTGCTTCCGTGTCTTCTGCAGCCACGTCGGGTGGGCATCAGCGCTTACAGGTGGGTGCCAGCTGGCTGGCTGCACCCCCCCTCGCGCCGCGCGGCTGTGCAGGTCTCCTCAGCTCCCCCACGCCCCTGACCACGCGGCACGGGCCTGTCTGTCTGACGCAGCTGGGCCAGCCCTGCTGATGCGGGAATTGGACTCCGGTCATTTGCACCTGCCGTCCCACAGTCTACTGCGGGTCACGGCCAGGGACCCTGTGTTCTGGCGTCTGGGGTTTCCCAAGAGCACTGAGGCTCGTGCTGGTTTCCCTAAACCGCGGTGGCCACGGTTCCTGTTCAGATCGGCCCTGGGAAGGTGCAGGAGCCTTGGACTCAGGCCGGGCTCCGAGACCTGGTTCTTCTGGTGACCTGTGACCTTGAGTGGGTTATGTAAGCACTTTGAGCACCTCTTCTGTCATGCTGCCTCTGTCTTTGGGGTATGCTGCCGCGTATGTGGCGTCAGAGGGAACCAGATGCTCGGGGTTTCCAGCAATGTGATCTGGGGGCACCAGGGGGCGTTTGCCAGCAACCTGGGCAAGTGGCCTTGGGATCTCCCTTGAAGCCCCCAGGAGCCCCTGGGGGACAGAGCATTGCTCCGTCCTCTCTGGACCAGAGAGCCTCCCTGCTGGCCCGCAGGCTGTGGCTCTGAGGGCCCCTGGCAAGGGGTCTGGCTTAGACCAGGTGTCTTCCAGGTCACCTGAGGACTGGACTTTAAATAAACTCCAGCATGGAATTTCCAGGCTGGGATGCATGTGAAGTGGCTTGGGGTCTAAGCTGTCTTGGGAAATGCACAAACACCAGGTGCAGGGCTGGCGGTTCGAGTTTCCATTTACATTACCTGGGGCTTTTCTGTCCAGCTTCCCCTCCCCCACCCCTCACAGCTGGGACTTCACATGCCCAGGCCAAGTCCACCTGAGTGATGGACATGCCAGGCAGGGGGGCGCCGCTGCAGGCAGGACACACCCTCCATGGGGACTTCCGACCCCAAAAGGCAAAGCAACATGACGGCTTCAGAGGCCGGGACCCTTGGGAAAGTCATCTGAGCCCGGGGATAATTAGACCTCCTTGGAGGCGCGGGTGAGGACTAAATAAACCAAGAGACCGAAAGGGTTCAGTGCCTGAACAGCAGTAATAGTAGTAATAGTAACAGGAGCCTTTCCATGCCGCCTCCCTCCGTCTGGCTCCGAGAGGGCTTGAAGTATCAGCTCACGTAGACGGCACAGCAATCTTCTAAGGTGGAGACCATGGTTGCCGTCCGCCCCATTTTACTGAAGGGGAAACAGAGGCACTGGGGAGCAAAGTAACATGTCCGAGGTCACGGAGATGGTACGAGGCAGAAGCGGGCGCCTCCCCCCAGGCACTCGGGCTCCAGGCCTGCGCCGTCCCTGTTCCCCATTCTGCTCGGGACATCGCTGGCCTTGGAGGCTGCGGCCGGTTCTCCCTGAGCAGCTCCTGTCTCCTGATGTCCCCGTGGGTCTCAGGCAGTTGGCCTGACCCGCCCCTGGACTCCGTGCTGTGGTTAGCTCCAGAGAGCCTGGGGGTGGGGGTGGTGCCAGCTCCAGCCCTGCTGCCCCGTCTGCAGGCAGCTGGCGCCAGGGCGGGTGTGTGCTCGCAGCTCTGACGCTTACAGCTGGGGACCTTGATTCTGTCACTAGTAAGCGTGCGTAGTAAGTGGCGAAGAGTGGCTACTTTTATTATGGGTGTTCTTTTCTTTCTTTTTTTCTTTAACATCTTTATTGGAGTATAATTGCTTTACAATGGTGTGTTAGTTTCTGCTTTATAACAAAGTGAATCCGTTATACATATACGTATGTTCCCATATCTCTTCCCTCTTGCGTCTCCCTCCCTCCCACCCTCCCCATCCCACCCCTCTAGGTGGTCACAAAGCACGGAGCTGATCTCCCTGTGCTATGCGGCTGCTTCCCACTAGCTATCTATTTTACGTTTGGTAGTGTATCTATGTCCATGCCACTCTCTCACCCTGTCACATCTCACCCCTCCCCCTCCTCGTGTCCTCAAGTCCATTCTCTAGTAGGTCTGTGTCTTTACTCCCGTCTTGCCACTAGGTTCTTCATGGCCTTTTTTTTTTTCCTTAGATTCCATATATACGTGTTAGCATATCTGTAGTGAGGTGGATGGAGTTAGAGTCTGTCATACAGAGTGAAGTAAGTCAGAAAGAGAAAAACAAATATGGGTGTTCTTTTTTAAAAACATTTTTAAGACCATTTTTTTAAGAGCAGTTTTAGGTTCACAGCAAACTTGAGAGGAAGACAGAGATTTCCTCTATGCCGCCCTGCCTCCACACATGCGTAGCCTCTCCCGCTATCAACACTCCCACCAGAGTGGGACATTTCGTACAACTGACGAACCTACACTGATGCATCATTACCACCCCAAGTCCGTAGTTTACATTAGGGGTCACTCTTGGAGTGTACGTTCTATGGGTTTGGACAAATGTATAATGGTATGTCCATCATTATAACGTCATACAGAGTATTTTCACTGCCTTAAAAATCCTCTGTGTTCCGCCTATTCATGCCTCTCCTCTCTCCTTCTTAACCTCTGACAATCACTGATCCTTTTACTCTATTCATAGTTTCACCTTTTCAGAATGTCATATGGTTGGAATCAAGCAATATGTAGCCTTTTCAGATTGGCTTCTTTCACTCAGACTCTGTATTTAGGGTCTTTCCATATATTTTCATGGCTTGATAGCTCATTTCTTTTTAGTGCTGAATAATATTCCATTGTTTGGATATACCACAGTTGATTACCCATTCACCTGCTGAAGGACATCTTGGTTGCTTCCAAGCAAGATGGATTTGGCAGTTTTGAGTAAAGCTGCTGTAAATATCCACGTGTAGGGTTTTGTGTGGGCATAAATCTTCACCTCCTTCGGGTCAATACCAAGGAGCACAATTGCTGGATCAGATCGGGAAGAGTATGTCAGTCTGTCTTCCGAAGTGGCTGCATTCCCATCTGCATCCCCACCAGTGATGTATGAGAGTTCCTATTGCCCCACATCCTCACCAGCATTTGGTGTTGTCAGTGTTCTGGATTCTGGCCATTTTAATAGTCGGGTAATGGTGTCTCATTGTGGTTTTAATGGGTGTTAGTTTTCACTTTTAGCCTTACCTACATTCCCCTGCTGTGGGCCTGGTTTCTGTCAATAAAACTTTCTGGAAGAACTTTTAAGCCTTCTAGCTAATGAGCAAGACTCAGCCCTCACTCACTGTTCGAGGGCGTGTGCGGGTGTGTGCTGTGTGTGTGTGCATTTGATACATAATTGTAAAGATGTAGACGTGAAACAAGAGGACTGGAAAAGGGCTCTGACAGAGGCACTGGGAGGGGCCGAGACCTCGAATCACTGTGGCGCTTACTTGCCCCTCCAGGGTCGAGGCAGGGATCACTCCTTTGCCTGTGAAGGGCCTGAGCCAGGGTGGGCACTCAGGAAATGTTTGTTGAATGCATAAGAGAAAAATCAAAGAAGGCTTCCCAGAGGAGGTGGCAGTTAAGCTGAGGCTGCAACTTAAGTCATGTTTGATCAGGGAGAAGGGAGGGGGAGCTGGTGGGGGGACCAGGCTCAGAGATCTGGAAAGGCACACAGCTTCCAAACTGTAATGGAGTGAGGGGTCTGGTTGGGTCTTGTTTTGTCACGAGCTGTGTGTTTGAGACCAGTGACTTCCAGGAGGGAAGTAATAAAGAGCTACATGTTTGCTGAATAAACATTCCCCTGACGTGCGCCCCGTCTGAGGCTCAGTGAAGGCCAACATGAAGCTGTGGAAGGTGCTGGCAGGCTTGGGGGAGACCCGCCTGGGAGCCACGGAGGCCCCCGAGGTGTCCCTGGTGCCAGGATGGGGGTCGTACAGGGAGGGGGAGCGTGGGGAGTCGGGGCGGCTTCGGGCCGGGGCAGCAAGGAGGGCACCGCCTGGCTGCGGCTTCGTGGGGGAGAGGGTGTCAGAGACGGAAGGCAGGCCCGGCAAGGATGCTCTGGGAGCTTTGACTTGGGCTCCAGGGAGCCACTGCTGGACCCTGGGAGGGCCCTGGACACACCTCGTGGAGCTGGTCGGAGGCTTGACGTTTCCAGGGCAGAGGTGCTCATGTCCTGAGCTAGGACTTACCTGGTCAAAGTACGGGTCCCTGGTCCCATCCATCCAGAGACTTTGACTCAGTGGGCCCCAGAAACGCGAGTTTTAGTTTTGTGCGTGTGTTTTCGGCAGCCCAGGAAATTCTTACGCCGCTGGTCCTTCGACAGCAGAAACACCTCTCTGGGGGGCTGGGAGCCATGGAAGCTGGGAACCCCTTAAAATCCCTAACATGGCTGCTTCTGTGGGAGCCCATCCTCTCCTGGCCCCAGGGGGACACGGGCAGGGGTGTCACCCTGGGGCTCTGATTCCCCTCCTCGGTCAGGCGACAATCTGACAGCTGGTCATTCATCTCATCCCATCCCATCCCGTTTCATCCCATTTCACTTCAGGTATTTTACTGTATCCTTCCCTGTTCAAGAAAGGATTTCGGGTGGCTTATAAGAGAATAAAAATGTATGAACATAGCATAAATGAAAAGTGGGGTAAAAAAAGGTAGAAAAACAAAGGAGGAGACAAAGTAGAGTGAAGAAGAATAACGCTCAGTGATCTTGGCTGTCACTTCACTGAAACCTATTCTCATTTCTTTCAGGGTTTATGGCTACTCTGGGGCCCGCGTGACGGATTAGGGTTTAAGCTGCCAGCGCTCCTTCCGCTGCAAAAAGCCTCGCATCTCTATAGAAGCTGGAGCCACCAAATCTGTACTTGGTTTGTTTAATGCAATGCTGTGCTTCTTAGTAGGCGTGCGATGTCGAGCGAGCATTGTCTGCTGGTGAGAAAGTCTGGCTGCCCGGCCGTAGTGCTGGGCACTTCTGCCAATGACTTTTTGTGCCCGTGAACGCGGGGTCCCGCGGCCGTGCTCTAAGCCAGCCCTGAATGCAGACAGCTGGCACTGGTCCTCGGCCCCTGGAGCTGACCCGAGGTTCCTCAGCCCTGGAGGCCCCCGGGCCTCGGCTCGGCTCTGTGGCAACCACCCCAGACTCGGGGGTCTTCCTGGAGCCAAGGGAATAACAGGCCCCCATCGTTTGGGGTGTTGGGTGGAAGAGAAGCAACGGTGATCACATTTGCGTTGTGGTCTTTCACGGAAAGAGCATCCCGTGGTGCAGAAGCCGGAAAAACAGCTCCCCACTGTCCATCTGTCCCCTGCACACTGGCTGCTGTCGTGTCCCCTTCGGAATGAGTAAACTCACGAGTGGATACACCTCCCGGCTGAGCCTCTATTTCAGGAAAGGAAAGCAAACGTAACGAGGTGAGGACGACAGATCGCTCCCCTCACTTCCCCTAAAGGAGGGCAGATCCACCTGTGTGTCTGCGGGGAGTCAATCTCGGAAGCCACTCCGAGGACGTTATGTCTGAGATATGAGCTAATTTAAGCCAATTTGGGGGAATAAAAAAGCGATTCTTTTCTCCAGTGACCTTCCTTTTCTCGACGACTTGAATTTCCTCAGGAACACCGTTCAAGAGTAGCATCTGCTTTGTGTGTGTGTGTGTGTGTGTGTGTGTGTGTGTGTTTGGGGGGTGGGGGGCTGTGACTTTCTCTAAACAGTAACTATTGAACAAAACCCAAGGGGAGTCTGGTGCAAAGATGCCGTTTACAAACATTTGCCCCTTTCACCATCACTGATTGAGGTGGCAAAGCCTCGGGTTCTCAGCTCCTTCGCTGACTCCTTCGCGGCTGCTTTGAGGGCTGGGGCGAGTCCCCCGGGTGATGTGGCCTCATCCGCAGGCCGCTTCTCTCCTCCTGAGCCCTCTCCGCAACCCCCGCCCCTAGCTCAACGTGTCCGGGGCTCTTCACCTTGATTCCTGTTGCAGGTTCCGGGATCCTGGCTGCTGAAGTCACCTGCTTGCTTCAGGTACGCGGCCCAGGGCTCACCATCCTGGAGGCACCTTGGCAGGGGGGCCTGTGAGGCCCCCGGGGGCCAGTGAGGAGGGCTGAGGTCGGGCGGCCAGCGCCCGCAGGAGGGGCCCGGGTCGCTGCGTGCAGCCTCAGGAAGGGTGCAGAGGCCATGGGCAGAGCTGTGCCCTCCGCCTCCTGCAGGCCCCTCTGCCCATGCCTCTGTCCTGCTCAGGACGGAGCAGGTGCAGCAGCTCAAGAGCGAGGTTGGTTGCAGGTTGCGTGGGCCTGGAGAGGTCGGGCCGGGCTGGGCTCACCTGGGCGGCGGTAGCCATGGGTCATAGGTGCGCTGGCGGCAGCATCAGGGAGAAGGTGGTGGGAGCTCACTCCTTCGTGGGGCGGGAGCTGGCCTTCCAGCGGTGGCTTCGGGTGGGAGGCTGTTGGCAAATGCAGGGGCCAGATGGAAGGAGTGGTGAGCTGGAAATTGGGCCGGGGAAGGAGCTCGCCCTCCCTCCCTCCTACCTTCTTTCCTTTATTCAGTCAGTATTTCTTGGGCATCTAGCACCTTCCAGGTACTAGGCCAGGCACTGGGAAATCAGAAGCAAGAAGCCATCCTACTACAAACAGTGAGCTTAGCGCCCAGGAGGGCTTCCAGGGGTTTAGAGGTCAGCCTTGTGAGCCAGGCCCCCTCCCCTTCTCGAAGGCTTCCTTAGCAACTTAGGGTCTTAACAGGCAGCCTGCAATAGTCCTGGGGGCAACACTGCATCTTTTTACAACACATGTTTTCTTTTAAACAGAAGGGCCCTGTCCCCTTTCCCTAAAGGTGGATGGGCGATCAGCGGCCTTACCCGGCAGCTGGTTGGAGGTGCAGACTCTCAGGCCCCACCACCCGCTCACCCAATCAGCACCTGCATCTCGACAAGATCCTGGGGGTGATTCCTGAGCATGAAAGTCTCACACTTTCTTCCGTAGTCCTCATTCCCCTCCGATACACAGAAAATTCCCTGTAAGATCCAGAAGGATCGACAGCCTAGATGACAAAGATTTTTAGCGAATGCAAGAGCTTGGAACTCATTCCTAAGCCGAGCAGGGGAGGCGCCCAGGTATCTGCCTCTCGGGCTCAGAGGGAGACAGCCTGGGCCCCTTACTTGGTGTAAATGCGGCTGGGGGGACGTGTCTCCCCTGAGGCTCCCCCAGGGGAGGTGAGCCTGTGTCTCGGCACCTCCACTGACTTCTGAAGGGATCTTGAGCAAGACGCTTCCGTTTTCCAAGGCAGTTGCTCCTCTATGAAGTGGGGTTTTGGGAAAAGGCGTGTGGATGGCGTGTCGAGAGCCAGCCGGGGCCCCCGCCTGCACGACGGCGGCCGGTGCGTGGGGAGGGCTGGAACTCCCGGCCCCTCGTCTCTGAGTGGAGGTAAGGCCTGCTGCAGAGGCTGTCCTGAGCATCGAGTGAGCCTATGCACGCAAAGCGCCAGAACAGCAGCTATTATTTTTATAACAATTGGCTTGTGTAACTGCCCCGAGTGCAAAGCCAATAGGCTGTGGCTTCGGGGAGGCCACTGTACGTGACTCATCCAAGGGCAGGTGGGGACAGGTCGAGGAAGAGGTCACTTTGCCTGCGGCAGCGCCTAGTAGATTGTTCACCTTTTGCCCCGCGGTACTCAGGCCTGCATTCCTGAGAGAATCCGTAAGAATCACAGAAGTTAACCTGACCTGTTGCTAAGTAGATTTCTTTTAAAACGTGTTCTCTCTCTGAGGTAATGACAGATGTGAGTGTTACTATGGTGACGGGTCATCTGTTTAGAAGCACACGGTACCACGGTTCAGACGCCTTGCCTATAACCTATGGTCATGGGAGGTTAGCAAGACCCCTCCCAGGAGATTTTAGCTGGTGGGGGGACTTCTCCTTCTGGGTTCTGATTTCCAAAGCTGATTTTACTTTGTGCCTTGGGTGACTGGGCAAGATGGGGAAAGCATCGCATATATTCAGGACAGAGTCTATGCACAGCACATGATGAAAGGTTGAGGTCTTTTCAAGAATTGAAGGAGATTTTATAAAAAAGGTTCCACGAGGAGCTTAGAGCTTCGAAGAGTTGGATGTGCTGGGATCCTCTGAGAATATTTCACCAACCTGTGGATTTCATTGTACGAAACAGTACTGCCATTTTGCTAGATTAGGAGCAGAATCTGTAGCTGGCCGTGAAGTTACGTCAATATTACAAGTCTTCATTGAGTGCCTACTGTGTACAAAGAGGGTCTTGTCCTGGAAGGAGACGGTGGTGGGACAGCGGGATTCGAAGATGAACAGGATGTAGTCTCTGCCCTTCAGAAGTCAGTTGGGGGGACCAGGTGGATCTAGGACTGAGGTAGAGGCTGTAAGTGCTGTGGAAACAGGGGGTCAAGAGTGAGTGTGTTTGGGGAGGGCCGGGTCTAATTCCAGTGGCAGGGGGCTGGTCTGAGGGGTCCGTGTGGCAGTGGAGGGGAATTCTGGCAGGATCGCCAAGGACGAGCAGGGTTCCAGTGGGAACTGATGCAGGAGAAGGGCCTCCAGGAGGTCAAGGTGCTGGCCGAGGTGGAGGACGCAGGGATGCTGGGGCAGAGCCAGTGGCCGGGGTGGCTGGAACCCCAGGGCCGTGTGGGGTGCAGTGGATGAATCTGGAAACCGGAAAACTTGGCTGAGGCATCTTCAGTGCTGGGAGGGGGAGTTTGGGCTGGGCACCACTGAAGACTTTTCACCAGGAAGGTGATGCAGCTGCTTAGGCCCATTGCTATCAGCGGGCAAGGGTGCCATGAAAGGGAGAGACCGAGGCAGGGGTGGGGGAGGACCGCTCGGCATTCGGGACAAATGGTGATGGCGTCAGCCCACACCCCTGCCCGGCGAGGCCACGGGCTCCCTGGCTGGCAGCTCAGGCTCAGCTGGTTCCCAAACCCCACGGGTTAGCTGCCTCCTCTGAGGCCTGGTCAGAGTGAAGGACTTCTGCCCAAGGCCTCAGAGGCTTTGTTCTCCACCAACGGGAAAGGCCCTCCACGTGGCTCGCTTCTGGGCCAGAGATATCCATGGTTCTGACGGGGCACCGTTCTTCTCCCCGTGGGGTCCCGGTCAGTCCCGCCAAGCATGAGCAAATTTCCTCGATGCTGAGCATCTAAGCCAGGCTGGTCTGACCTGGCCTGGAACCCACCCCCAGAGATTCAGAGCTGCCTGGGGCTGACCTCACGGATGTCACAGCTCCTGGACGGGGCGGTCGGGAGAGTGCCGGAACAGGCTGGGAGGAGATCTCAGTGTCCATGGGAGCCCAGGCCATTCATGGCGAGAAAAGTGCCCACTGGCGGCTCCGCTGTGGCCCAGAGCTCGGGCAGCAACCTCCGTCGTGACAGGAAGTAACTGGACCCACAAACACACAAAGCACAAAGACGACGACACTGGAGCTGAGAGGAGATGAAGCAACGCCTTGGTCTGGGGTCTTCAGTCCAGCTGGGGGTGGGCACAGACTTGGGGGGACCTGGGGCGCTTGGCCTTCTTAGATTCTGCGCTCCCTTGATTTCCCCAGTGAAGAAAGAGCCCCGGAGATCCAGCCTAGGGTCCCTCTGTTCTAGGCAGGAACCGGTCAGCCTGAACCCCACTTCCCCAGCCGTGAGGTAGAGACAATAATACCTGCCCCGGCGACCTCAGCGAATCCCGGGATCGTTTAATGCCAAAGAGCTTGTAAACTACAGATACTGTTCAATTCCGTGGGATTTGAAAAATGAAACAAAAACATTTATTTTGTTCCAGAACATAAAATTGATACATGTTCACAATTTGGAAAATACAAAATAAAAAAGAGAAAATAAACCTACCCATTATGCCACCACTCAGAGGGGCATGCCGCTCATATTTTGTAATATTAACTGCCATTCTTTTTTCTACGCCTGTATGTAAATTTCTGCCTTTTATATCCTCTGGCCGAAACTGGATCATATTCTATGTCCGTCTTTGCAAACGTTTCTTTTTCATTTGGCAACCTCTTCTAAACATATTTCCTTGTCAATAAACCTTCCCATACAACATCAGCTATATGGCCGCCTAAAATTTCATCTTGTGGGTAAGTATCACACTTTATTCAGTGGATTTCCTCTTCCATGTTCATCTAAGTTGCTTCCAAATTTTCTCTTTTATGAGCGGTGCCACACTGATTGTCTGATTGTGCTGTGTACCTCTGCCTTTTGAACCGGACAGTTTTAATAGGAGGTACATTAGTGTAGGCAGTGTTTTTCTTCTAGAGAAACGTATCCGCACCTGCTCAGGTCTGGCCCACCCATGCTTCACCTCGAGCAGATGTGAGTCCTTTTCCTGGCATTTTCTGGCTTCTGTGTCTTTGATTTTTCTGTATCTGGTGTCTTTTGACTGAGAAAAAAATGCCCCTGCTTATGAGAACGGAAAAGACTAAATAGCGGGAAGAAGTGCCAGTCCTTTCTTGGCACACTGGTGAGTGGCCATCTCATTGCTGTCCCCTGAGCTGTCACCATCATTGCCCCATGAGCTTTAGACGCCAGCTCTGGGCTCATCTCCTAGGGTCATTCTCCAGCTGTTTCTGTTCTGTTTCCCTGGCACCACCCAGCAAGGCAGTCACTCTCTCCATAGCCCAGAGCAGGCACTGCCCTTATTCTCCCAGCCTCTGGCTTCCCTGATCACAGATGCAAAGATCCACTGATGGAAGATGGAGCCAGTTTCTGAAGACAGCCGTGCCCAGTGACGGGATGGCCCAGTATTCAGGACTCCTACTGCCGTAACTACAAGAAACCCACGACGCCTGCAGGGGCTGCCTTGCGTCTTCCCTGTGACGGTTTCCATCAGGGAGGGGAAAGGAAAGGAGACCACCATCCACTGGGTCCCTATCAGGATGTGAGCCCTGACCTGGGTACCCACACACCAGCGAATGATTGGCTTTGACCTCAGATCAGGGCTGCCTGTCACTGCGGCACCTGGGCTGGGGTGCCTTAAGAGCTGGGCTCAGCTGGGATTGTGATGGGAGCACCTACACTTGACCTCTGTGTGGCTTGGGCTTCCTCACAGTATGGAGGCCTCGGGGTGCTTTGACTTCCTGGTGGAAGCTCAAGGCACTGAGAGGGAGCAGAACGAGGAAGAAGCTGCATGACCTTCGAGGGCCTCACCTCGGAAGGCACCTTTCACTTAAACAGTTGGAAGTCACCTGTCCAACCAGATTCAAGGAGAGGAGACATAGACCCCACCTCTAAATGGAAGACATTTCAAAGGATCTGTGGCCATGTTTTAAAACTGCTTTACCCTCCTTTATTGTATGTTGAGTTTCCATTTCCAATGGGTCTCTTTCTGGACTCTAATATATTCCACTAGTCTATCTGTCCATCACTGCACAAATATTCCTGGTGCTTTAATTATTACAGATTATTGTATGTTTTGATAGCTGGAGGGGCAAGTCCTCCCTAATAGTTTTGCTTTTTTTCCCCAAATCTTTTAGACAAAATTTGTGTAATTTTTTTCTGTAAGATGTTTAGAATCATCTTGTTAAGTTCCATGACAACTTTCTATTTTGCATTTATAGTCTATATTGGAGGAGAATTGACGTCTTTAAAAATGGAGGCTTTGCATCCAGGAGTAGGCTTTTTAATAAGAAATGTTTGCTAATTTTCTTTATATAGGTCTTACACTTCTCTGGTTAGGTTTATTCCTGTATATTATTTTTATAAGCTATAAAGGGGAATGGGAGCTTAAAAGTTTTCTAATTATTATTGCTCTATAGAAAGCTATTGACTTTTTTATGTTGTTCTCCTCCTGCCATCTTACAGAACTCTTGGTTCTGATAATATTGTTAGATGACTTCTTTCCACATTTTTGGTTAGGAAGTCATATTATCTGTAAACAATGATGGCTTTTTCATGTTCATTGGGAGTTCATGGAGTTTGTAGGGTGAACACACATGGTGGTATCAGTTGCTGACCTCTCATAATTATACCTGCACTTCTCAGAAGAGAGTTTCAGAAGCCATTGAATTCATCCACCCCACTGCTCACCACTTTACAGGGCCAAGAAATCCAGCTTTTCAGCGGTTCGGGCATGGGCCCCAGCGTGCTGGAGACAGGTCTGGCCCTGGAGCCCCGCTCTCCTGACCCCAGCACGATGCCCTGCCTTCCGTCATATCCGACTGGACCCTTTTGTCACAGCCTTCATTTGCTGTATCTTGCTCACTCATGGAGGTCACTTATGGTTACCTGTGTGTAAAATGCTGACAACAAGCTATCGAGCAAATGCGGATGTGCTTGACGACTTTCTCCAGCATCTTCCCACTCCCAAGTCCCTCAGTCTTAGCAAAGGAAAGGAGAAGGCTCTGGAGTCTGGGGTACGCCTGGCATTTCGTGATTTGTGGCAGATCGCTTAGTTAAGGGGATGACATTTCGACCTTCACTTTCTTGTGGTTACACGAGGTGACGAGCATTGTAAACTCTCCACGGTGGGCATTCTCCCCCTCCCCCCTCCTCCTCCTGCTTCCCGCTTCTCACCACTCCACCACCTTCTCCTCATCTTTTTCCTTCTCATTTTGAGCATTTAGCCACGTAACTGTGTCCTCTGAATTTATTTCTTATTCAGCTACATTCATTTCCTTAGTTCCTGACTTTGGCAAGAGGGGTGGTGATGTTGACAAAGATCTCTTACGAAAGGAATTCAGACTGGGTCCAGAGTCATTGCAAACTGAGGGTCAGGAAACTTCCCCAAGAGTGAAACCGTGGGTGGAACAGGCCCAGGAAGCTCTCACCTGACGGGCTCGTGGTCGGAGGGCCAGCGGCCGCGGCAGCCCCACGGCTGTGCCCGTCTGCTTGGATCCCCCTTCCCCCCGTCGCGTGTGTTTTCGCTCAGGGGGTTGTTACCTGTTTTGCAGGTACTTCCTGTTTGAGCCACCTGTGCCTCTCTGAGAATCTGAGGTTGCACCGTCGGCAGCCCATCCTCCGCCCTGCTGCCCCTCTCCGGTGACACCATTTCTGGGGCTGTGCCTCGTGGGGCAGGGGTCCCCCCCCCGCCGTGGGTCTGCCCCCAGGGCTGGCACGTGTGCCCATGTCTGGGTGTGGAGACCGTGCGGGCTGTGATGGGGGCTTTCACACAGCTTTCCCCAAATGCAGGTGTCTCCCCGGCTTGCGTGGCTGGACGGCACCTGTGGGTGCTACCCGGGTCACCCCTCCTGTCACCCGTGCCCACATTGGAAGGTGATGACTGTGGACCACCTGGGACAACTATAGGGGAAACACGGGGTCCTGGGTACTCCCCAGACCCCCATCTCCTCCCAGACCCATCAGATTGCCAGACCGAAGGGCTCCTGTCTGTCCATACTCATCACCCCTCACGGACAGGAGGGGGAGAGAGCCAGGAGGGGCTGCCTTCTGTTCAACTTTTCCAGATTCCTGGCCACGCCGTCACCCAAGGTGGGGACCATGGGCTGCCTGGGCGCTGGGAGAGGCGGCCGGTCCCTGAGGCTCTCCCAAAGGGTGAGCATGTCTGCAAATGGTGAGCCCACAGTAGCAAGAACTGCGTCCAGTGGGAGCCTCAGTGTGAGCAGGCCGCTTGGTTCTCACAGGGGTACTGCCAAGTAGATGCTATTATTATTATTATTATTATTGTTTGTACTAATGGGACTGTGCAGTTTGTAGCCTTTTTAAATTTAATTTTATTTATTTTATTTTTGGCTGCGTTGGGTCTTCGTTGCTGCACGCGGGCTTTCCCTAGTTGCAGTGCGCAGGCGTCTCATTGCGCTGGCGATGCTATTATTATTGACCCATTCTACAGCTGAGGAAACTGAGGCACAGAGGAACTAATTAACTTGGGAGTAAGTAAGACAGCCAGGATTCCAGCTCTGGCAACCTGGCTCGAATGCATGGCCTTACCCACCTCTTTTTGCCACTCCTCAAACAAAGCAAAACTATTCAAAGTACGTGACAGCTAGTGGATTTTAATTAACAGTGATTAAAAAATTAATTGATATGACTTCAGATTCCAATGGCAACTAACCTTTAAGAAGCTACCGCTTATAAAACAGAAACTAACACACCATTATAAAGCAATTTTATTCCAATAAAGATGTTAAAAAAAAAAAAAAAGAAACTACTGCTTGTTGTGTCTCAGTGTAGTATCAAAGAATATCCACCATCATCTGAAAATCCTATTACAAAGTTGTCCTCTCTTTCCAACTACGTATTTGTTGGAGGCTAAATTTGCTTCGCACACCTCAGCCAAAGCAGCATAATGTCCCAGACTGAGTGCAGAAGCAAGATGTGAGGATCTGGCTGTCTTCTGTGAATTCAGACGCTTAGGAGCTTGGGAAAATGATAAACTGTTGCCATCCTTCTTACCGGTTTTTTTGTTGGTTTGTTTGTTTTGGAAAATATAGTGATTTCTCTTAAAAATTATGCCAATATGTAATGAATTTATGATTGTTATTTTTGATACAAATTGATAAACATCCAAAAATTATTCTCAGTTTTAGTTTCTCATACAGTAAATATCTTCAAATACAACCCATATGAAAAAAAGCTCTTTCAGTTTTAAGGGTATGAAGTGGTCCTCAGACCCAAAAGTCTGAGATAAGGTGCTTTTCAGAAAAGCCAGCCTTGGTTGAGAACAGGTACAGGACTTCCTTCAAGGCCCCTGGTTGGTGGCGGCAGTGCCAGGAGAAACGCAGGGCTCCACAGGCCCTCACCTGTCAACTTTCACCAGAGCTAACTTCCTCCTTCTGTGCAAATGGCCTGCCCTCCCCGCCTTCCCGTCTCAGAGAGCACTGGGCATGTCTCCTCTCTGGCAGCTGTTTAAAAGCAGAATGTAACGTGGGCACCAGTGTTTATTTCTGAACAACGTGCGAAAAGAGAACAGCAGAATGTAAAGCTGAACAGTAAGTGTGCAGTGTGTGATGTGGGTGTCATCCCATGGGGCCCAGGGAGCGGGAGGCGTTACCAGGAAGACTCGGGGTTCACCCTTCTGTTAGGGGGTAGGGTGCGATGCTCACCTCGGATCTGCTTCACGTCAGCCTCTTCCTCATCTGCGTTGCTACCTCCCCATCTCACCTGGAGGCGTTGGAAAATGGGGCCTCAGGCACACGTCTTCCTGGGCTCTGTGGCTGCTGCTTTTGCAGCAGTCGCTGTGGCTGATTGATCTCTAGCGCTCCCCATCCTTTCTCTCCGTCAGTGTAATACTGAGTTTATATTCTTTGATTTCAAGCGGGAACATAGCTTTGTGTTTCTGAGCACCGAAGAAAGAGAATGAAGCGTCTCCGGTGTATTATGTAGAGGGGAGTCTTCTCAAGGGGCAGTTGCCACCGTCTTCCTCATTCCTGACAATATTTACCCCAGTCTCAGCTCGGTTCTGGACTCAGAGATGGAATGGACACAGCCCGGCCATGAAAGTACTCAGACTGGGTCAGGGTTAGGGTTAGATGCGCGTGGCTCGGAGAAAGCAGGTGTTCAGATGAGAGGGCATTGGGACCTGTTGCCCAGCTGAGCTGGAAGGCTGAGTCTGGGGTGACCAGAGGGTCACAGGTCATGCAGAGGAGGGCGGGACCGCGGGTTTAGGGAGGGGAGCTCAGACGGCTTTGCTAGCGTAGTTTGCTTGCTGCGGTGGGTATTTTAATGTAACTGACCCTGTTGAGCACGCCCTGCCTCCTGCCAAGTTCTTCCTTGGAGAGTCGAGTCGGAGTAGCCTTGGAGAGGTTCACTGAGAAGGTGGGGCGTGAACTTGACCTTGAAGGGACACCAGGGTTTGGGTAAGTGAAGAGGAGCAAGAAAAGTATTCGAAGGTTAGGGAACGGAGTGAGTGGAGGCCCGGAAGCTGGAAGGTTCAGGGTGCGTGGACCAGCTTAGGTGGAGCGAGGTGGGCTGTGTGGGGAGAAGGTTTGGGCTATAGGAGAGGGTGGGATAAGGCCTTGAGCGCCGGCCTCGAGTTAGGGCCTTGCCCTTTGGCCACGGGGGACCGTGGATGGTCTCTGAGAGGCGGCCTGTCCTGTGCGCACAGGGATTCTCAGGTGACATTGACGGTGACGCCTGGAGATGATTAAAGGGGGAAACTCTGACACTGGGACCATGGGGGCATTTCTTCATTGCCGGAGGCGGCGAGGAAGGGAGAAGATGAAAAACTAAGCACTTGAGAGGCATTGGGCTGGCTGAAGTCAGATGGCGAGCGAGTGGGTAGAGGGAACGGCAGCGCCAAGTTCTCAGCCTCACGCCAGCGAAGTACAAATACACTTGCGTTTCTTTACATAGCTGCGTGTGCAGATGAGCGTGAAGGAGTGTTCGTCTCACTTGGCACTTAGTTCCTGGGAAGAACGGGAGGAAGAGTTCTCTCAGGCTGGGAGTCAAGTTTAACTCACTCTGAGGCTGTTCTTATTACTTAAGGAAACACAATTAGGATTCCTGGGCTGGGGAATAAAACAAGAAGATAATGAGCTTACAGCCCACGTTGTTTGGGGGCGCCCGTCTCCTCCACGAGCCCCAGGGGCCCCTCCCGCTTCTGGGGTCCGTGCCCTTGTGTAATACGCTTCCCTTGGGTGTGGGCTGAGCTTGGCAACTCGCTTGTCATGAATCGACGCTGGCAAAAGTGATGGGCTGTCAGTTCCATGACGAGGCTACACAGGGACTGTGTCTCCTGCCCTCCTCTCTCTCCCTCGCAGGGAGGCTGGCTGCCGTGTCGGGAGCTGCCCTGTGCAGAGGCCCACGAGGCAAGGCGTCCAGGGGTCCGGCCAACAGCCAGCCGAGACGGCAGTCCTGCGAGAGCCATGTGAGTGAGCTTGGAGCCAAACCCTCCCCTTGCTGGGCCTGAGGTGACCACTGCCTGTCACCTGGATAGAGAGGCCGGGAGCCAGAGGAACAAGCTAAGCCACTCCCAGATTCCGGGCCCATCGGAACCGTGAGGCAATAAACATATGCTGGGTTAGGCTGTTAGACCTGGGGGCCTGTGTTACACAGGTACAGAGAGCGAATATCCCCAGACCCTCTTGATGGCGTCTGAGAGCGTTGCTCCCAAAGCCAGAGTGCACGGGTTCAAATCCTGGCTCTGCCGTTCGCAAGCTGTACAAACTTAAGCGAATGATTTATATCTATGTGCCTCAGTTCCTTTGTTTGTAACATGGCAGTACGATGAACACCTATGTGGTAGGGCGATTGCAAAGATTAAGGGAGATGATAGGCCATAAAAACGGATTAGGACACTGTTAGTACTCAGCCAACATTAGCTACGATTATTACTGTTATTAGTCTACCCCCTAAGGGCCAGCCTGACGTGAATCCCTCCTACAGTTTCTATTGTGCCGCTGCAACCCATGCTGGCCTCTCCTCTTGGAGCTTTTATGGTATCTTGATTGCACTTTAGACCCTCGTTTTCCGTCTAAAACCCTCTGACTTGAGATGGTCTCAGATCTACAAACTCTTCCCAGCTCTGGAGAGTCCCCGGGAGGACTCCATGGAGCGTTTGACACATCATAAGGGGTGGGATTAAATAAAGTGGGCCGATGACGAGGGGAGCAGGATCAGCTGTGAGCTCGTGAGGTCAGGGAAGTGCGGGATTACCGGGTGCTGTGGGACCAGGGCCTTAGCGCCGTCCCAGCGCAGAGCAGGTTTGAAACCATCTTGTTAGACCAGATGGAGCGAGTAGACACAGGACAGGAGATAGGCCACACGTACACGCACGAGGCCAAGGAAGTGGGGACACGGTGGGCCATGAGGTGCACGTTAGGTGGGCCCATGACACAAAGTGAGTGCTTGACACATGTTTTTGGACAAATGGATTATGAGGCCCAGTGTTAATTCTGGCGGATTTGGTGAAAGTTCTGGGCATCTGAGTGAAGCGGTTGGAAATTGGATGATAGTGGAAAAAAGCTCATCACTGAGAGGAAGGGAGAAGCTCAAAGACCCTCGAAGTAGGAGTCAGAGCGCTGTGGCTCTCACATCCTGGCCTCTAATTTCCAGTTCGTTTCTTCCTGGCAGCCAGCTCTCTGGGCAGGCCTGAATAGAAGGTTGTGGAATCTAAAAAAATGGTACAAATGAACTTATTTACAAACCAGAAATAGAGTCACAGATGTAGAAAACAAACTTATGATTACCTGAGGGGGAAAGGGCAGGGGAGGGATAAATTGGGAGATTGGGATTGACATCTACACACTACTCTATATAAAATAGATAACTAATAAGGACTGACTGTATAGCACAAGGAGCTCTACTCAGTACTCTGTAATGACCTATATGGGAAAAGAATCTAAAAAAGAGTGGATATATGTTTATGTATAACTGATTCACTTTGCTGTACAGCAGAAACTAATGCAACACTGTAAATCAACTGTACTCCAATTAAAAAAAAAAAAAGAAGGAAATGCTTAGGATCTAGACAGAATGAACCAGTTGCATCTTTAGTTAAAAAAAAAAAAAAAAAGAAGGTTGGCAGCAGGTAGGGAGACTGTGGAGACGCCTACAGGCAGAGAAAGGACCAAGGGTCTTCCTTGGCACGTGGTCAAGGGAGGACCCTCTCCTTGCCATTGAGCGGCCACAGAAGGTGAGAGGACGCAGCGGCTGACTCAGCCCTGCCCGGCTGCGCTCTGGGCAGGTACCGCGGGGTGACCATCTCCAGGGCGCTGAGGATCACTCTCTAGTCCCCCACGGGCAAGACGGCTTCCTGGACCCGAACCAGAAATTCCTTGTGAGCTCCTGCCAAGGTGATCAGAGCAGCTTGTTCAAAAACCTAAAGGCAGGACCTGCCACTCACTCGTCCAGGTGTGTTTTCTGAGCCACCGATGGGTCCTGGGCCCTCCTAGGCAGCCGGGCCTGGACACACCTAGACAGGATTCCTATAACCGCTGCTCCTGTCATCTAGGGCAGGTGGCTGGGTTTCAGCCATCCAGGGTGTGTGGAAAGGCAGAGGGCTTTTGATGCTGTCACAGTGGCTGGGAGGGCCAAAGACACTTAGTAGGTGGGGCTCGGCCCTCCTGCCGTTCGCAGACAATCGCTGGGTAAAGCATTACCCCCGCTCAAAATGCCACTGGTCAGCTCCTCCTTTGGGAATAATTAGCCCAGTGGGAGAGCTAGATGTTAATCAATTAACCACACAAGTAAGTGAATAATCACAAAGCATAGTAACTGCTGTGAAGACAACGGTACAGGAAGCTGGGAGGGGGAATAACACGGGTCCTCTCCTGGGTGGGGACAAGGAAGGCTTCCTGAGGAAGCAGCGATGGGGCTGAAATCCAAAGGGGTGAGTGTGGGGTGAGGAGGGAAGATAAGAGGAAGATTGAGAGAGACAGACACACACACACGCAGACACACACACGTAGGCTGAGGCTAGTCGCCCAGGTCCTGAGAAGCCAAGCTGAGATTCTGGTCTGAGTTTCCTGCATATGAGGGTGACCTGACTGCCTCTGAGAGTTGGAAAGATCACCCTGGAAGGACATGGAGGATGGACGGGAGGGCAGGGCTAGAGGGGAGACCGGTTAGAAGGTGCCGCGCGGCCTGGTCCCCAGAGGTGGCGCTCGCTTGCACCGGGGGATGAGGGTGAAGACAGAAGACCAAGAGAATGGGTTTGCCGGATGCCAGGAGGGACACGGGCCTGGGGGTAGATTAGATCTGGGGCAAGAGAGAGGATGGTGGCCAAGACGACCAGGTGGCAGTGGCCATTCGGGAAGTGACAGCCTCTGGAAGCAGAACGGGTCTGCGAGAGGGTGGTAAGCTCAGTTTTGGACAAGCTGAACTTGAGGTGCTTCTGAAACAGCCGAGGCGGTGTGTGGAATGGACTTTGGCTGTGTTGCCCAGGGGGCGGAGCAGAGTCTGGGCGGGGCACATTTGGGAGAGGTTGCTATGGGTCTAGAGGGGCAGAGGCCACTGGGCCGGGCAAGCTCCCTGGACAGGGTTTAGCAGGGGAGACGCGTCCCCACCTAAGGCTCCAGGCTGCCTGACTGTCACGCCGGCGAGAGGGAGATGCCGCAGGAAAGAGATGCAGAAAGAGAAGCAGAGGGAGGGGCAGCGGGAGAGGGAGCTGCCGCGGAAGCCGAGAGCTGGGTGGTCAGCGGGGCCTCCCGGTGCTGCTGGGAAGTTGAGTGAGAGGATGACTGAGAAGCTGCTGCCGGGAAGTTGAGTGAGAGGATGACTGAGAAGCGTCTCTTGGATTTAGAAAATGAGGTCACTGGTGACGTCGGCAGGAGCCGGCGAGGTGGCTGATGGGGGCCGAGGCTGCGGCCACGGGTGGACCAGTGGGCGGGAGGAGAGGAAGTGACAGCACTTGGAAGAAGTGTGCGAGGACAAGGACCACACAGCGGTAGTTGGAGGGGGTGTGGAGTTGAGGGGAGACAGCGCTCGTTGACTGTGGGGTGGGCGAGGTTCTAGCTGCTCCTTACAGACACGTGCTGGCGGGAGAGTCACATGCGCGACCTCAGTTATGCACCTAACACACCAGCTATGACATAGGGATTATTCCTACATAACGGTTACCCTTATAAGGAGGGTGACACTTCTGGGCCTCACTTCACACATGAGGCCCAGAGTAGGTATGTAACTTGCCCAAGGCCACACAGCTAGTAAGAAGAGTCAGGACTTAACCAAGTTAAACAGGTTAACAGTTAACCACAGAGTCTAACTGAAGACGCTTATTACACGGGTCTGTTTCTCAGCGGTCATGGGCTGGGCGTTGGAGCTCGTGGTGGTGGATCCTGCAGTATCTTTCCAAGTCCACGTTCGGTGATCACACCGGCCAGGGTGGGGATATTTGCCCCATGAAAACTGGCACGAATCAGAGCTATTTTTGAATCCCCTGCAGAGCCGATTGTTAAACATTTACTAGCGTAGCTCACTGCTTATCCCAAAGGACCCAGAGGTGAACTGGGTAGAAGCCGTCCATCCCAGACAAAGCTTCTATCTTGGACAAGTGACCCGAGGGCCTCCTGGCTCCCTTGGAGGGTACCCCCCTGCCCTGAGCTGGGAGGTCTCCTACCTTTCAGAGACCATGAGACTGGGGCTCTGTTTGCTGAGCTCTGAGAAGTTAGGAGGGAGGCGGGGTCGCCTGCCCGGGGGAGCCCTCGCGGCCCAGAGCTGCTGGCTTGAGCTGGCTGCCCTCCTGCTGCCCGTTCTGGGGCAGCTGGCTTCCTCCGCCCATCGCAGCCTGTGGTGTCTTTCCTGTCATCACTTTGCCCTCCCAGTGCACATGGCATCGGCCCCGAGGGTGTAACATGAGACCCAGACTTTCAGAGCTGTCACTTGCAGTTGCCAAACCATAGCCTGGTTTAAATAAGGATGCGAAAGGATATTTCAGAAAAGGGGAGCAAAGGCCCAGGGCTGCCTCCTGCCTCAGGGAAAGACCCCCGAGCCGTGAGCCCGCTTTCAGACCACCTCCCCAGGCAGGGCTGCCGCAGACCCTCCACCCTCCCTAGAGAACGTTGCTGAGTTCGCTCCATTTTAGAGATAAGGGAACTGAGGCGCAGAAAGAGGAAGCGACCTGCCCCAGGGCGTGCAAACAGCGAGTGGCAGATCTGAGATTTCTTCCAGGGTGCCTAGGAGGTCCATGGCCTTGCTCCTGCTTCCCCGCTGCGTGTCTCTCAGGCCCAGGTCCTCTCTGTGGCCGTGGGTCACTGGGGCTCAGGACTGTCATGGGGCCGCAGACTCTACTGCCACCACCTCCTACAGGCTGGGCGGACAAGGCCTCCCTTTCCTGCCTTCCAAGCCCCGGCCACTGCAGCTGGTGCCCGGCCCCTGTGTCCCAACCTGCAGCCTGCAGCGCCCACCCCCAACGGGACCGGCGGGCTCGTACATTTCCCCATTCAGCTGATGGTGAGTGCTGTGCTATTTTAAGCCCACATGGAAGTATTTTTTTTTCTAAGGACCATCTGCTACGGGCCCCAGCCCAGATGATACAGTTAGAACCTACCCACAGCATCCTCTCCCGCCTTCAGACAGTTCCAGGAACAAGGGTGAGTCAGTCGCCCAGCTGAACACCCGTCTTGCTACCCCAAGAGATGACCCCGGTTCCGTGCCAGCCGAGGAGGCTGCTCCTACTCCAGGGGCAGAGGCACTAAGCTGCTTCTCAGAGACAGGAAAGGGACCCCCGCCCCTCGCAGCGTGCTCCCTGCAGAGAGGGCCAGAGGAAGGCCTGGCAATGCCCAAGTTAGCTTTTCTCAGCTGAGTCTCTTTGCCCTCGGAGGCTGAGACCTGGTTCAGGAGTTCAAGTGCAGGCGCTGGAGCTTGTTACAAAGGGGTCACCGAGAAGTGGGCGGCCAGCAGGGCACCCTGCTCTGGCTGCCCCTGGAAGAACCCCTGGGTCAGCTTTGGGGTGCAAAGAGGTTGGGTCTCCTCCCACTGGGCTGCGTGGGCCGGTGTCCACTCCGGGCCATGGGAGGATGTTACTAAACGCTGACCGCAGGCCCTTACTCTCGGCTCCGCTCACCTCCCCCCGTCTTTCCCTCCCTTCCCGCACCGAAGGGCTCCCTGTGAATAGAGGATCATGAACTCAGTGTACAGCACAGAGACTGCAGTCAGACCTCGCATCTGGGCTCTGTCCCTCATAAGCTCATGACCCAGGGCGAGGTGGACTAATCCCCTGAGCCTCAGTTTGCTCATCTGTAAAATGGGGATGATCCTCCTAGGAGGTCTGTAAGCGTTAAATGTGTGCAAAGGGTCTGGGATGCTGCCTGGCTATGGTTTTCTCTATCACTAGGAACTTCAGAGGGTCTGTCCCAAGAACTGGCTGAGAAGCTACAAGAGTATTTGAAAGCGTTGGGCCTGTGCTCTGTAAAGAAGTGCTTCCTCGCTTTACGTGCTCAGTGGGGCTGGGCCCCTCTGCCCTTGGGAGCTGGTCATTTTGCTGCAGGGACCCCGGTTAAGAAACGCATGGGCAGCAACTGACTTGACCCTGACAGGGTAGCCCCTGGGCCAGCTGTTATTTCATCACAGGACGGATGGCTGGAACCGTTGCCTCTGCCGCTGCTCATGGCAGAACCTGGAGCTCCCATCAGGGGTTTTCTCGGTGCTCCCTCCTCCCTCCTGGCCCCTTCTCTCCCTCGGGGCTGAGGGCTGTGCCAGTCTGGCCACGCCTCCCTTGGCTGTGACCGCGCAGCTGTGTCCCCGAGCATTATCGGGTGCATGCAGCCCGCGGTGGCCCCGGGAGTGCCCTGTGAGCGGGCGTGGGGCTGAGGCCTGACAGCGCGACTTCCTGTCCCAGGGTCTATCTGCCGCTGCTCTGCGGAGGCCTACGGTTTATCTGGGGTCAGTGCTCTCACCCATTTCCTGCCAGCTGCTACTGGTTTTTAGTCAGCTCCGATAGCTCCGGTAGCTGGGGAAGGACCGGGCTGCGTGATTCACCGGCTCTGGCCAGCAGGGACGCTGCGCCGGTGCGAAGGGGCATCTCCCCCTGCGTGGGGCGGGACGGCACCTCCCCGGTCCCCTGGGCCTTCCCCGCGGGCCGCAGCGAGTGAGACACAGAAAGCACCCGCACGTTTGTGGCCAACCAGAAGTTGATGGTGTGGGCGCGTGTGTACGTGTGTGTGGCCTGTGCGTGTGTATGCGTGCGTGTGGTCTAAGGGAGTTTTTCCTGAATGCGCCCCTGCTGAAGTAAAGGGGGTCATGTTTTGAGGAGTCAGAACGTAACTCCCTAGGCTGAGTGCTGCCCCGTTTCGCGGGGAGCCCCGGTTCTCTCTGAGGAGGTCCAGGTGAGCTTGCGGTGGCCCAGATGAGGAGAGGGGAGTCTCGTCTAAAATTTTATTTCCTGGCATTTCAGAAAGCACAGAGGAAAATTCCCCACTATAACAAATGACTGCTTCACATAGAAAACTGAGAATATGTTCATTCGTTTTGTAATGCCATGGACCAGAGGGTTTTTGTTTTTTTTTATTGGCGTATAGTTGCTTTACAATGTTGTGTTAGTTTCAGGTGTACAGCAAAGTGATTCAGTTATACATATATGTATATCCATTCTTTTTTAGCTTCTTTTCCCATATAGGTCATTACAGAGCATTGAGTAGAGTTCCCTGTGCTATACAGTAGGTCCTTATCAGTTATCTATTTTATACAGAGTAGTGTGTATATGCCAACCCCTATCTCCCAATTCATCCTGCCTTTCCCCCCTTGGTAACCGTAAGTTTGAACCAGAGTTTTGAAGTTGTCCAAAATGTTGGTAAGCCCCGTGTTAAGTGTCTTTAGTTGGCTAGATGGTCACTTCTCAAGCCTGGGCTCAAGTTGAGAGAGCTTGTGTCTCCGTAGGCCGAGGCCAGGACTGGCAGCACCTGGGAGCCTGTGTGAGATGCAAAACCTCCAGCCCAGCCCGGCCCACTGAACCCACACTGGCCTGCTGAGCCCACCCTCTGAGTGGTGGCCCACAGGCAGGCAGTCTGTGCTTTACCTGGCTCTCCAGGTGGTCCTGTCTCGTCATCGAGCATGGGAAGACGCAGACTGCATTGGCAGGTTTTATTAGTTTTCTTGATAGACGTGGGTTGTGAAGAACGAAAACGGTGCTCCAGGGCAGAATTAAATGCTTCACTCCACACATAGTTACTGACCCCGTCGTGGGTACCAGGCTCTGTGATGGACATGGCAAGGGACCACCTGGCACCCAGAGCCCAAATCCCTGTCCCCAGGGGTCCCAGCCTGGAGGAGTCGGATAAAGCCAACGACAAGGTTACTGCCTCGTCTGGAGAAGCTCTCTGGTCAGACATGGGCAGGGTGCCTGGCGAGGGGTCCTCGGGAGCAGTAGGTGAGACCTAAACTCTTCCACAGGGATAGGAATTAGACGAAGGGGAGGGAGAAAGTTGGATGGCCTTGCTAAGTTCGGGCTTCATCCCGGCTCTGACACTGTATAGTGTAGTGGGCTCAGACAAGTCCCTGAACTTCTCTGAGCCTCAGCTTTCTCTTTTGTATAATGGGCTGCATGATATTTCTTTTTACGCTTGTTTTGAGACTTAAATGAGGTAATACATGCCAAGTGCTTAGCACAGCTTTCACTAATCCCTATAAAGATGATAACAGTGATCGCATCCGAGGGCAGTGGGGAACCACTGAGGGTTTTTAGCTGGTAAGAGACATGAGCAGAATACTGTAATCACTCCTAGAAATGCCTTGTACATTTAGTTAGGCAGATTGTTGCTCATTGTTGAGCTTAAGACACACGTACCTTTAGTATTTCAAGCTACAGTCAGGTTTAAAATGTGTCTGAGAAAATATGTTAAATCCTAAAAAGCACCGCCCTTCCTCCCTTGTCATATTTTTGGATCCTAAAATCAGCCAAATGCAGAATCTGACCATTATCCAAAGTAACGTGCCTTTGGATTGAGAACAGACTTGCAGGACAACACTTTACTTTTTCCCCTCTCAAAAAGTCCCAAGGCCCAGAATACAAGAAAATTTTGGCTTTTGAAGCCTGTGTTTCTCAGGGCAGCTGACAAACTCCACTGCCTTTGGGTGGGACCAGCTCTGGAAGTGCCCACGCCAGTGGCCTGCTTTCTACACACGCTGCCTGGAGTGCCTCTGGGCAATGCTGAGTGGACAGCTGACCAGGATTGGTTCTTCTCAAAGACAGAAAACCCGTGGAGAGAGGAGAGTAGTGGGTCACAGGGAGGTGAGCCCCGGGTAACAACCAGTACCACCCCCAGGACGTTCTGGGGAAGCTCCGTCTTAATCCCCTCCCGTTTCGAGGCAGCCTCTGCACAGACGTGCTTCGTCCATCCTACACGTGAGCGCTGGGCACTTTTCACGCATCTGTGCTCAGAGCGCTTCTCTCGTGGGAGAGACGGGATTTGACAAATCATCGCACGAAGGTGAGGATGAGCATTGGCTGGAGAAAAGCAAGGTCCTCACCTGGGCTCTGCAGAGCCAGACAGAACCAGCCTTAGCTCCCTGAGAGGTTTCCTTTCTGGTCTTAGGTTTTTCTTCCCGGACAACTCTCCATCTGCGGCGTTGGAAGGAGGGGGACGGCGTTTCAGGTGGGGCGCCTCCAATCGCCCCGATGCCCACATTTGGAGGCAACGCAGACAGCCAGGTGCATTTGCAGGAAAGCGCGTGCAGCTGCCGTGCCCACATCAAAGGCGTGTGGCCCAGTGTGGGAGTCCAGGGGGAGCGGGTGCTATTCCTAGCACAGGTACTGACTTACCGTGATACGAAGCCTCCCACTATCTCGGTTGCCCCATCTCTAAAATGGGGCAAGATCTAACTTCTCTGGTTCCACAGAACTCACGGGCAAACCACATCACTGGTCAGGAACCTGATGTCTGCTGGGCCCCGGGACCCGACCTTTCTGTGCCCTCCCCGAGGTTTTCTGAGCATCCATCTGGCACTGTCTTCACTCAGTTTCTTGGAGGAGGCGATCCCATCAGAAGACATGCTCCTGGTTTCAAGGGGAATCATCCCCGCGGCTCTCACAACTCCAGTCTGGCCTCTGCACTGCCTCCCAAGAGCCCTTCCCAACCCATAGTCTGATTGTGCCACTGTCCTGCTCAACTCCCATTAAGAACCACTGGGCAGAAACACCCAGGGCCCCTTCCGTCCCCTGCCCACCCTCTCTGACCTTCGGAAGGATACCTGTAGGTCCTCTTCAAGTCCCAGGGCCTCTGCAAGTGCTGTTGCCTCTCTACCTGCCCCTCCCCTCTGATCAGCTCAGCGAACTCCTCTTCATGCTTCAGAATTCAGCTCCGTGATCACCCCCACTGGGAAGCCTTCCCTGACCCTTGGATTCCCCCATCCCCATGCTCAGCGTCGGGGGGCATGGGGTGCCCCAAGACTTGCTTCTCCTCACCTCCCAGGACAGGCTGGCTGGAGTGCTTCTCGATCTGGGGGAGCAGGAGTGAATCTGCCTCGTCTCAGACGCCTACCCTTCACAGGGAAGTCTGGAATTCCTGTTGCAGGAAACCCTGGGTCAGGAAGGCTGGGAGCAGGGAAGGACAGCTGTCGGGAGACAGGTGGAGATGCCTTTTCGGGTTTACATCAGATTGGAGCTGATGAGAGGATCACGGGGAGTGGTTCAGCACAGACCCATCTGAAGGGTTAAGGGGCTCCTGGCTCTGTGGGTGTGACCACCTCCTGCTGGTGCATTCAGTAGCCCAGGGATTGTTCTTCGGAAGGTAGGACAAGGTGCTGGGAGGGGCTGGTGCTCCAGCAGGGCCCTCACTAACCTTTAAGCACAAGTGCGCCCAGCGGGTTGTTGGTTGCCAGAGCAGCGAGCTTAGGGAAGGGCCTGAAGGTGACCTGACTCCAAGAATCTTCCTGCCCGGGCTGAGCTGCCGCCTTCAGGAAGGCGAGGAGGCCGTGAGAAAGGAGAGGCCCAATTGAACAGGAGATAAAGACAGGGAGGGGAGGCGCTGGCAGCCCATCCTATTCCTGCCCGGGGCTGACGGCTTGTGACCTTCAGATAGCTCCCTGGGTCTGGTTTTTCCTGTTCCTGAAGTTTCTGCAGTACGCACATTTGCTGGGCTAGGTCAGAAGTAGCCTCTGGGGTGTTGCTTGTGAGCGAGCGCGTGCGCGTTCGTGTGTGTATGTGTGTGTGTGTGAGTGTGTGTGAGCGCGTGTGTGTGCGAATGTGTGTGTGTGTGTGAGTGTGTGTGTCTGTGTGTGTGAGTGTGTGTGTGTGAGTGATGTGTGTGTGTGTGTGTGTGTGTGTATGGAGTGATATCTCAGTTTAAAGAAACAGGGAATTCAGGATTTGTATCAGCACCACACACATCCCAGGCTGCCTTGTTTCCTAGAAAGGAAGGGCAGATAGCGTGGAGTCTGGGCCCCCAGTGAGGCTGGGGCCTGGCCAGGAGGAAGGGCTTCCGGCTCTGTCCTGGCTTTGGCCCAGGGCAGCGTCTGGCCCCGTGGTGTCTGCGTTTTCTTCTGCTAGAAGAGGCCCGAAGCGTTTGCTGCCAGTCTGGAAGAAGCCAGGTCGGGGAGCAGGCATGGCTCAGGAAAGTTCTGGACTCTGGGTCTTGCTGGGTCTGCACGTTCTGGTGGCCTCTGTCCCGGGCAATCAGCGCGAGTGACAGGAAGGGGGACTCTGGGGGGGGGGGGTTGCTTACGGAGGCTGGGGAGAGGCTGGGACAGCCTGGAGGGTCCTGGGCCTCTGAGCTGGAGTCTCAGGTCCCAGAGTTTAGGGCGGTGGGAGCTGGAGGCGGGGCGGGTGGGAGAGCTCCTTCCTTCACAGCCTAGGAAGCGGGGCCCGGGCATCGGGCGGCTGGTCCAGTGTCCCTGGCGCTCACCTGCCGGCCGGCGACCCGCCATTCGGTGGTCCCAGACGTCCCTGCTCCGAGCGCCGGCCGGACACCCGAGGGGCTTGCACCCTGCCGGCTCGCCCGGGCCGCCCCTCAGCGCAGGGCCCCGACGTAAGCACACGCGGCTTGGTGGCTCGGGCTCCGATGAGGGGTGCAGAGCCCGCGGCCCCTCAGCGTGACGTGGTCTGGCACCGGGTCTCCGACCTGGGGCTGTTTTGATATCTCTCTGTCTCTCTCTGCTACTCTTATTCTGCTCGAAAGACCACGATCTGGGTGTCCAGCTAGGAAGCTCCGTGCCAGGGGGAAGAGGAGGGCCTTGGAGCAGCCTCCTGGGACCTGAGTCCTGGCCGCTGAGCCCAGGCTCTCCCTGGTGTGGGCTCCCTAGAGCTTCGCCCCGGAGCGCAGCCCTCAGGTCTCCCCGCAGGCCCTGCCTCCCTCCAGGGTCCCTCCGATCTCTGACCCTTGACCTCGGTGCCCCTCGGTGCCCGGGCAGAGCCTGGAGGCTAGAACAGCTCACGCTGCAAAGTCTCTGTGCACTGATTTCCCCCCAGCTTGTTCCACTTTTAAAAATAGCTAATGAGGAAATTAATTTTGTCACCCAGATGTATTCAGTAAAAACATGTCAGGGAAAGACAATTAACCTCTGCACCAATAAATCCTTCCCAAATTAATGAAGTTAATATCTGTAGATGTTGAGATGTTCAGCTGGGGAGAGGGGCCACAAAAGCAGAGCTCCTTCCAGGCAGAGAAGGAGAGACACCAAAAAGAGAAGGGGGGAGAGAGAGAGACAGAGAGACTGACACAGAGAGACATGTACACACACAGAGACAGAGATGGAGAGACAGACAGAGAGAGAGAGAGAGAGACAGAGAGACAGACACAGAGAAAAGTATATATTAAGAGAAAGAATGGGGGTGGGGATAAGCAGACAGGAAGGAATGGCAGAGCAAGACAGACAGACAGATTGAAGGAGAGAGGCGAGAGCATGTGTTTAGGGGGAACAGGGCTGTAAGATTTTCCGAGAATTTCCAATTATTCCAGGTATTCAGTGGCAGTAGGTTTTGGGGCAGGAGAAGACTCGACAAACGAAAGCACAGAATGAAAAGAGTTGGGTATTTTTCACACGTGGACTTTTCCAGCCCACTTGGATGCAGTCTTCTCTCCGCCTGAAGATTCTGGATTCTTTTTCTCATCAGTCGCAGCCAGGGAGCCCCAGGCCGTGGGAAGTGGCCGGCCAGCTGGAGGGGGGCTGGGCGGTTGCTGCATGCCTTCCTCCTGTGTTTCCCTGGGGGGTCACCTGGCTGGAGACACGGTCAGGTTTAACCTCCCCGCCAGCGCGAGCCCTCCTTTATCTCCTCCCCTTTCACCTGGAGGCACCAGGCCAAAGAGGACAGCCCCTTGGAAGAGGTCAGCCTCTGCCCTAGTTAGACCTTTCCATCCCAGGCTGGGACTGGAGAGCAAGGACAGGAGACGTTATGCCAGGGAGAGGGACAGGTCGGGGTGGCAGGCAGGCTGGCACCCACGTGGGCAGGGGTCAGCACAGCCGGACCCCTGAGCTCTTAGCCTCTGCGGTCTCGGCCCCCATTCAGGGAGCACCAGCTCAGGAAGCAGATCCCGGCTTGGCGCTCCTGGAACTCGGATTGAGATGGAATCTTCTTTGGGGACTTCGGGCCTTGGGGCTGTCAGGGAGAACGGGGAGAACGGCTGAGGGGCCGTGTGAGCTCTCGGGGTTCCACCATCTCTAAGGATTAAGTCCAGGCCCTGCTCCCGAGGTGCTGACAGGCAGCAGACACCGTGCAGCCCAGACGGCACAGTTTTTCCAGAGGGCGAGACTGGACCATCAGACGCCAGCCAAAGACGCTGCTTTGCCCTCGTCTGTTAAAAGACCCTTTCTTTATTAATTTCTTCCACCTGTGTGAAATGCAAACAGGGCATGAAGCATTCATCATTCAAATCCTGTCAAATCACCGGTTCTGGGGAGCAAAAGTCCGGACCGGGGTGGGGAGGCTTGTATTGTGGGTGGAGCCTTTCCAACAGGAGGCAAAGGGAAAGGGGAGAGGTGCATGGGACTGCGTTCCTTTCCAGAAAACCCAGGGGCGGTGACAGTGACCAGCCAACGGCAGGGCCCCAAAGGCCCAGCTGGGCTGCCATTTCGGAAAGCTGAGGGGGCTGGAGGGAACCTTCAGGGTGTGGAGACGGCTGACCGGGAGGGGAGCCGGGAACAGGGAGGCCCGCCTGCTACTTTCTACACCTGAAAAAGAGCCGGCCAAGTTGTTCTCACGGCGGGCACAGACAGAAGAGAACTAGACATTAGGTATCTGGAGTTGGACTTCTCACTAATCTTCCCAGGCCACTGTGACAAGCTTGCAGATTGCAGGGAAGTGATAGATGTCACCTATCTTGAGCTCCCGCTAGGCCGTTGCTCTCCTCTCCGTGACATTCCTCCCCCCGCCCCAGAAAATGGGGGGTATTTGTCCAGATCTCTGAGTCCTAAGCTGCGTGGACCAGGGCCTCCGAGGGCCAGCCGGGCTCAGAGGGACCTCTCAGGGCTCTGGCCCCCCCGATGGTGTCACCCAGGACAGGAACCTCGTCGGGTTTGGCTGAGGACCCCAGTGTGGGCCGGCTGGGCTTGGGGCCAAAGGCTCTGTCTGAGTGCACGTTGGCCGTGGGAAATAGCAGGAGCGGTGAGAGACAGAGGTGAGCAGGCCGAGGGGCCCGTCCACCTTCCCGTGCCTGGTGCTGAGCTGGGCTGCAGGTCATCTTATTCTGTCACCCAAAGATGGGGGTCTGGTACCATGGGGAGAAAGGAACCCAAGGATGCCCCTGACTTTTACACTGGGCTCCGTGCTGACCCCATGCCTCCCACCCTCAAGTCTCTGTCCCCAGAGAGCGGTAAAGACAGAATTAGGGCAGGAGGGGAGTTTGGCGGGTGATGAGACTTTGGGTAGGTGTTACATCTGCAGGCACACGAGGGCTTTTACAGTGTGAGGGCTTCTCTCTCCTCTCCTCTGGACAGAACACAGGGGACAGGCTCGGACCGCAGCTTGCAGGGCTGGGTTAGAGGTAAGGAAAAGGACTTTGCCGGCAGGGGTTGGCTCTGCAGAGGCTCTGAGAGTCGGGCAGGTACTGCTTTGTAGCCGTGACCCATCCTGAAGGGAGGGGTCCATGACGCTGAGGGCACCACCCGGGACTCCCACAGGTTTGAATTCCAGTCCCGTCACTGGGCCAGTCTAAATCCCAGTTTCCCCATCTGTGCATTCACACAGCCGTGTCAGCCTCATGGAATCAGAGGGAATAACGCACGTAAGACATGTTTTTAGTGCAGAGACGCCACGTGAACGCTCCTGACCAGCGCACGTGCGTTTACCTGAGTAAAGGCTCTGGCCCGGGTGAACTGTCGCGTGTTTTGGATGCTCACCCACTGCCCCCTGCGCCTTCCTGACGACGAGCAAGCCCACCTGGCTTGGGCTGAATTGCTGGAGCCCCGGGCACAGAGGACAGCCTGCGGACATCCCTCCCGGTCACCTTCCCCTGTCTCCCGATCTGTCTCACCCTTGCGAATAGGATGAGAGGATTCCTCGTAGAGTAGGGGAGAGAGGGAAGCAGCTGGATTTACGGTAACCAGCAAAGCGGCATCCACGGCCTGAGATCCCTCCTCCGAGGGTAGCTCGGACAGCATCCCCAGGTCCCCCAGGGAGAGAGGTTTCCTTGACCCCTCAGTTCATCAGACCCCTGCTCAGAGGGTGCTGGGGGCTCAGGGAATTTCCGGCGCAGCGGCTGCGGGCCTGGGCTCCCCCTTGCCCCCAAACCCCTCAGCAGGAGCCGCCTTGCCTCTCCCTTCCCCTCCTCCGGGCTGGCCTGGCTCTGTAGGGGACGGAATACTCCTCCAGCTCTCGCCTCTGCGGATCCCCAAGGCCAGCCTTTGCCACTGTGAGGGGTTAACTCACAGCCACGCAGGGCAGAGGGTAGTTACAAAAGGGAAAACAGTGGGGAAGTGTCAGAAGGTGAAGAAATCTCACGGGGCTCTGGCAGCTGGGGCTCTAGTTCCCGATTCTTCTGCTGAGATAGTGCCAAGGGCCCCTGGCCTCTGGCTCCCCTTCCACCCGGTGGAGCCCCTGATACCCCTGACTCAGCTCCTGCCACGGGGGTGACCACGGTCAGGGGTCAATTGCATTGCCAGGCCGGTCTGGACTGGATGTCTCCTACTCCGGGAGGTCAGGAGACAAGTGACAGGCCAAAGTTCACAGGGTCAGCGGTGCCACCAACATCCTGCCCAGATGCAGCCTGGTGCCCAGCTCTGCTCTCCACGGGGGCCCAGAGCTAGGCCTCTCTGTGGCCATGTGACCTTGGCAAAGTCCTTCATCTCCAGACCGCCAGTTTCCTCAGCTGTAAACTAGGGGTCATCATAGCTCTCAGATTGCCATAACAGAATATCCCAGACCGGGGGAGTTTGAACAACACAGATGTACCCTCTCACAGCCCTGGAGGCAGGATCTGAGATCGAGGTGTCGGCAGGGCTGGTTCCTGCTGAGGCTGGTGAGGGAGAATCTGTTGCCGGTCTCTCCCCCCAGCTGCTGGTGGTTCGCTGAGCACTTGTGCCAGGCTCTGCTCCGCAGCCTTTACACGTAGCCCCAGCCGCCCCTCGCAACCTGGCACACTGGACCTGCCTCTGTGTGCTGGCTATTGGTCCTTCCTTGATGCCTTCCTTTATGCCTGCACCAAAGCCAGATGCTCGCTCTCAGCCTCCAGCCCAGGGCCCTGGTGCCCCTGCCTAGCTCCTGTCCCCTCCCCGTGCCAGCCCCGGCGGGACCCTGCCTGCCCACCCCCAGACTATCGATTGCGTGAGCCTCTGCCACCCCCTGAGTGGAGGTGTGCTTTGGGCAGGGCTGGGGGTCCGAGGTAGCTGGGGCTAGGTGTGGGGTGGGCTGACGCAGCTCTGGGGTGCCCCATTCAGGGACCCCAGGGGCGGCCAGAGTGCCCTTGGCCAGGGGGGCCCAGCAAGGTACGGCTGGTGTACGGGTGGGCCGGCGTGGGGATGGGAGGCAAGTCCACCACCGAGGACCACCTCACGGGGGCCTCACTGAACGGACCGTTCTCACCACCAGGCATTTACGGAATCAGGACTGAGGCAGACACCATGGCTGAAGGCCCTATGTGCCCCCCAGAGCCTCCGTGGGAGGGCCGCATGCTCCCCAGATTTGCCCCTGTGGGTGGGACCCATGAGGCTTTGCCTTGGGGTTATTCCCGGATTCAAGTCTGCTTCTCGGGGAGTTGATTCCCCACAGGAAAATGTCACACTAAGGGAAGTGTTAGTCCAACAGGATTTGGTTCCAGAACTTTGTTGAATGTCATAAATGCTTTCATAAGTGCTCCTCTGCGTATTGAATAGACGCTTATCAGACCTTAATGTGATCCAGTTAAAATACAGAATCTGACTCAGTAGCCCTGATGTGGAGCCTGGGATGCTGCATTTTTAACAAGCTTTTTGGAGATGCGCATCCTACTTTGGGTAGTAAGTGACTAGACCAGCATGCCCCGAGAGTTTTGCTCTCAGGACGGCTTTATACTCTTAAGAATTCCTGAGGGCCCCAAAGAGCTTTTGTTTATGTAGGTTATATCTGTTGCTGGTTACTGCATTAGAAATTATAATTGACAAATGAAAAAATCATTAATTCATTAAAAAATAACACTAATAAAACCATTACATATTACCTTAAATAACGATTTTATAAAATAAACTATATATTCTTTTTCCAAAACAAAAAATAGCAGAAAGAATGGCAATAATTTATGTTTTTGCTCTTTAATGTCTGATGTAACAGAAGATGCTGGATTCCCTATCTCTGCGTTTAATCTGCTGCAACATATTTTGTTGGTTGAAAAAACTCCAGTCTCAGACAATATGTAGTTAGTATTTTAATGTCTTTTTCAGATAATTTTGGGTATTTTTTGTCTTTTGATACTGCCCTAAAGCTCTGCAAGTGATAGTTTCTTAAAAAGTTAATTGCGATGCATGTTCACTGTTAAAGTCTGTTAGTCTACCTGTTTCTTTGCCTGGATCTTTTGCTCATGCGTGATTTTGCATTGTCATTTGGAGAAATACTGGCTTACTGAATTATGCAGACCTTGCAGATGTTGGCACATTTTATTAGGCAACATCCAGAAACCACATTCACTAATTTAACATCAACCTCAACAGAAAAGTCTTGGAAATCTCTCCCTTGACTCTTCTTACATCAGGTATGGGACCAAGTGTGAAGCAGCGGGGACACAGAGCTAAGGGGTCTGGCCGTTGTCCTGCAGGACACTGGGAGACACGGCGGCACTTCTAGGTGGGAAAGTGTGCGGTCAGGAGTGTGTTTTGGGAAGCTCACTCTGAGAGCAGTTTGGAGGATGAATCTGGGAGTAGCAGTGAGACGGGAGGACAGAGATCCAGTTGAGAGGCTGTAGCCTAAAGCCAGGAGAGAGTGGATGATGGCTGGAGGTGGCAGTGGCCACAGGGGAGGGGAAGGCCTCCCAAGATGAAGGAGGCAGACTCTCCAGGACCAGGCAACAGACTGGACGGGGGGTTGAGAGCAGAGTGGAGGGGAGAGTCCAGCATGGTGCTCTGGTCTCTGGCTGGGATGCTTGTGTGTGTGCAGAGACCCTTCCCCAGGATGGAAGGCACAGGATTGGGGGGAGGAGAGGTGACCTTGGGGGCAAAGGGCTTTGAACCCAGGTCTTTGAAGATCAAAGTTCTTAATTATCTCCATTCTAATATCCTGAAGCTAATGGTATGAGAGTGAGCACCCTGTCTCTGGAGGTAATCAAGTCTAGTCTGGTGGCCTCTCACGGGGGCGTGTTTAGAGGGCTTCCTGTCCTGAGAGGGAAGGTCGAAGGTGTTTTAGTTAGCTCAGGCCGCCATAGCAAACTACTAAAGGTGGGGTGGCTTAAACAACAGAAATTCTCACAGCTCTGGAGGCTGGAAGTCCCAGATCTGGGACAGGTTGGGCACGGGCAGGTTCTGGTGAGAACACAGAGAGAGAGCTCTGGTCTCTCCTCGTCTGATAAGACCACCGATCCTATTGGATAAGGACCGCACCCTTATGATCTCAATGAACCTTCTTCTCAACTTTTTAAAGAAATTGAGGTGTAGTTGATTTCCAATATCATATTTAAGTTTCAGGTGTACAACATAGTGATTCACAATTTTTAAAGATTATACTCCATTGATAGTTATTAAAAAATATTGGCTATATCCCCTCTGCTGTACAATTGATCCTTGTGGCTTATTAGCCCTAACTTCAGTTACGGTCACACTGGGGGTTAGGGCTTCAACATCGCACAGGACAAGCCTACATGGTTCCCACTGCCCTGTGGCTGTGCTCAGGCTGACCTCCTGGCTGACTCTGAGGAAGGGGAAAGAACTAGCAGCACGCCCTGGGCTATACCTGGCCCTGAACTTGATCACAGCCCTGCAGGGCCCAGGACTTGTGTGCAGAATGGAAGGCCCACCTGTGTGCCGGCGGCCTCTGCCTGTGCCACGTGGCATTTGGTCGTCCCGTGGAAGTCACTTTGGAACCAAGCAGCTGATGCATCTAATTAGTCCTCCTCTCCAGCTGACAAGTGTCAGCTCCTCTGATGAAAGGACAGGTTCCTCCCAAGTGCTTCCTTCTGGCAAGGCTAAATATTAATTATCTCCCGTTATTTCATGATTATTCACAGGCACTGATGTCACCACATCACGGAGTGAGAAGTCAGTGCCAGGAGAGATGAAAAAGTGGGTAAATCGTAGTGAGCTGCCCAACGACCCTGAAACATGGGAGAGATTGTCGTTGCCCGGGGAGCGGGGGCACCTTTGTTCCCGGGTGCGCCTCTGAGCCGTGCCCGGTGCACGAGCTGCCATCCCAGGTGGAGTTTCAGGCTGGAAGGGAAGGGAAGCTCTGCCCAGCCAGGCAGCTCAGGAGAGAGATGCTCCCTTAGAGCCAGAGTCAGAGATGTTTCATACATGACATACCCAAGAAGATGCTGGTGCACTCCAGGCGGTCACGGTTGAGCAAACATCCACAGGGAACCCAGGGTGCACCAGGCAACAGGTCAGCCCTGGAGGTGGAGGAAAGGGTCAGAAGATGTGGCCTGATGTGTGTGCGGGTCTAGTTTTAAAACTGGACACTGGGAGTTCATGTCAGCAAACTACCTCTATGGGTGTGCGTGTGTGTGTGTGCATTTTGCACATTGGTGGCAGCCCCAAAACTGACAGAGAGTGAGAAGAATAGTGCACGGCGATGATGAAAATGCATTTTTTAAATGACCCCCCTTCTTGGCACATGGGGTTCACTGAACATCAGCTCATTGATGGAGATGCCTGCTGGACGCCCTTGACTCTGGTTTCCTTCAGAGGCCGCTGAAGGGGAGGAGCCAATGTGAAGCCTGGATCTTCCAATGTGGCAGGCGGAGAGTGAGTTCCAGCATCCTAAGTGCTTCTAAGTAATGGAAGAGCAGGTCTGTAATTATCATATGGGGTCATCTTAATTAGGACGACATAAAATAATGTCTAGCTAGGCATCATCCTATCTTTTAGAGACTTGTCACAGATTCAAATGGGAAACCTTTCAGCTTCTCGGTGGTGAACGTTGAAATTCTCAGTTGGTGTCCTTTCTCTCTCTGTCCCCTTGGCAAGTGGCAGGGCAGAGCAGCTGCTGGCCGGCAGTGTGTGCTCAGGCCTGTGTGCTGGCCCTCCTTGGTACCATCTGCACACAGAGGAGAGGCGGGGCTGGAGGTGGTCCAGGGAGGAGCCAGGAGGGCTTTGGACGGAGGGCCAGGCTCCCCACCTTTGCTCTCAGGGACCCTCCTTTTCCCGGGAGAGAGTGTCGTAGAGGATGAAAGAGCCACAGTAGGGACCAGGACAGTGGGGCTTAACCCCAGACAGCCTTCAAGGACCTGTGAATGCCGCTGTTTCTCTGACCCTCTGTTTCTCTATCTGTGAAATGGAGCTGGTCTGGGAGTGGAGGTTGAAGAGCAAGGTCAGAACAGAGCGATGGTTTGTAAAGTTTCCAGAAACCTCCTCGTTCCTTCAGGTAGGCCAAAGGGTTTTGCTGCTGAAACCAAATAATGAAGGTTCCCCCCGGTTTGTAGATGCAGTGACATCAATACTAATGGCAAAGGACCCCAGTTCCCCACTCGCTTTGGGGTCACTTGTCCTGAGTGTCGCACTGGCACCGTCTGAGGCCCCAGACGGGGGGCTTGAAGGAGACGCAGCCTTTCCCAGGCCTCGCCATCCCATCCTGCTCAGCCCCGGGCACCTCCAGCCAGGCTGCCACGTTGGTTTTGCCACCGGTGGCCCCTGGCCAGCTGGTCACAGCGTCTGCTGGCCCGCTCCTTTGATCCTGCCCCTCTCCAAGAGTGACAGAGCCCTCCCTGTGTCCCCCAAGCCGCCCCGTTCAGCTGGCTTCTTGGAGGCTGACGACAGGGCCGGAGGAGGGTCAGCTCCGCAGTTGCTGGTCAATCCCCTCATGCTCGTCATCCTCGTGTCGAGCCGAGTGTCCTGCCGCCTCCCTCCCTCCTCACCCCGTCCCCGCCTTTGAGACCTGAACCGGAGCCCTTCACACCTCACTCTGAAGAATCTGCATTTGGGGTATTTCACCTTTGAGGGCTTCCCCCCAATAATGGGGAATTTCTCACCTCGCATCTGCATGAATGAAAGGCTCATGTAAGGGGAGTTCTTTCCAGAGGACAGAGTTCTCTCAGAATGCAAAAACCGGGGTTACCAAAACCAGACAGACTGAAAACCAAACTCACCTACTTTGTGTTAGGTTTTCGTACAGAATAGGATGCTCTCAGTTTTAAGTTTCTCTTCCATCAAGTTTAAATTGTGGCAAAATGCACATAACATGAAATGTGCCATCTTCACCATTTTTAAGTGTGCCGTTGGGTGGTATTAAGTTTCTCTTCCATAATTTTTAATACTTCGTAACTCGTTACCACCTGACAGCACTGCCTTCTTCTATGATGGGGAACAGAACAATAAACTCTACGAATCTGTGCTTCTCCAGAGAGCGCTGTTCCCTAGGGGGTCGCCAACCCTGGCAGCTCTGGGTTTGGGCAAGGTTGGATGTCCACCCTGGCGTCCTCCACTTATTAGCTCTGTGATTTTGGACAAGTTCTTTGGTTTTCCTGTCCATAAAATGTAAGTAGTGAGACTTCCCCTGGGGAGAGAGAGTAGATTAAGATAATACTGCTCAGGAAGCAGCCAGCGCCCACGGGCCGGGAAAGCTGCGTCTCGCCGTGACTGCCCTCGGGCGGTCACGAGCAGCTTCTAAGCCGAGCAGGAAGCCCTGAACAGGCCGAATCCTGTTAGAGCAGGTTAAAAAAAGGAAGGCAACTCCAGCAAGGGAGAAACGGGGTGAGAACGACCCAGGCCTGAAGCCGATCACTGACCTCCTGCTTTGTAAAGTTGATACGGACTGTCCATTTCCCCTTTGTGGCTTCGCTTAATAGGAAAGTCCCTGCAGGTGTGAGCTGGGACTTACAAAGGACGCTGGGAGATAGTAGCCCTGGAAAAATAATTCCACCTATAAACACCTGTGTTAACAAGTGCTGTATTTGTCCAGCTAGTTTCTTTTTCACATACTGTTTACACACACCTATTCTCTTACCCTGCTCAGGTGTGTGTTGCGTGGCGTCTGGGGACCCGCTGGCTCAGGGCCAGCCTGCCCGTCGGAAATGCTTCCCCTCTTTGCCCGGCCAGCCCGGGTCTTTCCGGGGCCTGCTGTCGCGTTAGTGCTCCTGGGGTAACCTCTGGGAGCTTAGCCAAGTCAGGTCTGAGACCTCAGTGTGGCAGGAAGGGCCGACTGGGGGCCCCTGGGGGGGCAGTGACCCCGGCTGGATGAAAGAGGACACCTGTTCTTTTCCTAGCTGGCCCAGGTCACTTTGTATTTTCACACTGAGAGGAAATTGGAACCCTTCAACCACCTGATTACAACAGCCTTCCAGGACTCACTCGGGGTGATGGGGGGGTGGGAGCTGCCAGAGATCCAACAATGAGACCTTTAGAGGCCTTGTGGGCAGGGGAGGAAATGCGTTTTTTGTTCTATGAGAACTCCAGAATTTGTTCAGAATTCCATCAGCTTCCATGGAAGCCCTTCGGACTTAATTCATGTCTTACCCTGGCGAGTGGTTTCACCCCCATCTGCATGGGACACTCGCCAGGACCTTGTGAATGTCCGAGGTTCAGGGCCCAGGCCCAGGGCCTCTGGTTTACTTGACCCGAAGTGGTCCAGCATGTTGGAATCCCCAAATCCGTCTCATGCATGGTGAGTTCAGCACAACTTCCCTGGTAGGGTCGCCAGACAACTCTGCATGTTTGTTTACTATAAACCTTTCACTTAGAATAACTGTGCATTTACAGAGAAATTGCAAGGATGCACAGAGAATTCCCGCACCCACTCACCTGTCCCGCTCTTGCTAGCAGCTGGCATAGATGTAGTCATTTGTCTCAACTAAGGCACTGGTGTCCGCCCATCACTGTTAACTAGACTCCATGGCTTACGGGGGTTTTACGAGTTTTTCCCAAGTCCTTTTTCTGTCCCAGGGTCCCCTCCAGGATCCCTCCTTACATTTACCTGTTACATCTCGGCAGCCTCCTCTGGTCTGGGCCAGTTTCTCAGACTCTCCTTGGGTATGACCTCGATGGTTTTGAGGGCAGGTATTTTGTAGACCCTGCACTCTGGGCTTGGCTGCTGTTTTTCTCATACTGAGACTGGGGGTATGGGTTTTGGAAGGAAGACCACAGAGGCGAAGTGCTGTGTTCATCTTCTCATGTGACTCATCGCTGCTGATGTTGGCCTTGATCACCTGGTTGACTGAGGCAGTGTCCGCCAAGGTTCTCCACGGTAAAGTCACCCCCCTTTCCATACTGTCATCTTCGGGCAAGTCGCAGAGCAGAGCCCACACCAGTGCGGGAGGGTGGTCCCCCTCCACCTGTTGGAGGGGGTGGTATCTACATAAAGTCTGTGGAATTCTTCTGTCAGCGCGAATGGCCTCTTCTCCCCATTATTTATTTTTTCAGTTATTTGTTTATCTTGGTGTGGACTCTGTGATATTTAAACTTTGGGTTATAATCCAATACTACGTTACTTATTTTGTTACTCACGTTGATCCAGCTTTGGGCAGTGGGAGCTCTTTCAGGGTGGCTTCTGCCTCCCTCTGAAATGCCCCATCGTTTTGGTTTTCAGGTACTTCCTTACTTAAGAAGAAAAGCACAGCTTTACGGACACCTGCTGGCTTGTTTTAGGCGCTTTATTTGCATTTTCATTGTTTAATCATAACCACTCATTTCTTTCCTTAACACACTCTCTCTTCCTCTCTGACCCACAGTTTTCACTCTTGTCCCAGGAGTGGCATCACGGGGTGGTAGAAGGAGCCAGGATGGAGAGTCGGGCGGCCGAGTTCCTGCCCAAGTTCTGCTCCTCACCGGATGTGTGACCTAGAACAAGTTCTTCCACCTCCATCAGCCTTGAGTCTCCGGTCTGGGAGAGGGAGACAGCACTGAGTATCTCGAAGGAGGGCTGTGAGCCTTACAGACCAGTGCAGACGGTGCCTGCTACACGGGAGGTGCTCATACAAGCAGCTTTGCCCTTCCTGCCCCTGGCTCTGTTGCTAAGTGACTGTCACCTTTTTGACCTCTTTGGTCCTCAGTTTCCTTGTCTGTAATATCAAGGGACTGGACCAGATGGTCTTGGAAGACCCCCTCCCCCCCCCCACCTTCGCCACCCCGATGTTCCGCGTGGGCCCAGAGGCAGCTGGCTGGTGGGGATGGGTGATGGGGGGAGAGGGCTGGAGAGGGGTCAGTAAGCATGGCACCGGGAGCCCAGCAACCAGGCCCAAGACCAGCCCCAGCCTCATACTGGAATCAGCTTTGCAAATCTGCCAATCAGAGAAGGTGGCTTTTTGCCCTAGAAGACAAACTTTTATACTGAGAATGTAACCTGCATGTCTGGGCTGCACCCCTGCTGCCCCCTGCCACCCTCTAATGTGTTTCAGCTCTTGGCATGTCCCGGCTGGCCGGGCACAGGCTGGAGATCATAAACCAGTCTGATCTGATAGAACGTGAAATACGTTTGTGTTCACTGGTACGCATTTCATACCTTCTTGGGTATCTGGTCTCCCATCACTGTGCGTCCCTTTCCACCCAGCAGTGGTATTTGTCAGCTTCTTTTGACAAGTGGGATTTGGGTTGGGGTGTGAGGTTGGGTTTCTGGTGTGAATTTCTGAGGCTGGTTACAGGTGCTGAAACCAGGGCCGGGGCCTGGCTGGAGGCGGGGTGTGGCCGCTCATTGTGTTTCCTGTGGGAGCCGGGCCGCAGGCACCCATGTGGGCCAGTTTACCAGAGCAGGAAAGGGGCAGATGGGAGGACGGGCTCTGGAAATGGCTCGTGGGGCAGGGCTAGGAGAGCAGACCCAGGTGCCCGCAGCTCATCTGGTCTAGCATGGGCCGGGGGCGGATGGGGGCTGGGCTGGAGGGAGGCCTGCTTAGGGCAAGCCTGGGTTTTGGTCCCAGAGGAAGAAAGCTAAAGGTATTTACCCAAACTGGGTCACAGGTTAGTGGGAGCCCAGGGCTCTGGCCAAGGCCGTGGAGGTCCCACAGGATTCAGGCCTGGGCAGGGGGGTGAATGAAGAAAAAGGGGAATCTGAGTGTGAACCCTTGGTGATGGGCTGGGAGGGCAAGGGGGGCTCAGAAAGTCCAGTCAAGGGAGTCAGTGGCAGCATGGACAGGATCCACTACACAGATTACTGTAGATGTGTGCCCACATGCACATAGAGATACACCTACTAAGATGTTTGTGGAAGCATTGTTTGTAATAGGATAAAAATGAAACAACAAAAATGTCCATTAGCAGGGGATCAGGGTTTATCTGTAATATATATTTATACAGTGGGATATTCTGGGGATATTGAAAAGAAAAAGGTAGGCCTGTAGGAATCAATGAACTAACACCAGCGGGGGAAAAAAAATACAGGTTTATTTTTCTCATGTAATCCCACATCTGGAGGGAAGCAGTTGCTGCTCACCAAGGTTGTCAGGGATCCAGTTTCTTTCTTTCCCATGCCACCTTCATGAAAGGTGTTGGCTTTTAGATCCGTACATTTATTTCCTCATGGTCCCAAAATGGCTGCTGCAGCTCCGAAGATCACATCTAAGTAAAAGGAATGAGGAAGGAGGACTGGTCAGTGCCAGACACAGTTGTCTTTTTTTAAATCTGGAAATTGAGAGCTTCCCAGACATCACCTGGCCCCTCCTTTCCCAGCATGGGCCATCTTGCCCCCATATCTCATTGTCCAGGACAGGGTCTCACCCGCCCACCCCCAGCTGCAGGGAAGGCTGGGAAAGTATCTGGCTTTCCAGCCACGAAAGCAAGGAAAGAGAGTCTGAAAAAGCTGTCCAGTTAGCCAGCAAATAGCGTTTGCCCAGCGCATGTAAAGGACTCCATGGGAAGGGTCTCCAGGGGGCTCTTGATAGTAATTGCCTCTGGGGAACAGGATGTGGGGTCTTACAGGGGAGAGCAGCTCGCTTTTTAAAAAAATTTTTTTTATTGCATATCCTTTCCTGCTCTGACCTTTTTGTTACCATGTGTATATGTGACTTTTTTCCATTAAAAGAATTTAGTTAATTAAAATCAAATTAAAGCATAGTGAAATGCAGGGGATGCAATATGCCAGATGAGAGAGTTGATTCAGGAGACAGAATCTGGGTAGAGCCCTGGGGCTTCTGTTTGTGGGGGAGCATGGCCATTTTTGGGGTACCTGTGGCCGAGTCTAAGGGTGAGAGCTGACGATAGGTGTGTGGGAAGATCCTAGCGCTTGTCATCTGGGGGGTTGAGGTTGGGGGCGGGGCTCCCCCAGGTCAGCACCAGCAGTTGGGAGAGAAGGGAGGCAGGGGCAGGGAGCTGGGCGAGCTGGGTCCCCCCATCCTTTGAACATTTACTTGGTGAGTGTTCATGACTTTCTTGCTGTCTCTTCTTCCAGAGGGCAGTGTTGAAGCTGACGTCTCAGGAGAATCCCTCCCTGCCCTGCTATAGAAACCGACGTATGTTTCTAATTCTGCTCACCAACTGGACATGGGTCTTTGACATCACAGCATGAAGCAGAAATGGGACGAGGATTGGAATCAGTCCTTGAGTCAGATGACTAGGATGAGATTGGAAGGGCACGAAGGAGCATGTGATTTTGCTTTTCCTGAGGGTGACCTCACTTACGGTGGGCAGGAAGGCATGTGCCCCACACTGTACATGGTGAAGAGGGGGGTGTCCAGAGAGGAGTGAAGGCCAGTTGGCTCAGTGGACGCCACCCAAGTCTTTCCCTGCCCGGTGAGTGATCTGAAATGACCCCCTGGGGAGACACGTCATGGCCGGACTCAGGAAAGGATCACAGAATGGAAGACGCTAGCCTTGCCCTGGTTTTAAAATTGACCTGAAGGATTTGGCAGAAGAAAATGGTCCCCTGGCTCTCCATCAATCAGTCTACACGAGGTTCTTCTCTATTAAAGTCTAAGGTGGGATATACTTTAAGTTTGCTCTACTAAAATTCTCTTTAGTAGAGCGTCGGCCTGTACCAGTGTGTATCTGATTTGCTTGCATGTGCACGAGAAAGCCCAGCAACACGTGAATCCTCATGTGCGTGAATACAAAAGCCAACAGAGGGCAGTGCTCCAGTGCCTCCCTCACAACTTATGGGAGCTGATGGTGGAGTCCAGAAAGGACTTATAGAAACTTATAGATTTTTCAGGTAGCTATTCCTTAAACTCACAAAGTATACAAATTGCCTGTTTCTGAGAACCTAAGGGTAGATGTATCCGTCAGAGCTCATTGCAGGAAACAGAAACTGCTCTAGGTATGTTAAGCAGAAAGGGCCTTAATACAGGGGATTTGGTCTTTACGAAACAGATGGAAGGGCTGAAGGAGCAGATTCTAGGCTGGAACACTGGAGAGATTCCTATAAGAATGCAGAGCTGGCCACCGGGAGAGCTGCTGCCTCTGAGGCTTCCCCCCCCGCCCCCGAGTGGGGCTGGAGTAGGACGCTGCAGCAGCATCTACTTCTACTAAAGAAAAGCCGCCCGAAGCTGCAATCCAGGGGTTAGGAAGCCAGGTCAAGACACCAGGAGCTGCAGAATAGAATGGAATAGAATGTTGCTGTTGGGAACCCCCATGTCACCGAGGCCCAATGTGCAGGAACAACAGTCGCGTTCTGCAGGCAGAGGGCATCTGCCTCACTTCTACCTTCTAAAGGTGTCATTTGGTGCAAGCTGATTTGCATGCAGAACCCTAGCTGCAAGGGGGCCTGGGAAACGCTTCCAACTCTTGCATCAGATGAAAGAAGAGGTCAAATGGGCCATTCCAGAGAGTCTGGCTCATGGGCAACGCCAATGGGTGCTGGATGGCTAAAGTGGATTTGTGCAATATTGCTCCTTCGGGAAAAGTCTGAGTCAGAAACATGTTACGCTTTGGGTGGGTAAGTTATAGAAATCAACCATTTCTCCCAATTTCCACGTGTGATCCTAGAGGCTTCTGGTCTCAGCTCTATGATATTTTGAAATGTGGCCTTGAACAAGCCTCAGTTGCCCCTGTTGTGAAATGAGGGTGTGTGACAAGCTCGAAGGTGGCATCTAGCTTTGGGGTGGTTTCTCGCAGTATCATTTAGCTCAGGCTTTGGGTCTTGAGTCGGGCAAGTCTTATGACCCCTTCTGTGAACAGCCACCCTTTGTTCCTGGGTGTTCCAGACTTCAAGTGCACTTCAGTGGGGAAGGTTTCTGAGAGCTCTTGAAGATCAAAGCAAATTAGGAGGAAGAAAACCTGTGGAAATCTCGGTAAAACCCAAGCAACAGTGGATTGTTGCCTGAGCAACGATGTCGGGGAAGGTCCTGTCTCATTTGCTGTACCCAGAAGTGGCCTCCTTTCGCAGATGGGAAACTATGGCTTGCTCAGCTCTGTGACATTAGGGATGATGCTTTATCCACCACACGACAGTGGTGGGACTGAGAGGAGAACACGTGTCCCAGTGCTTTGGTCCTGTGATGTGTGCCTTCAACCAGCCATAGTCAAGGGCATCGTCCCCTTGGAAGTCCACACCAGTGCCCTGCTGGGCTCCCTGCTATCAAATGGAGAATAGAGTGGGGAATCGAGGGTTTAGTGTGGGGTCCTCTCTGCCTGTCTACCCACGGGCTCCAGTGGCATGCTGGTAAATGTTTAACAACTGACCCAAAGAAAAACAAAATAAAATAGCCCACGTCTGCCCATTTCTGTGGTGTAAATACTCTCACCATGCCGATTCCAAGTTACCAAGGAGACATCACCGAGTACACATCTGGGAAGAGACGCTCACGCGTGGCTCCAGCGATGCGGTGAGGGCTGGCTCTGCACACACTGGCTCGGGTGGTCCACCGCCGTGCTGATTGGTGACGTGCCCCATCATTCACGAGACAGGTGGGGAGGGGTGACTGACCAGCCTGAGGATCGTGGAGACCAAGGGAAACACGGGCTGCGGGATTCAGGGGTCCTGCCCCGAGGAGGCACGGACGTCACCCTGAGGTGGAGGTGCTCTTAAGCCACATGCGCTGACTATTCTCCAGAAGGGATGGTTTTAGGGCGCCACCCTAACCACTTCCTAACCAGCACCAGCGACCTCGGGGACCCATCCAAGGGCACACAGCTAGTGACCGCCCATCCGAGGCGCTTGTCTCAGCTCTGAATAAACTCTCGTTTCTCAGAGCCTCAGAGGGCGTGATGTGCAGCGGCTCTCCTCCCCCAGTGGGCCAGAGGGACAAAAAGGGGCGCTGGCCCGAGGCCTGGAGAGGACCCCAGACGCCCAGTCATCCCTACCCCCCCACTGGAAGCTCACTCTCCCTCACGGGTGGCCTGGTCTCCCCCTCCCTTCCCTTCTCCTTGATCTAGGACGGAGCTGGTGCCCAGGGCGTGCAGGGGACATTCAGGGGTGGCCCTTGGAGTACTGGAGAAGCACCACAGACACCCCTCCCACCAGCATGGCTGAGACGGGCTGGCCCTGGGCAACAGAGTAAGCCTAAGGAGGAAGCAGGGTGACCCGCGGCCTTGGGCTTCCGGCACCAGTCCTGAAGGCCTCCAACAGGAAGCGACTCTTCACCACAGTGGGACCCCTGGATGCCCTTTGGAACTAATCCCCAGCTCACCCTTTAAAAAATTAAAACACAGTCCTAGAAAGGAAAACAGCACACTGATAAAAGTACAGATGCCAGAGCCCCGATGGCTGGATTTGACCCCAGGCCACACCCGTTCCCAGCTGTGTGACGTTAATCACATTTCTTCTCTCCAGCTCAGTTCCCTCATCTACAAAGTGCTAATCGGGGTGGTCACTAGAACCTACCTTGGGAGGTTGTTGTGAGGACTGAGTGATTCTATATACTTTAATGTTATCCTGGCATATGTACCGTCCCTGGAGCATAATAGGAAGTCAGTAAATATAAGTTATTTAGTATTATTCATGTTAAAGTTGGTGGTCTCTGAATACTGAGGTCCCTTTAGGTCTCTGGGGAGCTTGGCTGGCTGGGAAGGGAGAATCTGTGCTTGTCATCCTGCTCCTGGCCAGTGTCCTCCGGGTTCGCCCTGGGCAGGCAGCGAGGGGTGGAGATGCACGCTTCGTGGCAGCCGTGGTGCGTCCTTCTGCCCCAGGCTCCCTGATCTCAATTCCTAAGCCTCTGGCCCCATTGCATCCTTGGGAACATTGCCTCTATGACCGCCTAGGCGCATGGACTGTCCGGGGGAAGTTGCTGAGGAACAGAAGGACTCGGGTGGGCCTCAGTTCCACTGGATTTGGAATTCCAGACCTGCCGCTTCCAACCTCTGTCACATCGGCCAGTTTGCTTCACCTCTCTGAGCCTTGGTTTCCTACCTGCCACAACTGAACTATAGTGACTGATACTGGTTGTGAGGAGGTAGGAGGCACAGTTGTCAATATCAAAAGAGATCATGGGAATGTACCAGGTCCAGGGTGGAAACACAGCCTTTCACGCCCTAGTGCCAAGCACCGTGTTACGTGGTTTAGGGCACTCTGTCACTTCATCCTCGCAACACCCGAGGGGGAGACACAAGTCTCAGTGCCCCAGCGTACAGATGATCGACTGAGGCCGAGGGCCGGCCACCTGCCCAGAGGCCGCAGAGCCCGGCGTCAGCCACGTGGGTCAGCTGCGCTTCCCTCTGAGGTTGCAGGGAGGCTCTGCCGCCTCCTACTGTGTGTTTCCTTTCTTTCTGCCACTTTTGAGGAACTCGGCCCAAGAGCCACCAGCCACAGACCTGAATGGGCCCTTTCTTCCCTGAGGACACCTGGATGGAGGGTGGGGCACCGGAGGTGGCAGGGTGACAGCAGATGTGGAATGGTTTCTGTTTGCCTCTTGGTGCTCAAGTGTTTCCTCTGATAACATTCACGGAGGGCGGCGCTGCTGCATATGGCTGCCCACCCTGAGGCTGGACGTGCCTGGCTGGGGAGGGGGAGGCGGAGGGGGAGGGGGAGGGGGAGGGGAAGGAGGAGGATGGAGGTAAGGAGGGAGGATGAAGAGGAGGAGGAGTGGGAGAGGCTGCCCAGGGCCTGAGCAGGGCCTGAACACACGGTTCCTGAAGGCGTTTAGAAAGTCTAGCTTCCTCCAGGCTGAGGAGTTCCGGAGGCATTTGCGGCGTAAAGGGCGGCCATCCTCCATGACGCAGGGGATGAGATACCATCAGAACAAGAATATATTTAGAAGACAGGAAATGAGCCCTCCAGCCTGCCCTTGACTTCACAGCAGGCGTTTTCGCCTTGTGAGCCCCCAGCTCCCAGCCGACCGAGAGGCTGCAGGGTGATGCGAGAGGAAGTTGCTCTGGTCTTCCCGCCGAGGCGCCCTTTTCTTCCCCCCCCCCCTCTCTGTCTCTCTGTCTCTGTCTCTGTCTCTGTCCCTGTCTGTCCTTGCAGGCTCTGCTGGGGTTGTCCCAGAGTGATGGGGAGAAGCGACACTTTGCTAGGGACTGAGTCATTTTGCTGGACTTTGTGAGCCGTGTCCCTGATCAGTAAACCTGCTTCAAAAATGGGAGGATGCGCAGGCGTACTTTTAGGTGTTCTCAGCATCAGTGTTCCTAATTCCTAGAACAGACATCACTGTCTTTCTCTAGTGTCTCTAGGTAAACACTGAGCAGCTGCGTGACCTTTGGCAAATGAGCCTTGCCGCGTGTCAGTTTGCTCATCTGTGAAGTGGGGCTAACACTACCCACCGCACAGGGGGAAGGACAGGCCGACTGACTGGGTGCCTTCCACCCCCCCCCCCACCCCCAGTGTGCGGCGTCCGTGGGCATTCAGTGTGTTCAGAGTTCCTCTTGTTATTTTCATAAGATTGACTCGTCCAAGGCCAGCATGGGGACCGGGTGAATTCACCCACGTGCTAAATACAGGTGTGTCTATCAGGTCAGACTCCACCTTTGGTTGCCTAATGGGGGAAACAAACTGAAACTCACACTTAAATTGTCAGGCAGGGGAAAACCTGGCAACTTCTGTCCAGTAAATAAACATTTGCCAGGGTCCTCTGTGCTACCCCGTGAGGGCATCCAGAGAGACAGCGAGAAACGTGACACTGGCCGGGGTCGAGACGGACACAGATGATTACCAGGGGGCACCTCACTCAGCTCGGGGACTGTGTGGAGGGCTTCTGTGCAGAACCCGTTGTCCATCATCACTGTCCCAGGACACTGGGATGCGGTCGTGTTACAAAGCCTGGGACAGCTGATGGGGGAGGTTTTATAGGTATGCTCTATGCAGACGCGTCCCCTCAGAATAACCTGTGTGCGTAGGTTACATTCCAAGAGAAACACATCTATGCGTCTAATAGAAATACCAGCTCCTCTCAGCTAAGTGTCCCCTGTGTGCCAGACGCGCCGCTCGGGGCTTTGCACGGCTCCCTTTCATCTTCACAGCAGCTCTGTGGGGTCACCGCTGTGACAGTCTCCAGCTTACACATGGGGCCGGACCCTCGCCCCGGGTCTTACAGCCGAGAGAGGGCAGAGCTGGGATTTGAAGAGATCTCAGTGTCCCTTCAAGTTATCAAGGTCCACACATGCACGAAACCTTCCTGACTCCGACCTGATCTGACGCCATGGAGAGACATGATTTTGCTGTGGTCACTTATGGCTCCAAGAACGTTGCCCCTTTGCTGACAGTAGTTTCTCCTGAGTGGGATTCTCTGGGGACCCCTGGAGAACAGGGCTCTTCTCTCTCTTTGCTACCTGCTGTCAACATTTCTGAATGGAGGTCAGCAGACAGTAAGGTCTGCTGATTCTGTAGCAGCTGCTCCTGTTTCCTCAGAGCCCATGAGAGCTCCTGTTCCCCGTGTGGTCATCAGGGGCTCAGACCAAGGCCAGAAGACAGCAGAAGATGTGCCAGCCTTGGTGTGAGGGGTGGAGAACTCCAACAGCCAACATGAGGCCCACCTGGGGAGCCCGTGCAGAGACAGCGGGATTAAGGTTGCCGTGGAATGTTCTGTGTGCTTAAAGAAAATACTTTTAAGAAACTTTAGCAGGTTTATTCCTCCTCTTGCAATATAACTCAATGTGTCACATTACATGAATTTATATTATATGTGAAATATAATACACGATTAGTTATCTATTGCATGATTGGTGTCTTGGTTAATTTCCAGGCATACAGCTTTCTTACCAGGGGTCAGAGTTGAACTCAGATTAGTCAGTGGAGCTACTGGTTAGCATTTCTCATAAGTCTGGGGCTGGGGAACGTGGAAGTTACGGTTGGAAAGAATCATAGGTGAGCCTTGACACTGAGGAATTAGCAGTTTGGACTACAGTCGGCCTCCGTATTCTTGGGTTCTGCATCCATGGATTCAACCAACCTCGAATGGAAAATATTTGAAAAAATAAATTCCAGAAAGTTTCAACAAGCAAAACTTGAATTTGCCATGGCTTGAATTTGACACAGCATTTGCATTGTATTAGGATTATAAGTAATCTAGGGATGATTTAAATAACTGAATCACTTTGCTGTACAGCAGAAATTAATACAACATTGTAAATCAACTCTACTTCAATAAAATAAATTTTAAAAAAAGTATATGGGAGGGTGTGCGTAGGTTATATGCAAGTACTACACCATTTGTGCAGGGGACTTGAGCATACACGAATTTCGGAACCGGGCTTCCCTGGTGGCGCAGTGGTTAAGAATCCGCCTGCCAATGCAGGGGACACGGGTTCGAGCCCGGGTCTGGGAAGATCCCACATGCCACGGAGCAACTAGGCCCGTGAGCCACAACTACTGAGCCTGCGCGTCTGGAGCCTGTGCTCCGCAACAAGAGAGGCCGCGACAGTGAGAGGCCCGCGCACCACGATGAAGAGTGGCCCCTGCTCGCCGCAACTGGAGAAAGCCCTCGCACAGAAACGAAGACCCAACACAGCCATAAATAAATAAATAAATAAATAAATAAATAAATAAATAATAAATAAATAATTTCGGAACCAATCCGCCAAAGATACTGAGGGGATGACTGCATTTTTGAATGACTCGGAAAGTCCAGATGCAATGGTCTGAAGGCAGTTGACGCACAGCATCTGGGCTGGGAGGCTGGTGTGCTGGTGAGAAGCACCGGGACAGCTGACTTGGGCCTCTCAGTGCAGCTCGGTGTCCCATGTGGGAAGTGAGGAAAATCACGTTTCTCTGTTAAGAAAAAAAAAAAAAAAAAAAAATCCAGCACAGAAAGTCATCTGCTAGGGCGCTGATAAGGGACACAGAGCGGGATGGTTGCAGGCGATAGCAGGGTGAGCGATCCGGGGACTCTGTGGAATTTCCCATGTGCCCCGAGGCCCGTTACGTCATCGTAGGACCCCCAGTGGCTGCCTGGGTCTCAGGAGATGGGGCAGAGGGTCAATGCAGAAGGCTGCCCTCGCTGGCTAGGCTCTGGGTTTGCTTTCCTTCCATGCTCCGTAGCTGAGTGAGGGTCCTGGAACCCAGGATCCCTTAGAGCACTCCGGGGGGGACTGACGGAGACCCCGAGGCCCATTCTGATGTTTTGGGGGGTTTTCTGGAACCCGGCTGGACACGCCACATCTGGTGGTGGGTAACATGGGGAGTGCCCAGACGCTGGAGTTAGAGCTGAATTCTCGTTCTAGCTGTGTGGCCTCAGACAAGTCATTTCACCTCTGAGAGCCTCGATTTTACCGTCTTTCCAATGGGGATAATAATATTTATTACCATAGTGCAGGGAGGTGTAAACGAAACGAGATATTTACGTGAAGCGCTCAGCACTGTACCTGGCATACAGAAGGTATTTGATAAACAGAAACTGTTATTAATGAAACACAGAAGTTTGGGATTTGGCTTCTTTAAGAAAGCTGTCTTGGAGAGATTTTTACATCCTACTGTACTGTGCTAAAGAGACAACTAAATTCCTGTTTACATATGAACCTAAACCCTCTTATTCTAACTGTGGCACCACCTTAAAAGACATATATTTATGCTTTCGGTTTTAGCTGTTCATATGTTTAAAAGCGGCACACACTTCCGGATTATGCTAATATACATAGGAGTTTAACAATCGCACTGACTGCTCTAACCATCTATTTGAACTACATTGTGCAAATAAGATGTTATCTTAAATAAACTCCTAATATAACTCAGTAATCACTATAATGCTCTCTGGTGAAATTGTGGTGTTATTACTGAATTTAGCCATGAATCTCAAATACTGAACCTTCGAGCAAACACCAGCAGTGTCCACTTGCTGAGTTCCTGGCCTGGAAGAGCTGGACGTGGCTGTCCGTGAGGGCTGGGGAAGGGCAGGGGCGGCAGGCGTTGAGCAAGGCCCCGGGACCTGACGCGCACAGCTGTCGGCACGCCAGGGTGTAGGATCGCACCTGCCTGAGGGAGAGTCGCCCTTATCAGAAGGCTCATCAAAAAGCGGAGAAGGAATAAATACTGCAGGGGCTGCGCATTCCAGCCACAGCAGAGCGATGAGGCAGGCTGGGCGTGACTCAGGAATTAGGATGCAGACCGGGAAGGGTTTCAGCCAGTTGCCGGTCCTCTCTGCCAGAGACCCCACCTGCACAGCCTCTTGACTTACGAGGAGGCTGAGAAAGGGGCTGTGGGAACTTTGGGAGCAGGTGGGCTTCTCTGACTGGCTCAAGGGGGAGAGTCAGTTTATTCTCACGTCGCACTCAAGAAATAGGAAAACAGAACATCAAGGTGCAAATGGAGGATTTAAAAATGATAATAACTGTCTCTTCTTCCCTTCCTCCCTCCCTCTCTCCCTCCTTCTCTCCCTCCCTCCCTCCCTTCCTTCTTTTTATTTTAATGGTTGGAAGCATGTAGCTTGAAAGAAGGAAGTGGGAGCTGAGCTGTGAGGATGCTAGGCATCAAATGAAACAGATTTTAAGGAGAACGTTGGAAGGGCTAATTAGCCAAGTAGTCTGAAAGCAAACATGATCTGCAAAGTTCAATGCCCTGGCCCGAACAGTCCAGTGCAGTTCTCGTGCCGTGCAGGTCGCTGGACTTTCTGCAGAGGAAGAAGAAAAGTTTTATTTGTTTGCCGTGGAAAGAGTCTTGGATCTGGAATCAGCAGACCAAGGTGAAGGGTATTAGATGTGACAGTGTACCCTCTAAGGGCATGTGTTGATCACCTATTAACTGACGGCACCAGGAAGCACTTTTTAAACTGCAAAGTGCTTTGCATGTTTAAGGTGGTATTAGAGTATCTTCAAAGGCTAGAGTGAGAAGGCCTTGCACGTGTAGCCCGCTTGTCGGGACATAAGGAGGAAACTAATATATATATATAATATTACATGATGAGTGTCCTTTGTCGAGTGGAGAAACTCATGCTTGGAGAAACTATGGCACTTACCCCCAGTCCCTTGGTTAAGATTCAGAGGAGCTCAGAAGTCAGGTGCCCCTTCCACAAGGTCAAATCCTTTCTCTGTCTTTCACCCACGGCCTCAGAGAGCCATAAACGTTTTCCTTCTTCTCTCTGATTTTATAGATGAGCAACTAGGAGTCTAGAGATGGAATTTCCCCATCATGAACCAACATGGCACAAGGGTCTGGAGCTTCCGGGCTTTTCCTTCTTCTAGAACACTGGCTGCCTCACGCACTCTTGTTTTCTGCAGAAAACAGAGAATTCCAGCGGGACCTCTCTGGGGGGGTTGTCTATCTGCAACAGGGATGCTTCTGCAGCCTCCAACACTTTAGAAGACATGCAGTCTGTTTTCTTACACAAACTCGTGGGAATCCAGAGAAGCCGACTGCGTGTGGTCTTAGGCAGAGGACTTATTTCAGTGTCGCACAATGACCTGTGATTTAATTTACATTTATTATGTAAAATGAGACCTCCGAAGCACACATGGAAAGAAGCATGTCCTCAGGTAGCTGCCAGGTTCTCTGGGAACCTGTTTAAACTTTCCTTTGGCTGGGCCCGCCAGCCCTCCTTCTAATGGCCCGAGGTGCTTATCGAGGCAGACTTCACGCCCTAGAGATTTAGAATTAACCTCTCCCTTTTACAGATGAGGATACTCAGGCTTGGCAAGTATTAAATGACTTGCCAGAGGCCAGAGCTGGTAGCTGAATCTGATCCACGAGACTTTCATCTTCCAATCCAGGACTCTTCCACAGAGGAGCAAGTGGGAATTTTATGTGGGCTGGCCTGTGGTTACAGGGCTGTGGAGAGCTGAGCACTCAGTCTAAAGGATGGTGGGAGGTGGCAGAGGCTGCAGGTTCAGGGGGCAAGCCCTGCAATCTGGCCTCCGGCCTCCAGCACCAATTTGCTTTGCGATCTAGGTAAAGCCTCAGCTCTCTCATCTGTAAAGTAACAGTTTGGATGCTATTATGGTCTGAGTTGTGTCCCCCAAATTCATAGGTTGAAGTCCTAACCCCCAGCACCTCAGAATGTCACTCCATTTGGAGATAGAATTTTTTTTTTTTTTGCATGTAAAAACATGATGTTTAATGAGAGAAGCCAGAGATGAAAGAGTACATATTGTATGATTCCATCAATATTAAGTATAAAATTAGGCAAAAATGAATTTGTGCTGGAGATAGAATTTTTAAAGAAATGATTGAGGTAAGATGAGGTCACATGGGTGGGCCTAACCCACTATGACTGGTGAGGAGATCAGGGCACAGACACACACGGAGGGGTGACCACGTGAGGACACAGGGAGAAGGCAGCCTCTACAAGCCAAAAAGAGAGCCCTCAAGAGAGACCAATCCTGCCGACACTTTGATCTCAGACTTCCAGCCTCTAGAACTGGGAGAAAATAAATTTCTGCTGTTTAAGTCCCCCAGTCTGTGGTGGCCCTGGCACACCAATATAGACGTAAATCTCCGGTGTAAAGAAATGTCACTTCTTGCTGCTGGTTACTGAGGGTTGGGTTGGCTGGGAGTTGGGCAAAGGAAGTTGGGTCTTGAGAGGCGTCTGGAACCTGGGGTCTCGGAATTGGCACTTATTGGTTCAGGGAAACACTCTTGCTGTCTTTCTTCACAACCTCGCTGCCCTGTGAGCTGCCCTTGGGGCAGAGCACGTGCTGGTGTGTTCCTTTGTCCCAGGCACTCCGCATTCTTGGCAGATTTTGTCCAATGAGCAGGTAAATGCCACAGGAAGGAAAGCATGGCGACTTATTAAATGGTTGAAAGAGCGAAGAGAAAAATTGGAGACCACCTCACCATGGTGATGGGAGTGGAATGAGGTTACCATTGGTGGGGCTAGTAGGAAACTGAGCCGTGATCTGGTCCAGACTGTGCATTTCACAGATGGGAACTGGGGCCCCAGAGGACAGTGACTTACCCAAGACAGGGCTGACTCTAGACCACCCATCTCCTGAGCACCACTCGTGATGCTTTCCTTGGATTGTCCTCACTTGGAGAAGCGGAAAGGAAAAAAAAGAGATTCTCTTCAGGTTCAGAAATGCCTGACGCAGAGAACACAACACACTTAAACCCTAAAAGTCTCCGAAGGAAATGGCTTGTTTAAGTTCGCTCTCCACTGTGCAGAGGGGTTGTTAGAAACAGTTAAATGTTATCGTCCTCCTATCGTGTGAGAATGACTGTGAAGGTCAGGAAGAAAGGCAATGAGCTTATCTCGGCTCATCTGAGAATGACCCTCATCACCGGCATTGTTTATGCTCTGTGGGAGCTGAGGCTCCAGTCACACTGGTACTTTCTCCAGGTGAACTAGGGCAGGGGCCACAGAGAAGGGGGACAGGGTTGGATGTGCACCTTTGCCCGCCATGGAAGGTGCTGGAACGCTCTGTTTTTGCTGAGTCCCTCCCAGACCGGGGTGCCTCAGCCTGGGTCTTTGCTCCTGCAGTCCTGTCCGTGGTCCTTCTCTGGAGGGAAACACAGCCACTCACAGGCAACATCTGCGCCACTTAACAGACTCATATCACCCCTCAAACACCCCGGAATTACCCTTAAGAGGTGGTCTGAAAAATGGGCTTAGTGACCCTTGTCAGATGGAATGAGGGCAGCTGCTGAGGTTCAGCTAAGTTCCACAAACCATCACCTTCCTGAGCCCACTGTGGGGGGCACGTCTGTGGGTCTGCGCTGCTGTGCAGGGCTGCTCATCTCGTGGGAAGGGAAATGGAGGGACAGAGGGGCTTGGGGACCCCCGTGCCCAGGTTCACCCACATGCTCAGGGATGGACTGAGCTGGGATGCACTCAGACCTGCCCTGTTGCCAGGCTGAGCCCTCCTCATTCGACCGCATTGCCTCCGTTGGGGTATTTCCTGAATGCCTGGGACCTGGGAGGCCCCGGGCCATGCAACCGGGACGTGGGGAGGAAGCAGAGCTGGTCCCTGACCGGGTCGCTCATGGCCCGGCACCAGGAGTTTCTCCCGGGAGCCGTGACGGGTGTGAGGCTGGTGGGAGTTAACCTAGGGGGCACACGTCTTTTAAACAATAAGTGTACGTCTAAAGAAAGCAATACTTACTCATTACTCCAAATTTAAAAACACGAAAAGAGTGAAAAGAAGAGAAGAAACCAAATTACCTGTATTTTCACACTCAGAAGTTCACCGCTATTACTCTTTGGTGTATTTTGTTTTGGTCTGTTTTTTCCCTACACAACAATTTTCTTATCTAGTTCTAATGACCCCTTGATGGTAGCCTTCAGTATTCAGGATCTACGTTTTTCTCATTTTCCACTTTATCCCCTAACAGTTATGCAATTGGAGCTCAATAAATGGTTTTAAATACATTTGTAGAATAATCACATATATTCAGTTGTGTAGTCTCACGTTCTCACGTAAAATTATAATGTGTTTTTCCCACATTTTCACGGTGTTTTTCTAACTAGTGTCTTTTTAATAAATGCATAGAAAATCATAGCTGTGTGTACTTCACCATTTCCCTACTGTTGGACGTTTAGGGGTTTTCCAGAATATAGTTTATTCTTAATAAATAATAAAGCAGTGAACATCTTTGTACATAAAGCTTTTTTCCCCATATTCTGGGACATTTCACCTGGATGGATTCCCAGAAGGGATTTAACATGTCAAACTATATGAACATATTTATTTCAAATCCTTTGGATACAGATGGCTAGAAACAATTTTCAAAGCTTTGTACCGCTGTACACGCCCACCAGTAGGACGAGTGGCTCGGAGACAGAACCTGAGGTCTGGGATCCGCCATCTGGGCTGGAGTTCTGGCATTGTCACCTACTTGCAGGTGACCTCATTTTCCTAGATTGTAAAGTGGAAGTGGTAGTGACAGGTGAGAATCAGATGAGAAGAGTTTGCAGAAGTTCTTCACAGCCTGTAGGACTCTGAAATGTGAGTTCTCCGGCAAAGAGACTTGCTGTCAGGAGGGCATCAAGCCTACAGCATCCCGGGACAGAAGGTCACAGCTTCCCAGGACTCAGAATACAGCACCCTGGGGCTCAGGAGTTCAGTCTTGAGGACGCCATGTGGTCTGATCCCGCCCACCTCCCCAGAAAGCTGAAATCTGAGCTGCGCCACTTCTAGTGACTCAGTTCAGAGTTTGCCACCGGCCTGTTCTGTTACGCCTGCCTTCCAATGCGCTGCTTGCCAAAGGGTCACGTAGAGAAGCACCTGGAAGTGAGCAGTGCAATTTCTTTTTCTGCTTATATATATTAAAACTACCCTAACAAATCGATCCCCAGAGTTGCAGAGGCAAAAGAACAGCTGTGTTGGATTGAAGGGCATGGTTGGCGAGGCCTGGATCGTAGCAGGGATGAAGCCAGCGAGGGTCATAGGAAGGAGGGAATATACTGAATACTTCTTCCAGGAAACTATTCACGTTTCCCTCCTTCCTTCCCTCCTTATCTCTCCTCCTTTTGTTCTTTTGCTCGTTTATCCAATCTCCACTCATTGCTGAGAATTCGACGATCAGAAGACACAGCCCCTGCTGTGAGGGGCTTCTTAGTACAGGGAGGCGTCGGGAAGTGACAGGGCGGTGATAACACGGTGGGTGTCTGGGAGTGCAGAGACGGTCCCACTCCACCCAGGGCACCTGTGTCACATCAGCTCTGTGTTTAAGGGAACTGCTGTG